>NC_141687.1:1168999884-1169679884 GCF_964263255.1 Lissotriton vulgaris | reverse complement strand
TAAATCAGGCAACCAGTTAAAGAGCCAGTCGAACCAGCCCTGGTCGATATGTTTTCTAATTTCTGCAGTCAAGTCATGAAGTTTGTCAATATGGGCCTGAATTGATTTAGAATGGTCGGATAAATTGAAACAGCAAAGACCTTCAAAGTCAGAACAATCATGTCCATGCTTTAACAGTAGGTAATCAATCGCTGCGCGATTTTGCAAAATGGCTCTACGTTCACCCTGGGCATCTAATAACAGGTCAGACAATACAGTAGAAGTTTGATTAATGGATTTAACCATCCAGCAGGCCATCTTGCCAATTGTTTTGGCATTATAAACTGCTAACGCCGGGACACCAACAATAGAAAAAGCTAAACCAAGATATTCAGATTTAGAGTAAAGGTGAACAGAGGAATCACAGTCTTCATGTAAAGACATAGAGTCTCGTACCATACGGGAATGGGAAGCAGGGTGTGAGGAAAACATCAATAAACTTAATCTGGTAATAGCACATGGACCTCCAGAAATATTAGCGGGAATATAGGGCCAGGAGGAATTTCCGCACGAGAATAGCCACCCAGAAGGCAGTAACATTGCACGGTAATAACTAGGAGCAACTAATAGACGTTTACATGTCATATTATTTTTGACGGAAACACATGAATTCGGAAGTCTTTGTAAACACAGCAATCGTTGATGAGCTGAAAAAGAAGTGGCAGCCTGTAATTTCAGTTTAATATATTCTGTGATTGCCTTGGGATCACATGTTAAAACGAAGCTTAAATCACCCTGCGTAATATTATAGGTTGTGATTTGGGAATGAATAGGGGAATCAGAATCAGGAAGAATAGTACATAAAGGGCAAAACTCATGGGCCGCAAAGTCGCCCAGAATAATATTAGGTCGGGCATTTGAGATATTAAAAATATGTCGCAAAGTTTCAGTGGATGCAGGGACAGCAACCAAGCAGGTCGCCAAGATATCAGTCACAGACCTCATGGGAGTGAGGCAAAAATGCGGAGAGTTAGTCACTCTTTTCGCCAAGGTAATCCAGAAATTGGACGAAGAATCCCACGCAGCGAAGGAACGCGGAACTCGGGTTCTCCAATCAACCAAAGTCAGTGGGTACTCTCCTCTCCCGGCGTAGCAGACCAAAAGGAGTCCAACGCTGGCACATCCTGCAGCAGCAGTCCAGAGAATGATCTGAAAGAATACAAACACAAGCCTTAATCATTCTCGTAAGTAACATTTGTCAGCTGGGACAGCTTCCCAGCTATCTTTCCCTGGCTTCATCACCAAAATGGTGTTGTCATGACCGGTCGCAATAACTTCAGCCTGTTCAGGGGGATGTTTAGGCGATTGCACCCATATTTTCGCACCAGGATTATCGGTGGAACCAAAGCCTTTTTGGCCTCGTATTGTCAGCAAAGTCGGGGCAGTGCCTTTCTTAATCTCACCACTGAAAACAGGCATAATCAGCAACTGAGCAACACGGTCAGATTTTTTAATCGATAAATCAATTTCACTGCTATTAAGCAGAAGAACCTTAATCTCTCCCTGATAATCGCTGTCAATTACTCCTCCGAGAACTTGAATACCTTTCATGGCAAGGCCCGATCTAGGGGCAATAAGTCCAAAACTACCGGCTGGTATACAGACACCAACGCCGGTTTCAACAATAATCCGGTCTCTGCCTTTCAGGATCGCATCATTCATAGCATGCAGGTCCAAGCCTGCGGAACCTGGGGTCGCTCTGCATGGAGCCAAAGCTCCGGGGGCAATTTCCCAGTACATTACAGTAGTGGATGTGGAATTGGGTTTTGCATCGACAGTTGGAGGAAACAAACGCATTAAAGGAGATTCAGCATGCAACAAAGGGCGATTATTCAGAATCAACAATGCCTGGAGCAAAAAATCTCTCCAGTTTTTGTAATGTTCATCAGTCAATTTACGCAGTTGTTCCTTTAACAAACCATTCATACGCTCAATGAGGCCCGAGGCCTGCGGATAATATGGAATATGAAAAATCCATTCAATGTTATTTTCCACACAGAATTCCCGCACCAATCTTCCACGAAAATGGGATGCATTATCCGATTGAATTTGGAATGGAACACCATAATACAAAATAAGCAATTCCAGGGTCTTAATGGTATTCACTTGGGTGGCCTGTTTGCAAGGGAAAGCGACCAATAGGCCACTAAAAGTATCAACAGCTGTGCAAATATACTGACAATTTTTGCTCATAGGGAGCGGGCCAATATAATCAATTTGCCAAATTTGGGCGGGCATTTTTCCTCGATGTAAATGGCCTTTAACAATATGAGGCACTGTCCTTTTTCTAGAATGTTGACAGATAGGACAATGCAGAATGACATCTTTAATCAAATGTAAGGGAATATGAATCCCTCGATCGGAAGCCCACCTGCTAGTGGCTCTTTCTCCAAAATGTCCTGCTTTTTGGTGGGCCCATTTCGCCAATCCTGCCAAATCAGAATCCTGCATGTCCACCACTGCCTCAGAAATTTTAGACTTTTCATCTGCAATGTTATGAAAGAACTTGTCAAGGGAATCAATCGGAGTATGAGCATCCACATGAAAGATTGTAACAGTACTCTGTGGGAGTAATTCCCAAATTTCTTGCAACAATTCTTTACCCCACAGTTCTTTTGAATGCAATTCCCAATTATGAGAATGCCAAGTTGGTAACCAAAGCGCCAGTCCATTAGCAGTGGACCAGGAATCAGTAAAAATATGACATGTGCCAGGTAGTTCTTGTTTCAAAACTTGGTAAACTGCATACAATTCAGCATATTGACTACTCTTTCCATCACCAGTTGCACTCAATAATTTTTGCGTGAGTGGGTTATATGACACTGCTTTCCAATGCCGTTTCTCACCAATGAATTTCGATGAACCATCCGTAAACCACACATGTTTTCTGTCCTCCGCGGACAAATCATCAAATGGCTTACCCCACCTGACAGGAGATTCCTGGACTACAGGAACAGAACAATCATTTCCAGTCTCATTCGATGGCGCCTGCGCCACCCGTTCATGCAACACAGCCACACCTTTCGGACCCACACGCGCTCTGTCCTGAATGTACCATTTCCATTTAATGATACTCGCCTCCTGAGCATGTCCAATTCGATGGGATTTCGGCGAACTCAAAACCCAGTGCATGATAGGAATTTCAGGTCTCAAAATCACAGTATGACCCAACGTCAACTGCTCGGTATCCACCAGAGCCCAATAACAAGCAAGCAACTGTTTTTCAAAAGGTGTATAACGCTCACCAGCTTCAGGTAACTTTTTAGTCCAAAAACCCAATGGCACTTTATGTCTGCCCTGCTTTTGCCACAGACTCCAATTGGCATACAGACCATCCACAGAAACATTCAAATCCACATCACCTTCGCCCACGGGCCACAAATCCAAGGCATACTGAATTGCTTCTTTCGCCAAATTAAAAGCATTTTGTTGTGGTTCACCCCACTCAAACACATTCTTTTTACGGGTGACTCGATACAAAGGAGCTAAAATCTGACTCAAATGGGGAATATGCTGACGCCTAACAGGCCAATAAAACATTGAGCCTCCTTTCTGTTCCTCGGAACAGCAAAATCTAAAATTTTACGCCTCACCTGCGGGATCACTTCTCTGTGACCTTCATGCCAATTAATTCCTAAAAATTTAACATTTTGGGAAGGGCCCTGCAATTTATCGGCATTAATTTCCCAACCTTTTGCACGTAAGCAGTCAAGAATTTGATCTAAATGTGATTGGACTTGGTCTTGCGTCTCACCTTGAATCAAAACGTCATCAATATAATGACACACCTGAATCTGGGGATGTACGGGCACTTCAGATAAATGTTCCGCCACCAGCCGGTGACAGATCGTAGGACTATGTACATAACCTTGAGGAAGACTCCTAAACGTCATTTGACGGCCATGCCAGGTAAAACTAAATTGCTCCTGACACTCGGGGGCAATTGGAATCGAAAAGAAAGCATTAGCAATATCAATGGACGCATACCATGTACCTGGATGCTTCTGAATTCTCTGAATCAAAGTAACCATGTCAGGCACAGCCACAGCCAAAGGCAGAGTGTGTTTGTTCAATTCTCGATAATCAACCGTCATGCGCCAAGAATTATCACTTTTGCGCACAGGCCACACGGGATTATTCCAAGCAGAAGTGATTGGAGTTATAACCCCTGCATCAATCAGATCCTGAATCGCGGCACTAATTTCATCATGACCACCTGGAATGCGATATTGTTTCTGAGAAACAACTTTCGTAGCTTGGGGAATCTTAATGGGGGGCATATGCAAACGACCAACCCGTACGGGTCTGGACGAAATGTAATGCTTCGTTCCAAATTGATAGCAACCATCATCAAGATGCAAAGTCATTCCTTTCAAAATGTCAATTCCAATTATATATTCCAGGAGAGGCACAACTAACACAGAATATTCTTTACGGGGAATTCGGCCAATTTTCATGTCAAGCGCAGTTTGCACTGCGGGGGTTTCCTTACCACCTAAACCAGTAATTGTAAAAAACTGTCCTTTAAATTTTTTCGATTTACCATGAATTAAAGTGGCCTCCGCCCCAGTATCTACCAATGCTCGGGCCCTTTGGATATTACGATGTTTCCAAAAAATGTCAATATCTACATAGGGTCTATTGTCTTTATGAGCCCACCTGCGTACCGGAGCTTGACCAATTTCCTAGTCATTTTTACCATGGTCAGCCAACCAAGACAAATCAGGATAGATGTTTTCAACTTTTTCCGGAATCAGAATATCCCGCTCATATCCATCTCTATTACGAAACGGATTAGTGTCATGTTCAAAGAATTGAGAATTACGGTCAGAAAGCTTGTGACGATCCTCCCGTCGTCTAACATCAGGGGAATAACTTCTCTCATCTCTGCGTCTATTAGAGACACGATCATCTCTTCCCCTGTCTCTCTCTCCCTCTCTCACCCTTACGCTCTCACGGCGGGGGGAAACATCACGTTCATAGCCCCGGTCATCACGGCGGTCAGCATCCACACGACGCCTCTCATCCCCACTGTCATCAGATCCTCGGTCACAATCATTCTTTCGTACACGACGGGCACCCTCCTTCCGATCCAGACCACGCTTACGAAACATGTCCCACAAGCGATTATTAGGTTCACCATCAATGTCCTCCCTTTTCACACCATCAGCCAAAAGTGCAAGAAACATATCACGTCTAGAAAATTTATAATCCCCAGCGGTACGACCTTCAGGTCGAGATTGCCTCTCAGGTTTAAACCATTCACCCAACTCAACAAGCTGACGAACAGATTCAAGCACCATAGACAAAGGATTGCCAGTTTGATTGATCAACAAAGTCATCATAACCTGCTTATAAGCAACAGGCGAAGAACGGATAATGCGATTACGCACAGAAGATGTTAAAAGACCATCCAACAATCTGTCAGACGTACTGAGAAAAATGGCAGTTTTCATTACTTCCTCTTTCAAACGTTGCGACGCATCGCGCAAAGTGTACCATGGCTTATCATTGACAGGCCAATCAGATTCAGTAGGGTATTTATGGTTACAGCCATCGTTCGCAAGCTGGAGCAAACTAATTTGGCCAGCACCATTATAATTTCGAAAATGATCTTGTACAGTAGAATCGGAACTCAAAGAGCAAAAACGTAAGCAATCACCAGCATCAAGCATAATACCGGCAGCACCTAGTTCATAAAGGCGCACCATCCAGGTAAGCAAAGTTTCACCGGGTCGTTGTCGAAATCGTTGTAAAATGTCACTAACCTCCTGTTGAGTAAAATCTTCAATACTATCCAAATGAATACCATTCGGCATACCAGGAGCTTGTTGCAATTTGCGTCGAAACACAGGGTGAGCAGAAACCTCCGGAAGAGCCTCCGAGGAAGCCCGGTCCTTAGATTCAGAAGAACAATCAGAGCGTAATATGTTATCAGAATTGGTAGAGCGACCACGATCGCCAGAAACGTCGTCTTTGTCACAAGAAGTAGATTTACAATCTCGTCCGGTGCGAGAAGACTCGCGCTTGTCACCCTCCTCAGCCGAGGAGCCAGATTCGTTCGAGTCCCAGATATTACCATCCCACTCATCAGGATTGCAATCCAGTCCGGCTTTTGCCACGACCAGACGCACTTTCCGTGTAGACACACGACCACGGCGGTGCCTATATTTATATTTCGCAATGCGCACCGCAGCCCTTTCGGCTATAGTTTGATAAGTCTCAAGTTTGTCGGCAAGCAACTTATTTTGACATCGCAAAAGAGTATGCGCATTCTGCACCTCAACAAACTTCTCTTCCATATCAACAAACCGCTTCTGCAATTTCAAAAACTTCTCATGAAGCATCCTGTAAGCAGTCAGCACAATCCAACCTCTGCGACCTAAAACAGGAAGCTCATCACCCTTCACTACTGGCGCTTTTTGCAAGCAAGAAACCACATTAGCAGGCTCCGCCTGCTCCAAACAAGAAGTCCAATTCTCACTCAAACCAGTTGAATCGGCCCACTCACGGGCCAAAGCCTCATAAGGCGTTGATTCCCAGCCGGGAATTTCAATAGGCAATTTGAAAGTAGATTTTGATTTCTTCGAAAACATGTTAGCACACAAAAAATATATACACAATAATAAACAAAGAAAAATACGTACGAGCCGAGCGCAAACCAACAAGATGAAAACAATACAGCGCACACAGGCTTCGTAAACAGTTCGTGACGCCAGATGTACCGACCAGATTCTCGGACCAGATGGAATCAGCTCCTAGGAGCCCCTCTAACCCGGCCGGAACGTACTCACCTCCCTCCTTAGAATGTATTTACAATGGGTATGGATATATGTATGTACATCTTATACCTAAGGATGGGAAAAATAGCAATAAACATGCATTGGTTTTCTACAATATCCTATTCACACCTTTTGGTCTCGCGGCCACGTAGGCCCAGACTGGTCTACCCTAGGGCAGGTCTGATAATGTACCATTACACACTGATCATCAGTGCTCACCCGACGCACAATCCGGCGCGCCTACACACATGGGCCTGCAGACCCAGTGCTCTCATTAATATCCGGTCTGCAATCCGGCAGACCTACACACCTCTCTATCTTAGGTGCTCTCACTTACACACGGCCCACAATCCGGCGAGCCTCCACACCGTCTCCCTCCGGTGCTCTCACTTACACACGGTCTGCAATCCGGCAGACCTACACACCACCTTAGGTGCTCTCACTAACGCCGTGTACCAACGACAATCACTTTCCTATGAACATTTAAGGATGAAGTCTTTGGTTATCTACTCGGGATAAAACTACGATAATAGAAATTGATATGGCCAAATTATAATATGTACCTTCTGCTCCTGACATCAAATGTTCCCTCTCTCCCTACTTGCTCAGTCATTCCTTACCTGATCGGGATTCGCATCCGTTCATGCAAACAATGTCTAACTAGAAGCTCAGGTTACCCTGATTGAACAAGAATACAAGGCACATGTTGGTTCACTAAGAACTGGGGTGTTTTATTACAACAAAAATAAACACAATACTACACAATGTATATGCTGTAAAGAAAAGTAAAGGTTAGAATGCGCGCTTAACAAGGAAAGGGCAGATATCACCTTATTAATATGAAGTCGGGGCTCGGCAGTCATCTAGGTTCCCTTCTCGTCTCTGTGTCTTGGCTCGTCTCGGAATCACACCTCAGCAGTCACGGGTACACGTCTGCACCGCTATGCTCAATCTCCTCTGCTTCCCTCCAAGTCACTGGAACCTTGCTGGCTATTAGCTACCGTCTCTCTCTCTCTCTGTCTCTGTGCGCTCCGCGCTATTTCTCCTTCAGTCTTTGTCAGAGAGTGTCGGTTTCAGAATCTTTCTCGGGCTTCAAAATGGCGATTGTCTGCTCTGGAAATAATTAATGGCATAGATGCTAACGGCTAGCTGCCGCCTACAGACTGACTGACTCATTGCCTAACACTTTCGCTAATATCAAAACCTGCCCCTTCATGGAAAGTTACGGCCAGTAACCTGCCGCCCACCAAATTCTTGTACCTCCCCGTACCAAGGGCACGTTCCCAGCCGACCGGCCTGGAGTTGTGTCTTCGGAGTGGAAAAAAATACAGTCTTTCGATAAGGGCCAGCCTGAACCAGTTCTCTCCAAGCGAACAACACCTCAAAACTAAAACATTACACTTGACCTAGAAAGCCTCTCGAGCTACCAGGCAGAGAGCAAGATGGAGTCTGTCACGTTTAAGGCCTACAAGGCCCAAAATACGCATAACTCCACAGAAGGTGTACTAATACTCTTACAAAAGGATGGATCATCACTAATACTTATATATCCATCCCCTAGCTTAAGTTTATAGGCCCTGATCTAAAGAAAAGGGTACGAAAATGCACTACTGTGCCTCATGGATAGGTCCTACTTATAGTCCTAATCCCTATACTGCAAGGGTAATAGGCTGGAGTCATCTTCCATCATCTTCCCTCTCAAAGAGGGTCGAAAAAGTCGGTTATCACATCTGCTCAGACCAGGGAGTCTTTGGAGTTTCTCCAGCCTGGCTGTTCAATGCAGCCGTGCTAGAGAAACTTAAGTGCACATGGGTGTTTGGCCGGCCTGAGATGGCGGCCAAACACATGTGTGCACTTAGGGAGTGCACATAGCACTCCTAACCCCTCACATGCCTCGTCCCCACCCTTCCCTACAGCACTGGCTCAGAGCAGGCAAACGAAAAATAAAACGATGCTAGAACATTGTTTTATTTTTCATTTCCTGGCTCTGAGCCAGGCACTGGGGCGACGCTCCTCTACCACTACGGAGCAGCCGTCTGTTTCTCAGACTCAACTGGCATGCTACGCACGATTCTGGTTAATGAAAAAAATTGCCACACCAACTTTTGGGTGCTGACCCATACTTAGACCAAGTTTGCAGACAATGTTTATCTATTCTACAGGTTCAACTCTAAGATTGCTTTCAGGCACTTCTTGTATTTGCATATTTCTCCTAGACTGGCTCAGCCAAAGTCTTAGTCTTGCTGTGTCTGCAGGAAGATAGGATGGAGTTGGGAGCCTTCTGACATGGGATCCCTCTGTCAGGGAAAACCAAAACAAGGGCACAAAAGAGGGCAAATCTTCCCCATTTAAAAAAATCAATCAGGATTTGTATTGCACGTCTGCTTCACACATGAGGGCCTTGAGGTACTGTGGGGTCACGCTGCAGGATCACGCTGCTTGTTTCTATTGGTTGAATATCCAGGTCTTGAGGTCTTTCCTGAACTGTTGGAGCAATGTCGAGGCTCTGAGGTGCAGAGGGAGGGTGTTCCAGGTCTTAGTCGCAAATTGGGAGAAGAAGCAGCCTCTGCTGTTTGCCCGAATGATGTGCTGGGTAGCTGCTAGGGAGAGGGATCTTAAACATGAGTGAGCAGCTTGAACTGGCATCTCTTTGCAATTGGTAGCCAATGGAGTTTCCTGATGTGAGGGGTGATGTGCGTCTGTCTGGGGAGATTGAGGATCCTTCTCCTACCTGGCCGCCAAAGCCTGGAATGCCATGCCTCTCCACCGCAGGCTATCCCCATCTCTGACACAATTCAGAAGGATCTCAAGACCTGGCTTTTCAAATGAACCACAGTGCCCAGTCGAACCTGCATACCCCCCCCCCCCCCCCCCCCCCTCCCAGCGCCTTGAGACACTCATAGGTGAGTAGCCTCACTTAACAAGTATTGATTTATTGATTGATTGATTGATTGATTGAGGATGAGCCTGACTGCTGTGTTCTGGATGGTTGTCAGTTTCGTCATGAGTTGGGCGGTGTTTCCTATGTAGAGGGAGTTTAAGTAGTCAAGTCTGCTGGTGACGAGAGCATGAGTGACAGTTCGCTTGGTGTAGGGAGGGAGCTATCTGAAGACTTTCCTGAGCATTGAGAGGGTGAGGAAGCAAGCAAAGGAGACGGCACTGACCGCTTTTTCATGGATAGCTGGCTATTGAGGATGATGCCATGGTTGCGGGCATGTTCAGTGGGTTTGAGGGTCGGGTCCAGCTCAGGTGGCAGCCATTCATTTTTCAATGGAGTGCTCTTCCCTTTCCTGAAGATGAGCGCTTCTGTCTTGTCTGTGTTGAGTTTGAGACAGTTGTTTTTCATACAGACAGCCACATCCTTCATGCACCTTTGGAACCTGTCTTTGATGGTTGTTGAGTCGTTTGTCAGGAAAAGAATGAGTTGGGTGTCATCGGCGTAGTAAATGATGTTGAGTTCAATGCTCCTTGCAATGTTAGCAAGGGGTGTCATGTATATGTTGAAGAGGGTAGGCCTGAGGGATGAGCCTTGAGGTACACTGCAGGTGATGTTCTTAGGGAGCGAGGAATAGGGAGGAATGATGATGTTCTGCATTCTTCCTGTGAGGAAGAATGCAATCCACTTGAGGGCTGCTCTTTGGATTCTGAACTGGTGCAGTCTGTTGATCAGTGTGTGGTTGAATACGGTGTTGAAGGCTGCTGAGAAATCAAGGAGGATAACAGCGGCTGTTTATCACTAGTCTAGCAGCATTCTGATATTGTCCGAGGCTGCGACTAGAGCTGTCCCAGTGCTGTTGTTTGCGCTGAAGCAGCTTGGTAGGGGTCCAGAAGGGTGGGGTTCTCCAAATGTCTGGTTAGCTAGATGTTGATAACTTTCTCAATGACCTTGGCTGATAAGGGGAGCAGGGAGATGGGTCTGTAGTTCTTTGGTTCGCAGTCCACATATGGTTTCTTCAGCAGCTGCTTTATGTCAGCATGTTTCCATTTTTTGTACCTTGGTGATCGAGGAGTTGAGGAGCTATGAGTTATATGCTAACGGATGGATTGCCAAGGTTGAAGGTGGGACGGCTGGGGCTCCAGAGGGGATAGATGTCATGATGGATGCTGTTTCCTTCTCGGTGAGGGTGTTCAATGAGGTGAGCTGATGTGGGTGGGTATTGGTCGGGTGAGAAGGCTGATGTTGTCCTCGGCGGGGGTGGGATGCAAAGTCTTGGTAGAGGGTATTGATTCTGTTGTGGAAAAAGTCTGAGAGTGTGTCACAGAGAGCTTGCGAGGGTGTGATGATGTTTTTGGTTGCCATGGGGTTGGTGAACTCCTTGACTATGTTGACCAACTCCTTGCTGTTGTTGGAGCTGTCACTGATGCGGGTGGCTAGGGCAGTCTTCTTGTGTTTTTCAGGAGGTTGTGGTATCAATTGAGGGCATCTTTGAATCGTTTTAAGTTCTCGACCGTCTTACTGGCGTGCCGTCTTCTTTCTCTCTGCCTGCAGTCACGTTACTGGGTTCTCAGTTCTGCTGTGAACCAGTTGGGGTGTTGTGTTTGTTTCTTGGGGTTGGTGGGTTTCCTTGGTGCGACTCTGTCAGCGCTTGCCTATGATCCAGCTGGGTAGTTTTCGGTGGTGGTGGGTAGGTGGTAGTTTAGGGCGTTGGTCCATCGTTGCTCTGATACTTTTGACCAGCTGCGCAATGTTTCGCTACCACTTTAACTACCACTCAGCATATTGGAGTAACACTTTCAGGGAACAATGGAGCATGAAAGGGCAAAGATTTTCTCCTCATTTCCAATGACATTTTTTCTCCTTCACTCCATACCCTAGAGTCCTGTCCACTACGAAAGACCTCAGGAATGTTCTGGAGAAGCCCTGCAATTTGCATTGCTTTCTGGAATCTCTCCTAGCCAAATTATAGGCACCGTTCACTTGCAGAAAAGCAAAATAGGTTCCTGGTTGACTACAGCCATTTGTAGAACACAAATTCTGCAAACATTTTAAAGCATCCATCTGAACTACACTTGCACATCATACATTTCCTTTAAGGATGGCGCGAGGGACCTTGTAACAGGAAAGAAGACCTCCTTCCATTTGATGTTTACCCATGTAACCAGCAGTCTAGGATCACTTTAATTCTCACCTTTTACGGTTTGCAGTTTGCGAGTACTTTTTGACTCTTCCCTGTCATTTACTCATCACATAAAATTGTTTGCACTTGTTTTCGCCTCCCGAAAATCCTCAGGGAAATCCACTCTCATCAGCATGCTGAAGGCAAACACATGGTGGTTCATTCGGCCATTGAATCCTGTCTAAATTATGGAAATTTCAGATTCAACCAAAATAGTGTGCAGTGCCTAAGTGTGAGTGGGAATATTCAGGTCTTTGATAAAGTGCCCTCACACATCCCAGGGGTGTCATGCTTCATCATTGGGCTAGCTACTCGTCGGCCCGGCACTGCAATGCCCGACGGGCACCCGCGAAGGGGCTCTTTAGCTAAGTTCTTTTGGTGATGAAGCCGTAAGGTGTAGTGGATTTAGTAGTGTAGTGGATTTAGTAGTGTAATCAGTGAAAGTGATATTAAAATAGTGTTAGACGGGGACCCTGAAGGTCGGCCGAGCAAGGGGGAGAGGCCTCCTGGCGAGGCCCTCTCCTTAGATCGTACCGACGAGGAACTACCCTCCCCACAGATAGACGCCACACAAAGATAGGTTCTGCACACTTTTATAGGTATTCTTAAGTAGGTTATACTGGATGATACAGTAGGATCAGGATACAGTGATTCCTTCAATTCTAGTCTCTGGGGGTAAAGGGGTAGCGGGACAGTCTCGGTACCGGTCCGGTACAGGCGTATAGTTCTCAATCCTCGAGCTGGAGGGTTCTCAAGTAGGGGCCGCGGCAGCGCCAGCAGGCCTTCAAGGATGGTTCACGAAGAGGATGAGCCGCGGCAGCGCCAGCAGGCCTTCAAGGATGGTTCACGAAGAGGATGAGCCGCGGCAGCGCCAGCAGGCCTTCAAGGATGGTTCACGAAGAGGAGCCGCGGCAGCGCCAGCAGGCCTTCAAGGATGGTTCACGAAGAGGATGAGCCGCGGCAGCGCCAGCAAGCCTCCAACGATGAGTTCGTCTAGGTGTCTCTCGACTCCAGGATACAACTGGCTTCCTGCTCTGGAGCTACCCCAGTTATAGGTCTGTCGCCCTTTGATGTCCGGACCCTCGCACTTGGAGGTTGGGGGGTCCGGGATGAGGGAGTCCAGACACCCAGCAGGGGGGTGGAGCCAGCGCCCAGGGAGGCTGGGGGCGATCGAAACCAGGCGGAGGGGAGCCATCGACACTCCTTCTCCCATTGACTTGCCAAGTGGTCTCGTTACCCCCTGGGTGGATGGTGGTGCCTCGATGTCGGGGCCTGGCTGGGCCTGAGGCTGAGGTCGACCCGAGGCCACGAGGCCTGGTCGTGGAGGGTCCAAGATGGCGGCTGGGCCGGGGACGGTGGTTCGGGAAGGTACCCGGGCCAGCCGAGAATGTTGTGGTACAAGCCTGGGCTCCGTCGGGGAAGATCTGGGGGTTGACCCAGCAGGCTGCAGGTGTAGTTCTTGTCCGGGGAACAGGGGTGGTAGTAGTCCGAGACCCGCCATGCGGGGAGGGGTCGGGCATGCCACGAGGCCTGTCCAATATGCGTCCCCCCCAGCTGAAGGCAGGGAGAGTCACCCATCCTCTTGGGTAATCTCCTCGCCGAGGCGGAAGAAGCGGGACAGGCCGTCTGCATTGGCGTGGTCTTGGCCTGGGCGATGCTCCACAGTGAAGTCCATCCCTTGCAGGGAGATGGACCAACGTAACAGCTTCGGATTCTCTCCCCGTATCTGCATCAGTCATTGTAGAGGTCGGTGGTCTGTTTGCACCCGGAAGTGGGTACCGAAGAGATAGGGCCGGAGCTTCTTGAGGGCCCACACCACGGCGAAGGCCTCTCGCTCTATGGTGCTTCAGCGCTGTTCTCGGGCCAGCAGGCGTCGGCTGATGAAGGCCACTGGCTGGTCAACTCCCTCGGTGTTGATTTGGGAGAGGACGGCCCCAACGCCATGATCAGAGGCATCTGTCTGTACTATGAATTCCCGGCTGTAGTCGGGGGCTTGGAGCACTGGGGCGGTGCACATGGCGGACTTGAGGTTCTCAAATGCGGCCTGAAACTCAGGGGTCCAGTGTACTTTCGGGGGGTTCTTCTTGGACGTGAGTTCTGTGAGGGGCCCCACAATGCTGCCATAGTCCTTCACGAAGCGCCGGTAGTATCCCGTGAGCCCCAGGAAGGCTCGGACCTCTGTTTGGGTGACCGGGGGCTCCCAAGCCTGGATGGCAGCGATCTTGAGATGGAGAGGGGCCACTTGGCCACTTCCTACCTGGTACCCCAGGTAGGTCACGGACCCTTGGCCGATTTGGCACTTGCTGGCCTTGATTGTTAGTCCTGCCCGCCAAAGGGCGGTCAGAACTTCCCGGAGGTGTTGAAGGTGTTCGGCCCAGTGGCGACTGTACACGGCAATATCGTCCAGATAGGCGGCGCTGAACTCCTCAAGCCCCGCCAATACCTTGTTCACAAGTCTCTGGAAGGTGGCGGGGGCGTTTTTCATCCCGAAGGGCATCACTTTGAAGTGGTAGTGGCCATCCGGGGTGGAGAAGGCGGATCGCTCCTGGGCGCCTGGGGTGAGGCCGATCTGCCAATAGCCCGCTGTTAAGTCAAAGATGCTCAGGTAGCGGGCGGCCCCCAGACGGTCGATCAGTTCATCAGCTCAGGGGATGGGGTGAGCGTCTGTGCGGGTGACGGCGTTCAAGCCCCGGTAGTCCACACAAAATCTGAGTTCTGGGGCGACGCCCGGGGCAGCGGCCTTGGGGACCAGCACGACTGGACTGGCCCAAGGACTGTCGGAGGGCTCGATTACTCCTAGGGCCAGCATCTTGGATAATTCTGACTGGATGCAGGCGCCTACCCGATCAGGCACTCTGTAGGCCCTGTGCCGGATAGGGGGGCTATCCCCGGTGTCGACATCATGGAGGCACCAGGGGGTGACCCCAGGGGTGAGGGAGAACAGGTCGGCAAACTGCTGTAGCAAGTCTTGGCAGCCTTGGCGTTGTGCTGGGGTCAGGGCAGAAGAGAGGTGGACTCCTTCCACAGAGCCGTCTTTTTCGAGTGTTCTCAGGAGGTCGGGGAGGGGCTCGGAGTCCTCTTCAGCCCCACTGTCGGTAGCCATCAGGAGGCTAAGTTCAGAGCGCACAAAGTGAGGCTTAAGCCTGTTGGCATGGAGGACCCGGAGGGGGTTCCGGGGGGATTCCAGGTCCACCAGGTAGGTGACGGGGCCCTTGCGCTCCACCACCTTGAAGGGTCCCGTCCATTTGTCCTGGAGGGCGCAAGGTTCGACCGGGGACATGACCCAGACCTGTTGTCCCGGCTCAAACTCAATGGATGAGGCATTTTGATCGTATCAACGTTTCATGTCTTCTTGGCTGGCTTCGAGGTTGGCCTTGGCAAGTTCCCTGAACCGCCGAGTCTGGTTCCGGAGGGTCAAGAGGTACTTGTACACATCAGGAGGAGTCTTCTGGGGGGTCACCTCCCACCCTTCCTTGACCAGACTGAGGGGACCCCGGACGGGGTGCCCATACAGGAGCTCGAAGGGGCTGAATCCCAGGGACTTCTGTGGGACCTCCCGGTATGCGAACAGGAGGCAGGGTAGAAGCACGTCCCATTGGCGGTGTAGGGGCTCTTCCAGGCCCATGATCATCCCCTTGAGGGTGCGATTGAATCGTTCCACTAGTCCGTTTCCTTGCGGGTGGTAGGGAGTCGTAATATTGTAGGTGACCCCACACTGTTGCCATAGGGACTTCATGCATCTGGAGATGAAGTTCGTGCCCCGATCACTGACGACCTCTCGGGGGAAGCCCACCCGCGAGAATATTCCCATCAGGGCTCGGCCCACCACGGGCGCTGTCACGGTCCGGAGGAGTATGGCCTCGGGATAGCGGGTGGCATGGTCCACCAGGACGAGTATGAACCGGTGACCTTGCGCTGTCCGGGGCTCCAGGGGCCCCACAATGTCGATCCCCACCCGTTCAAAGGGAGTGGTGACGATGGGAAAGGGTTGCAAGGGGACTTTTAGTTTCCGGCCGCTCTTCCCGCTGGCCTGGCAGGTGGGGCAGGCCCGGCAGTGGTTTATCACGTCGTTCCGCATTTTAGGCCAGTAGAAATGGGTCACCAGGCGGCTGTAAGTCTTGTCCTGCCCTAGGTGCCCGGCGAGAGGCACATCGTGTGCCAGGTTTAAGAGGAAGTCTCTGAATCGGAGGGGGACCACCAGCACTCGGCTGGCCCCCAGTTCGGCAATCTTCTGCTCACTGTAGAGGAGCTCATTGTCCCAATAGATCCAGTGGGCCCCCGAGGCATCCTCTGCGCTCTGGGCTATGGCTTGCTGTCGGAGCCCCTTGAGGGAGGGACACGTTCTTTGTTCCTGGCGGAACTGTTCCTGAGTGGGGTCACCTTCTTGGCGCCACTGGGCCAGCTCTGGAAGGTCTCGGAGTGGGTCAGGCTCTTCGTTGTTGGACCCCGGTGGACCGGGTTCAGGGGTGGTCTCTTCAGCGACGACAGGCTCTGGAGGTTCGGGCCACTCGGGTTCTTCAGTGGATGGGATGGCGCGGGCGGCCATGGATCGGGTCGTCGCACAGACCCATTCAGGGAGACCAAGCATCCCCAGGTGCTCTCTTCGTTCAACGGCGGCCCAGGGGGAGCTCTCGAGATCGTTCCCCAGGAGGCAGTCCACGGGGGCATCGTCTCGGACGGTTACTTTCAGCATGCTCGACACTCCCCCCCACTCGAAGGGGACGCGGGCCATCTGGCACAGGTTTTCGGAGTTGTCCGCAGACCGTACTGGACAAAGTACGTTGGGCAAGATCTGATCGGGGGTCACCAGATGGCAACGGACTGCGGTCACACTGGCCCCGTGTCGCGGAGGGCTTCGGGCCCGTGCCCATTAATGGTGACCCACTGGCTGTACTTCTGCGTGTTGGCTGGTATGGGGGCCCGCGGGACCATGTCCCTTTCCCCTAGACATACCAGGGACATGGCTGCAGGTTCCCACTCGGTCTGGTAGTGTTCGCACTCTTCGTCTTCTTCTCCGCCTTGCTCTTCTCCGAGGGGGACGGCGGTGATCTGGCGGTTCATTGGACCCGGGGCCTGGACTGACTGGTTTCTCGGACAGTTGGGGTCATTGGCGTAATGGCCGGGCCGCTGGCATTTGTGGCAGACCAGGTTGGATCAGAATCCCGGTCGCGTCGGAGGGCTTCCTCTTCCTGCCAGAGACGGGGGGTTGCTATTGGTGGGCACCGTGGCGGTGTCCCTGCCCCGACCCTGGCCTCCTCCTCCCCCTCGCGGACGGTGGGACCCCTGGGAGGCTCTGTTTTGTTCGCCCGGCCAATTCCGGGGGACCCGGGGGCTCTCCCATCGATCCGCTTCGATGGCGAGTTTCCGGGGTTCGGTCAGCTTGCTATCGAGGAGATGCTGCCTTAGTTCAACGAAACAATTATTGGATAGGTGCTCCCACACAATGAGATCGAATAATTGCTCGTAGGTGGAGACCTGGCTGCCCTTGATCCACCCCTCTAAGGCTCGGCTAAAAAAGTTCACATATTCCACCCAGGTGGTACCAGGGATTCTTTTACAGTCTCGAAATCGCTGCCGGTACATCTCGGGGGTGAGCCCATAGCGAGTGAGAAGGGCGGCTTTCATGTGCTCGTAGGAGGTCATCTCTGCGTCGGGGAGTTGTAGCAGGGCATCTCTTCCTTCGTTGACAAATCTCCCCCACAACCCGGCTCCCCAGTCTTTTCGCTGGATACGGTGGAAGATCATGGCTACCTCGTAGGCCTTGAACCATTGCTGGATGTCATCGTTTCGGTAGTACTCTCGGACGACGTCTTTGGGAATGTGGACCTTGGTGTCCGTAGGGGGAGCGGAGCTCTGGTTCTCGGGGACCACGAGGTCCCGGTTTTGTCGTCGGATCTCTAGTTCTTTTAAACTGCGCTCGTGTTCATACGCTAGTTTCTTCTCTTCCAGCTCCCTCTGGCTTTTTTTTCTTCTCGTTCTTCCCGTAGCCGTAAGTGTTCAAGGGCTATCTTTTTTTCTGCTAGTTTTAGTTCCCCATCTAAGCGGAGTCGAGCCAGTTCAACTCGTGGAGCCGGCTCCTCTCTCGTTCTTGGGCTTCCTCGGAAGGGAGGCCCGCTCTTCTCTCTTCTTCGGGTGTTGCAATTGTTTCTGTGGTCTCGATGCTTTCGTTTTGGGGTGGGGACGCTTCTGTCTCCCCCCAAGACTTCAAGGCGTGCTTGAGGTCATCTTTGGTGCTCAGTCCCGTTGTAGCGATGCCCAAGTCCATGCAGAATTGTTTTAATTCCTTGTGGCTGTATTCTTCTAGCCGTTCCATCTGGAATTTTGCGGTTGTTCCGGTCTCTTTTGTCGTCATTGTTGCTGTGTGTCGTGGGGTGAGTTACTCTCCGTACGATTATGCGTTGGCTCGAATCGCGCCGCTGGCCACCAATGTTAGACGGGGACCCTGAGGGTCGGCCGAGCAAGGGAGAGAGGCCTCCTGGCGAGGCCCTCTCCTTAGATCGTACGGACGAGCAACTACCCTCCCCACAGATAGACGCCACACAAAGATAGGTTCTGCACACTTTTATAGGTATTCTTAAGTAGGTTATACTGGATGATACAGTAGGATCAGGATACGGTGATTCCTTCAATTCTAGTCTCTGGGGGTAAAGGGGTAGCGGGACAGTCTCGGTACCGGTCCAGTACAGGCGTATAGCTCTCAATCCACGAGCTGGAGGGTTCTCAAGTAGGGGTCGCGGCAGCGCCAGCAGGCCTTCAAGGATAGTTCACGAGGATAAGCCGCGGCAGCGCCAGCAGGCTTGCAAGGATGGTTCACGAAGAGGATGAGCCGCGGCAGCGCCAGCAGGCCTTCAAGGATGGTTCACGAAGAGGATGAGCCGCGGCAGCGCCAGCAGGCCTTCAAGGATGGTTCACGAAGAGGATGAGCCGCGGCAGCGCGAGCAGGCCTTTAAGGATGGTTCACGAAGAGGAGCCGCGGCAGCGCCAGTAGGCCTTCAAGGATGGTTCACGAAGAGGAGCCGCGGCAGCGCCAGCAGGCCATCAAGGATGGTTCACGAAGAGGATGAGCCGCGGCAGCGCCAGCAGGCCTCCAAGGATGAGTTTGTCTAGGTGTCTCTCGACTCCAGGATACAACTGGCTTCCTGCTCTGGAGCTACCCCAGTTATAGGTCTGGCGCCCTTTGATGTCTGGACCCTCGCACTTGGAGGTCGGGGGGTCCGGGATGAGGGAGTCCAGACACCCAGCAGGGGGGTGGAGCCAGCGCCCAGGGAGGCTGGGGGCGATCGAAACCAGGCGGAGGGGAGCCATCGACACTCCTTCTCCCATTGACTCGCCAAGTGGTCTCGTTACCCCCTGGGTGGATGGTGGTGCCTCGATGTCGGGGCCTGGCTGGGCCTGAGGCTGAGGTCGACCCGAGGCCACGAGGCCTGGTCGTGGAAGGTCCAAGATGGCGGCTGGGCCGGGGACGGTGGTTCGGGAAGGGACCCGGGCCAGCTGAGAATGTTGTGGTACGAGCCTGGGCTCCGTCGGGGAAGAGCTGGGGGTTGACCCAGCGGGCTGCAGGTGTAGTTCTTGTCCGGGGAACAGAGGTGGTAGTAGTCCGAGACCTGCCATGCGGGGAGGGGTCGGGCATGCCACGAGGCCTGTCCAACAAATAGGATTCGTGCAGCACTATAGTCTAAATTTTATTCCAGGGGTGCACTATACTAACTAAAAGCTAACAACCCTAATTAGATACAATGATCCTAAAGGGCATGTGTGATGTGATGGTAGGGCAGCGGGCTACATCCAATACTGCAGCCCAAGTACTACTAGAACCTTAGAGGTGCACATCAGGTTCGACTCATCCTCTCTCTGTTCATTGGGTGCATACTGCAAAGGGTACTACCTTCAAATCCTGTTGCATAGTGCACACGTCTGTCTTCAACAAGGCCCTCAATTTCCCTAACAGTTGCCAAGCTCATATGTTCACATGCACTAGTGGGCCATAGCTCATTCTATCGAGAGCCTTGGCTCTCAGTTGATATCCCCACGTGGATCGTCTTTTTCATATAAAGCAGCAATGCCTTGGGATTACTATTCTCAGCTGCTCCCACTCTGCCTAATCACGTGTTTGGTTTGAAAGCAGCTTCAGACCTTCCTCTCCAAGGTGTGACGCCCACTTCTATGCAGGTTTCCTTGATGCTAAAGCTAGGGCACTTTCTGGTAGCAATGTGTTTATAAGTATGTAAATCAATGCATTAGGATTGGTCCAGCACACATTAGGCAGACTTCCCATTCTACCCTGATATAAGAGATGAACGGAGGAGGGGGTCTGGGGAGGACTGGGTGTAACAG
Source organism: Lissotriton vulgaris (assembly GCF_964263255.1). NCBI lineage: Eukaryota > Metazoa > Chordata > Amphibia > Caudata > Salamandridae > Lissotriton > Lissotriton vulgaris. The sequence continues at coordinate 1,169,659,612 of NC_141687.1, read as the reverse complement.
AGAGCTCCCCACTCTTTCCAGTGTTCATGGAGGGAGGTAATATTATCTTAGCAGCCTTCCTTCCCTTTCCACAGGAATGCAGATCAGCTTCTCATGCAGACGTGGCATGGGAAGGGATTAGAGGGGAGGGCCAGAGAGGAACACAATCATATCTTGGGGGCATATTTACAAGGGGATAACGCCACCAGGAAGTACCTTTTAGCATAGTTCTGGTTTCGATATCCCCTTCTCCTTATTTACAAAGCAGCCTTAAGCCACTTAACGTGGCTTAACATTGCCTTGTGAATAAGGCCCTTTTTCACGTTTCCCTTAGCATGAATGGGGCGTGCAATGGGTTTTACGTGACTTACATGTATTGATATTACAAATAACAATGGCTTTTAATTTTTTTTCAATAAATACTTAAATAAACGTTATTGTAATTTATAATGGCAATAGATTAAAGTTTTGCAAATAACTTTTGTGAAGATTATGTTTAGTGTATTTTATTGTGACGAAAATCCAAGAACGGAAGTGAAATATTAACATTTTTTTTGTTACATTTGTAATAAAGCTTGAAACATTGAGAGAACATATTTGAACCAAGTGTTGTTGAATGGTTGCACAGATTGATGCTGTGGTGGCGCTGAGTGATGTTGTGATGGCGAACGAGTGATGCTGTGGCGTTCAGTGATGCTGTGGTAGCACATAGTAAAGTTGTGGTGCCCCTGAGTAATGCTGTGGTGGTGTGGAGTGATGCTGTATGCTATGCTATGTTTTGTTTTGCTATCCTATGTTTTGTTTTGTTATGCTATGTTTTGCTATCCTATCCTATGCTATGCTGTGTTTTGTTATGCTATGCTGTGTTTTGTTATGCTATGCTGTTTTTTGCTATGCTATGCTTTGTTGTGTTTTGTTATGCTATGTTTTGTTGTGTTATGCTATGCTATGTTTTGCTATGCTTTGCAATGCTATGTTTTGTTATGTATGCTATGTTTTATTGTGTTTTGTTATGCTATGCTATGTTTTGTTGTGTTTTGCTATGTTTTGTTATGCTATGCTCTGTTTTATGTTATGTTATGCTATGTTTTGTTATGTTATGCTATGTTTTGTTCTGCTATGTTTTGTTGTGTTTTGTTATGCAATGCTATGTTTTGTTCTACTATGCTATGTTTTGTTTTGCTATGCTTTGTTATGTTATGCTATGCTTTGTTTTGTTATGCCATGTTTGCTATGCTTTGTTTTGCTATGCTATGTTTTGTTGTGCTATGCTATGCTATCTTTTGTTGTGTTTGGTATGCTATGTTTTGCTATGCTTTTATATGTTTTTTTGCTATGCTATGTTTTGTTGTGTCTGATTAAGCTATGCTATGTTTTGTTGTGTTTTGCTATGTTTTGTTATACTAAGTTTTGTTATGTTATGCTATGTTTTGTTATGCTATGTTATGTTTTGTTTTGCTATCCTATGCTTTGTTTTGTTATGCTATGCTATGTTTAGTTTTGCTATCCTATGCTTTGTTTTGTTATGCTATGCTATGTTTTGTTGTGTTTTGTCATGCTATGCTATGTTTGGTTGTGTTTTGCTATGCTATGCTTTGTTATGCTATCCTATGTTTTGTTATGCTATGCTATGTTTTGTTGTGTTTTATTATGCTATGCTTTGTTTTGCTATGCTATGTTTTGTTATGCTATGCTATGCTTTGTTATGCTATGCTAAGCATTGTTTTGTTATGCTATGCTATGTTGTGTTTTGTTATGCTATGTTTTGTTGTGTTTTGTTATGCTTTTCTATGTTTTGCTATGCTTTGCATTGCTATGTTTTGTTATCTATGCTATGTTTTGTTGTGTTTTGTTATGCTATGCTATGTTTTGTTGTGTATTGCTATGTTTTGTTATGCTATGCTTTGTTTTATTTATTTATTTATTTTTATTATTTTTTTTTTGTTCCTCATCTCAACCATGGCTGGCCCATCAGTACCGTGGACTAGGAAAAGTGTGACTTGAAAAACCGACATGCTGTCTCAGTGCAGGACTGGTAGGGGTCAATCGTTACGAAGGAGAGCCAAGACCCTATAGCCTAGTCAGTTTCACAATGAATCACAGACCCTTGTGTACTATTGGGATGGTGCTTGCCATTAGCCAAATTCCACCATTGCTTTTACCACAGATTGACCTTAATGGAAAAGGACAGACATGATAAAGCGAAGAGAGTGCGACATGGCTTCGTAATCATTGGAACTGGGGGAAAAAAAAAACAGTTTCTAATTATTGAGATCAATCGAGTTTCAGCCAAAAAGCTCTTTTTTCAGGTTTACCACCTCTGGAAAGATCCAATTTCGATATAGAAAGCATGGAGGAACTCCAGTCTTGTAGTGTCGGGGGAGAGGCCTCTTTCCAACGCCTACAAAACTCCTGTCGAGCCACCAGCATTGAGTAGAACAACAGGTTGTTATTTGCACTACGTTTTTTGTCTATTACTCCAAGAATTACCAGGCTTAGATCTATATTCACAGTGGTGCCTGTAGAAGATGTTAGTTTGTTGCTTATTGATTGCCAATAAGATGTTAGATGTGGGCAATCATAAAACATATGTGCGTCAGAGGCTGCAACCTGACCACAACGGGGGCAAGCTACTGGTGTACCTGAGGAAAATTTGGACAACCTCTGAGGAGAATAGTAAGCCCGCTATGCTTTGTTTTATGTTATGTTATGCTATGTTTTGTTATGTTATGCTATGTTTTGTTCTGCTATGTTTTGTTGTGTTTTGTTATGCTATGCTATGTTTTGTTCTACTATGCTATGTTTTGTTTTGCTATGCTTTGTTCTTTTATGCTATGCTTTGTTTTGTTATGCTATGTTTTGTTATGCTATGCTATGTTTTGGTGTGTTTTGATATGCTATGCTATGCTTTGTTGTGTTTTGCTATGCTATGTTTTGTTTTGTTATGCTACGTTTTGTTTTGCTATCCTATGCTTTGTTTTGTTATGCTATGCTATGTTTTGTTATCCTATGCTATGTTTCGTTATGCTATGCTGGTGGGGGGGTGTGAGTTTGTGTAAGGGTGAGTGAGGGCGAGAAGGTGTGAGGGTGTGTGAGGGTGAGGGTGTCTGAGGGTGAGAGGGTGTGAGGGTGAGGGTGTGTGAGGGTGAGGGTGAGGGGGTGTGGGGTGAGGGTGAGGGGGTGTGAGGGTGTGTGAGGGTGAGGGTGTGAGTGAGGGGGTGAGGGTGTGTGAGGGTGAGGGTGTGTGGGGGTGAAGGGGTGTGAGGGTGAGTGAGGGGGTGTGAGGGTGAGTGAGGGTGAGGGTGTGTGAGGGTGAGGGGGTGTGAGGGTGAGGTTGAGGGGGTGTGAGGGGTGTGAGGGTGAGGGGGTGTGAGGGTGAGGGTGGGTGAGGGTGAGGGTGTGTGAGGGTGAGGGGGTGTGAGGGGGTGAGGGCGTGTGTGAGGGTGTGTGAGTGGGAGGGGGTGTGAGGGGGAGTGAGGGTGAGGGTGTGTGAGAGTGAGGGGGTGTGAGGGGGTGTGAAGGTGAGGGTGTGTGAGGGTGTGTGAGGGTGAGGGTGAGAGGGGGAGTGAGGGTGAGGGTGAGGGGGTGTGAGGTTGAGGATGAGGGGGTGTGAGGGTGATGGGGTGTGAGAGTTAGGGGGTGTGAGGGTAAGGTGGTGTGTGAGGGTGAGGGGGTGTGACGGTGAGGGTGTGAGGGTGTGTGGGGGTGTGAGAGAGTGAGGGTGAGATGGTTGTGAGGGTGAGGGTGTGAGGGTGAGGGTGTGTGAGGGTGAGGGGGTGTGATGGTGAGGGGTGTCTGAGGGTGAGGGTGTGTGAGGGTGAGGGGGTGTGATGGTGAGGGTGTGTGAGGGTGATGTTGGGTGAGAGGGTGTGTGAGGGTGATGGTGGGTGAGAGAGTGTGTGAGGGTGAGGGTGAAAGGGTGTGTGAGGGTGAGAGGGTGGGTGAGGGTTAGAGGGTGGGTGAGAGTGAGAGGGTGGGTGAGTGAGGGTGAGGGGTGTGAGGGTGAGAGGGTGTGAGGGTGAGGGGGTGTGAGGGTGAGGGTGTGTGAGGGTGATGGTGGGTGAGAGGGTGTGTGAGGGTGAGAGGGTGTGTGAGGGTGAGAGGGTGGGTGAGGGTGAGAGGGTGGGTGAGAGTGAGAGGGTGGGTGAGTGAGGGTGAGGGGTGTGAGGGTGCGAGGGTGAGGGGGTGTGAGGGTGAGGGGGTGTGAGGGTGAGGGTGAGGGTGTGAGGGAGGGTGAGGGGATGTGAGGGTGAGGGGATGTGAGGGTGAGGGGGTGTGAGGGTTAGAGGGTGTGTGAGGGTGAGAGGATTTGTGAGGGTGAGAGGGTGAGTGAGGGTGAGGGTGTGTGAGGGTGAGGAGGTGTGAGGTTGAGGATGAGGGCGTGTGAGGGTGATGGGGTGTGAGAGTTAGGGGGTGTGAGGGTAAGGTGGTGTGTGAGGGTGAGGGGGTGTGACGGTGAGGGTGTGAGGGTGTGTGAGAGTGAGGGGGTGTGAAGGTGAGGGTGTGTGAGGGTGAGGGGGTGTGAGGGTGAGGGTGAGAGGGGGAGTGAGGGTGAGGGTGAGGGGGTGTGAGGTTGAGGATGAGGGGGTGTGAGGGTGATGGGGTGTGAGAGTTAGGGGGTGTGAGGGTAAGGTGGTGTGTGAGGGTGAGGGGGTGTGACGGTGAGGGTGTGAGGGTGTGTGGGGGTGTGAGAGAGTGAGGGTGAGATGGTTGTGAGGGTGAGGGTGTGAGGGTGAGGGTGTGTGAGGGTGAGGGGGTGTGATGGTGAGGGGTGTCTGAGGGTGAGGGTGTGTGAGGGTGAGGGGGTGTGATGGTGAGGGTGTGTGAGGGTGATGGTGGGTGAGAGGGTGTGTGAGGGTGATGGTGGGTGAGAGAGTGTGTGAGGGTGAGGGTGAAAGGGTGTGTGAGGGTGAGAGGGTGTGTGAGGGTTAGAGGGTGGGTGAGAGTGAGAGGGTGGGTGAGTGAGGGTGAGGGGTGTGAGGGTGTGAGGGTGTGAGGGTGAGGGGGTGTGAGGGTGAGGGTGTGTGAGGGTGATGGTGGGTGAGAGGGTGTGTGAGGGTGAGAGGGTGTGTGAGGGTGAGAGGGTGGGTGAGGGTGAGAGGGTGGGTGAGAGTGAGAGGGTGGATGAGTGAGGGTGAGGGGTGTGAGGGTGCGAGGGTGAGGGGGTGTGAGGGTGAGGGGGTGTGAGGGTGAGGGAGTGAGGGAGGGTGAGGGGATGTGAGGGTGAGGGGATGTGAGGGGGTGTGAGGGTTAGAGGGTGTGTGAGGGTGAGAGGATGTGTGAGGGTGAGAGGGTGAGTGAGGGTGAGGGTGTGTGAGGGTGAGGGTGTGTGAGGTTGAGGATGAGGGGGTTTGAGGGTGATGGGGTGTGAGAGTTAGGGAGTGTTAGGGTGAGGAGGTGTGTGAGGGGGAGGGTGTGTGAGGGTGAGGGCGAGGGGGTGTGTGGGGGTGTGAGGGAGTGAGGATGAGAAGGTGTGTGAGGGGGAGAGTGTGAGGGGGAGGAGTGTGTGGGGGTGTGAGGGAGTGAGGATGAGAGGGTTGTGAGGGTGAGGGGGTGAGGGTGTGAAGGGGAGGGTGTGAGGGTGAGGGTGAGTGAGGGTGGGTGAGGGTGTGAGGGTGGGTGAGGGTGTGCGGGTGAGTGAGCGTGTGTGAGGTGGTGTGAGGGTGTGTGTGTGTGAGGGTGAGGGTCCGAAGTAAATGGTGGCAGGGCAGACATCATAAGACAGAGAGAAGAGACTGCGTCGTGACTGCTTTGGTCAGTTTCAGAATCAGGAAGGGCAGAGTCAGCACAGTCTGCGAGGGATCAATGTGTCTAGAGGCAAAGCATAGCGGATGTAGCATTGCAGCTAGCAAGTCGCGTGTTTTCAAGCTGAGTGTCCCTAGAGAGATGGCAACACAGCAACAGCATTTGAGGAGCAAGGCTACTGTAAACAAGCACAGTAGGCTTTCACTTTCGTCCAGAAAAAAACGAGAAAGGTGCAGAGAACGCCGAACAAAACACGGCTTCCCCGCAAAATGGATGCAAAAAAAACCAAGCTCTCGGCATTGCTGTGGCGGGAAGGCGGGGGAGCGGGAGCGCGTTCCTTTGAAGTCTGATGCATTTTGTTGTAAATACCCTCCACAGTTTCTTACTTTTTAACAGGGAATATAGCCATGGGTTTTGGGGTACTGATACCTTTATGTTTGATTTAATAAAGTAAATATTGACCATCCTGCTGAGTCTAAACTATGCATGAAGACCTGCCTGGGGTGTCAGAGGAGTAGAATGCTAAGCGCACAAGTAATGAAAGATTGCAAGAAGACTATGGCCATGGCACAGCAGCACCCAATGCTGTTACAACATACCAACATGATAAAGTTTCAGGAACACACACACCTGACTACTAAAGGCATGATGTCTTCAGGCAACACAAGCCTCCTAAAAACATACCTAAACTCACCAAACTTTTCACAAAATGATCAACTTTGGGTGGATCCTCTCGAAAGGCAATGGGACTGGACGTGTGGCGTAACCACATCTACGTAATCACTGCAAAACGATGGTACTTATAACAAACTCCAAACAGATTGAGTTCCCCTTGTGGTGTTATGTTGCTCCTTTCTGAGGGTTAGCAGGATACCACTTCTCGGATGCCAAAGCTGGTGTGATTGGCAAAGACTGGAGAGGGAACCTGGATGTAGAACTTCTCAACTTTGTGGAGGAAACATTTCAAGCCAAGAAACATACAGTGGATTGGTGAATACATCCTTTACCAAAAGCTGGAAGAAAACGAATATATTGGATGTCATGGGGTACAAAAAAATATTTTGAATCCACAGGTCAAGTGACTTCAGAATGGAGAACCAGATTGAAAGTATGTGCTACATATGTGACCCTTCACATCAGTGTGGACTAAAACTCCTAGATGTTACGTTCAGGTGAATGCCAGAGACACCATTGGTCTGTCTGGGAGGTGGTAGTTGCTACTGAACATTGGGGAGACAAGATTTATATCTAACCTTCGAGAGAGAACAGGAGTGGGAAAATGCCATGCATAGAAGGAAACACAAAAACGTCATTCCAGTAGAACTGTTTCAGTACAATATAAGTCACAAGAAGGACAGGTTGAAGTAGTAATTCTATCTCTCCTCCTATGACCAATAGATGGTTTCATGAATTCCTGGAATAGTCTTACGCTTAAACAATTAGTTGAATGAGGCTCATATTCATCCATGGATTACATAGAAGCAAAGAGAAACCCCTCTAACATGAAAGGAGATGAAAGACGAAAAAGGAGAAGGGACTATGGGTCCCTACAGATCTAAGACCTAATAAATACACAGATTGATGCTTAGATGCAGAAGGAAGACATTTCTGGAAAGCTCGACAAACGTCACTACATTATGTTAATCAACAGATAAGAGCAGAATAATCCAAAGACGGATTTCAATAAGGTCCACATTTGCAAATTAAAAAATGTCTGGTTTAATTCGTTATCCATAGACCCGAACAAATATCACAATTCAGCTATTAGTTTCTTGTTATTATCGACAATACATTTTACAGCTATCAAGTAATAAATGCAAATGTCTTCATCAATGAGCCGGGTAAGCCCAAGACAATATGACAAATCTAAGAGTCAGTTATAGCCTATGATTCTGGTTCAGAAGCTTTTTTTAGAAGATAGGTATTGATATTGTAGATCCACCGGACCCACGAATATAGCCTGATAGCCCGCCGTAGAGGGCTATACCAGCTATTAATGGCCCTCTCCAGCGTTAAAGGCCCCGAGCCGAAGGCGAGGGCCTTTAACAAGGGAGAGGGACTTTAATAGCGGTATAGCCCATCTACGAAGGGCTATAAGGCTATTAGAACATTCTGTCACTAGAGGACAGAATGTTCTAACAAAAAAAACAAAGCCTTTTGGGTGTGTGAGGGGATTGGAATCCCCTCAGGTTTCCTGAAGCCTTTGTTCACAGCCAGAGCTGTGAACAAAGAAACATTGGAATGTTGGAGCTCCAGGCTTATACCAGCCATTATAAGCCCAGAGCACTCCATTGTTTTCAATGGAGCTCCCAACATTCCAATGTTCTAATATTGCTTTATGCTCATGCACTATATATTACCCAAAGGTTTATTGTCAATGAAAAATTACAAGTAAAAATACATGTGATCTTCTGATTCTGCAAATGCCACAGGGTAGTTGAATGTCAGAATATCAAGCCAAAAAATATCTTACTGCAAAATATTATAATTTAAATATCCAGTCCTATAATACAGCAAAGGTAAAATATGAAAGAACAGATTAACTCTTCCTGCCTCCACATCCATGTACATTTAAAGATATATTTATTGTCAAGTTACATTTATATGGAATTTAGTAGCCTATATATACTATTACTAACCTTTACAATATTGCGTTAGTAAATATAACGGTTACAATATTTTTTGTTGCCCAATATTTTGGATATGACATTCTCGTGATACAACCACAGGGTTGGGATCCTAAAAGAGATTCTGATGGAAAAAGGAACTAATTTCATCTCTTGTTTGATTCAGTAAATGTTTTGCTTTTTCATCGTTAAACATCTGTATTTATTCCACAAATGAATGGTCTAGTCAAATGATACAACCAAATAATTCAACAGATGCTTGGAAAACCTGTCCACTCCCTTCCTCCATGACAGCAGTAGGTAGACGCATCACCACTGCCCTGTTTGTTCTTTGAAGCACACTGCAGCCCTCAAGATAGTCTTTTTGAGCTCTTGTTTTGTGGACAGTCTCAGACTTTATTAGATGGGCTAATGAACAACAGAACATCGATTGGAACATCATGTATTATGACTACAGACCCATCTACAGAGTGTCATTGAAATATTTTTGGGAAATCTTCAAAAGCTTAAAAACAACAAGAAATCACGTATAACTAAGGATTCAGTGTAAGACAGGTTCAGAAGGAACATTGGAAAGTAGTACTACTACCATTACCAGACCACAAGTTCTTCGCACATTAACTTTGCAGATATTAATTAAACTACTTTTGCCATCGAAACTGTCTGTTCCACCTTGGGGGTCATTCCTTTTTGGCTGTATGGTGCATTGCTATATTTAAGAGGCTCATGGCCAACTTCTTCAGGAAACACTAGCATTATTCAGCAGTATATTGAGATTACATTGTCATGTTCAGATGAGTCTGGAAAACACTTGTGGAACATTTTGAGTAAGTCCTAAGAATTCTCCAAGCAAGTGGTCCTATGGGAAATCCATTGATTGCAGCCTGCCTGTGAATAAAGTTCAGTATCTCCATTGGAATTCAGGCAATTAATTTATCAGGCTCTAAAGGAGAAAGGAGGAATCCCTTCAGAAAATGGAAATACAAACATCAGGACAGGAAGTCTGTGATTTCTTGGTCTTGGTTGAAAACTACAGAATACATTATATTCAACTTCCTGTGCATCTCTGCCTCCAATCAGATCTGTCGAAAAATATGGCTTCCCTATTGGGTATATTCAAGATTGTTACTGTACTTCCTTCCTATCAACCGCCAGCCCTGGATAAATGGAAAGCCACTGATACTCTCCCTCCTTCCGACAAACCCAACAAGTATGCTAGGAAGGTCAGAGATTCCAGTACCCTCAATCAAATTAATGATTTGTTTGAGGAAGTTGAGACAATATTGAATCCACCTGCACCTATTGCAACCAGGGTACCTGGGAAGAGTGCAAAAGATACCCTACCTGATATTTTTGGAAAGTTACTTGACAGGGCGCAGACGGGCAGGAGTAAACCTCTGCGTGTTCTATATCTGCGTCTAACGCTGCAATAGCTGGTGAATCTACATTGGCATGTCATCCGCCCCCACTTGAACCAGCAGTGGTATGCTGCAATAGGTTCACCCCTCTGATAGAATGTCGGAGGGTTACCATAGGCTGTGTGCAGGGGTGCAGAGGCTAGCATTTCCACTCGGTCGCATGATGCAACAACTAATTTGTATGAAATTGCACTAGAATTGGGCAATGAAGTAGCTGGCTTAAAAGAGGTTGTCAAATCACTGGAAATTCAATTAAATACCACTACACAAATGCTAGTCAAGGTCACTATACGGCAGGGTGACGCAGCCAGTCGGTCCCCTACTTTGGCCCCTGCCCTTTCTATTCTCAAAATGCCCCAGCAGCGTAGAACCAGGGAACACCAGGAAATTGGAAGGATAGCACCTGCTTGCCCTGAAACGACTACGCTTCAGGAAAGGCTAGAAGTAATTGCTGCTGAGCAGGCTTGCAGACATGGCCGCAGCATCCCCGATCATCATAGCCCAGCAGGTCCTAGTGGAACTCTTGCTTCCAGACCAGCCGGAATGACATACGGAGGCGGGCCTGGGCTGGTTTTTTGGCCATGGAAATCTGTGGTTCTACTCGCGGTGTGGGATTATCCCAGACCAGGCGCAGCGAGGGCCACTACACCTTCAAGTTAATCGATGTAACAAAACTGGGGAAGGAGTGCTTAGAGGGCAGGGAGTCTTTCCGTAACAAAGTTTTACACTGTCTAAGGGGCAACTACCGGTTCAAGTCACTCATTATGCAGGTTATCCTGAATTCCCATAGACACCCCTCAGAGTTTGGGCCATCCTATTCCATTGAAGTGTCAGTGGCCTCTAGGGAAATCCTAGAATGCTTACTGGCAATTGAAGCCCGAGATATCTGTACCACAGATATCGGGATCCAGCTTGCTTTTTGTAACATTAGAGAGAGGGGTGGCCATTCCCGATTGGGAGAGGGTGCTACTTGGAGGAAAAGGCCACTGAGTGGTGCGGATTGACTGCAACCTACAGTTGTCCACAGTACCGATGTCCCTGTGCCCAGCGTAGCTACTACTTAAGCTCTGCCCCTGGCCTTTGTCAGCGGAGTCTCAACAGTTGGTCATGATTTGTCCCAGGGGTGCCCTAGAATCTCGAGATAGTATCTCAATGATTTCAGGGAATTTGGCAGGTATTATATTTCCAAGCTGATTAACCAAGAATGGTTGACCTATATTGGAAATTATTATGTCTGGATGTTTCAGGAAAATAGGCAACGCACAGGGTGTGCATATCTGGTTTCTTGACCTACAGTGTGGAAACTAAGCAGCCAGGGAAATTTACAACAGCTATCAGGAGATTGGTAATTTTAGGAAGAAATCACATCTCATGCTTACACGCTGCACTAGAGATGGACTCTCCTGATGCTATGGGGATTATGATCACACTCCCCTCAGCTCTGAAGCTGGTGTTAATAAATGTTTATGTAAGGTCTGTACCTGCTAATGCTGACCCCCTACTCCAGGTCTTCTAGACGAGGTAATTGAGAAACACCAACAGGATGCAAAGATAATAGTAGCAGGGTATTTTAATTTCACTTCTGGTCCCTCGTCTTTTACTAGTGAGTTAACAGAATTAGAAGATGAGCAATGGAATATTCCCTGGTTATCGGGAAAATACCAACGCAATCTCACTGGTACTGCCCTTTAATTAATCTCTATATCTGTTGGCATGGGGTTACGTGCATGTCGTGGCCGTACCCACTCAGATTGTGAGAGGGAGCCCACTTTTAAGAGAGGCCCTCACTTGAGTGTTATTGATTACGCCTTTTTAGATGTTAGGCTTTGGCCTGTATTGGTGGGCATGAGAGTTGAAACCCGAACAGATAGTGACCACAACTCTTTGGATACATTGCTCTCTGGGGAAGCTCTAACTAGGGCTCATAATGCGAGGTGTACGGTAGTACCGGAACCCTTATTAGCTCACAACTGTAGACGAATCTCCAAACCGCAAGTAACGTTGAACCCTAACGTGCACTCAGAGATATACGGGCTCATTGATCAGACTATGAAGGTCTTCCTGGTACTTCTATCCCCATCTAGATATTCACAATCTGTTTTTCACAAAGTTGCAAAATATCTTTTACAAGAGAATTGGCCATAAGCAGTTACCCCCCCCCCCCCTCATTGAAAGAGGTCAACTGGCTCGGCTCAGTTTGAAAAAAAGCTAAGTAATCATTAAGAGCAGCTGTTAAAAGCTGCGAATGGGCCAAAATCATTGAGGTCATGCGGAATTACAAAACTGCTCTTACTAAGGCCAGGAAAAATTGGGATGACAAGATCTGGCAAGATTTGCTCCAGGCTGTTAAATTAAAGGAGAATATATCTTTCTGGTGCATATCCTCTCAGGGAAGCAGTAGCAGTGGGCACACATATAATCACCATATCCAGCCAGCAATATGGACTACCCATTTTAGCGCACTGTACGCCACGGATACCTATGCTGACCTCCCTCAGAGCACAGGGCCGATGGTCCTTAACAAGGACACTTTATTTGACACAATATTTTTTTTAGTTTTGAGGATACTGTTAATGCGATCTGACTCCTAAAATCAGCAAAAGCCCCTGGGCCAGACAAAATCCCCAGAATTTTCAAATCAGAACCCTTAATCTGGGCTAGCTATGCTAACCTTCTGTCCAATGCTATTTTGGTCAGTGGGGAAATTCCTGACTCATGGAAGGGGGCTGAGATTATCCCAGTTTTTAATAAAGGCAATCATTGTATTCTGTCTAACTACAGACCTATCTACCTTATAGATAATTTACAAAAAATATTTACAAGGCTAGTGCTCGAAAAATTACTAAAGTGGGTAGAAGCAGATCACATTTCTTCACCACTTAAAAATGGTTCCCGCCTGAAGAACAATTCTGACCAGGTTTTTAAATTTGCTCTTTTTTATTGGAAATATGCACTCTCGCTGAAACAAAAGCTATAAGTAGCATTTGTAGATTTTAGAGCTGCGTTTGATCTTGAACCCTGTTTTGATTGAAATGGGTGCTCTGCAGAATTTGGTCAAACTCATTGCAAGGCTGAATGATAAAACCTATGCTGAGGTTCTCTGGGGCAGTAAAGGGAAATTAATTGATCATATTCCAATTCTAGAGGGTGTGTGCCAGGGGTGAGTCCTTGCTTCGCGACTCTGTTTACACTGTACAAAAATGACGTTGTGAGTGAAATGATGAAGAGTAGAAATTATTCACCTGTCCTAAATGGTAAGAAGGTACCCATCCTTCCCTGTGCGGATGATTCACTTCTCATTTCCAAAATGCATGTGGAGCTCCAGATCACAATTGCTAAATTCATGAGGGTTCTGCAAGTTCAGAGGCTTTGTGCTGAATGTCCCAATCAGCAGCGGCCCTTGCAGGTAAGAGCGGTGGGGCGGTGGTGCCGGGTTGAGGGGGGAATTCAACAGACGACCATGAGGGAAAATTGAATAAATAATTAATTATATCTAGTCCAAGTCTGTCGTAATCCCCCCTCCCCAACCCAGCCCCACCGCTCTTACCTGCATGGGCCGCTGCTGGCCACGATCACTACATGTATGGTGTTTAGGGCTGGAGAGGTTAAGAATTGCCGAGTTAGAGCTGGTGCTGAACCACTGGAAAGAGTCCACTCTTTCAATTATCTTGGGGTCAGATTATCTGACAAATTCAAGTGGGAACCCCAAGTTAACAAACGTGTGTTGTTGATCCAGCGTAGAGGTAATGTTCTTCTTTGTCTTCACCGAAAAACATGTTCTCGCTCAGTTTCTCCTGCACTTGAAGTGTACCGCACCAAAGCTCAAAGTGATGCGTCCTTTGGCACCAAGGTATGGGGATGTGCTGGCACGCAGAAACTCTAGCTGTTGTTGAAAATAATTTGATAAGATCACTTGTCTTGGTCCCTGCCAGTACTCCCCTTTTTCCACTCTTTTTTGATCTTGGCAATAAAAGAATCTCGGATCTGGTAGCTTTAAACCCTTTAGTGTATACGGCACGCCTTTGGTAGACTTTGGAGCGAAGTGAATACATACTGGGATTACCTTAGAGAAATAATGAGTTTGAGTCATGCCAGGAATATTCCCTGGCTCAAATTTGTATTCAATTGGCTGCAAAAGCTAGGCCTGCAAAAACTGTGGTATGACCCCAGAATTATTTGTAAAGCAGAGATTGATGGATTAAAGTCTTATTACTAGACTTATGTCCATGAACCCTATGTTGTGAATGGCTCTAATGGTCACTTGACTAACATGTTTCTCGAATTTTAGGTCTCACCATGTTTTGAACCATTTTTGGACATTGTTACACCTTCACTGACCAAGATCTTAAATGTACGCTTCCGGCTAGGTACTCTACAATTGAAATCTGTCATAAGCAGGTAGAAGAACGAACTGGGCGCTAACGTGTGCCCTGCCTCTGGTTTGGTTTCTAAACAAGCATTAGAAATGCAATAGGTCTCGCAGCATTAGAGTTAGTGCTTTTAGAATTGTTTATGGTTTTTTTTTTAAATCTTTAGCATGAGGTTGAGGGTGAGTGAGGGTGAGGGGTTGAGGGTGAGTGAGGGTGAGGCTGAGGGGTTGAGGGTGAGGGTGAGTGAGGGGTTGAGGGTGAGTGAGGGTGAGTGAGGGGTTGAGGGTGAGGGGTTGAGGGTGAGTGAGGGTGAGGGGTTGAGGGTGGGTGAGGGGTTGAGGGTGAGTGAGGGTGAGGGGTTGAGGGTGAGTGAGGGTGAGGGTGAGTGAGGGTGAGTGAGGGTGAGGGGTTGAGGGTGAGGGTGAGTGAGGGTGAGTGAGGGTGAGGGTGAGTGAGGGTGAGCGAGGGTGAGGGTGAGTGAGGGTGGGTGAGTGTGAGTGAGGGTGAGTGGGGGTGAGTGTGGGTGAGTGTGGGTGAGGGATTGAGGGTGAGGGGTTGAGGGTGAGGGGTTGAGGGTGAGTGAGGGTGAGGGGTTGAGGGTGAGTGAGGGTGAGGGGTTGAGGGTGAGTGAGGGTGAGGGAGGGTGAGGGGTTGAGGGTGAGGGAGGGTGAGGGGTTGAGGGTGAGGGGTTGAGGGTGAGGGGGGTGAGTGAGGGTGAGGGGTTGAGGGTGAAGGTGAGTGAGGGTGAGGGTGAGTGAGGGTGGGTGAGTGTGAGTGAGGGTGAGTGTGGGTGAGTGTGGGTGAGTGAGGGTGAGGGATTGAGGGTGAGGGGTTGAGGGTGGGTGAGGGGTTGAGGGTGAGTGAGGGTGAGTGAGGGTGAGGGGTTGAGGGTGAGGGGTTGAGGGTGAGTGGGGGTGAGTGAGGGTGAGGGGTTGAGGGTGAGTGAGGGTGAGGGGTTGAGGGTGAGTGAGGATGAGGGGTTGAGGGTGGGTGAGGGTGAGTGAGGGTGAGGGTGAGTGAGGGTGAGGGTGAGTGAAGGTGGGTGAGGGGTTGAGGGTGATTGAGGGTGAGGCGTTGAGGGTGAGTGAGGGTGAGGGGTTGAGGGTGAGTGAAGAATTACAATACAATACAATACAATATACCAAGCCAGCTTCTCACACTAACTTTGAGGAATGTTTACAGTCTATAAAATACACAGAGTGAAGATAATGTATTCCAAATACTCTAAATCTGCTGTTCTCTAAACTATTAATGTATGATTTTGCCCTTTGACATCCATATTGGATTATTTGTTACTTCTTTTCTTCTTTGCTTCTAGAGAAAAATCGGTAAAGAAGGAATTTTATAATGTTTTCCTTTGTATCTTTAACTAAATATAAACCTCTTGCCACGTTAAAAAAATATATTTTTATTGGAGCAATAATGTAAGGTAGTGGCCTACGTAAAATAGAACAGCACAGCTTAGCTATACATCATGCTCAGCACATTAACTCAGAAAGGGTTACTCGGGTGCAGCACACAAATATGGCCTAAAGCACGAGTTTTGCAAATGGATAAAACAATGCCCCTCAACTCCCACTAAGCAACACCCATCCAGCAGCCAAATAGCATCATATTAGTACCCAAGCTACCTCCTGCCACGTTAATGAGGGTCCTTCGTATTGTTAATTATGCGGTGCAATGCTGTCATGGAGTAGCACGAATGGCCATGTAAACATGTGTATTAAATAAAAAACCGTGGCTTTATGATCATGACAACACCTGGCACTGGAAATAGATAGCCATTAGGCCTATATTCCTAAGAACGAATATTTGAATGACTCATGCACTCTGACGAACGGCTATTACAAAACAGGTCATGCAATGGAAATCGTTGCATAAGAATGCACTTCACCTCTCTGTACCCATCGACACCAGGTTCACTTTCAGAGCAACTTATCTAGCAGGGCTTGTCGTGCTTGGAAGTAAAGGTGGGCAAGAAAAGCAGGTCTCGCGGCTGGCTCGGGCCCGATGTCTAGCTCTGGCTCAGCCATTTTCTCATGGGAACTGACGAGCCAAAATAGCGCCAATCCAAGCATTCCAGGCGCCGAACGTTCCATCCCTATTGCCTTTAAGGAAACAAAATACTTTAGACGCAGGACAGATAAGCACAAGACAAAAACGTTCTTGTTTTGCTGTGTATGGTTTCATTGGTATTGCGTTTACTACCCCCGACGACTCGGCTAGAACCGAATTAAGCGACACGCTGCGTTAAAGCTGATAATCTAATGTTACCGAAAACAAATATGAAAACTGTTACTGTTATCGTCTAGATCAATAAAGAGTCATAGGAGCTTGCCGTCGTAATGGAGGAGTGGGAGGATGCATCACCACGCCAGGTTTGCGTTTCTAAAAATAAAGGTGAATAAAACAAACCCAAATAGGTTGTAGATTGTTATTCGGTATATAATTAATTAAAACAGAATGGGGTTTACTAACGGGCGAGAAACGCTTCCTTACCGGAGAAAAAGATATTCCGTTCTATGTATGACAACCTCCGGGAGCCGCATAAAGGATGAGTGATGGCGTCCCGCAGCCGTTGGCAATACGAAATGACCCAATGTGCCGCCATCTGTCTCTTTCTATAAGGGCCAATCGTTATGGTTAAAGCAATGCTGAGGTAGCTAGAACGCCGCCCCTAGGGGGGATATCCCTTTAACAGGCGATAGTGAGGACCAAATAGTAAATGAAAACGCCTAGTAAACACGCCTGTTAGATGACGTATTGATGATATGGAAACGCCTCTAGAAACAAAGTAATTCATGTAAATCTAAAAAACCGGGAGGCGGTAACGAAATAAACTGATGCACTGGCGTGCACCGCAAGTCGTGCCACAACTGCGCCCCAGTGTGATGCCCACTAAGCCGCATGGTTGAAAAATGATAACAAGAGGCAGGAGAGAAAGAAAACAAGACGGACGGACGGAAGAGAGGGGAGGGGGGAGGAGAAATGCGACACGGAGGGAAGGGGAGGGGGCGGAGCGGGTTAAATTATACAAACAAAAAACAAGCCTTTCACCGTAACACGGCTGGCAGGGGAGGGGGCGGGCAGGGGAGGGGGCGGAGAGGGGAGAGGTGCGACACGGCAGGCAGGCAGGGGAGGAGAGTAGGAGGAGGAGGGGGGAGGAGAGTAGGGGAGGCACGGCCTAGCGGCAGGCAGGCAGGGGAGGAGAGGTGGAGGGGGGAGGAGAGTAGGGGAGGCACGGCCTAGCGGCCGTGCAATCAAGTAGTGAGGGGTCGGAGCTGGGGGAGGCTGTGAGAGAGAGTAGGCAAGGCAGGCGGCTGGGGGCATGTGCACGCGCATTTAAGCTCAATGCGCATGCGCATTGAGCTTAAATTTCTCGTGCACTGCAAGGAATCGCCACGATTCCTTGCAGTGTGGATAAAGAGCGGATAAGTGCCAATACTCTCGCCTTGCTCGATGCGCATGCGCATCGACAGGCGAGACCTAAAAAGGGGAACGCGTCCTGTTCTGCCCAGAGTATCTCGGTTCCCGCCAGAAGTGGATTCAGCCAGTGCTGATGAACATTGGGGAGGCTCGTCATTTATCTGCTCTGAGGATCCTGAAAAGTGACACCTCTACCCCCTGTAGTGTTTGCTGTGAGCCGTTATTTGACCACTGGATGGCATAAGCGTGAAAAATCTTATCCCATTCAGCTTTTTGAATAGTGAAACTGTTTATAACATTGCTAACCATGCACTGTTTACGGTTTGGAACCTGTTGTCTTACTGATACTTTGTATTACGTATATTTTGCACCCCTTGGTATTGCACTGATGGCCCCTTTGCACTTAGACTATCTTGAACTTTAGAGAACTGAATGAGTTATGACGATTTGCACTCCTTGGCATTGCATCAACTGATCTCTCTATATGTACTGCACATTGATGACTTTGTACTCAGCGTCTTCGAAATGGTGAGACTGATTTACAATTCAATACAAAACATTTTATTGATCTTTTCCACTGGAAGGAGAGCTGTGTTTAATTTGTTTTAATATTTTAAATGTGTTGAACAGTTCTTATTTCATGTGCTCTTTGTTGGTTACGATAACCGAACACAGGGGCATATTATCAAGGGGGTTCATCTCTGCTTTTTTGGCTTTAAAAGCCAAGAAAGCGGAGATAAAATTATCTCCCTATTACCTAGCTGTCGCTAACACCAGTTAGCGACAGCTAGTAGGAGATAGCGACCATCTTGGTCCCCACTTTGCATGTCAGTGATATTTATCACTAATGACATGCAAAGTGGGCGTGCCAAGATGTTAGCGACTGGAAACAGTCGCTAACATCGCTATTTCCTATTACCAACTTTTGGAGATATTCGCGCTAAGCGTGAACATCTCCAAAAGCTAACACCTGCCCTGAGCAGTTCTTAGTAATGTTATCCAATGGGAGGTGGATAACATGGCTAAGAGCATTAGCTTGCTAATGCATGAATATCGCTGACTTTTCCGCGATATTCATGCATTGCGGCCGATTTTTATCGCATTTGCGATAAACCTTGGTAATACCAAGGTTTATCTGCGATAAAAATCGCCGCAGCTCAGCGGTAAATTTTTGTCTCTAACCAAGCAATAGCTATCGCTATTGCTTGGTAATATGCCCCAAAGTACTTTGGACTTGGACTACTTCAGCTCTTGTGACATGGACAAAGTATATGAACCAAGGGGCTTATATACAAGCCCTGTGTGCCGCCGGAATGTCACTTTTTGTGACTTTCTGTTGGCAAACAGGGCTTAGCCATATCTATAAGGCGACGTAAAGTCACCCTCCGTGGCTTTTCAAGGCCTTGTAGTTGTGGAGTGATGCAAAGCAGTGCAAGCTGCTGCGTTGCCTCACACTGCAGCGGGGAGGCGAGCCATTGGCGTTGCAGTGGGCGCTCCCACGCAATGTCCATAGGTTTTGACACTTTTCCAAATTTACAACATGGTGTAAATCTTGAAATGCATCAATTCCCTCCGCCTCCCTTGGGGTGGCGTAACGAAGAGAAATAACATTGGGGCATATTACCAAGCTATAGCGATAATTATCGCTATTGCTTGGTTAGAGACAAAAATTTACCGCTGAGCTGCGGTTATTTTTACCGCAAATAAACCTTGGTATTACCAAGGTTTATCGCAAATGTGATAAAAATCGCCGCAAAGCATGAATATCGCTGAAAAGTCAGCGATATTCATGCATTACCGAGCTAATGCTCTTAGCCATGTTATCCACCTCCCATTGGATAACATGGCTAAGAACTGCTCAGGGCAGGTGTTAGCTTTTGGAGATCTTAGCGCGAATATCTCCAAAAGTTGGTAATAGGAGATAGCGATGTTAGCGACTGTTTTCAGTCGCTAACATCTTGGCACGCCCACTTTGCATGTCATTAGTGATAAATATCACTGACATGCAAAGTGGGGCCCAAGATGGTCGCTATCTCCTACTAGCTGTCGCTAACTGGTGTTAGCGACAGCTAGGTAATAGGGAGATCATTTTATCTACGCTTTCTTGGCTTTTAAAGCCAAAAAAGCGGAGATAAACCCCCTTGATAATATGCCTCATTATTTCTCCTCGTTTTTCCCTTTTTCCATGTATGCTGTATTCTGCAGCACTCATGGATAGAGGAAAAAACCTCCAATGATTATTTTTATGTAGGAAGCAGACCCTTCCTGCACAAAAACAATAATGGAGACAACACAGACACCCTTGCCCAGTGGTGCAAGGGTGCCTCCATTGGTGCACGGCTGCTAATTGTGCGCCGGCTCTGGCTGAAATGGACAAGAATGCACTGTGTCTTGTAAATACGGTGCATTACTGCCCTTTTGAATTTGCATAGGGCAACGCAGCAAAATGACTTGCGGCACTGCCCTACTCCAATTCTTTGTAAATATGTGCCAGCGTCTTTTCATTACTTCAAGGAGCGATGTGCAACAGTACAGAGAGAAGAACTCAACCAGAGGCAGGAAGCTTGTCTGACTCTCCGGAAGGAGCAGGAAACAAGCACCAGGACGACTGGGGAAAAGACCTGCTATTTCTGAGACATGAATAATAAAGAGGTAGACTGCCTATCCCGAGACCTGCGAGATCGGTGAAAGCTTTTTTTTTTGCAGAGTGCTATAGAGACAAAAGACCTTTTGTTGCAGATTAGCCTGACCCAAAATCACCATCACTGGGAGAAGAGCTTTCTGGGTCTTCACCACATTGTCCTTACGGAAAATTGAATCCAACGTGGCATGCAGTGCTAAGTGACAGCTTGCTTGAGACGTCCTCAGGCTGTCTTCATCAATCCCTAAATGGCTGGCTATCCAGGGTTTAGGGTTAGCCGCGGCTCCTCCGCAATGGCGGAGGACCGTCGCCCCACTGGCTCAGAGCCAGCAGTTGAAAAATAATATATATTTTACTATTGTTATATTTTTCAGCTGCTGGCTTTGAACCAGCGTGTGCAGGGAGGCGTCGGGCCCCGCCGTGGGAGGGGGAAGGAGGAGTGGTAGATATGCACTTTTAAGTGCGCATGTCAGTTTGGCCGGCCGTCTTAGGCGGGCCAAACTGGCATTCACACTTAGGTTTTTCCAACCCAACTGTATTGCACATCTGGGTTGGAGAAACAGCACAGACTCCCTGTGCCTATGCGAGCATTAATCCAGCCCGCTTAGGCCAAACCCCACCCTGTTCTCATGCTTGAGAGCAACGCGGGGATTGGATGGGGAGTCTGTGATGCCAGGAACTGGAAGCAGAGGAGTGCAAGGCGCCCGGCAGCACCAGGTAAGTGTTTTTTTATTTTTATTATTATTATTTAACCCCCGCCGCGATATTCCTGCCGGCCCCCTCTCCCTCACCCATTACCCCTCTACCCACCTCACCAGTATTTATTTGTTTTCGGCTGCCACTGTATAGGGTGTGTAGGAGCTAAGCCACCTGCGGCTTTGCCACTGCAGTAGTTAACTGCTGTGGGTCTTGCCCATGAATGGTGCACTGCCTATGCTGCAGTGCTAACCCTTCTGCCTTGTAGATGACAACCTGTGCGGTGATTATTGCCCTCTACCAGAGTTCAAGGTCACTTGAACCCTTCTTCTTGCATCTCCAAAGTGTTGCATCCAACTACTCCTGGGGCTTAAACATGAATGCTGAAGCCACGGGGCTACCTTCCAAAGACACCAGGTGCCTGTGCATGCAACAGACCTCGGTAGCAAAAAGCCTTTGTCATTTCAGCCTGTTACACATGCAAGTGCACCTTGGTGATTTCTTGCACGAAGAAACCTCTGTTTTCTGCAACCTTCAAATTGAACTGCAACCTCTAAGGCTTTAAAATCATATTAACTGAGTGGAGAAGCGTGGCTCACTGGTTAGAGCATGCAGACCCTGAAGCAGAGGTCAGACCCGGGACCAGGGTTCGATTCCCGACGCGGCAGGGTCTTGAGCTCAAATGTCCATGGACTCGATAATTCTCACTTCGGTGCCTGACCTAATCATGGGTTCACACTATGCAACTCTGGGCATTAAGCTTGCTTAATCTTCACAACGGCCCCCCTGCGGCGGGATGCCTGGCTTTCACCTTGGGGATGCCCTGTAGGGGCTATCTCACAGGGAAAAACCAGGACGGGTTCCCAAGGCAAGCGCGGAGATACCCCTTCGGGGGTTGATTCTGGCGCTATATAAGAAATGCAATAATAATAATAATAATTAAAGTTGTATCACTTTCTAAAAAAAGACAACAGTAATTAGATAATAATTTTTTTGTGCCCTTGCTAATTTTCAACTACACACCACCTTCCGAGAGTAAGCCTTGACTACTTGACAAGACTGACCTCTGAAAGTCAAACCCTGAAAAAGAGAAATTTGGTGATTCAGTGAGATCACAGTAGTATTTAGTTCCTGCCATTCCAGGAACAATAGGTGACGGTTTTCACACGCATTGACCAATTGGTCAAGTGTCCTATTGGCAGGGCCACTTGAATTACGCGATTGTGCAGCCGTGGCTATTTTTGCATAATTGTAGATTTACCACATTTGACACATCACCCTTCACCTGCTGCATAATCGGCAGATTTTAACAAAAAAAATTGTTTCTAGCTCAAACGGTTCAAAAGTTAGTAAACACACAACGATGCTTGTTGCAGTGCAGTGGGAGACCCTTTGAATAGGTTGACTGGCCACTTTTATGTCGCTTATTGCCATATTTGGGTGTTACACTGGCACTAATGAGGCCCAAATAATGCCCAGACACCATTAACAAGTTTAAAAATTACAAAATAATGAAATAGTACCATCAAAAATAGTGCCGCATAATTTGCTTAACCCAACGGCATAATTCCATTGGCCCAGCCTAAATAGGCCCCGAGATAGGTAGACTGATAAGGTGGGGTAGAGACAGATGTCCTTTAGCAATGGGAAGGTGGACTGATGGTTTGCATGGGCAAGTCTTGGCTGTTAGAATACCTGCTGGAGAGTGACTGCCCAGATGGACAGATGAGTGTGTCTGAGGTCTCCCTGGGCCAGAACATTCTGTAAGTGAAAGAGAGTCAGTAATAAAGAGCTGGAGTAAGAAGATGCCTATAGTGAGGTAAGCACGTTCGTCCATTTTGGGTATGCCATTGGGCAAGGACTGCCTTGTTAAGGTTGCACAGGGCAGGACCTGACTAGAATCTTGATAGCCAAGTGTGTGGCCATCAGGCATAGCATGAACTACATGGAATATGGGAAGGAGTGAGTGGGTACCTTAGGATAGCCTGGTACCCGTCACCATTCCATAGAATGAAATGGCTTCAGACCCGGCTGCGGGTGCAGTTTCAAGAACCAGGTGAGGAGAATGGTACATGGTCGAGACTTTCAGGTTATTGTTCGGGCCACTAACCCCGTTGTTGGGTTGAGCACTGGAAAATGTCCCTGTCCTTTATTCAGGGTGGGAGCTGTACCATGTTTTGGCATCAGGCTTGGCATACGGCTAGATGCCCTAAAGTAGGCGTCACCCAGGTTGCCCAATCCTGTTGGTCACCTCAAAAGAATGTTTCTCTTACGATGAACCATGGGCAAGCACTGGTTTACCCACTCGGTGGGTCTACATTCCTCAAGCTGGGAGGGGTGTCCAGAGTATAGGGTACCACCGAGACAAGTTGACAGGGGAAACAACACTTACAACGCAACTTTTACAATGCACTACCTTTACAACAAAACTTTTACACCGCAACATCCATTACAACGCATGCCATTACAACGCAACCATTACAACGCATGTCACTACGACACATACCACTACAACGCATACCTTTACAACGCAGTCATTACAACGCATACCATTACAACACATACCTACACTATCCAACACTTACCCTACTGTTGCACCCCCTGGAGTTAGAATAGTAATTTGTACCCCTACACTATCCAATACTTACCCTACTGTTGCACCCCCTGGAGTTAGAATAGTAATTTTTTCCCCTACACTATCCAATACTTACCTTACATGCAATGGTATGCATTGTAATGGTATGCGTTGTAAATGTAGTATGCGTTGTAGTGGAATGCGTTGTAAAGGTAGTTTCAAAGATTTCTTTGTAATGGCATGCGTTGTAATGGAAAGCGTTGTAATGGATGTTGCAGTGTAAAAAATGTGTTGTAAAGGTATGCGTTGTAAAAGTATGCGTTGTAACGACATACATCCAGTTGACAGAGTAGCCACTCGGGCTCTGCCTGTCTTTTTGTGTGTGCCCCTGAGTGAATCTTTTCTAGGCATTTGACCTTGTCAGTAGTCCTTGCTGCCCGGATTGGCCGAATTCGTAGAATCCTTCATCTGTTTATCACCTCGTAGAAGTGTTTTCCACACCCACGTTTATATAAATAGCCAGTGATGTAGATTTGGCACTTGGCCGGAAGATCTGACTGTACGGGGGTGTGTCGTACAGAAACATGAGGCCTCACACCCAACACAGGTAGGTTTCAGAAGAAGGGTTTATTCCATGAACAACAGAGAGTAGTTTCAAACAAACACGTGGATGCATGTCTCAAGATTATAGCAGGGCACACACTGCACAGGGAGATTAAACATGAACTGCACTGTTCAGCAGTTTGTGGGCTGCCTGAACACCAACCAGGTGTAAGCACTTTTTTCATTTTACCTCGTGCTGGAAGCACTATTGCCTAGATGCATCAACCTTTTTAGGAAGTGCAAACGGTGCGAATCGCAAAAATCGGCCGTTTGCACTTCCTAAATTGGTTTTTGGGATGCATCAAGCATTTTTTGGAAAATCGCTATTTTTAGCGAATTCCAAAAATGCGATTGCTTTTAAGGAATCGCAAACTTGCGATTCCTTAAATGCAATGCATCATTGTCAAAACATTTGCGATTTTACAAATTGCAAGTGCAAATTACCACGAAGTTGAACCTCGTGGTAATTTGCAAAATTGTTTAAAAATGCACAAAAATGCATTTTTTAAACTGTTAAGTTACAGACACACATGTCCTTAGGACATGTGTGTCTGTAACTTACATGTAAAAGTGCATTTCATGGGTGCAGGGGGGGGTCCTTTGGACCCCCCTCTCCACCCTTGAAATGCTTTGTTGAATTCCGATTTCAAATTGCGAATTCGAAATTCCCATTCATTCCTATGGGCATTTCAGCCCATAGGAATGAATGGGAATTGCGAATTCGCAATTTGAAAATCGCATTTTTTATGCGATTCGGTAAAAATTGCGATTTTTACTGAATCACAAAAAAAATGCGAAAAAAAGATGCATACCATTTTGAGATTCCTAATTTGCGATTCGGTAATTTTCGCAAATTAGGAATCGCAAAACAGTACTTTGATGCATCTGGGCCTATGCCTTATGCCGTGGGAGCAGTGCACCGCACAAACCCATCCTCCAGACCAACAGCATAGTTCGCACTACTGCGGGCCCTAACCCAATGGCCTTGAGCCCTCGCCCCACGGAGCTTCCGGTACCCGGGCTCGCAGATGGTTGCTTTTAGCACCGTTTCTAAGACTGGCATTATTGTCACATGTACGGTCATGTAGGTACGATATGGCGATGAATGTACAAAGACATATGTCCCAGTACCCCGTACAATGAACCACCCCTGCACCTAAGATGGAGTGGTGTCCATTAAGAAGACATTCTCCTTGGATAAACATGCCCTTTCAGACGCCACTGCCTCCCGAGCCCCCATTCCGAGCAGTTCCTCCGAGCGAACAAGAGCATGGCGCTCTTTATTGACCGACAGGCGAGGAGCCTTCCTGTCTGATGAAGGGAATCGGTCTGTTGCCTAGGTTACAGCAGTTACGAACCTCTTAACCTCCCAGATATTTTGAATTAACCACCATGAGTTTGGAAGTTGTTAAAGGAGGATGGAAGAGAGGCTTTCTGAGCAAATGGAGCGGTGTTCTAGAGCTGACGCGCAAACTTTGTGTCAGTGAGTGCAGCGCGCAGCAGCGGGGACGCGCATTCGCATACAGTTTTATTTATTGAGAAATGTTCGTCATTCTGACCAGTTGAAAGTGGTTAAGCGCAAAAGTTGAGCATGAATTTTATGGAGGGAGCGAAGCGAGCAGGCTTAACGGAGTACCGTGGGGCCTCATTTAGGAAAAGTTTGGCATCACTGCGTGAAAACAGCGATGAAACATTTTTCAGTGTCCCCTCCATGCGACACCATGGATGCGCTGTATTTACTGAACGGCGCTCCCTGTCACAAGGATTTACAGATGCGTCAGGAATCCTTATGTATCTATTGGCGCAAAAATGGCACATTGCTGGGGTGGGTCTGAAAACAGAAGCGAGTCCAGCAATGTTTCCTTTCACATGGGACAAGCCCCATGTGAAAGGGCCTGCGTGAGTCTTACACCTGCTGTGATGCTTCTACAACCCTTTTTTGCATGGGAATGCCCACCTTACATACATTATACCTGGCGCAGGTATAATATAGCGCAGGGCTTTACAAAGTGAATCATCTGTTTAGATGCATCGCTTTGTAAATATGGCGCAATGTGGTGCATTGTTTACACCTCTGCAGCGTCACAAAGTGCTCATAAATAAGCCCCATGGGGTCCAGTTTAGTATGGGTCCTTTTCCAAAGAAATAAATTGGAAAAAGAGAGACAAATGGTGCATTTTAAAGTAAATGAACTAAGTGAGAATGCAAGGTTTATGAGGCCGGGGGAACATAAAGTCTTGAAATATGAAACGCACTAAAAATGGCCCCATATCTTACTGCATTAATATGTTCAACAGTTGCTGAACGTGGGTTCATTAGGTACATGAGCCACTTTCCTCTTTTTTACATGCTCTGGAGCGAAATCGCTCTTATTAGAGGTTGAAGAACCTTTTTTTATGTTTTACTGGGCAATACAGATGATGTTTTGCTCAATGCTCATTGCACCACTGTTATTATTATTGTGAAGTCCGTGTAAAAATACATTTATCCACGTGACAGTTTGGGCTGTGGTAGGGGACAGCGGCTTACTGGTATCGGTTATTACTGCATATGAAGAGTAGGCTAATTTGAAATTACAGCCCTTGTGTACATTTTTCCATCAACATGTGTGCATCTACTCACAGATTGAGCAGGTCAGAGTCACCCACGTGAGGCTAGGCAACAACCCTTTCTGCTTTTGTAAATTTCATGCATTTTGCACAGGTGGAATTTGCACATTCTATTTTTCAACCTAAAACAAACACACACCCAAAAACACCTTTTAATAATCATCCCATAAAGGTACTCAGACATGCTGTGGTTTTTCGATCGTGCTGCGTGTTTGCAGAAGTTATCCTGAGGAAAACTTTTCATTAGGGAAGAGGTGATTTTGCAGCAGCCTATTCCTTTGAAAGGCCACTGGGCCTGGTCAGCCAAATCAAGCACTGCCCTTCGAAGCACTAGCCTGCAGAAAATTTAGCCACTATCATTAGAGGTGGGCAACCATGAGTCCGAAGGCCACGGGTAATACTGCTCTGTAAACCACTTCAAATCCCCGAGCAGTGTCTTCCATGGCATTGCGATCCGTGCAGCAGTCAGAGGGAAGAGGGCCTGCATTAACATGTGGAAACCGGCCCCATATAGTTCCTTACCTCCTCGTTCTGCACTGCAGACATCGGAGTCAGGCGGCGACAGCGCAGCTGTGGGCACCCATTCACATATAGACATACATATCACACCACCTGATCCCACGCCAGGGCGCACAGGGGGTCCACGTAACCCGAAGCCTTCTCCTCCATGGACGCAAGAGTCAGGTCAGGCCGCTGAGCAAGCCCTTAACCAAGTTCGTTGAGAGACAGCATCCTCCCACCCTGCACTGCCTCAGTCACGTGCACACACAGTTTGCACCAGAGCAGAAGCCGGCCTGGGAACGCGCCTCTAAGCCAATCCAGACACTGCTCCTCCTTCATACCTCAAGAGCTTCAAAAACAGTGATGGTAGCTCTATTTATGTCAAAGTTGGACTATACGAATGCACTGTTTTTAGGAATTGATAAATTCCAACTGCAAAAACTGCAGTCCTTGCAAAATGCGGCAGCCAGACCCCTCCTGAGGTTGCACAGAGGACAGCCAACCTCTGCCGGAATTAGATCACTCCACTGGCTGCCCATCAAACAGCGCATTGAATTCAAATCTCTAACCTTGGTATATAAGGCGATAAACGGGGGAGTACGGTTGGCCTCCAAAAACTGTTCACACTATACATCCCCCCACGTGCCCTCAGGTCAGCCAGGCAAGGTTTCATAGAAGCCGTGAATGTTCAAACGAGCCAGATGGTATGGCAGAGCTATAACACACTGCGCGGCCAAGCTCTGGAACAAACTGCCTCTGTCCCTAAGACATCAGCCTAACCTTCAGTGCTTCAGAAAGAACCTAAAAACGTGGCTTTTTACAACCATCTAGGCTACGCTCTCACCCCCTCTACTACCCTCACACCTCAGCGCCAAGACACTTTGGCATTCAAGCGCTTTACAAGCATTTAAACATAAACACATTCTGTTACAGCAGCGCCTGGATTGGCTGCAGCAGGGGACCTCAACGCTCACACTGATACAGCGGGGATGCATCTTTGAGTCACTGAAGCGTAGGTAGAGCGGCCTCTAGTTCACATGTCGGTCTGGCCGGACAAAGGCAGGCGTCCAACCACGACATGCGTGCTTGGGCCCAGGAGTGTCTGTCAACATGTTAAGGAAGTCCCACCTCCATCTTACTTGCATGTACTTAGGACCCACCTCGATTTTCAAGTGACCCGCAGCGAAGGCTGACTGCAGTGGGCAGAATGTAAACACAAAACACACACTACACTTCAACAATGGTACTCTGCTCACAATGGGGGCCATAATATAAGCGGGACTATGCCCAGACGCCCTAATGGAGGCGCTACCCCTGATTCTGACTGAGGTACTGTACTCAAAGAAAGATAGTACCAGGGACATCTTGCAGATAAGATGGTTACAAAAGGAAATCAATGGCACATGATGGGTGGATGAAGAAAGGCAAATCATACATTACATACATGTATCACTGATACTGTCAGGAATTTAGAGATTTACAAGGAGGTAGCTGCTGTGAGTGATGACACTAGGAAGGCTCACGGCAAGAAACAAAAGGTGAGATGTTCCAAGCCATGATTCAAACCAAATTAAAGAGTGCCATTGGGTAAGTCCTAAAAAACACAGTGAGGCTGCGCTGTATTGTGGTACTCTAGATTTATCAAGGCACTCAGGGCCACGCAAGGTGGCCGTGCGTGGCTTGATAAATCTAACTTTAGTGTTGCATCGCCCTTGCGCCCCATTGCGTGGTGCAAGCGTGATGCAACACTATGATACATGTACCACTAAATGGGGTCGGGTGAAAAGTCAAGATCTAAGTTGAAAAAGCAAGTGAGCACAACAAGCAAGCAAACTGATAGAAGAGTGTTCAGGGATGGCCCTGCCACAGCACGATCAAAAAAAAACATTGGTTCATTTTATAGCACACATTTCAAGAAAACATCCTGCTGAATTTTGAAAATCACTAGAAACAAGCCAAAAGATACCACTGTCATAATACCAAATTGTTTGGTTTGCAAAATGAGAGCCCCTTTATTCCTCAGTATAGAGCTCTTTAATCTTTTCCTGCCATCCTGGCCACAGAACTCCATACTCTTTTTTTCAGGTTTTTTTATAGCACAAATGTGGCCCAAGGGCATTGGAGGACTTTACATGATCACCAGATTGCATCATGCAAGGACAGATTCATTTTTTTAGGCAGGAGGAGATATATTAAGCGATTTCTCCAGAATTACTAGAACATTGGGGCATATTACCAAGCATGAGCGAAAAATATCGCTCAGCTTGGTTAGCGGCCAAAATTATATCGCCGAGCATCGCCAATTTATATCGCTTAGGAGCCTTGATATTATCAAGGTTTATCTCCTAAGCGATAAAAATCGGCCGAAATGCATGAATATCGCTGTAAAGTCAGCGATATTCATGCATTATCGAGCAAATGCTCTTATCCATGTAATCCACCAACCATTGGATTACATGGCTAAGAACAGCTCTGGGCAGGCGTTAGCTTTTGGAGATAATCGCGCTTAGCGCGATTATTTCCAAAAGTTGGTAATAGGAGTTAGAGATGTTAGCGACTGTTTCCAGTCGCTAACATCTTGGCACGCCCACTTTGCATGTCATTATCGATAATTATCGCTGACATGCAAAGTGAGCACCTAAATGCCCGCTATCTCCTACTAGCTGTCGCTAACAGGTGTTAGCAACAGCTAGGTAATAGGGCAATGAAATTATCACCGCTTTAGCGGAAAAAATTCCAGCTAAAGCGGCGATAAGGCCCTTGGTAATATGCCCCATTGTTCTCCAGATTTATTGTTGGCAACTCTGGGCATTGGGCCACATTTCCTCTTTAGTCATGGGACACCTTGCTGAAAAAAAGAGCTCCATCCATGCTCAATAGTAGGGGTGGGCGGAATTTGCATAGTTCCGCAAACACGTGGAATTGCTTGTTCTGCCCGTTTGCAATGCTTTGTTCCTGTTTGCGAGCGCTGTTTACATGCTCGGTGGGAAATATCTCTTGAACATGCATTTTGAAGGCACAAACAAGCAAGAAATTCCGCGAAGCAGCACATTGCAGAATGTTTGGCAATTCCGCGTTCTCCCCGGAACACGAAATTACCCAAATTCCGCAAGCGGAACGGAATTTACTGCCCAGGCCTACTTAATAGTGTACTCCCCATTCAGGTCAGAGCTCTAGTCAGCATAAGGTTCCCGTCCTCGGTTGCTTGGTTCAGGATTACATTGCTGAGCACATATCTATCTGTTCAATGCAGAGCTCCATGTTAAGTACAGAGCTCCCATGTCAAGTACAGAGATCTCAAGTCAGGTACAGAGCTCCCAGCTCAGCAACACAGGGGGCTCATTGCTCTATATAGAGCTCATGCTTTGCACAGATGGGGGTTGAGTACCTCGTCTGTACCCGACATCTTGCTCAGAAAGGCTTCATTTGTGAGCACAATGATTCCTGTCAGGAAAGCACCCCCTTCACTGCACCAACTTCCCTGCACTGACCTTTCTCTACATTTGTTGGTTGCCTATCTCTTGAATGTCATAACCATTAATTAAGATGGCTTCCAAGATTTTGCAGAGCCAGCGAAAATACAATGTAACACTACACACAAGTCCTTCAATACACATAGAATCCATTGCCCATCCACTAGAAAATACCAGTGTAACCTGCCAAGAGACACAGACACACACAAAATATGTATTGAAAGTAGAGAGCATCAGTCCAAGGAGAGGGGTAGCTATTCAGAGGAGGTAGGAGAGTTCAGGGGTTGCAGTTTGAGGGATTCTGGTTTTGGGATGAGGAGCATCTGTCTGTGGACAGAAGGGGCCTGACCAGAGGGTGGGATCAACATCCTAATGTTTTATGAGACTGCAGTGCAGGGGACACAAAGGCTACAGGTACTTGGATGCAAAAAGTGTCCCCATCAAGAAATAAAATGTGCCCTTGCAAAGAGAGAACGTTTGCTGGCAGGAAATATGTCCAAGGGGGGGGTGATCTTGTCCAATCAGAATGAGGATATTCTCGTGGAGAGAGTTGGTCCAATGAGATGGGTCAAATATCAAGAAAGAATGAGCATGTCTGCAAAAAGTGAGCATGGCCAGAATTAGGGAGAACAAAGATAACCGGAATGCCAGTGAAGAAGCAGGATATTCAGTAGGAAAACTCAGGGAGCATTTCTTTGGAGAGGGAGTGGTTGCATTGCAAGTGAGCATATTCAGTGAGACAGGTCATGATCTATTTGATGAAGATGAATGTGAAGACAAATGGACCATGTACAGAAAGAGATTCGCTTTCAAGGACTAGTGAGCATGACCAGAGAGAGAGCAATGTCCAGAGAGGGAACATGTTTAAACACATGAAAATAATGTGTCCAGACCCCAGGTGCATCTCTCTAGACAGGGGCAGTGGGGCTTATGTTTATGCTCAGTTGGCATGTGCTCAAATGCATGGATTGCAACAAGAGGTTAAGGAGGGGTTGCACCATACTGGTTAGAGCACAGATGGTGGACACAAGTTCAAGTGAAGCGGCCTAGCTGAAACCGGCTGCTACATCGACACACTGCTATCTAAACGCATATCAGCCGCACACACTTCAGGGATCTCTGTAAATGCACCTCAATTAACAAACAGTTCTTTAAATGCACCACCTCCATGTTCAGTGTCAGGAGATGCCTCTATTTGCATGATCACCCCCAAAATTTTGGACTGATACTGCTGTTTTTTTAGGTCGAACATAGACAGCGCTTGCTCTTTCTCTTCGAGACATGTTGTATATACTTTGCAGGCTTAGAGCCTGTCCATTGCTTTTCATTTGTTTCTTTCAGTGTCCTTGAAAAATCCTTGCCTCCAAGTGGTTAATCTCTCCTAGTTGTCCTTCCTTTTCATTGGTTGTTCAATCCCACAGAGCAGCTCATATTAATTGTAACCTTCCACTTGTCACATCTTAACATCTTTGTAGGGACTCCTTTTCCCTTTCTCTAAGAGCATTTCACACAAGCGCTCACTGTTTTACACATTATAAACAGGGCTGTAATTCCTGTTCTTATCTTCTCACATAGAATTTCAGATGTAGTTTTCAAGGGGCCGCTTTAATTTACTTTTGTCTGACTTCAAAGTGAGAGGATTTCCCCTGTTCCGCAGCCCTCTTCCGCTTCCCTGCCTCAGCCGTCCCAACACCCCCTCCCTTTCCGTGTGTGTTCATTTGTAGTCCTACAATTATGTCTATTAAACTTGGCAACAACTACTGCCACACAATATGACAGTAGTCTGCCTGTGCTTTCTGTTGGGTGTGATTTTATGTTGTCACAGGCAGATAGGCGAATGATACAGAACAACACAGTGTGGGCTGCATTAACTCGGTACTAAAGAACAGCTCGGGCTGTTCTGCTGCTCCAGTAAGGGGGTACATGGGATGGGGAGAAGTGGGTTTGTATGTCCATAGGCATCAGCAGTCACCCTGGCGCCTCCTGCTCGCCGATTCACATCCAGGACTTGCAGCATTTGGCCAATGGAATTAAACAACTAGACTGCTAACTTCGTGTTTTGATAACAACCTGAAAGGAGCAGGCCATATTAGAAGTTAGCTAGAAGATGCACAGGCTTTGCTATAGAGCAGCCAAGGGCAATGTATGGGCTGTAGTCTGACTAGTTTTGTTATAGTAGGATTAAAGCCTGATGTTTAATAGTAAGAGAATTCTATAGTTTCACTGCTGAAAAGCCATGATCTGTACCAATTTTCCCCTAAGCGTCTCCCACTAAAGCTGCAAATGCACGCAATATTTTTGATTATTTTTCGTGCATACTGCGTTTTGAAATCGGAACAGGGGACACCATATCTACAAGACTACGCTGACTGAAATACATCTTCAGAACTAACACCCCTTTTTGAATATTTCATTTTTTTCACAGCTCTGTTTGTGTTTTGCGTCCTTGCATTTACATCTTCATAGAAGAGACGGTTAGAGTGGCATTGCTGCATTTGTCTGTTAAGCCACTGTGTGGATGATGACGTTACTTGTACTTCTCAGTATGGTATTCAGTGCACTGCAACTGCTTACCTATAAATAATGGCTTGTGCGGTGTATGTGCTTACTTTAGTTCTTGCTTTCTATTCAATTGTATTCTAGGCCTCACCCTATCACCCATTATTTAGTGTGTTCTGCTGTCTTTCAGAGGTACTGTGTATTAGTGTTTAATAATGAAAAAAATAACGCAATTTGCGATTTGTGAAATAACCCACCCTAATATCGCAGGACTGATTTTTTATGTTGAAGCTAAATACATCTTTTAAACCGGTCTTC
This sequence comes from Lissotriton vulgaris, assembly GCF_964263255.1. NCBI lineage: Eukaryota > Metazoa > Chordata > Amphibia > Caudata > Salamandridae > Lissotriton > Lissotriton vulgaris. Next base: position 1,169,626,132 of record NC_141687.1, on the reverse strand, counting down.
TTTCCCTATCGTATCTGTCTCTTCCAATGTCTTATGCGCTATTTGAGCAGCTGCTAGATATGCCCACTGTAGGAGTGACCCCAGGAAAGTACATGGAGAGGCAGCCAAATCTAGAGTACAGTGCACTAACCCTGTGGGCACCAGGTGCTGCTGCTGGATTGAAGCTCTGTGTGCTCACAAGCAGGCCAGAGGGCATGCAGAGGGTCCCTTTCACCAGCCGCGGCCGGTAGTGGGAGTACCGGCCGGGCGGTGACGTGGGGAGGGGGAGGGGCAGGGTGGGGGGTAGTAATGTATGGATTACGGTCCCGAACAGGTAAGTAAACATATAAATAAATAAAACAAATTTTGTTGCGCGCACTGCATCACCAAATGCCAAAGATGGACACTAGCCTTACAGTAGCCCTGTCTTAACTGGACTTCTCCTGGACGAAAGAGGACTTTGAGTGACATCAACCTCTGTGGCCAAAGAAACCCCACCTAGTCCATGGACAGAGGTATGGGAAACCATCACATGAAAGCCCCATCGACTGCACAGTACCCAGAGCATCTTTCAACATCCTGTATCCTCAGCATCAGGACGACTCCATTGAAGTCTATAGTAGTCCTTGCATAAAGTGTGGAACTGGACTTGAGACGGCTTTGGTGACCAAGTAACTGTCCAAATACTCCTTATTGCCCCCGACCATCTCCCTGTCAATTTGTTCCTCCAGTCTGGGCCAGAGTAGTCAAATACAACTATTTAACATTTTTAGAAAGTTTCCAAAATGTACAGTTACCATTGCTTGTTTGTGGTTTGGAATAAAAAGCAGAGATTTACGTTTTACTTAAAAGTCTATATCTCTGGAGCCCTCTAGTGGATTTTGCTTATCGTGGTGTCTAAAAATTAATAAAAATATAATCTATTTCTTATCATTTGGTGTTGGTTTTCTTTCATGATGTGCAACGTTCTTATTCTGTTGTATGGTGCATCTACATGCTTTACATTAGTTCCCTTGTTTAAGCATTGCTGCTCAAAGGCACAGCTAACAAGGGTTAAGCTAGAGGTTTTTCAAACAAGGTTGACTGGACCCAAAACAGTTTTATGAGTGTATTAAAAGATGAGGTCACACAACCACATCATATAATACACCACAATCCCCATATCAGCACCACAGCTTTTAAAACACGGAGACACTGACCCAACTCATTTAATGCACCTCAAAGGTCAAGTTGCACCCACTGTTATTTGAGTACAGAAGATAAGCAGAACCTCAGTCCTGGCATATATCACTCAAGGCATGCATCCATTTAATGCACTTTAGGAAATGAAGGGGAGATATATATATATATATATATATATATATATATATATATATATATATATATATATATATATATACACAAGGATACTCTGTATCCGAAACGCTTCTGACAGTGGTGGTTAAATAAAGTTAGACCTGCTTAACCACAAAATTCATGGGTATCCGTTTCCCGTTTCTTAGCGTGTCCGGCTGAAGCGCAGGAGAGAGAGTCGACCCACTTGGGTTTGACTAAACCACCAGTCCCAGAAAGCATTGCTTCAGGTGGTACACCTGAGCACAATTATTCTGGGGATTTACTGGTGTTTGCCGCTTGCCGTCATGTCACATGGTCTGCCACTGAAGAGGGCGTTGGCCCGAAACACGTCTGGCAGGAAAAGGACTTTGTTCACGGCTCGCGCCTTTGCTTTGGCATAAATTCCTACCTGTAAGTGCATCCTACCTAGGGGCAACTCTTTCTTCTTTTTTTTAATATATATGTATATATATACTCGCACATCCAGATTGTCAATCCTCCAATGAGCACGAAACGCGTCAGGTGTGAATCAACAGGCATGCTGTAAACTGGATCCGCCCGGCTTTTACCTCATGAAGGTTGCTGCAGTGGATGTCAGAGTGTGTTTCCACCAGGTGGGAACCTTGGAGCTTTGATATATATATGGGATATGTAGTTTTTTAACTTACATTTCAAATATAGTAAATTATACATTTGTTCATAAAATTCAAACAAAAGCATCTTGAATGTCTCTTTTAAGGCTGAGTGCCTTAGATGTAATTAAGGTCCCAAAATTTGCACTTTTTGGCAACCAGGCAGTGTTCAGATCTGCACATTTTGTGAACAACGCATGTTCCTATTTACAAGAATTGACATATTTTTTATAATATCATGTGTGCAGAGTTATTTCGTTACTCGGGCTTTTGTTTGAATTTTATGAACAAATGTATAATTTACTATATTTGAAATGTAAGTTAAAAAACTACATATCCCATAATGCACCAAGTAACTACAATCACTTAAATACTGAAAGTGAAGTAGGACAACTGTTTATGCCGCCGTGAGAAGGAACCATCAGGTTCGAAACGCGCAGGCTTGTACTTGAGCACTGCAATAAACCCTACAATTCAAAACTAACGGAGTGCTGGAAATAATTTTTTCGTGTGAAATATATATATATATATATATATATATATATATATATATATATATATATATATATAAAGAAAGCAGACTCCCAACTGCTATGATCGCAGTACTTGGCGAGCGCAGACCTCCAACAACTCCTCAATCAGCAATCAAGTAATAGATGAGCCAGACACCAACGTTGTTAGTTGTTGCAGTGCATATTTAATTTGCAGTGGAAAGTGCAGAGCAAGTGCCCTCCATGACGCGTTTCGCCCCGCGGACGGGGCTTGGTCACATGACGCGCCAGGAGTGGGCGGTGGGTTAAATACAATTAAAAGCCCAAACACCTAAAGAAACAGGTTGTAAGGGTAAAATAACGACATTGATTGGCAATAAAAATGAGCGAGATGTTCTATACATACACAAACAACTTCCACAAATAAATGGAACGTTCGCAACAGAATCAGAGCATAGTGCTCATAGGCGATTACAAATAATATAGCATACCTACTTCAAGGAAAATATACAAATGTTCATGAAGGAAATGAAACCACTAAATCACTGTACAATACAAAAGAAGTGAAGTTATTTTCCCTAGAGATATGAAAATTCATCATGTTCTTCGCCATCATCAACAGTTCATCTCACATTGCCAATATATACAAGTCAACTGAAATTAGACCAAAAGAAATTCTTCAAGATGTTATATACATGGGGACACATATGGCGGCAAAAACTTCCATTCATGGAAATTTGACACAAAACACACTTCAGAATTCTTGACTATACTGAGCCCAGCTGTTATTTCATTTTAAGAATATCTGAAAAAATTGAAAAAACTAAAAAAAGAGAGACTGCAAACATCCCTCCCTCTTCAAAGGTAACCAAAATTACACATTTCATAATATGCATCAGAGAAAACATACTGAAAATTATAGGTAATGGTGCAATTCATCAAAAGCATTCAAACCATTAGGGGACCTGGTATCAAGCAGGGCAATGAAATAGGCCTCTCTTTGCCGGAGAAGTCTCTCTCGATCACCCCCCCTAATTGGATTAGCCACTGAGCACAACAAAGTATATGTAAGGTCTTTCAGTTTCTTGTTATGAACAGTTTTAAAATGGCGAGCAACCGGGTAATTCATGTCCGAATTTACTATTGCCCGAATGTGTTGTAAGATGCGTTGATTTGCTGGCAACTTAGTGCTCCCTATATATGATAATGCGCATGTGCAGGTCAGTTTGTATACGACGAAATCACTGCGACATGTCAAGTGTTCCCTGATTGGTATAGGCCGGTCATTGAATGCAGATGTATATTCAGTGCTGTTGACTGCAAATGTGCAGGCACGACATGAAGTACATCTGAAAAAACCAGGTTTATGAAACCAAGGTGGTTTAGATTGGTTTTCTGGTTGTGCACGGTCCAGGGAGTCTTTCATAGAGGGAGCCCTCCTGAAAGTTATTGCAGGAGATTTAGGCAAAAAGGGAGCCAGAATCACATCGGTTAAAACAATATATATATTCAGGTTCACATTTGCCCAAGAGCAAGGGGCTGAATGAGGGAAGGTGTGGGCGACACTCCCTGACATGATGAACTTTGAAAATTTGCATGTAAGACGCCAGCAACCCACATGGGTATTATTGTGTGACTACCAGTCCCAGGATGCATTTCACTCACCTGAGCTGTATTAAAGGGTGATCTCTGGAGAGTCATTGTGCTGGTTTCTATCTGCAAGCAGCGAACCTATGAGGAAGGGCTGATGCCCGAAACGCGTCAGGTGCTGCAGACGCGGGGCGTGCCTGCTCCCCTTTCCTGACCCGATGTAATGCCGACAGTGAGTGCGTCTTGCTCTTGGGCAAATGTGAACCTGAATACTAAACGGCTAGTCCGGCCGGAAGGCGCACCGCCGCACATACTTAGCGGATTCTGCAGCTGTTCGTGGATGGCTTTGCGGGACAAACTGGCAAGTGGCTGAATGAGGGAAGGTGTGGGCGACACTCCCTGACATGATGAACTTTGAAAATTTGCATGTAAGACGCCAGCAACCCACATGGGTATTATTGTGTGACTACCAGTCCCAGGATGCATTTCACTCACCTGAGCTGTATTAAAGGGTGATCTCTGGAGAGTCATTGTGCTGGTTTCTATCTGCAAGCAGCGAACCTATGAGGAAGGGCTGATGCCCGAAACGCGTCAGGTGCTGCAGACGCGGGGCGTGCCTGCTCCCCTTTCCTGACCCGATGTAATGCCGACAGTGAGTGCGTCTTGCTCTTGGGCAAATGTGAACCTGAATACTAAACAGCTAGTCCGGCCGGAAGGCGCACCGCCGCACATACTTAGCGGATTCTGCAGCTGTTCATGGATGGCTTTGCGGGACAAACTGGCAAGTGGCTGAATGAGGGAAGGTGTGGGCGACACTCCCTGACATGATGAACTTTGAAAATTTGCATGTAAGACGCCAGCAACCCACATGGGTATTATTGTGTGACTACCAGTCCCAGGATGCATTTCACTCACCTGAGCTGTATTAAAGGGTGATCTCTGGAGAGTCATTGTGCTGGTTTCTATCTGCAAGCAGCGAACCTATGAGGAAGGGCTGATGCCCGAAACGCGTCAGGTGCTGCAGACGCGGGGCGTGCCTGCTCCCCTTTCCTGACCCGATGTAATGCCGACAGTGAGTGCGTCTTGCTCTTGGGCAAATGTGAACCTGAATACTAAACGGCTAGTCCGGCCGGAAGGCGCACCGCCGCACATACTTAGCGGATTCTGCAGCTGTTCGTGGATGGCTTTGCGGGACAAACTGGCAAGTGGCTGAATGAGGGAAGGTGTGGGCGACACTCCCTGACATGATGAACTTTGAAAATTTGCATGTAAGACGCCAGCAACCCACATGGGTATTATTGTGTGACTACCAGTCCCAGGATGCATTTCACTCACCTGAGCTGTATTAAAGGGTGATCTCTGGAGAGTCATTGTGCTGGTTTCTATCTGCAAGCAGCGAACCTATGAGGAAGGGCTGATGCCCGAAACGCGTCAGGTGCTGCAGACGCGGGGCGTGCCTGCTCCCCTTTCCTGACCCGATGTAATGCCGACAGTGAGTGCGTCTTGCTCTTGGGCAAATGTGAACCTGAATACTAAACGGCTAGTCCTGCCGGAAGGCGCACCGCCGCACATACTTAGCGGATTCTGCAGCTGTTCGTGGATGGCTTTGCGGGACAAACTGGCAAGTGGCTGAATGAGGGAAGGTGTGGGCGACACTCCCTGACATGATGAACTTTGAAAATTTGCATGTAAGACGCCAGCAACCCACATGGGTATTATTGTGTGACTACCAGTCCCAGGATGCATTTCACTCACCTGAGCTGTATTAAAGGGTGATCTCTGGAGAGTCATTGTGCTGGTTTCTATCTGCAAGCAGCGAACCTATGAGGAAGGGCTGATGCCCGAAACACGTCAGGTGCTGCAGACGCGGGGCGTGCCTGCTCCCCTTTCCTGACCCGATGTAATGCCGACAGTGAGTGCGTCTTGCTCTTGGGCAAATGTGAACCTGAATACTAATCGGCTAGTCCGGCCGGAAGGCGCACCGCCGCACATACTTAGCGGATTCTGCAGCTGTTCGTGGATGGCTTTGCGGGACAAACTGGCAAGTGGCTGAATGAGGGAAGGTGTGGGCGACACTCCCTGACATGATGAACTTTGAAAATTTGCATGTAAGACGCCAGCAACCCACATGGGTATTATTGTGTGACTACCAGTCCCAGGATGCATTTCACTCACCTGAGCTGTATTAAAGGGTGATCTCTGGAGAGTCATTGTGCTGGTTTCTATCTGCAAGCAGCGAACCTATGAGGAAGGGCTGATGCCCGAAACGCGTCAGGTGCTGCAGACGCGGGGCGTGCCTGCTCCCCTTTCCTGACCCGATGTAATGCCGACAGTGAGTGCGTCTTGCTCTTGGGCAAATGTGAACCTGAATACTAAACGGCTAGTCCGGCCGGAAGGCGCACCGCCGCACATACTTAGCGGATTCTGCAGCTGTTCGTGGATGGCTTTGCGGGACAAACTGGCAAGTGGCTGAATGAGGGAAGGTGTGGGCGACACTCCCTGACATGATGAACTTTGAAAATGTGCATGTAAGACGCCAGCAACCCACATGGGTATTATTGTGTGACTACCAGTCCCAGGATGCATTTCACTCACCTGAGCTGTATTAAAGGGTGATCTCTGGAGAGTCATTGTGCTTGTTTCTATCTGCAAGCAGCGAACCTATGAGGAAGGGCTGATGCCCGAAACGCGTCAGGTGCTGCAGACGCGGGGCGTGCCTGCTCCCCTTTCCTGACCCGATGTAATGCCGACAGTGAGTGCGTCTTGCTCTTGGGCAAATGTGAACCTGAATACTAAACGGCTAGTCCGGCCGGAAGGCGCACCGCCGCACATACTTAGCGGATTCTGCAGCTGTTCGTGGATGGCTTTGCGGGACAAACTGGCAAGTGGCTGAATGAGGGAAGGTGTGGGCGACACTCCCTGACATGATGAACTTTGAAAATTTGCATGTAAGACGCCAGCAACCCACATGGGTATTATTGTGTGACTACTTGTCCCAGGATGCATTTCACTCACCTGAGCTGTATTAAAGGGTGATCTCTGGAGAGTCATTGTGCTGGTTTCAATCTGCAAGCAGCGAACCTATGAGGAAGGGCTGATGCCCGAAACGCGTCAGGTGCTGCAGAAGCGGGGCGTGCCTGCTCCCCTTTCCTGACCCGATGTAATGCCGACAGTGAGTGCGTCTTGCTCTTGGGCAAATGTGAACCTGAATACTAAACGGCTAGTCCGGCCGGAAGGCGCACCGCCGCACATACTTAGCGGATTCTGCAGCTGTTCGTGGATGGCTTTGCGGGACAAACTGGCAAGTGGCTGAATGAGGGAAGGTGTGGGCGACACTCCCTGACATGATGAACTTTGAAAATTTGCATGTAAGACGCCAGCAACCCACATGGGTATTATTGTGTGACTACCAGTCCCAGGATGCATTTCACTCACCTGAGCTGTATTAAAGGGTGATCTCTGGAGAGTCATTGTGCTGGTTTCTATCTGCAAGCAGCGAACCTATGAGGAAGGGCTGATGCCCGAAACACGTCAGGTGCTGCAGACGCGGGGCGTGCCTGCTCCCCTTTCCTGACCCGATGTAATGCCGACAGTGAGTGCGTCTTGCTCTTGGGCAAATGTGAACCTGAATACTAATCGGCTAGTCCGGCCGGAAGGCGCACCGCCGCACATACTTAGCGGATTCTGCAGCTGTTCGTGGATGGCTTTGCGGGACAAACTGGCAAGTGGCTGAATGAGGGAAGGTGTGGGCGACACTCCCTGACATGATGAACTTTGAAAATTTGCATGTAAGACGCCAGCAACCCACATGGGTATTATTGTGTGACTACCAGTCCCAGGATGCATTTCACTCACCTGAGCTGTATTAAAGGGTGATCTCTGGAGAGTCATTGTGCTGGTTTCTATCTGCAAGCAGCGAACCTATGAGGAAGGGCTGATGCCCGAAACACGTCAGGTGCTGCAGACGCGGGGCGTGCCTGCTCCCCTTTCCTGACCCGATGTAATGCCGACAGTGAGTGCGTCTTGCTCTTGGGCAAATGTGAACCTGAATACTAAACGGCTAGTCCGGCCGGAAGGCGCACCGCCGCACATACTTAGCGGATTCTGCAGCTGTTCGTGGATGGCTTTGCGGGACAAACTGGCAAGTGGCTGAATGAGGGAAGGTGTGGGCGACACTCCCTGACATGATGACCTTTGAAAATTTGCATGTAAGACGCCAGCAACCCACATGGGTATTATTGTGTGACTACCAGTCCCAGGATGCATTTCACTCACCTGAGCTGTATTAAAGGGTGATCTCTGGAGAGTCCTTGTGCTGGTTTCTATCTGCAAGCAGCGAACCTATGAGGAAGGGCTGATGCCCGAAACGCGTCAGGTGCTGCAGACCCGGGGCGTGCCTGCTCCCCTTTCCTGACCCGATGTAATGCCGACAGTGAGTGCGTCTTGCTCTTGGGCAAATGTGAACCTGAATACTAAACGGCTAGTCCGGCCGGAAGGCGCACCGCCGCACATACTTAGCGGATTCTGCAGCTGTTCGTGGATGGCTTTGCGGGACAAACTGGCAAGTGGCTGAATGAGGGAAGGTGTGGGCGACACTCCCTGACATGATGAACTTTGAAAATTTGCATGTAAGACGCCAGCAACCCACATGGGTATTATTGTGTGACTACCAGTCCCAGGATGCATTTCACTCACCTGAGCTGTATTAAAGGGTGATCTCTGGAGAGTCATTGTGCTGGTTTCTATCTGCAAGCAGCGAACCTATGAGGAAGGGCTGATGCCCGAAACGCGTCAGGTGCTGCAGACGCGGGGCGTGCCTGCTCCCCTTTCCTGACCCGATGTAATGCCGACAGTGAGTGCGTCTTGCTCTTGGGCAAATGTGAACCTGAATATATATATATATATATATATATATATATATATATATATATATAGATATATATATATATTTTTTTTTTGGGGGAATGCCACCGCCCCGAAAGTAAAATAGATAAAAGACTGCACACTCCACTATTGATACAATGGCAACTATTGGAGAACTCACGGGAGAAAGGGAGGCAGCTGCCTATATAATGTTCATGTCAGCAACTGAAAATCCAACAATTCCAAACGACACCGCTTTGCCAACAGATGTAACCACCAATCTGAAGAGCCTTTTTCAGAAGCTAGAAAGGTTACAAGAACGAGAAGTAAGGAAATGGTGGGAGGCTACCTCCCTAGAAAGATACATTGACTGCAACAGAATCCCCAGGGGTCTTCGCATTTATACAATCCCTTCTTACGAAAACCCTGACCCAGCCCTCCTAAAGGATTGGGCGGAGTACACTGCAGAGTCATCAAAGGGAATGGTCAGAATGCTCATCAAATATGCTTGGAGCGACCGAGATAAATACATGAAAGATATAGCGGAGCTGGCGGAAATCATTGCAAAAGAGAAGAATACTAAAGCCTGTGATGAGTTGAGAACTGCAATGGCAAAGAGACTTAAGGAATATGAAATGGGTATACGCAAGAGGAAACAGACAAAGTTCCAAAGGGATGAACAGGTCTATTTGTCAGGCAGGATCCTAACATTTGCACGGAAATTTGATGCCACACGAAAGAGACTCGCTCAAGGAAATACACAAACAATGGCTATAGACACTGAGGAATCAGAAGTTGAGGTATCTGACGGGGAACAAAACATAGCCCCGGCAACTAAGGAAAAGGAAACAGCGAAACCTTTTTTCGACGAGTACCAAGTGATGAAAGAAACCCGCCAAAGACCACAATTAAGGAATCATCCCCCTCAGCAAAATCAAAGAGGAGGACGAGGCGGGGGAAGAGGCACAAGGGGAGGTTCTCAGGGAACTACCACCCCAATGGTCACACGGAGTGCCTCCAACCGAAGGAGAAGACAATAATAACGGAAGAAAACAACATCATCAATCTGTCTAAAAGGATCCTGACGGTTGATGAAATCAAGGTACTTAAGAAAGGCCTCAGCTTCTGTCCAACGAGCGATTTCAATCTAGTGGACACAAAAATAGACTTGTTCAGATATATAAGAAGGCTGAAATTCAAAAAGATCTTCTTATAACATCCAAGAATAGGGCAGGAAGTGAAAAGCCCAGATCTGTTAGAAACTACAACAACAGAGGAAACAATAGAAGATAATCTCCTGGATGTCTTGCTGACTTCCACACAAGAACTGCAAAATCAAGAGCAAGAACCGGAGAGACAGAATGATATACTCACTGAACAAGTCAGAGATCCTAGCAATTTAAAGAATAAATCAAGAAAACTGCCTAACACATCACATGATGCGATTGATGTTTTCAGTGAAGCGATAACGGCAGATTTGGAAAGAATGGCTAATAACAAAATGGATATTAAATCATCTAATATCACAAGAAAAGAATGGGCAGCAATCAAATCTCTACGAAATGATAAGACAATTGAGATCAAGCCCTCAGACAAGGGTGAGAATATTGTTATTTTTAGCAAGGAAAATTACGAACATGAGGCGCATAGACAGTTGAGAGACAAAGAGTGCTATGCTATGGTGAAGAGGGAGGAATATGTAAAAAGCACCATTGAATATGACACACTTTTGAATCAATAGAAAAATGATGGTATGATCAGTTCAGAAGAATACTCTTTTCTCCACTGCTATTCCCCGGTTCTTCCCACTTTTTACCACCTGCCAAAAATCCATAAAAATGCCAAAAGACCACCAGGGAGGCTGATTGTTTTGGCAATAGGCAGCCTGCTTGAAAACACTTCCCGCTTCATTGATACATATCTCGCACCAATTGTGAAGGACTTACCCTCCTACGTAAGGGACACGCAGGATTTCCTGCGCATAATGGGCAGTGTCTTTTGGGAAAAGGACATGTTACTAATAACACTAGATGTTGTTAATTTATACACATGCATTGACCATGAAAAAGGATTGAGTGCCACGAAGTGGTTCCTAGATAGGAAACAAATTAAATATCGGGCACACAGTGAAATGCTTCTGTGTATGGTGAGATTTTGTCTGTATAACAATTTTTTCCTTTTCTCTGGCCAGTTGTATAAACAGATCAGGGGTACTTCAATGGGCTTGTGCTTCTCTCCCAGCTACGCAAATTTATTTGTGGGCTGGTGGGAGAAGCACGAGGCATGGGGATGAAATAACGAAATGTGGAATGAGAGAATCTTGATGTGGACTAGATACATCGATGATCTTTTTATTGTTTGGCGGGTAGACAGAACCTTGGCTGAGGATTATGTCTCTACGCTGAACAATAATGATCTGAATCTGAAATTCACCAGCACAATCAGCGAAAAAAGTGTATGTTACCTAGACTTAGAAGTGTTTGTGGAAAATAATAATCTCCACACCAGACTTCATAGGAAGCCCACGGCGGACAATGCCGTGTTACACGCGGCTAGCCACCATCCTAGGAGTCTGGTTAGGAACGTACCATATAGTGAATACTTGCGCCTCAAAAGAAACTGCTCAGTGGAAACTGATTTCCGAGATGCCCCTAAAGATGCTAGCAACAGATTTCAGGCTAGGGGCTACTCGAAGAGTGACTTACAACAGGCAACCCTGAAAGCAGAAACCATCAACAGGAGGGACCTCCTGGTGGTGAAGGAGGCGGAAAAAGAGAGCGATCAGGTCAGAATGATCACTACATTTAACATCAAATCAGGTGATCTGGTCCATGCCTTCAAGAAAAACTGGCATATATTACAAACTGATAACATCTTGAAAAAACATCTATCTGATAGACCCATGATTACCTATCGAAGATGCCAGTCACTCTCAGACCACTTGATACCTTGTCACTTCTCCCCCGGAACAGAGACCTCGACTACCAACACGATCAAAGGTTTTTTCTCGTGTTTGCGCTGCAAAGCTTGCAAGCATAGCAAGAAAGTTAAAGAGTACCCAGGAAGATCAGGAGAGGGCAGACCAAACAGAACAATTATGAAACATCTTAATTGTAATTCGGAATACACAATTTACTGTTTGGAGTGCCCATGCAAAAAGCGTTACATAGGCAGTACCATCAAACCCACGAAACTGAGAATCCTGGAACATATGAGGGCTATCGCGGACAATGATAAGACCTATCCGGTAGCCCGGCATTTTGCTGAATTCCATCATAGCAACAGGGATTTACTCAGTTACTACTGCATAGACCAAATCGCACGGTCAGAGCGTGGTGGGGACAGGGAGAAAGTGCTCCGCATCACCGAGTCTAGATATATTGTGGACCTCAAGACAATGACACCATGGGGTCTCAATAATGATGCAGAAATATGGGTACACCTATGAGACGCTTTGGGTTATAGCACTGATGTCAACATCCAATAATGTAGTTATAACTTTACTCTCTATGCTAACGTGACTTCAAGTTCAAGCTTTGTGAACATGTAAATAGACTCCCAGTGCACGCCTTGTAAACATGGAAATAGATGTAACATACACACTATGGATTCAAGCCCATACAGGGCCCCGCAACGAGAACTGTACATAAATTGTATAATTTCTGTGTAGATAAATTTGTAAATATTTGTAATGTACATAGTTTGGATGTAGGCCGATATTGGGCGCTATAATGAAAACACATAACAAATGTAAAATATCTGCACAGACTATTGTGATGAAAAACTAGGGGGATACACCCCTACACTAATAACTCATACGAATCCAAACGGACTGAGCATACTTGTGAAAAAATAGTACTTGACATGAAATAAGAAACAATGAAATGAGTGTGCACAATATTGATATAATGTTTGTTGTTGTCAACCATTTTAATTCTGCACTTAAGCACTTTATTTTTCGTCATTTCAAAACAATGTAAAATCCTTGTATTACCATACTACAAGATGGCCGCCACTGTAACTGCAATTTACCATCATCTATTTCGATGATATGAAGGAGGGCGGAGGGTTTAAAATGACGATTGAAGGTTTGCACAAACTGACACTGACGAAGCTTTTTAGCGAAACGCGTCTGTCGAGGGTGAAGGGGGTTTGGAAATAAATGGACTTTAAATCTTGACACCGGAGTGCTTGCCGTTTTTTCCTACGAGATGGTTTGGAGTGCATGGCTATGTATATATATATATATATATATATATATATATATATATATATATATATATATATATATATATATATATATATATATATATATATATATATATATATATATATATATATATATATATATATATATATATATATCCAACGTAAAAGTTATCCCAACTTCAAGGAGCCAGCAATCAGGTAGGTGTAAATATTCGTTTTTATTTGCAGGTTTGTCAGCGCAGAAAGGAATCAGCAAAGTTCTGTTTAAATCTGTAAGCCTGACACGTTTCACGCTCTCACGAGCGTTTCCTCAGAGGCTTGTTAAACACTTGAAAGGAGTCACAAAGTTTTTCAATCATTAATGCCTGCCCCAGTGGGCGTTGTCACTCGCAAAGCATAGTGGTGCTTGTAGTCATCTCTTCACGCAAATATGCGCTGCTCCCCAAATGTCAATAAATCAAACATTAAAACTCCAGTGAGCCAGCAACTTGTACATCTCTTGCCTGCGCCGTATTATTCACCTGCAAAACGACCTTCCTCCCAGTTTCACGCTGTTAGCTATATAGCTGCAGCCTGGATCACTGCCATGTGGTAGGGCTCCTCACCGACTGGGAAAAACTCTGTGGCTCCTTTCAAGTGTTTTTAGCGAAACACGTCTGTCGGGGGTGAAGGGGGTTTGGAAATAAATGGACTTTAAATCTTGACACCGGAGTGCTTGCCGTTTTTTCCGACGAGATTGTTTGGAGTGTATGGCTATATATATATATATGTATATATATAAATATATATATATATATATATATATATATATATATATCCCTCACGGTGTAAGCAGCCGCCGCACCTCGCTATGGCCCCTCCTCTGGCAACAGCGGTCCGTACTGGGCAGCGAGCCCAAAGTATCCAAGGTATCCACACACAAGTCCTAAACTCCAAAGGACAGTATGAAGTACATATATATATCTCCAGCGACCCACATCCAGGTACATGGACCAAGATAAAACATGAACACACGCATCTGCCCTGGCCATCTTATATGGCACCTATCTGTTATTATTTGGAAGCTCCTGAATTACCCCTTGACTTTGCCACTCCTTTTCAAACATCATGCAGCTAGTACCAAGGAAAGCTCTGCAGTTTGCTGTATCTCCAGGGGTGTAAAGGGATGTAGTAAGTTTCAGCAATTTATCAGGGGCAAGGAATGGGTGGAGGTTGAGTGGGCAGACGCACCATTATGTGCAAAGTTGCCAACTGGCACCAAATTATTAAAAAAAGACACCTTTATCCGGCTTTGCATTCCTAGTTTGTAGCATATTGCTTTGTGGGACTTATAGGCCCATGATTATGATAGATAAATGAAAACCTAAGCCAAGACACACAAAGGACTAAGAATCATGCAATTGATAAGGTGCTGCAGATGTCATGAGGACAGTTTACATTTCAATATGTTTGTTTATTCAACTAAATAGCTACATCTAAGTTTGAAATGTTACATAATATGATCGTATATGCCTTTCTTCTCAATTACTGGTTCCGTCCAGACTCATTCTTAAGTGCTTTGAATGACGCCATTATATTGCTCACGTCTTGAACCTATGTGTATCGATTGCTCTTGCCCCACTTTTTGTACCCTACCCACCTCAAGTGTGAAGTGCTCTGATAACCTCCTGGGTCATGTTCGCGCTATACAAAACTTTATAATTAAATAAATACACTTGGGAGGGACGTAGACATGGGCAGCTTTTCTTGAAAATCAAATTTCATACCTTAATATACACTTGGAAAGTAAAAAGTGTGCTTTTTTTGTCAAGAGTGAGGAACAGTAGGCCTATTTGTTTATTTATTTATTTAAAGAGTTTTGTATAGCGCGAACGTGACCCTTGGGTATCAGAGCGCTTCACATTACATGAGGTAGTTTAGAGATACATCTTGTATAACAGACATTTCACAATAATATGAGATAGGTGAGTATACAGTCATAAATGTTAACATAAAAATATATATAAATAGACATATGTGGTAAGTATTTGGATACGTCTTGGTATCAAAGGAGGACTGGGACTTCCAGTACCAAATAGTTCTGGAGTGTAATTTCCCTATGCAATCTCCCTTCCTGAGTCAGGCGTGGTATCATATCGTAAATGGTTCTCTCCAGTATCGCTGGCGACTTTCTCTTTACTTACAATGCTGTTCTGTTTGGTGACATCTATGTCACGATGCTAGTGAAGAAGTGACTTGTCTATGGTAGGAACTTACTCATAATGAAGATCTTAGCTTCCCTCTTAAATGTTGCAGTGTTTGGAATTTTCCTAATGTTTGGAGGGAGTGAGTTCCAGATTCTGGGGGCTGCTCCAGAGAAAGCACTATCATATGTTTTCTTCTTCCGGAAGATAGATGGTCTCAGCAACAGCTCCTTGGCACTCCTGGCAGGTCTGCTTCCTCCTGATAACTCCATTTTCTGGGCCAGGTATCTCGGTGCATTGTAGTGCAGCGCTTTCTGGGTAATACATACCATTTTTAGTTGAATCCTGGCTTCATACGGTAGCCAGTTTAACGCTTTCAGGTGTGGAGAGATATGGTTGAATTTCCTCGATCCGGAGATAAGTCTTGCAGCTGCATTGAGGCATGCTTTTAGTGGTGCTGTGGACATTTTTGGTAGCCCTGCTAAGGTTTTACATCCATATTCAATCCTCAAGATAACCAAAGATTGGACTGCCAGTTTCAGATCCTCCTTAGAGATGAATGATTTCACTTTTCTAATGTAGTTTAGATGAAAACGGGCACTTTTTGCCATAGTTTTGATGTGTGTTTTCATGTCTAGGTTCTCATCCAGCGTGATTCCTAGTAATTTCGCTGAGTCCACTAGAGTAGGGGAGCAATTTAATGCCCTGATCTGTTTGGTCCACTCCTTCACTTCTGTGGGGTTCTTTGTTGGTGAGATTAATAGGAATTCTCTTTTTTGTGCATTTAACTTCAGATGATTGCTAGTTAACCATTGTAATGACGTTTTTAGTGCCTCATTCATTAACTTGATGTCTTTGAGAGACATGATCCTGATGTATATCAATCAATCAATCAATCATAGGCATTTATACCGCGGACTACTCACCCGAAGGGTCTCAAGGCGCTTGGGGGGGGGGAGGGTCCGCACTGCTCGAACAGCCAGGTCTTGAGCTTCTTCCTGAAGGAGAGGTGGTCTTGGGTCAGGCGTAGGTCGGTCAGGAGGGAGTTCCAAGTCTTGGCGGCCAGGTGGGAGAAGGACCTTCCTCCTGTTGTCGCTCTGCCGATGCGGGGGACGGCGGCGAGGGCGTGACTGGTCGAGCGGAGATGGCGTTTGGGAGCGTAGAAGTTGAGGCGGCTGTTGAGGTAAGTCGGGCCTTGGTTGTGTAGGGCTTTGTGTGCGTGGGTGAGGAGCCGGAAGGTGATTCTTTTGTTGATCGGGAGCCAGTGCAGGTCTCTCAGGTGTCTGGAGATGTGGCTTCGTCTGGGGACGTCGAGGATGAGTCTCGCCGGACGCTGGAGTCTCTTCTGGAGCTTGGCGGTGGTTCCGGCGTAGAGGGCGTTGCCGTAGTCCAGACGGCTGGTGACGAGGGCCTGGGTGACCGTCTTCCTGGTCTCGGTGGGGATCCACCGGAAGATCTTACGTAGCATGCGCAGGATGTTGAAACAGGATGAGGAGACGGCGTTGACTTATCTGCGTGTCGTCTGCGTACATGTGATAGGAAATCTTCGAGGTTCCGAGAATTTCTGTAAAAAGTTCGACATACAAGTTGAATAGTGATGGAGATAATGTAGATCCTTGGGGAACTCCAATTGAGTAAGGGAAAGATGGTGCTAGTGTCTGGTTGACCAGGAATCTTTGCGTTCTATTCTGAAGGAAAGATTCAAACCATTTCAGCACATTTCCAGACATTCCCATCCTGTCATGGAGTCTGATTAGTAGTTTTTCATGATTTACCGTGTCAAATGCAGAAGACAGGTCGAGAAGGACTAGAAGACACGTTCGATTATGGTCTAGGGCCTGTAATGCGTCATCTACAATATGTAGGATCGCTGTTTCCGTGCTGTGTCCTGTCCTGAATCCCCACTGGCAATCGTCCATTAGCGTGAAATTGGCAATGTGATTGCTCAGTTGATTTTGCCCGCATTTCTCAACTAATTTGGCAAGTAATGGAATATTGGTCACTGGGTGTAAGTTATTAGGATCTGCCGGGTCCGCTGTAGGTTTTTTGATGATAGGGACGACTTGCCCTATTTTTAGGCAGTCTGGAAGGAGCCCTTGGGAAAGAGAGGCATTTATTATTTTTGTCCATATTGGAATGACGATATGGCTGATCTCTTTCATACATTTTGAGGGGAGTGGGTCGTTATAGTGGTTATTAGGTTTGATATCCAAGAGTGTTTTGGCGATGGTATTTTGGTCATATAGTTTCCACTGAGCCTTGTTTTTTGTCTTATTGTGGTCGATATTTGAGGTGTTATTGATCAGTGAGAGTGGTTGGATAGGGAGGTTGTCCGCTGCTCTCCTGAGCTCTCTTTCTAGCATGTTGGCCTTGTGGGTGAAGAATATAGAGAATTCCTCACAACTTTGTCGCATTTTTGTGGATTCTTGGGCAGATTTGGGCAACTTATTGGATTGTTGTTTCAAGATCTCGAATAGTTTCCTTGGTCTATTTTTGGCATTATCCAGTTCTGATCTGATAAATTCTTCTTTGGAGTTGAAGATCTTTTTGTTGTATTTGTTTCTGAATTTTCTGAGGGATCTCAGTTCGGGGGATGATGGGTGTTGTCTCCATTTTCTTTCAGCAAGTTTTAGTTTCCACCTATCTTTATTCAGTGTCCCATTAAACCATGGATTTTTGATCTTCTCTGTGACTCTTTTCAGTTTTAATGGCATGGTTGTATTGACTATATTCGCTACTGATGAAGTGTAGTGATCCGTTAGATCATTCACATTCTACAGGTTGTTTGGTTGATATAAGTCCTTCTCACAGCTTTCTACTAGTCGTTCAATGTTCGAGTCTTTAGTGTCCCTAGTCCATTTTTTAAGTTTGATAAGTTGCGTGGTCTTGTTCTTTTTCACGGTGTGTATCAGGAAGGTTATGGCATGGTGATCCGACCAGAGTCAGAGTCAGAGTCAAAAACACTTTATTCGATTAAATTAAAATCACAAAAGTATGCTATACATTCATAGTTGATTATTGGAGTCTATAGAGAAAATGTTTTAAAAAATAGCTTAAAAACAAGACACATTATATACAAATACAAAATTTCCTATTTACAAATTTCATTTTTACAAAAGTTATAGAAAAATTAAAATGTTTATCCTCATACTGCACTGTCTGTGGTTTACTACACAATTTCATTTATACATTTTGTGGAATGGAGTTTGTTCAATAATATATTTACAATAATATTTACAAACCTATAATACAATCATATTAACAGTGCTACCCCTACTGGGCGTACAGTTTTTAACAAAGGCTAGGACAGTTGATCGATGCCTTCGCTCTGTTTCGACGCGACCTGATGGACGTAGTGAGAAAGTTTGCCACCCCGTACATGATTAGGGGTGTTTCCATTAACTGTAAAAACAGAAAGGCCGGTTTCACTTGGGTAAACTTGTGATCATTTAATATGGGCTTAATGTATTTCTCTCTTGCAATTCTGAAAAAAGGACAAAAAAAGAAGAAGTGAAGAGAATCCTGGTCTGAGAAATCGTCACACTTACAGGGGGCGTTCTCATGTGGTTTACACCATTTATTGTATTCACCCAGCAGATGATCCGACCAGTCGCACGGAACAATTGCGTGGATTGAAGTATACTTATTTCTTGATATTATCCAGTCTAACATTGCTCCTTTTGAGTGTGTTGGCTGTGTGCAGGCTTGGGTGAGGTTTAGTTCTGACAAAAAGTCTTTGAGAGTGTTGCCCTGTTTGTCATTATTGTCGTCCCAGTGTAAATTAAAATCACCTAGGAATATGTTATTAGCGTGAGTGTTAGAGTTAGCTGTTATGATCTCCATTAGTTGGTCTATGAAAGTAGCATTATTTCCTGATGGGTTGTAGAGAGCATGGAGGTTGCACCTTTGATTGTCTGCTGATCTTATATCAAGCCCTAGATATTCACAGGATTCAAGTGGATCGGACCGTGGCAGTGGTGATACCACAGGGTGGCACTTGACTTCCAAAGCACCTCTCCAGAGTCAAAGCCGCTGTAGTGCCAGTTCTGCAGGAAGTAAAGAGGAGCACTGAGAAGTGAAGTATGGACTATTTGGGGCTCTTCCACAGCTTAGACATCAGGAGAGGAAGAATGAGAGCGTGTCTGGTAACCAGTGCCGGACTGACCGTTGCGGGCCTAGGTTTTTTTTACGGGAGGCTTGAAGGGTGGGTGCCGATTTTGCAGTGGTGGGGGCTCGTTTTTGTACTGGGAGCTGATTTTGCAGTGGTGCTGCTGTATCGGCCACCAGTAACAAAAGCAGCCAAGGGGTTTCTCCGTCAAAATTGCCAGGGCTGCTTTGGATTCCCAGTCCAACCCTTGCTGGCGATGTTAAGTTGTTTCAGCCTAGATCAGGGTGCCCTATTCAGAGGCAGAGCTATGCATATTCTAGGCTCTATCCCATTACACATAAAGGGCCCATATAGATGCAGACAGATGGCCGGTAGCACAGGAGAACAGGCTACGCACAAGTGGCTCGAGTGCATTGAACAGTGGCGCGTAACTCATGTGCACACGTTCTGATAGTCGAAGCTGTATGACTCTTTATGCTCCTATTCTTGTGCCTGTGATTGCCACCCACTCATCTCGAGCACTGGCCTGCCTTGCCCAGACTTTTTAAACAGCCTGTTGCTGTCAGTCTGTGGTGCTAACCACACCCTGGGCCCAACAGCCAACATTCTAGGATGAACATATAATGCCAAGCTAAAAAAGGGCCATGTCTAAACCCTGACATCACTATGTTGCCATGTGCTTTAACGACGAATCACACCATATGCCCTGCAAATGTGTAATTAACCCCTCACCCCCCACATAAAACCTGAACACTATTTTTCATCGTGATCTAGCCCTATGTTGAGAATCTGGTTGGTATGTTCCTTTTGCTCCTGCCACCTCCCATATAAACGTTAGGGCAACAACCCTCACACCCATTGTTACCAGCCAACCTTGTTCCAAAGGCCCACGAGTTAGGTGCATGGCCATTGCTTTTCAGATGAATGTTCACCAAACTTTTTTGATGTACTAAAATAAACTCCCAAAGCGGCAGTTTGTTGATGACAAACAAAAGAAAACCTATAGACCTCTACACTATGGGAGTTTTCTTCACAAGTGTGGGGTAATTTGTTTGTTTTTTGGCTGGGAACTGTGAGGTTTTTCCTGGCAGTGATAGACAGGAAATAAAAAAATCAGACTATCCACTCTAATGAAGGTGGGCAGTATCATGTCCTTACTCCAACGGCCCCTACTCTGTTGGGACATCGGAGTATGCTTCCCAGTGGCAGAACCAGCAGGGGTACTGCCATCAGAAAGATTGACTATCCACCGACTCATAATAGAGTGAGCAGTCTGAGGTTTTGTGGTGGGGTAACACATCTGGCAAGCTCTAAATCAGCCCCACATTATTAAAAGTAACTTTATGTGCTATGTCATATTGCCTCTTTGACTGCCACTGCGTGTTGCTGACCATTCCCCTGACTTTATCCATATCCTGCTAATGGACTCACAAATACTTTGTAATAATACATTTAAAAAAGAAATTGATTGAAATGTCAATATCTGAGCCAGCTCAAGAAAGTGATTCAATTCATTCAATCGTATCTTCATTAGGATATGAGGGATAGCTGGCCAGGAGTAGGTTCCATACCGGATACCTTGCGGACCACGTTTGGTCACCCTCCCAACTTGAGCAGGTTCACCTGTCGATCCCTGTGGGGGCTCCACTACTTTGACTTTCCGGTGCTACTTTTCTCCGGAAGGTATATATTCTTTACCTAACTTATGATTTTGCTTTTCTCACACACTTAGGACTACTTAGGAATCCTGATATATAAGGGGACGTGACTTTGACTTCTTTCCTCCCATACACAATCTTTCGCCCCCTCCAGAGTAGATGAGGTTACAAGTCCTGATGAATTGCCGAGATACTTTTGGACTTTTTTATAGGCAAGAAACATGTTGACCTCTTGCACCACTCACTAGAACCGATACGGGTCTAATTTTCTCCACCCAGTTCGTGACTTTTTGAGTCTGTTTTGATTCATGGCCCAGGTTCTCCTTGAATGAACTCTTTGGGGAATCCAGGAGCCATTTTTAGATCACATACACATAGTCCCACCTCTACTCACTTCACACAGGTTGGCCTCACATTAACCATCTAGCTTCAATATGGGAAAATCAAGAGGACCTCTGGCAAACAGCCCCCCTGCGGGGCCCGTTCGGCATTGCAGCGCCGGCCCAATGAGGAGCTGCCCCATGATGAAGCATGACACCCCTCGGGTGGGTGTGTGAGGGCCCTTGCTCCTTATTGGAGCTATTCCTGGATGAGCACTAACTACCCTGCCTGCTAAGCACCTACTGACAACTTCCCACCAACGTGGTTGGTACCCCTCCCTGCTTCCAACCCCTGGAAAACAGCATACTCTTTGTATTTAACTTATAGTCGGGCCCGTATGCTGGACCTACCAAGCCCCTTTTCCCTCTCTCTGTGATTTGAGGACTTTGATTAATGCTAGAGTGAAATAGTCAGCTATATCCTAAAGATGTTTGCAGCAGCATGCTTGAACCTGGGGCTGAAGATGTGTAACTCTTTTCATGTGCAATGTCTTCATTCTGCGCTGGTTGCCATTTAAAACAAGCATTGAAGCCATTACTTTTAGTAGTGGTCCCCAACCTTTTGGTTTCGGCAATACATGTTTAGTATGTAATGAGTTTTGCAAAACGTTATTACATAAACCACTTTAAAAAAAATAAAGATTTATGTCCTTGTGCATGCCTGGGGAGCCATCTTTGAATGTTTTTTTTTTTCCGGAGTTTTATATAGCGCAAACTTGACCCAAAGGTATCAGAGTGCTTTACATGAGCACCAGTTGTGTTACACAAGGGCACATTCATTTTTGTTGGCCACGAGAAGATTAAGTGATTTGCCCAAGAATCACAGGATGTTGAGCGTCCCTGCTGAGACTCGAACCCGGTTCGCCAGCTTCGAGGTCGACTGCCCTAGCCGCAAGGCCACATCCTCTCGGTCATTTTACATTTGTAATTTCATTAATTTACTTACTTACAGTACAAAACATTGAAAGATGGCTGCCTTTGTGTATGCATGAATATGTTGCCATCTTTGATTGGTCTTTTATTATTTGATGAACATGTAGGCGGCAGTGCTTAATTTGAGCCAGTGGTTTCCGGTGTTCGGCACCGGCACTTAATTGTCAACCTCGGCACTTATGATTGTCTGCCACATAGTGGCTGTCTAATTTAGACATGAGCACAACATTTGTTTATTAATTCAATATACATTACAAATGACTAATACCTGCTGCTCAAGCCCTTCTTATAATTTTGGGGCCCCGGAATTGGCTAAATTGTCACACTTGAAGGAGTGAGATGTAGTTGTGTTGGTATTCTCATTGGCAGCGCTGGCATGGGCAATGGGTAATGCAACCTGCAGTGGCCTCAGGACGAGGACCATGGCACTTATGTTTATAAATTAAGCACTGGGGACAATCATTGTATGTGTGGTTTAAATAGCAGGAGCTATAGGGCCTTAGAAAAGGTCACATAAAAACATTGGCCAAAAGCCTTGCCACATATTGTACGCGGTAGTCAATGGAAGAAACGTGAAAAGCACAACACGAGACCACTAGATGAAAAGAGCTTGCTGAAAGTTCCTGTACGTAAATATATTGGGGCATATTTACAAGCACCTTGCACTGCCAGTGCATCACTGTTTGTGCAGCACCAGCGGCACATTTTGCTGCCCCATATTTACAATGACACGTAAAGCCAGCCTGCGTGGCTTTTCATGTCCTTGTAAAAATGGCCCCTTTACACGCAACACTTTGCATGAAAGGGGCGTGCCATGGGTGTTGCTGTGGATGTTCCACGCAAAACCCATGGCTTCTGCCACATTTCCAGCTTTACGAGAAATCATAAACCTGGAAATGCATCAGAATGCTACGCCTGGAGGCACAACCATTATTTTCCTTTTTCTATGCGTGCTGCATTCTGCAGCACGCATAGGAAAAGAAAATCACCTCTTGTGATTGTTTCTGTGCAGGAAAAACAATCATCCCCGTGACGCAGGCATCCTTGCACCATGATGCAAGAATGCCTGTGTCGGCACATGCAGCTAATTGTGCACTAGTGCAGGGGAGAGCAAAGTGATACGCCATATCGCTGTAGATATGACGCATCCCTTTGCTTTGGAATTAAGCCGGCGCAGCGAAATGGCTTGCAGCACCACGCTGTGCTAATTTCTTGTAAATAAGGCCCATTTTATATATAATTTTACAGAAATCAAAAGCTAACGCCAGATAGTGGATTTCACGGGCCCTCCTGAACAGATCCCAGAGTGCCTGATGTAAAAATAAGTTCAAACATCGCAGGCCATAAAGGAATCTATGTGAAAATGAAGGTCCAGCCCCCCTCGCTCAACATTCCTGGTTAGGGTTTTCTTTCAGTTTCAATTCAATTCAAAGAACTTTATTCGGTTACTATGAAAAAGGTAACCATAAAAGCACAGTTCATAGGTCACACAAAAAAATTCCACAATAACATCAATAACTATACACAAGAGCTAAAAACATATAATAGTCATAGCACAATTGATTTACGAGATTTAAAAACATGTTTTTAAAAGGCAATAACAGAGGCAATAGTGAATACATTGTCTAGAAATTTCAACACCAGGAATGCAGGGCGACATCGTCTCAGTCCCAATCTTTTTAGCACAGGGATGATCCATCTTTTTCTAGGTGTAGAATAAAATGTGCAAAAAAAGCAATATATGTATAGACGACTGAGCGGACACGTCATCACACGGGCAGTTACAAAGTGTTCTAGTCCAATCAGTTACTTCAGGGAAACTTAACACCATAGCTGCTTCGAACGATCAGCGCCAGTGCGGAACGTTTGAAGAAACGGGCAGGGCCGCGTCGGCCATTGGCCGTTCGCAGCACCAGCCAGGTAGTGATCGCGACGGCCAACGGCCGACGGGAGCACTTAAAGGGTTAAAGATCTGTGCAAAATGTTCTTTCTAAAACGTGTTAGCAAAAATCTGTCATAGTCTCTAGTGATTAACAAAATATATGGTTGTGTAGTTACAGAAGTCAAATTAAGATGGTGTGCTATGACCATAGTTTTTCCCATTTCAGTATTAGTTCTGGTTTCGCTCAGGAATTGCATACAACTGCCTTTAAGATCCTTCCTGGACACATCACCCATAGTGTAGGGGTCTATATAGTATTCTGGGTGGCCCATTTGAAGTAAAAAAAATTAACATATTCTAGCCATCTTATATGTTTGACCCCAGCGGTTCCCAGTACATCCTTCAAAATGTAGCAGTTAAAAACGGATTTGTCAGTTGTCCAAGCCTTTATGCCACAGGAGGACAGGCTGTATCTTGATCACATCCTCATGTATGGCATGCCCAGTTCTGTATGACAGATAAATGTTGATGTACTGTCCGGTACTGCCAGGAGAAACCTGAGAAAAATATTTTCTGCCGTCTGGAATGAGTTAACATTGGCATATCCCCAGATTCCCGCTCTATAAGGGGCGATCGCAACACATTTTGCCTAGTAGATGTGCAGCAGTTCCCCCGGAGAGGGTCTGCCTAGTTTTCTGCTAAAATTTGTTAATGCCATCAGTGATTTGCTAAATAACAGCCTTCTGGCTTTAATTGCCCGACTCCAAGAACCTGATTGATCAAATAAAATCCCTAAATAGGAAAAAGTATTAGTACACTCTATTGCCTTAGTATTAATAAACATTTTCTTTTTCTTTTTTTTTTAACCATTCCCGCAGTTCATTGAAAATGTTTTTGAACAATTAATTGTGAGACCCAGATTAGTCAGAAAGTTTGTGAAGGAAGTTACTACCCTTTGGAGACCGAGAGGCTTACGGGCTATAAGGTCCGCATCATCTGCATACAGGAGTGCGGGAATAGGGTGAGTCGCTACTAGTGGTAAGTCCCTGCACTCCTTGACCAGGGTGGATTCTAGGTTGTTTATATATAGCGTGAAAAGAAATGGGGCAAGGACACAGCCTTGCCTCACTCCTCTTGATACTCTAAAATTCTTGGTGCAATCCCCACCCTGTCCAAAACGGACACTCGCCCTTGCCTCTGAGTAAAGCTGGCTTAGAAAGGAAATTATAGAATTGTCTACCCCCAACCCCTCTAGAATTGCCCATAGCTTTTCGTGAACAACACAGTCAAATGCTGATGTTAAGTAAACAAAGGTTAAAAACAGCCTTTTCCTTTTCGCTTTAGTGTATTTATCTTATAGAATATGTAAATTTAGGCCATGATCAGTTGTGCCCAGGCCCTTGCGAAAGCCATATTGTAGGTCACTTAAAATTGATAGTTCCCCGCCCGCGTCTGTAATCTATCTAAAATCACTCACCCTATAATCTTAACTGTGGAATCCAGTAATGAAAATGGGCGGTAACATACTGGGTTCACCCTGTCTCCCTTTTTAAAAATGGGGACGATTGTAGATTTGTACCAAAACTATAAAAAAAAACTAGAACAGCATGAACTAAAGACTTGCATTGGAAGTGGTACCCACAGTGCCATATTAGTTTTAAATAGGTCAACCGGGATGCCGTCAGGCCCCGGGGCCTTACCACCCAAGCTAGCAATTATAGCCGCATTAACCTCACTCAAAGTAAAATCCAATGTTAATTTTTGGAAGGTGAGGGAAGAATCAAAGTCGGCCTCAGTCTCCGAACTTCCCTGATCAACTGACGGTTGATTAGTATAAAGCTTTGAGTAGTGTGATACCCACTCTGATTCTGTTATACCGATCTCTATAGTGGCTTTGTCTTTCTCGGACAGAAATGGCGCATTGACCGCCTTCCAAAATGCAGCAGAGTCTCGATTAATCGAAGCCTCATGTAGGGCGTTCCAGACTTCCTCTTTCAACTTTATCTTCCTTTCATTTAAAGTCCTCTTATAATTTCTATTGGCTTCCCTAATAAAGTCCTGATCCTTCTCTCTGGTCTTTAATGCATATTTAAGTTTAGTATAGGCCTTTGTGCATTGAGAGTCAAACCACCTTTCACTATGGGTATCATTCCTTTTTACATTTACCCACAGCGTTTCTTTAATTTGATTTGAGATAGCTAAAAAGCTCTCTATGATTTCTAGGTGAGGTGACCTCTCATCGAGGCATGCAAGAAACATATTTTCACACTTCGTCACTATTTTGGTGACAAATTCCTCTCGATCCAGGTTCGCCCATTTCAGTGTATATCCATTGTACCTACTCAAGGTGATATTCTTCAGGAACTGCGTGGAATTACCTTTGTTGTTAAAGTCCTGTTTGTACACAATGACGTCAATGCTTAGTGGAAAATGATCACTTATGGCGATATCATGGGTAATAAAATCCTTGACACGAGGGGAATATCTGCTCGGTATCAAAATAAAATCTATGATAGAAAAGGTACCTCGTCCATTGAAGGTTGGGAGAAAAGGGACCACAGGTGAATAAATTGTTAACAAAACCCAGATCACACGAAAACATAATATCATTCAGGAGATCTCCATACAATGTATGTGAAAAATGGGGAAAACTGGTGCCTTTTTCATAAGTTATTCCACAGACCCCATTGTCACCATTTTGATATAGAGAACAATTGAAATCCCTGCCCCATATAACAAAAACATCTTTAGTTGAATGAGACTGCAAATTATTCGCATCTCTATGTAGGTTTCGCAATGTTCCCTCCAGCATTTACGGAGAAGCATTGTTGTAAATATTCAATATTATCACACAGAATACCTGGTCTATGTGTAAAGTAGAGATTTGGTAATATCGGTTGGTGACAGCTAATTCAACTTTCCTCGTGTTTAAGTGATTAGAAATATGGGTACAAAGACCCCCTTTTGCTCTGCCATGGATTAATCTTACTGCTGGGGTGTGGAATGTTTTGTACCCGCTTATATGAATTGGCTCCTCTACCCATGTTTCTTGTAAACTAAAGATCTCGTAAATACTCACTTTGTCAATCCACACTTTGTTAGTCACTTTACATTTTAAACCGGACACATTCCAAAACATAATCTGGCATTTATCTTTCCTGTCTTTACAACCAGTTCCTTCCCCGCCTCGTTCCGCCAGCAAAGGTGTGAGTCCAGTTTGAGACATGGAGGTTTGAATCAAGGCAACCTCCATATCTAAGGTTGTATTGTTAATTGCATCTGTAATTTCCGCTATTACTTGGACTTGTGGATTGACTGTTGCTAGACCTAGTTATTAGTGATCCCATATTAGGAGAAATACCTGTGCCACTAAATTGTACAACTTGAGTAGGGTCGTCTGATCTCAGTCAATCAACGGCTTCGAGATTGTTAAATATGTCGAAGCGGTTTTGAGTGGAAATATTAGACTGTCTCCTGTAAAATGGGATATGACATTCCCAGTCTATCCTGGCATTATTGCTATGTATAGGTTGATAGAAATAGCCTAAAGGAATGCCGTTGATGCCTAGACCAAATGTGGGATTATTTCCCACTCTACTCAGTATCAATTTTACTGGGTGTGGGGTTTTAAATGACAACACTATGCAGTCCCCTGGGAGTTTTTTTGACCCTCTGCCTAACCATCCCACTCTCCTTACCATCTTAAACTCATCAAATAACTTCTGTTAAACCCGTCCTAGTACCAAGACAATGTAGGGACTTCTTCTTTAGAATCTCCCACGATTCTACCGTCCCGTCTTCTAGTGTGGGAACATTGGCTAACACCACTACGTAAGGCGTAGCAGCTGGCAGTAGATCCAGATATGTGGTGTGTCATTCTCTCTTGTTTTTATGAGCATGATTAGAATTTATAGATGGTGGGATAAGTGTGGGCATGGTCAAAGCTGGTGGGATAGTAGGTGGGTGAACCTCAATATTAACAGGAGAAGTTTGTTGAATTGTGTTAGATGACACATGTCTTAATACTTTATTGGTAACTGGGGCAAAGCTAATATTATTTGATGGTCATAATTACTCGTTTGGGCGGGCATACGCAAACCCTCAAACTCTAGGGGCTGAAGTTTGTCCAGACATTTAGCTAAAGTTACCTCCATAGTGCCTATTCTACATGTCAAACTACGTAGGCTCTCTGTAATTAACGAATCTAGACCTTCCAGATTTACTTTTAACTTTCCAACCTCACTCTGTGTGCGCATGTTAGAGCTAACTAGTGATTTTTCAGAATTTACTGTTTTATTAGTTGATATGGGCATGGTTCCTCAGAAGTAGAGGGGCGGTTATCTGGGTTCCTGGCACTCTTATTCGGTGGTTGTTGTTGCACATCATACTCCTGCTGGCTGCCAGATATATGGTCCGAAATGTTTGCCGAGCAACCATTTACACCCAAGGTACTTCTATGAACCTCAATTGGGTTAGAACTAACTTCCACTAAAGCACCCTCATCCGTTCCAGGATTTAAAGCCTCCTCGACCGTTATAATCTGCCGGTCTATGGCACCCACAACTCCAGTTACGTAACTAAGTAGGAACTGGCGGGAATGCTCCCCTGATTTAGCTAACTTTTTATTCTGGATACTCGCCATTTTTCTCTTCACCATACTGACAATATAGCAAGAAAAAATAAAATGTATACCAAAAGTAAGATACAGAACCAAAGGGTTTAACTAAATGAAGAGATTGAAATATCTATTAACAATACTGCTCAATACGCTTTACACCCCAAACAGTTTCTCCTAGCAGGTGGGCAGTGGAAAGTCAGGTATTTACAACATCCTTATTCAGATTTCTTCTTAGTCTAAGTTGACAGCAAGTCACTGTACCTTAATGCTTGGGTGAAAGAGCTGTGGCCCAGCCCGGCCTCTGTCGGTCTATGACGGGCTAAGATGGGCCCGTCGCCGAGTTTTTAAAGGCCCTCCAGGGACCGTGGCTAAAGTACTGCATGGGTGCTGATGGCCAGGGGCAACTTTACAGGGGTCCTTCCTCCGTTTGCAGTCTAAGAACTATAACCTGGCTGTTGTCGACGACCTATTGCTGCGGACAAAACCAATATTGACAGTGGGCTCGAGGGTCGGGCACAAACAGCTCACCACTTTCTGGCTTTCTAGTCAAACTCATTTGCCTGCATCTTTTTCCTTTCAATTGTTTTCGAGATAGTATGTTTCTTGGTTATGGGGTAGGCATTTTCAGATAATGCTATGATCTAGAACCCTGGCTCTTGGAAGACCATCACCTTGTAGTATATGGAGGGTGGAAATCACAGATTCCAGATCCAGGGTTTGGGGTCTCTTGAGTTCTGCTGTCTCTTCACACACTTTTCTGTTTAGGAAAGGTCGAAAATCCTTCCAATTCGGACACTAGGTTGGCCTGTCTGCTCATTCGCTTTGATGGGTATTCGTTTCCTTCATGATTCTATGTAGGTTTTTATTTCGGTTGTCCGGGCTTGATGCGATTTAGGTGGTAGTATAAATAAACCAATACAAATGGTAATTGAAGATATTTGTAGAGTATGTACATACACATTTTGGTGGGAAAAAACATACAATAAAAATACAAGCTGTGGAATTCTAAGGAATGGTTACAGGAGTGCAGTATACACAAATCATTGTTTTTCAGAGTGAGTTAATAGAATTCAGGAATAAAAATCAATTTTGTCTTTTATTACAGGAAACTTCTTCATTCGGTTTACGAGGGAATTTCGCTGATCCGGTCATTGAAACAAAATTCATCCAAAAATCTTCGGAAAACTGTAATTACAAATCACAAATGGGACCGCACACTACAGTGGGGCTGAAACTTCATCCTCTGAAACCATATAAAATCGATTACTCAGTCAGCCTCAGTGTGGAAGGAACCATCATGGTGATTTACATTTTTTTTAAATCAAAGCATAAAGAGACCATTGCTCCCACTATATGTCAGTATATTGCCAGCCAAAAAAATTAACAAAAATGCCAAAACACAGTAAAGAAACAATTGAAAGCAGCAACAAATATTATTCCTTGGGGCCTCGTCTGCTTGCTTATAGTTAAAAATACAACTAGTGTTTGGGAAATAGGATGTAACTAACTTCATGTGTTTACATCATTTTTTATCAGAATCTTTTTATTGCATTTGCAAAAATTAACACCTTGGGCCTCATTTATGAGGCCTTGCGTCAGTTTTGCGCTGCTGATGCGTCACTTTTTGTGACGCATCGGCGGCGTAAAACATGCGCCTTGTTGCGCCATATTTAAAAAGTGACGCATCTAGGTAGATGCGTCACTTTTTAAACCCCTGCGCCACATTATACCTGCGTCAGGTATAATGTATGCAGAGGGGGCGTTCCCCCGCAAAAAGCCTCGTAATAGTGACGCAGTGAAATCTATGAGATTTCATTGCGTCACTTTTAGGACGCTGTTGCGTCAAAATCTTGCGCCTGCCTCACAGCAGCAGGCGTAAGACTGACGCAAGCCCTTTCACATGGGGCTTTCCCCATGTGAAAGGACGCATTGCTGGAGTTGCATCACTTTTGTGACACACTCCAGCAATGCGTCACTTTTGCGCTTACAGATACGTCAGAAATACTGACGTATCTGTAACTCCTTGCGACATGATGCGTCATACATTAAATATGACGCATCATTGGTGTCTCAAGAGGTGCGCAGTGAAAAGTGACGCATCGCTGTTTTCACGCAGCGATGCGTCACTTTTCATAATTGAGGCCCCTTATGAGGCTCATATAGAAAGGTAAAGATGCCTTCAAGGGACTTTGTTCAATCTAAGTTTTGTTATTTAAAATTAATATGAGAAGAACCAATTTATCGTCCTTACAATGAGTGAATCAAAACTGATCAAATTGTGTTGTCAACATGAAACATATAAACAAAGACACAGGGTGTATACAAAAAAAGTGTTTTTATCAAATAATTCATTGAGAAAAATCAGCTTCATATACAGACAAATAAGCGAATAAGATTTTAGGACTGTGGGTACACATAAAAATAAATTGCTAAGTGACTCAGCAGAACCTAAAAAACACCTATCCCAAAACACATTGAGTAAAACAAAGCAAGGGATGAAGTGCAAAGTCGACGTTTCGGTTTCTTAGCAGTTATTTGATGAAACCATCCTCAGGACTGTAATCAGTTCAGATCTGTATAGAAATATTGTAGTCTGCAAGTTAAAAGATATTTACAGTTACAATATTACATTGGCTATATTCAACACACCCTGGTGACAAAACAATTACACTAAACTGTAGCGACAAAAGACATTATATTTACAACATATACGTGAACATAAAGTTCATGCTTCTAAAGACAATATCACTTTGTGGTTCATTAATTTAAAAGACAACAAGCATTGCATTGGTTTAATCTGTCCACAATAAACATTTACTTCTCATGTTCTATTTGTAGTAAAATCAAAAAACATTCTAGAACCATTTTGTGTTCAAACAAACCATTTAACTCTTGGGTTGAAAGACCTATATTACATCAGGGTCATTGTATCCATATCAAACAAATGGGCGCATACATTAAATCATTGCTATGACGACTTCATAGTTGTAAATCTATATGTTCAGCATTAATGCGAAATCATTCAGTTGAAGAAATTATATATAGGATGTTATATGAAACCCTTTATGAATCAGTAGTGGTGTCCATCTATTAGTCTAGGTCTGTATGCTTTGTAAATACCTGTTTGCGGATTATCGTCATCCGCAAGAAGATCTTGGAAGGATCACAGTATCCTAGGGACCTGACTGGAAATTAAGAACTTATATTTTAGATCTGTGTATTAGTGGTCACAAGAAAAAAACCTATTTAGATGTTAAAGGACATACCTATCGAATGCGGAGATCGCTCATCCAAGTTGGATGTAGCATCTGAACTTCACTCACATAGGGTTCACGTATTCATACACAGTAGAGTTCATCTAGAAAAAGTAATGGTAAATATTTTCACGATGTATTCAGTTTTTATAGAGAGAGCCCATTACTACTTAGAGGTAGATCTTACCCAGTGTATGTTAGGTGAATTATTATCAAATTTCTGAGACAAATCAGGGGTCGATGCACATAATTTGCGCTTAAACGAGCCTGTGAGCAGTCAGAGATCCTGCAGTGTCTGTCAGAGGGTACAAGAAAGGGTGCACATTAGATGCTAAAGTTTTTTAAATCTATTGGCATTATAATACTTGTAATAGCCTGTGGAGCATCCCACGATATACAATAGTCTTAGGTTTAAGCTTTAGGTGGGTCACTATCATTTGTGCTGCGCAGACAGTATTTTAAGCGGGAGCGACCTAGTTGTAGGTGCATATAGGTACGAAATTATGTACACGCTGCTCACGTTGTGTTCATTTAATCCCAGCCAAACGCTATCAGAAATGCAAGCACGCGTTACTAACGTTGTGTGCGTTTGTGGCAATTGGACGCTGTTAAAATCATGGGCAACTTAATGCACAGAAGTTAAAATAAAAATGAAACTGGGCAGCCTGACCACAAGCGAATTTCAATTACAAAAGGCGACAAATTTCGTCTGCTACCTTACTCTATAAAGAGCGCAGCATGGTTTTAAGCGCATTTAGTTTCAGCTGGGCGGCCGTATGATTCTTACCTTAAGATGCAGCGAGGTGAAGTCAATAACGCGTGTCATCAAAGTGAAGCCACGGTTTGTTATCGGTCTCGCTGACATTTAAAGTCAGTGTTTGGAGATCGAAATGGGACTAAGTGTTTGGAAATCGAAATGGGACTAAGTGTTTGGAAATCGAAAAGGGACTAAGTTTGTCAGCCATTTTGAACTAGTCAAATGAATGCTGAGGACATATATGTGTCACGTTGGAATAAAACAAGGGAAATTATTCTGGAATTACTCATAGAACATCCGTATTTTCATTTTATGGAAGCAGTACACTTATTTTACAGAAAATAGATTACATTTATGGCATACAAAAACATTTTTTTTAACTGCATAAACATATCGATATGTACAGCTGTTATTTCAGTGTTGGATATGTATTATACAGAGGCATAGTGGGAAACTCAGTCTAAATCGAGGATTATCCTAATTAGTAACTAAAGAACCTACATCATAGTTTGTTGAATGGTTCACGTAAGGCATGCAAGAGAATGCCATTCTGTAGCTGAGTTCAATCCTCGTTTTACAGTGTCAGTCAGGCAAATCAGTTTGCCTTCTCGCAATGTCAGCACTTTGTTGACATTGTTTTGCCTTTTGTTAGATTTTATAACTTCCAGCACCCACCATGTCATGTCAGTTTCTTTGTGTCCGAGTCGCAGGAAATGCTCCACTAGGGGAGCAGTTTCCTTCTTGCAGCGAATGCGCGACTGGTGTTGTAAGATGCGCTTCTTTATAGGTTGAATTGTTTTTCCCAGGTAATGTAGCAGACAGGGGCACTGAATGCAATAAACCACATTGGTGGTATTGCAATTCGAGAAACTTTTGTTTGTAAACTGGATGTTATTGATTGTGCAGTTCTTGACCGTCATAGTAGTAGCACAAGCAGCACAGTTATTACATTTAAAGTGGCCAACTACAGGGCTGAGTTGCCTCATGTTATCTACAATGTTGTCTGTCAAAGGATGGTCATATGCATGGATCAGCCTGTCTTGTAAATTAGTGCCTCTTTTAAAGGCAAATAGTGGTTTCTGTGTAAATTCTGGGAAGGAATGGAGTAGATTCCATTGTTTTGACACGATTTTCTTAATCGCATTGGAATGCGTGCCAAAGGTGGTAACACAAACTATATTGGGTTCATTTGTCCGGTTCTTCACTGTCAGTAAGGCCTCACGGTCTTGGTACCAGGCCCTTTTCATTGATCTCCTTAGTAGTTTTCCTGGGTAACCACGGGTAAATAGTTTGTCTTTTAGTTTTTTAGCTTCCTGAAAATAATCATCTTTATATGTACAGTTTCGCCTAAGGCGAAGAAACTGTCCAAAGGGTAGACCGTCTTTCAACGCCTGCGGATGATGGCTGGTATACTTAAGTAGCGTGTTTCTGGCAGTTTTTTTAGTAAATAAGGTGGTGAAAAGTTGATTATTCATATCCACCTTAATTGTAATGTCCAGAAATGGCATCTCAGTATTGTTGTATTCCAGAGTGAATTGGAGATTAGTATTTCTGGTGTTAAGCCAGGTGTGAAATTCTTTCAATTGGTCAACAGTACCTTCCCAAATTAAAAACACGTCATCAATATAACGTAGCCATTTAAGAATTCTTGATGAGAAAGGGTTAGAGGGATGTCAGATGTAATCGTCCTCAAATTGGGCAACATAGATATTCGCAATATCTGGGGCAAAAACTGCGCCCATGGCTACCCCTTTCTGCTGTTGGTAAAACGTGTTTTGATATAGAAAAAAGTTTTCACACAGAGGTAATCTTGTGCATTCTATGATAAATTCAGTTGGAACAGAGTGGGGTCTAGGTCTGGATTCCAAAAGTTTGTGAAGTAAATCTAGGGCTTCAATCTGTGGAATATTAGTATACAGACTTTCTATGTCCATAGAGGCAAGTATACTGGTTGTTGAGTCAAAGTGGAATTTCTCAATTTGATTTATTACTGCTGTTGTGTCCCTGATGTATGTAGAGCGTTCAACAGCAAATGGCCTAATGAAAAAATCTGCGTATTGCGCCAATGGTTTAAGGACTGAATTGCACCCCGAGACAATTGGACGTCCCGGAGGGTTGTTTTGGTCCTTATGTACCTTCGTGAAGTACCTTCTTCACCAGAAAGGAGACAAGCTACCGGGGACCGGTTTCTGGCATTTCAGCCTTCTTCGGCCCAGCTTGCTTGAATCCTGATGGAGCAGTGAGAAAGGGACTCATGTCTGAGTATACCCTGCCACACCTATAGTGGCCAAAAACGATTTAGAAAAGGGGGTGGTGATGAACAGAGTGTCTGAGTTAAACAGACCACTCTTACCCAGTCCAAAGATCAGGGCTTGATCCATCACCGTTATTTATCTCACTGCCCCATCCCAGCTCAGAACCTGGCTATATGCAAATCAGTCTGTCCCTGGCCCAGTGCATCATGGGGACAGGGCAGACTAAACTACCAAGCCAATTCTTCACCAGAAAGGAGACAAGCTACCGGGGACCGGTTTCTGGCATTTCAGCCTTCTTCGGCCCAGCTTGCTTGAATCCTGATGGAGCAGTGAGAAAGGGACTCATGTCTGAGTATACCCTGCCACACCTATAGTGGCCAAAAACGATTTAGAAAAGGGGGTGGTGATGAACAGAGTGTCTGAGTTAAACAGACCACTCTTACCCAGTCCAAAGATCAGGGCTTGATCCATCACCGTTATTTATCTCACTGCCCCATCCCAGCTCAGAACCTGGCTATATGCAAATCAGTCTGTCCCTGGCCCAGTGCATCATGGGAACAGGGCAGACTAAACTACCAAGCCAATTCTTCACCAGAAAGGAGACAAGCTACCGGGGACCGGTTTCTGGCATTTCAGCCTTCTTCGGCCCAGCTTGCTTGAATCCTGATGGAGCAGTGAGAAAGGGACTCATGTCTGAGTATACCCTGCCACACCTATAGTGGCCAAAAACGATTTAGAAAAGGGGGTGGTGATGAACAGAGTGTCTGAGTTAAACAGACCACTCTTACCCAGTCCAAAGATCAGGGCTTGATCCATCACCGTTATTTATCTCACTGCCCCATCCCAGCTCAGAACCTGGCTATATGCAAATCAGTCTGTCCCTGGCCCAGTGCATCATGGGAACAGGGCAGACTAAACTACCAAGCCAATTCTTCACCAGAAAGGAGACAAGCTACCGGGGACCGGTTTCTGGCATTTCAGCCTTCTTCGGCCCAGCTTGCTTGAATCCTGATGGAGCAGTGAGAAAGGGACTCATGTCTGAGTATACCCTGCCACACCTATAGTGGCCAAAAACGATTTAGAAAAGGGGGTGGTGATGAACAGAGTGTCTGAGTTAAACAGACCACTCTTACCCAGTCCAAAGATCAGGGCTTGATCCATCACCGTTATTTATCTCACTGCCCCATCCCAGCTCAGAACCTGGCTATATGCAAATCAGTCTGTCCCTGGCCCAGTGCATCATGGGAACAGGGCAGACTAAACTACCAAGCCAATTCTTCACCAGAAAGGAGACAAGCTACCGGGGACCGGTTTCTGGCATTTCAGCCTTCTTCGGCCCAGCTTGCTTGAATCCTGATGGAGCAGTGAGAAAGGGACTCATGTCTGAGTATACCCTGCCACACCTATAGTGGCCAAAAACGATTTAGAAAAGGGGGTGGTGATGAACAGAGTGTCTGAGTTAAACAGACCACTCTTACCCAGTCCAAAGATCAGGGCTTGATCCATCACCGTTATTTATCTCACTGCCCCATCCCAGCTCAGAACCTGGCTATATGCAAATCAGTCTGTCCCTGGCCCAGTGCATCATGGGAACAGGGCAGACTAAACTACCAAGCCAATTCTTCACCAGAAAGGAGACAAGCTACCGGGGACCGGTTTCTGGCATTTCAGCCTTCTTCGGCCCAGCTTGCTTGAATCCTGATGGAGCAGTGAGAAAGGGACTCATGTCTGAGTATACCCTGCCACACCTATAGTGGCCAAAAACGATTTAGAAAAGGGGGTGGTGATGAACAGAGTGTCTGAGTTAAACAGACCACTCTTACCCAGTCCAAAGATCAGGGCTTGATCCATCACCGTTATTTATCTCACTGTCCCATCCCAGCTCAGAACCTGGCTATATGCAAATCAGTCTGTCCCTGGCCCAGTGCATCATGGGAACAGGGCAGACTAAACTACCAAGCCAATTCTTCACCAGAAAGGAGACAAGCTACCGGGGACCGGTTTCTGGCATTTCAGCCTTCTTCGGCCCAGCTTGCTTGAATCCTGATGGAGCAGTGAGAAAGGGACTCATGTCTGAGTATACCCTGCCACACCTATAGTGGCCAAAAACGATTTAGAAAAGGGGGTGGTGATGAACAGAGTGTCTGAGTTAAACAGACCACTCTTACCCAGTCCAAAGATCAGGGCTTGATCCATCACCGTTATTTATCTCACTGCCCCATCCCAGCTCAGAACCTGGCTATATAGATTGAACAAAGTCCCTTGAAGGCATCTTTACCTTTCTATATTTATTCCGGGTTGCTCACTTCCTTAATAATTACCTTATGAGGCTCAACATAGCTTTGCCACAAGCCAGGGTCTTCAGATAGCTAAAGACAAACGCCTCTTTTCCACAAGTTCTCGGCATCACCCTTGGTATATTCCGGTACAACTTCCCCCACTATCAAGTCACATATATCTGAACCTCTACGTGTCCCTCGTTGCACCATTACAATGTGAGCGAGAGCCAACAAACTAAACAAAGTAATAAAACAACTAAACAACCCCGTGGTACTTGTTGTACATGTCTTCAGTGTACTGAGGAGAGTGTGACGTGGACAAAGGCCTAATCGAGGGGGAGGGCAGGGCCCCACAGTTCCTGGTAAAGAGGGAGCGGGAAACCCATCCGTGCGGGGAGATACGAAGGGGCATATTTACAATAACTGGCGCATCCCTGCAAATCAGCAGGGATGCGCCAGTTATTGTGCGCCACAGCTCCGCCATCATGGAGGTGCCGCATTTACAATGCGGCGCACCATGGTGCAAAAACGGCACAGATGTGTGACGCATCTGTGCCGTAAAAGTGACGCATTGCTGGAGTTGCGTTGCAAGCGGGACGCAGCTCCAGCAATGCTCTGGGGGCCCTATCTAGTTAATGCTGCGTCAATCCTTACGCCTGCTTCAGGCAGGTGCAGGGTTTTGACGCAGCATGGGCCTAAAAGTGACAGAGTGAAATCTTGTAGATTTCACTCAGCTACCTTTAGGAGACGTTCCTGCGCCGGAACGCCCCCCCTGCACAGGAACGCCTACATGTGGCGCAGGGCATTACAACGTGAAACATCTCCCAGATGCGTCACGTTGTAAGTACTCCCGCACCATGGAGCAGGATTTGCGCCACCGCTGCGTCACAAAACTGATGCAACAGCGTCGTAAATGAGGCGCAAGGGGCTTGTAAATCTGCCCCGAAAGCTTTGAGGCCCAGCCCCCCCCCCCCCCCCCCCTTCCCGAGGGAAGATCCCGCAATCTGGGACCACAGGTAAGGAGTAACAAACTTTCCGATAGGAACCCTACCAGCGGGCTCCAATTATAATCAAACCCTGTTCGAGAATCGGTCATAATGTCAGTCATGCGTTCGAGGGCTAGTGTGCGCCACTGTGGGACGTGCCACTCACTGTTTACAACATTTTTAAACAAGTCTACATTCAAGTATTTTCTAGGTTTGTGTTGTCAATGAATATTCTTTTCCTGGATAAAAACGTATTTTACTGAAAAACATACTTCTTAGAGCTGTAATGGTTAGTGCTTTAAATATCATATTTACATAATGTATTTGTGATTTTATTGCATTGTACGTTTTCTTTATGTTCATTTTTTCTCTTCGTCTTTTTTCCAATCTTTTTTATGGACCACTTTGTGAAATGCGGGGGTGGGGGGGTAAAGAGATGAGTACCCCTATATATCTGAGCTGGTTTGTGGTGATGCTCTGTCATTATTTTGTGCTTTGCAAAACCTTTACATCAATCTGCACCACAAGCATGTGAATATAGAGTGTGCTTTATACATTAAAGTTCACCTTAGTTAATGTACACCTCAATTTGAATAACTCTTGCGAAAATGACATGCTCTCTGCTGTATTTCTTTATTTATCTTGTTTCAGGATCCAAGCTACAGCAGCATTTGCTAATTATAAGATCATGCAGTAGAGACTTCCATTGTGTGATGGCTAGAAATGAGACTGAAACTGGCTTATTGAAGAATATTTACTCCTGTCTAGTTCTCTTCGAGGAACTGTGGGGCATCGGTTTTCACTTAAGATCTCTACGTTTTATTGTGCTTTGCTGAGTTAGTTAGACTCAGATGCCCTTTCCACTCTCCTCAGACGAGATACTCATTTTGCTTCTGTTCGAAACAGACTTCTGAGAAAATCCATTCCCACTCACCTGACTGAATCTTTATTTGATTCTGCTTTTCAGAGGTTTTACTTGCTGACCCCTCCTTCCCGCATTTTCTCACAAATTTCCTGATTTCCTTTAGCTGAGTATAATAACCCCTCCCATGCTCGTGAAGGAACCGTTCCATCACGAGCCTCGGGTGGGCTGTGCTGGTGACGCAACGGTTCCGTCACGGCCCGCTCGCCACGCCTGTGCGGCGTGAAGTCCACGCCTGCGCTGATGTTCTAAAGAGCGGGCGGGGCCGTGACAGAACCGTTCCGTCACAAGCACAGCTCTCCCGCGGGCCACAATGTAGCGGTTCCGTCACGAGCACGGGAGCGCCGCGCGGCCCCGCCTCCCCCTTAGCGCTGCGGTGGAATAGCTGTCGCAGCGAAGGGGTTAAAGAATATTCCTTAATGGTAAACTGCATCTTCTTGATTTGCTTTATGACAACTTTAAGATATTTAAAAAATGTACCTTGCCATTTGCTGTTTTAGAGTTAAATTGAATTATAGTAACTTATGTATTCAATTCATGTATTGGCTACTGAATTTGGCCACAATAAATGTTTCAAGTTTGTAACTTTACTGATTCACTAATACACCTTCATGGTTTGCACATCTACTACACTCTGTCATCATTGTAGGACCCAATGTGCGTCACTACAACCTATTGTATTTCATGTATTGTTGATTTGTTGAGTCACACCTCAGACCAGGTCTAAAGGTTCATCTGCTCAAATGCAGCTTGTACTTGAGTTTACACCAATGATCTGCATGGTGCAAATCCTGCTGCAATAGCTGTTTCCACCATGAAGGTTGTTCCAGGAGGATGCACCTTTGGGGGTACAGTACTTATGCTCTGAGTGACCAACAATGACAATTCTTTGAACTGAGCTGACCAGAAGCGTTCGTAATCTGGCTCCTCAGGCCAGAAGTGAAGGCTGGCGTGTCTTGGTATTTTTACCTGGACATAAAGGCCAGTTGACAAGTTTTGTGTGTTCCTAAATGAGTGTCTTTCAGAAACACCACCAAAACCGTATGTGGTCCTCCCGTCGCCTGCAGAGAGGTTCTCTGCCTTTTACCATTGTTCTCACGCCATTTAATTGTCCTCTGAATGGCTGCATTGCCGTGGCTCATCCTTTGCGCCTGGCTGCCTGACCTTGCCAGATGGAGCCTCGTCCTCCTCAGATTCTGGTGTCGATGAGCTGGGCTTGGGCTTATTAGACAAGCATTTATTTGGGGTGTGTCAGGCCCTAACCTGTGATGCGCAGCGCCGGTAACGCTGCGCGTAAATTAGGGACTCGGGACACGCTTATCAGTCTCCGCGTGGTCCGGACTAGCTCCGTGACCACGCCTTCTTTATATATACTTCACGCGGCCGTGACGTATCACGGCCGCGCTAACGCACGGCTACGTGCGTAGGAACTAGACCGCATACTTGCAGTCTTTAAACATTACACTCCTTTCAACCTTTATTAAAGCAAAAGAAAAACTATCATCCACAGTCTGCTAGAGAGTCACTTGCTTCACGTGGACATGCGAACAAACAAAATGGCCGGCAGGTCTGTTACCAGCTTGATGATCAGGTACTGCAGTCTCACCCCACAGCAAAGTCTGCCAACTGCGAGGAGGGGGCTGGATTTCTCCCCAATCCATAGCCGGCAGCCTCTCCTCTGAACAGAATTCTTCGTGGGGTGTCTTGTCTGGTTCGAGCGGGTGACGTCCCACCCTCGGAAGGATGATACTGTTCATTACTGGGCCTCTCCAGATTCGGTGAGCTCCCCATGGACTGTTCCTCCGTGTTTTCATGCCCACTCGCCGGGGAGCCAGTGCTGGGTGTTGGAGCGCTTGGCGTCGATCTGTTCGGTTCCTGACTAGGCTGATCTCCGGGAGGGACAGAGGCCCGCTTGAAGAAGGACACATTTCGTGTGACGGTTTCTCCGTCTCGTTGCGCCGTCACCATGGTACCTGACCGGCGTGTGACTGTCCACGGTCGTGGTTCGGACGGGAGCAGGAACTTGCTCCCCGGGTATCGGTCTGTCACATAGACTCTATCTCTTTCCCAGATGGATGATTCTTTGGCTCGACGTCTAAAACTGGCGTACTCGTTTGAGCGCTTTCTGTTGAGCAGGGTTTGCCGGGGGTTTGCTTCCATTGGGGTCCAGGTGTGATGATGAGGAATGGTGTCTCGGACTATTCTACCCATTGCTGACGGCTCCGAGGCGGCTGTGGTAGTGCGATGGGGCGTGAGCTGGTATTCTCTCAAGAACGTGTAAATGGCTTTCTCCAGTGGTGCTTCTTCAGCATGGGCAATCCGAATTACCTTGTTGAGGGTCCTCATGAATCTTTCTGCCTCTCCATTGGCTTGAGGCCATCTGGGGGTGATTTTCTTGTGCTGGATCCCCCACTCCTGGAGATAGTCGGCAAACTCTTGACTTTGGAATGGCGGTCCGTTGTCGGTCTTGACCAGTTCGAAAATGCCGTGGGTGGCGATGATTTTCTCGAATTTTGCAGTCACCTCCTTGGCGGTAAGGGATGTTATTATCTCTACTTCTGGATACTTGGTCAGGTCATCAATGACAACGAGCATGTAGCGTCCATCCGGGAGATGCCCGAAGTCAGCGCTCACTCGCTCCCAGGGTCTTTCGGGTTCTCTTCGGTGACTACTGGCGGTGGTGGTTCGAGTGGACCTGCCGCTTGGCACCAGCGGCACTCCTTGACCATTTGTTCGACTTTTGTGTCCATTTCCGGGAACCAGACTTTGGCCCGGAGTCTGCTCTTCGTTTTCACCACTCCCTGGTGGCCACAATGCGCTAATTCGATGGACTGTTGTGTCAGGCTTGCTGGCATCACGATCCTTGGTCCTCGGAGGACGCATCCTTGACTGTCTACCGACAGCTCGTCCTTTACCTTGAGGATGGTTTCCAGAGCACGCTTGGCTTCAGGAGTTCTCTGACTGAGTGACGCCTGGAGTGCTTTCCAGTCATTTTGTCTCATTGCGGTTATCACGAGCTGTAGAACTTCATCATTTCGGGTCGCGTCCAAAATCATGCTGATGCTCATGGGCAGTGGTCGTGATCGCTCCAGGATGATCTTCACGTACTCCTCTGTCTCTTCGGCATCTTCCTTTTCTTGGGTGGTCGCCGCTCGGGGAGGCCGGTAAAGGTAGTCGGCCGGGTTAGTTGCGCCGGGCTTAAACTCCAGCTTGTAATCATATTCTTGGAGTTGTAGAATCCACTTTTCGATTCTG
Source organism: Lissotriton vulgaris (assembly GCF_964263255.1). Classification (NCBI taxonomy): domain Eukaryota; kingdom Metazoa; phylum Chordata; class Amphibia; order Caudata; family Salamandridae; genus Lissotriton; species Lissotriton vulgaris. The sequence goes on along the minus strand of NC_141687.1, from coordinate 1,169,583,563 downwards.
GACGGAGGCTTGGAGACAGAACCTCGGAACAAAGGAAGTAGAGGCTTATGATCGGTGGAGACAGTGAACGGATGTCCGTAGACGTACACATGGAAGTGCCTGCAGGCCCAGTGGATTGCGATGGCCTCCCTCTCAATTTGTGAGTCCCGTAAGTGACCGGCTTGCGTAGGCTATGGGCGCCCAGTCATCACCACCTTGGCTCTGTGTCAGTACCGCTCCGAGTCCATATGTGCTGGCGTCTACAGCTATGTTAGTTGCTTTGGTGGGGTCGAAATTTGATAGGGTCGTGTTAGCTGACAAGGCCGCCTTGGTGTTCTGAAATGCCAGCTCCTGCTCATCTCCCCACTGCTATGGGGTAGTAGATTTTGTGAGCTCCCTTAGTGGTCTGGTGAAATTGGAGAGGTCTGGGATGAATCGCCCGCAGAAATTCACCATTCCGAGGAAACTCCGAACTTCTGACGTGTTGTTCGGCGCTGGGGCTGCTTGCACGTCTCTCACTTTTTCAGGGTCAGGGGCCACTCCCTTGTCTGAGAATGTGTACCCAAAGAAGCTGATTGTGTTCTGTAGGAATTGACACTTTTCCCGATGGAGAGTAAGGCCTGAGTCTTTAATTCTTTGTAGTACGCTTCTGAGCCTCCTGTGATGTTCTTCCACTGTGTCAGCGTATATCAGCAGATTGTCGCTGACAATCAGGACTCATGTGATCCCGCTCAGTACTTCTCGGATCGTATTTTGGAAAACTTCGGCGGCACTCGATATCCCAAAGTTGAGACTTCGATAGCGCCGGAGTCCTACGTGGGTGGAGAAGGTGGTGATATACCTGGAGTCCGGATGCAGGGGTAGTTGATGGTATCCTGACCTTAGGTCCATTTTGGAGAACCATTTCGCTCCATTTAATTCTCCCAGGATGTCGTCTATTGTGGGTGTCAGGTGTCTTTCCCTCTACACCGCTGCATTGGGCAGGCGCATGTCGACGCAGATGCGGACCTGCCCTGGCTGTTTGGGTTTTCGCGCCACCACGATCGGCGACACCCATGGGGTGGGCCCACTGACCTTCTCGATTATCCCCTGTTTTTCAAGGGTCTCCAATTCTTGCTCCACTTTCTTTCTTAGGTGAAATGCTATTCGTCGATGACGAAGGGCCACCGGCTGGATAGATTTGTCGATATGTAGAGATACTTCCTTTCCGCGGAGACATCCAATACCCTTGAAGGCGTCTTCAAATTCTTCCAGGATTGTGTCCAGCTCCTCCTCCAGTACTGCCATTGCGAAAGATATTAGGTGAAGTTCTTCCGCTGTTTGGCCGCTGAGTAGCATTCCACTACCTTCTTTGGTATTGTAGATGGTTGACGGTTTGCTCTTTTCCTGGTGCTGTATCTCTGTTTGGAAGCACCCTATTAATGGTATTGGTGTTTTTTGTCCATAGGCAAAAACTCTGATCTTAGCTGTTTTCAGAGTCGGCTTGTCTCTCAGTTGATTGTAGACGTTTGCCGCCATAAGTTCGATCGAGGCCCCTGTGTCGATGGTTGCTTTCACCTCTTGGTTCTGTATCTTTATCCTGCACTTCGGGAGTCGCCGTTTTTTCCTTAGCGGCTGGTCTATGGCAAACACGTAGTGTACCGGATAGCTGTGAGCGTCGTCGTCCATGTCCTCACTTTCTGGGTCCTCCCTTATGGCATGAGCGGCTTCCGGCCTGGGCTTGGATGACCTGCACACTGATGCAAAATGGTTCATGCGCCCGCATGACCCGCATTTTCTCCCACGTGCTGGGCAGTCTTGTGCCCTATGCGGCGTACCCCCACAGTACCCGCATTCCTTTCGGCGTTCTGGCGGTCTTCCTCTCCCGGCAGGGCACTGCTTTGGCCGTACCACATTGACGTGCTCCGCTACGTGGACCTGCTCCGTCTTGACCGGTCTGTGGAGTGCTGCTTCCATATGAGACACCCTCGCCTGGGATAACTCCTTCGAGCGGCCGAGCTTTAGAATGTCCGCCAACGGTTTGCCATCTTCTTGGAGGATCTTCACCCTCAGGTCGGAGGAGTAGCAGCCTTGAATAATCTGGCCGCGAATCTCTTCTTGCTCATCTCGGAATCCGCACGTGCTCGCTAGCTCCTTCAGACGACCATGGAATGCATCGAGGGATTCTTCCGCTTCCTGTCGCGCCTGTCTGAAGATGAAACGCTCGTAGTCTTTACTTTGCATCGGCTCAAAATGGGCATTCTCCCACCAAGATGTAGGAGAAGCGCCCTGCGCCTTTCTCTCGCCGTACCTGCTCCGTCAAAGTAAAACTGTAGCCTCTCAACCCAGTCCTTCCATCTCGGGGCCAGGGACGCCGGTGCACTGTCGACGGTGAAAGGTTCTATGGGCGGAATGGTCGCCATGGTGGAGGGAGACACCGCCCCCTACTGCCTGGGGTACTCCGGGGAGGACAAACCGCAGACTTGGTGCTCTTTCCTGCCCTGGATCGGCGCTTTAGCTGGCTGTTGTAAGCAGGGGCCAGAAATGAGAGGCCTCTTGGGCGTGCACCCTCCCCTATGCTCTGCCTTGCTGGTGGTGCAGGGGGTAGGTGGCTCTGCTGCGCAAAGGGCAACACCGGTACCTTCTCCTGTGGCCTGGGCTCCTCAGGGCTCTTCACTGGGCATAGCTCGCCTCTGTGCATCTGCCTGTGGGGCTCCTCGTCGTGCACTGTCACTCCCACAATGTGATGCTTGTCATGCCACGTGGTTCTGCCGACGGGGCCCGTCCGGGCCGGGGAATCCGGTGATCGGCGCCGGAGCGGGGCTTTGAGTGCCCCAGGGGCACTGCACGGGCTCGTCAGGCCCTCGTCGCCATTGTCAGGCCCTAACCTGTGATGCGCAGCGCCGGTAACGCTGCGCGTAAATTAGGGACTCGGGACACGCTTATCAGTCTCCGCGTGGTCCGGACTAGCTCCGTGACCACGCCTCCTTTATTTATACTTCACGCGGCCGTGACGTATCACGGCCGCGCTAACGCACGGCTACGTGCGTAGGAACTAGACCGCATACTTGCAGTCTTTAAACATTACAGGGTGTTTAACTGGAAACCGGAACAGTGACCGGAAGTCTTTAAAAACAACATGGCGGCCGTAGCCGCCGTGAGTGATGTCATGCAAGCTGAAATCAGCATTTGTTCACAGCTTTCTCTGGCTTCTGCTCCTGAGAGAGCTGGCACAATTGACATTACATTTTGCAATACAGGCTTTTTGGTAAGGCAGCTGCATGTCTGGAGAGAGGAACATCAGCTGGCTTTTGCTCAGGCTAACAACTACTGTGCTCCCTCCCAGTACAGCACACATTGCAGGGGCACCCAGCCAGTGCTCAGTGCTCTAGTCCCTGTTGTGGATCCAGTGCTCCAGCTCCCCTGCCTCTCTACCCCGGTAGATCACCAAATCTTAATTTTCTCTCCTACTTAGACCTTAAATCCCCATGTAAATCTTTGCACCAAAGGCCCTCGTTTTGAGTGGAGCGGTTACCTGCGATATGTGAGGCATATATCTCAATTAAGAGTTTGACAGCTAACAACACATCACTCCCACAGTCCTTCATATACATTTCAGCAGGTCAAACTTGCCGAAATGTATCAAGTGAAATCATGATCTGGACATGCGGATTTTCATGCTTAAAGCACTGTTATTCTCTTTTTTTGCAAGACAAGCGCCTTATCAGGAGTTAATTTTTAGACGTGATACATTGCCACCCAGGTATGATAAATATCTGCTCAAACACAAGGTCACTCGGAATAATCTGAGTAAAGGCCACATTGGGATTCGAGTTTTGCAGTAATTACTGCAGATCCACCATTTTCCCAGAAGAAACTGCTCCAAAAAAAACCTTCAATGACAATGAAAAGTGATAGGAAACAGGCAATACATGTGGTAATGTATGATAGCAAAGCCTTGCTCCGCATGTTATTCAGACAAGAAGTGCAACTCGGAATGGGTCAATAAAAACTCATCGATAAAAACCGCAACAAACAGTTTCGATATGTATCTGGTGTGGTGTTATCAACCTAAAAACCTATGGTACTCTGCATCAACATTCCTTGCAGCTACTTCACATCACGCATGCAGTGGAAGGATCTCCGAATGCAGTCTGTGGGATACCTTGTATTAGATCGGAGTTTGTGGCAAAGGCCCAGGTGGGATCCGCTGGCTGAGTTTTTTTGGGCACGTCTTCGCGCCTGAGGCAGGAGTTGCAAGCTACTGCCAAGATCAATTCTCAGAAGACCGAGCTGAAGCCATGTTCCTGCATCAAGTGGAGAGGTCTTCGTCTGACATGTGGTGAGGCAACAAACATCCGGCTGCAGCACCACACCCACCGTGAACTCACAGTGAGTGAGCGGGTACCCAGGGCTAATGCCTGTAGGCACTTTGGCAAATTTGTTAGATCCAATTTTATTGAAATGTTTAATTGAAAGCTCTAAAAACTGGAGTTCATAGCGGGGCTGCCGCAGTGGCAGGGTTCTACCAACTCAATGACATGAGATAGCATGAGACATAAACATGTTGGGCAACAGGCACACAGTACCCGAGCACTACACTACACTACACTACACCTCCCCGTCCGTTCTGTATGATCACAAACTTACAATAATGGATGAGGAAATAACCTTCAACGATAAAGGGAGGGGAATGTCCCAGCAAGCATGGAAATAAAACCATAAGTAGAAAACAAAAGAAAAAGGGTAATGGAAAATAACAATGAATCTCTGTGCATTATGTTGGTTAGCTGGTGTCTCAATTCTCCCATTTTCACTTCTGATGTGATAGGCTCAAACTCACCATCTTTCATCAACATGTACTCACTGCAATTCTTAACTCTTTTCAATTTACACTCACCACCTTCCTGATAAAATGCAATTCTACATTGAATGCACTGTTCACCATTCTCGAATACAACATAAAATGTACATACACGCACCACCTTATGCGGACCTTTAAACTTTGACAAACATCTCACCACACACCCTGTCCTCATTTTCCCCCAATCACCTTCAGTGATTGCCCCTTTCGAATTTAAACTGACTTTCTCATACATAGGTTCCTGACTGCCACCTCTAGGTACTGATTCTTTCATCCAAGACGGTACTAGATTGGATCCTGGAACCCTCCCTCTCATCAACTCAAAAGGCAATTTGGATGTTGCCTCTTGCCTTGTTGTGCCGTAAGCCCAAACAAACTCCTCCACTGCTCTTTTGATATCCTATACTGCCACATCAGCCATCTAGATCACACCCAGCTAGTTCACACCCATCACTATTCTGTTGGCCCTTTCCACAATGCCATTCCTCTGTGGGTTGTAAAAAGAAGTACAATGATGTGTGATATCATGCTGGCAGAGAAACATCTCCATTTCAAGGGAAACCAACTGCGTAACATTATCGTTGATGTGGATAGAAGGAATTCCTTCCTCTAAGAATTTTTTTCGTAAAGCTACAATGGTGGCTTTGGTGGTAATTTCTTTTATGAACAACATGCTCAACCATCTTGAATACACATCTACAGCCACCAAAGCAAACTTGCAATCACTATTCAATTCAGACATGGGACCGATAAAATCAATACATACATTGTGCCAAGGATTGCCCAGGTGGTTTACTTGCCCCATGACAGACTGCTTACCCACCTTGAGTCTTTTTTCCCCTTCATTGCAAACATTGCATCTCACCACCCGCGCAGTGACCTGGTCATTCATACCTGGCTACCAGAATGGTGCGTTAAGTCGGCATTACGTCAAACCCTGGCTCAAGTGTCCTTCATACGTCATGTTTATAAGTTTCATTCTCCAACCCAAATGAGGCTCGAATCTATTACGTCTCATCAAAATCTTTTCACCACACATGGTCATTACATTCAGGACTTTGATAAAAAGCTGCACTGCACTTCTACACAACTTTCTCTCCTGTTCCTGGTTGCTACCATCTGCATAACCTTCTTAAGGGTGCCTTCACCATCCTTTTCTTTGCACCACTCTTCCATGGAAAAAACACTGGCCCCCTCCAGCACAACATCTTATATTGGGGCAACCGGTTCATCATGTTTATCATTCCACTCATTAGATCCATCCATCAACTTCCAATCAACTGATAACCGGGTCAGATGTCTGCCTCTACATCATGCCAACCCTGTATGTGATCCAAAACATACCAATGCTCTTGAAGTCTGGCAGCCAGTCTTGCCATCCTCGCAGAAGCTTTACCCACACCATCAGGTAGAAGAAATCTGACTATGTTCTGTAATACTCTACTCCCCAGGCCACAGACAGGACCTCTCTATCACCTAGTAGTTTCTCTGAGCATTTGTCAATCTCCTAGATGCGAAAGCAACAGTTTTTCACCACCAATATGTTTTTGTGAGAAAATGGCACCCACACCTGTTGCACTCGCATCTACTGTTATAGTAGATTTGAGCCCAATACCAAAAGGAAACAGAATTCCTGCCTGACAAATTTAATTTTTGATCAAATTTAAACAGCCCTCTTGTTCTTGCTTCCAAATAAAACTCTGGCCCTTCCTCAATAGATATATCAGCACTTCTGTTTTATCAGCAAACCTCTGTACAAACTTTTCGTAGTATTCTGTGAGGCCCATAAAGGATCTCAAATGTTCTTTGTCCCTAGGTCTTGGAGCAAGTTCAATACCTTTCAATAAATATTTCTTCAGATTGACACAATCAGCCAACAGTGGGGCATATTCTCAAGGATCTATTGCCGAGTTATTGCCATTTTATCGCAGCCAAAGTTGCGATAAATCTACCTGCCCATTCACAAGCAGGTGCTAACAGCCCATATCACCAGTTTACCTGCGAAAGCAGCCGCAAAAAACATCACCACAGATGACCCCGGCAACTATCGCTAATGAGATGCAGAGTAGGCGTTCCCATGCAAAAAGCTGTGAGAACACCAAGTCACAACATTCTCAACCACCAGCCAGATATGCGACAAGACCATAAAACACATGATAAGGCGTGTTAGCATCAGGAAATGAACACCTGCTCTGACCTGGTGTAAAGTCGGACTACAACCTGCACCAGAAAAGGAAGCCCAGAGCCACACCATAAGAACAGCAGATGCCATGGAGCCACTGATCATGCAGCTCAGACACCCATGAGAGGCACAACAACCACCGCCACCACCCCTAGGACCCCCCCAGCACCCCGCCCCCCAGGCAAAGACATGTCACATCAACTTCACTAAATCATGTACCAAAGACTCTACCTGTTGTCGCACAATCACAACAGATAACATGCATGTGTCATCACAAAAATGAGCGTCAAACATTCACCTTCGAATTACCAAATGGAAATTTATTTTTTAAAAACTCAGAAGAACATTAATGAAGACACATGGCGGCTCTCTTCGGGAAAATCTGTAGGTCACAGCCTGCAATCCAAAAATCCAGATAAGAAGGTGTGTCATGCGCTCATCAAAGGACAGAGAGAGCGAAGGAGAAAGAGAGATACGGAGAGAGAGAGAGAGCGGGAGAGAGAGCTAGAGGAAGACGAAAAGAGAGGGGGAGAGAGAGGAAAATGGAAAGAGAAGGGAAGAGAGACACAGAGAAAAGAAGAGAGGGACAGGGAGAGTGCTGCTGACACTGCGCACTCAGGCCTCACTGCTCACCTGCTGCCGCCGGTGTGTCTCCAACCACGTGCCGGTATGTAGTGCAGTTCACCAGGTCTCCATCTGAAACAGATCCCTCATCTGAAATAGAGTCCAGATACATGAATGGCAAAGTACATTCAATTGCACACACCTTCATCGCATATCTGCCCCTGCCCATCCAGGCAGCTGCACCCAAGCCCCTCCTGCCCCCCAGCGATGCATGCCCGCACCTGCGCATTCAGGCAGTTGCACCCCAGCCCCTCCTGCCGCACAGCGGTGCGTGCCCGCCCCTGCGCATCCAGGCGTCACTGCTCACCTTCCGCCACTGGCGTGCCGCAAAGAGGGCCCACCATGTGCTGCTGCAAGCCGCAAGCCCGGGGCCCACAAACATGGCACCCTCCACATCATGCAGCCCGCTCCGAGGACCACCAGGTCTCACATTTGATTCTGGGTCTTGATTTCGCTATGGCAGAGAACATACCAGTGCACACAGCATCATGTCAGGCTGTACACCTGCTCAGCTCTAGAGGTGCCACTAACTCTGTGCAAAAAATACAGTTGATGGACAGAATGCAGAACAATATCTTACATTAACCCCAGTACAAAGATCTGGGCCTAAATCCATCAGTTTTTTGCACTCCACACCACCCTAGGTCAGACAATGGCTATATGCAAATCAGCCTTGACCCTGTGCCTCATGGGACAGTCCAGCCCGAACTACCAAGCCATGTCTTTCCTAGACCGGAATCAAGCATCCAAGGACCGGTTTCTGGCTATCAGCCTTCTTCAGCCTGGATTGCTTGACTCCAGTGATGTGGAGAGCCTGGGACTCACGTCTGAGAATACTCAGCCGACTCGGGTGAAAATTACAAAAAACACAGTTGATGGACAGAATGCAGAACAATGTCTTACATTCACCCCAGTACAAAGATCTGAGCCTAAATCCATCGTTTTTTTGCACTCCACACCACCCTAGGTCAGACAATGGCTATATGCAAATCAGCCTTGACCCTGTGCCTCATGGGAACCACTAACTCTGTGACCCGTGAGGCAACTCCACATGGCGGTAGGCACGCACTGCCCACAGGCTTAGACCTACACTGTGGTCTAGCAGGGCTCACAACGATCGTCACCAGTCCGGACCGCCAGGACAGGGCATCATCTCAGGCTGCACACCCGCTCCGCGCTTAAGGTGCCCCTACCTCAGTGCACCATAAGTCACCGTCCCGTGGCCGTGTGCCTGTGCCGGCTGCACTGTATCTGGTGCCTCCAAGTCTGTGTCCCACAAGTCATGGACCCTCTATGATTGAGTATTGTGGTGTGGCCGCCATCAAGTACCCTTCGGCCCTGGGGAATGTGAGGTTGCAGGGCCCTAGGTCCTCATGCCTACATTAACACCACACAGATATGTCCAGATAGAGAGTGAAAATGGCATTGAGCACGTGCGCTCTCCCATTTTATTGGCAGGGTCACATGTCCTGTGACGCGTGTACTGGATGGGTGTGGTGTGGGTGTAAACCAGCCGTGAGGGAGTGGCTGTGGCATGCTGACAACTAGACCAGTGATCTGCAGATCACTACAGGGAAGACCTGGCACATGTAGCGTTGACGTCCCCCCATGTGAGTGTGAACGGAGTGGGCTGGCCTGGCGTATGCCACTCCAGCGTAAGGGTTTGAACAATGACCCCGGGACTCTGGGCGTTGTTCCGTACTGGGCTTGACAAGGAAGTAACTAATGCATGTGTCCCTGTTGTTGTGTCGGCGCCACCCGGACCGCATTTGGCAATGTGTCACCCTGTGCCCCAAGTCCAATAACATGAGCTACATGGACGTAAGGGGGAATCACTGAGCCTATATCCATCCATACTTCCACACTTGAAAGATCATAGACATGACATATCTGTGTGATAATGAATGTTTAATGCACATTCAGTGGAGTGTTACAGCTGGAGCAGTACAGGGCCATGCAAACCCCAGTTTACAATATTGGCCCATGGATGGCCAGCCAGAGTCCTTCAGGAAATGACAAGTCCAAAGGATGAAGAAGAGTTCAGTCCGCAGTCTGATTGCTGTGTCATTGGCGATCAAACAGAATATGGCAGTCCATGTCGGGGTCCAAGGTGAGTGTCGCAGATTGTATCGGGGAACAGTGGAAGGTGATGATGCAGAGGGCAGAACCAAGCAGAAGCAGGCCATATGGCGGAGATGAATGCTACAGTTTTCTTCTTACCAGTAAGGCAGTTTCGCCCGCATCGTCGTCCCCTCCTGTTTCATGTGCCTCATGTGTGGGTTCGGTGTTCTGTCTCCAGCACTATGTGGCAGTGATACCTAAGGGGCAGGAGGTGGAATGTTTGCCACACTGTGTGGCATTGACACTTCAGGGGGCGGAGATGTGGATGGAGTGGTAGCAGCAGCATTCGTCAGCGCCAGACCTTGTGGCAGCAATGCCATGAGATTGGTCCTGAGGTCATTGAGGAACCCAGCTACCTCTCACTGGTGTGCAGTCATGGCAGCCGCTCTTTCTGCCTGCATCCGCTCCATGGTCTCCATTGACCTCCGCATGTGTCCCAACTCCCGGGAGACATCGCTAGAGCCATTCTGACTGGACAGTTGTTCTAGTCTCTGAGTCAGCGCTCTAGCGATGTCAGCCATGGTTCGTTGGAGAGCATGAAGCGGACTATGGGTGTCCTTTAGGGACCGTGAGTGTCCCTAATGGGAATTAGACACCCACGTATGGCATCTAGTTTGGCTGCCATGCTGTCGAACCCCACCTGTTCAGCCAGATTCTCCTGGCACCCAAACACACGGCGTTGGAAGGCCATGTGTTCTTTGTGGGGGTCCTGAGAGGCAGCTGAGGCGGTGGGTGCTGCCTGCTGTGTTGTGTGCGCAGGGGGTGGGGTCTCCTCATAGCAGCTGGGCTGCCCTGCTCCTGGAGGTGGGCTACGGAGGCTCTCCACAAGCTGTTGGAGGGAGTTGGAGTCGAAGCTGGGGTGGTTCTCATCTTCATCATAGAAGAGAGGTTCAGGCTGCTATGCAGGAGGTGTTGATTCTCCCTCTGCAATGTGAAGAGGAGATGAAGTATAACAATATGTTCACATGTATGTTGTCACATTGTACATGTTTTCATACAGACTGCATGACTGTGTACATTGTGGCTCTTTGGGAGGAGCTGCCTATTTGATGGAGGACAGTGGAAATTTCACCCACATAACTGATGTGTGTTTGCACTTTTACATTATCAACTCACATTTCCCTGCAATGCCAAATGTGATTGGCCAGTTTCTACAGACAAGCGGCACCAGTTATGTCCTGTGTTCTGTTGTGGACGTGTTGCGGGTTGTACCACATTGTTGTCAATGTTGATGTGCTCTGCATGTTATGTGTGTGTGTGTGCTGCATTCCGGGGGAGTTGCCCCTGCAGCTCTTATTTTTCTGCCCCTTATCCCTTTCATGCGGTGTGCCTTTGACTTCTGTGCTTATACAGTGCTGAGATGTTGCATACCTGGGTACATTGGTCTCTTGGTGGGAATTGGGGGCTGGAGCATGGTTTGTCCGCAGATGTGCTCTACTAAATTGTAAATGTGTGCCATTGTGCCCATCTCCCCCAGTCCCCCCAGTCCTTGGTTGTTACTCACCCTGGTGCTGTTGTGTCCGGTCATGTTGAGCAGTGCCTGGTCCCCCAACTCCTGCCATCGGCTCCCCACTGATGAAAGTGCACACAATTTCCTCCATCTTGTCCAGGTCTTCCTGTGGCGCAGGACTCCCACCTACAGTCTGCATTGCTGCCTTCCGGTTGTTGGTGAGTTTCAGCTTAGTTTTGCACTTCACATCATTCCAGCGCCTCTTGACCTCTTCCTTCCTCTTCCGGACTCTGACTGCATGCACCTTGTCCATGATGGACTGTCATAGTCCATTTTTTGTTGCCAATGACAGTGGAGGTGACGAACAGTTGTTGATGGTGTTCTACCACCTCCGTTATAGGGATCCTGGTTTCCTGCGGACTGAACCGCTTCTTCCTACTCTTCTTCTCCTTGCCCTTCCGTGACCCAGAGGTCCCTGGCTGGTCCTCCGGGGGGTTTGTGGGGTTCTGGTTGTCCTTGGAACTTGCTCCGGCAACACCCATTGTGCTTTGCTGTTGTTTGGCATTGGTTTGTCTGTGTTTTTTCTTCTTTTATGGTGATTTTCCAGCCTGATGTGTGTGACTTGCAGGCCTGTCGCTGGTTTTTGCTGAATTTTGTATCGGAACTTTTTTTCTGCTCCTGTTTCGCATTTTTGCAGCGTTGTGTTGACTTTATCACAGACATTTGACACGTTATTGTGAGCCTATCACATGGTACCTCCGTGTTTTGAATACCTAGTTAACACAGCATTATTTTCCCACGATAGACTGCGATGTGAAGAGTTGCGTTAAGCTAATTTTGCGAAGATTATCGCACGTTCTTGAGAATATCCCCCAGTGCGTACCCTAGGTATTCCACCTGTGCTGACAAAAAGGAGCATTTGTCTTTGCGCAAAGTGATCCCAACACCCACAGTCCTCTGCAAAGCTTGGTTCAAAACAGTGTTACCAAAAATCAGTATGTCATCTTGAAAATAAAGGATGTTGTCCATCCCTTGAAACACTTCTGACATCATGTGTTGAAAAACACTTGCCTTTGATGACAAACTGAATGGCTTGTGTGTGAGCTGAAAAGTTCCTTTCATTGTATTAAATGTGGTGAGTAGCTTTTAATCCTCATGTAGTTTAATCTGATGGTATGCATTTTTTCAGTCTAACATAGAAAAATACCCCCTCATTCCAACATTAACACCAATTCTGGGCTGGAGATAGGTTTCTGCCACAATATGTTGATTCAAGGACCTCAAGTCCATGCAGAACCTCAAACGACTATCAGGGGCTGTATTATGCACATGGCACATTTTAATTGTTTGCTCCGAGCACATCTTTTAAAAGGTGTGCCGAGCGCAAACAATGAAAATGCGCCGCTTTATGATGTACAGCACCCAGGGCAGCTGCGAACTCGCACTGCCCTGAGAGCAGCTCATTCCTGTGAAAAATGGAGCGGCTGCTTTGAAGCCGCTCTGTGTTTTCACAGTGCAGACGGAAACTCGCCTGCAATTTGAAGGGGGACTAGAGATCCCTTTGCAGGTGGGTGCAGTAAATAAGTGCACCCGCTGCAAGGGGATGTCAGGGGGGTCCGTGGGACCCCTTTTCCCCCCTCCAGAGGGCTGCCATCAGGAGAAGCACTGACAGTGCACCAACTTCTGTGGTACACTGTCATTGCCCCTCCTGACCTCTTCTTTGCCTCTGCGCCCGCATCTGTAATACAGATGCAAATGAGGGAAAGACCTCTGAAAGATAGCACTGGTAATTTATGGGCGCCAGCACTATCAGTATTACAGAAGGGGAAGCAGAAGCATCTGTAACCCTTTCTGTAATACCAAAGTGCCCCGGTGGCACACTAAGCGGGCCGAATGCCCATTGTGCCCCCAGGGTATTTGTATAATACGGCCCCAGAAGTGCATGTGGTGACCACTGGTAAAACCCAAGTGGAAACCTCTATGGGTTCTATGATTCTGTCTCGCAAAATGTATTTTATCAACTCTTTCGCACCTACCATGACAATAATAGGAACTCTTAGCTTGTGTTGAACAAGAACTGCTCCCTTCGGGAGTATGATCTGAAGGACATATCCCTTCATCATGCACACTTGCTTCATTGAGTCCAAAATCTGAGAAACCGATTCTTCCTCCACCACCATTACTTGTGTGGGTGCTCTAGGGTTGACATTGATATGTATGTGGTATTGATGTACCCACCCTAAAATTGAGAGACTTTTCTCAGCTACATATACCTTTCCTCGTATGTTCCTACCACCAAATTCAACCTCAGCTTCCACAGCCCCGACAATGTCAATAACCTTCCCTCGGTAACCGGCAGGCAAAATGTTTAGGCTTGTAACATCATACCTCCCCATAATTGTACAAATAAAGTTTTAGGAACAATGGTGTACATCGAACCTGTGTCTACTATAAGTTGCACCTCACCGCCATTTTCTTTTTAACATGGCTTTGGGTCTTTTCCTCCTTTGACCCTCATCAAGCGCTTCATTTTCACTTTCTATGCTCAAGATTCTTCGTGGCATCCCAACTGGCTCAGTGAGAGTATCAGAGACAAACGCTACTTTTCCATGATGCCTTTGACACACTTTTGCGTAATGCCCCAAGCGACCACACCTTCTGCACTTTCTGTTATTGGCAAACCAAAACTTTGAGTCAGATGAATGACTCATAATATCACAATGAATGCAACCTTTAGGTAGTTGTATGAATGAAGCATAAGTCTTTCCCTTGGTACTGCTTGGACAATTGAGTTGGCATGAGGCATAAACATGTTGGCGCTATAGCACAGAAACCCATCAATTTCTGTTATCTGGGTGTCCCAGGTTTCTTGGAACATTATAATGTCATAGAGCCTTATAAAAGCTTGCTATTCAGGTAGATTGATCTTGGACTGAAGCTTTGCCACATTCCTGCTCAATATCTTTATTTACGGAGTTTTATATAGCGCAAACTTGACCCGAAAGTATATTGGGTATCAGAGTGCTTTGCACAGCACCAGTTGCGTTACATGAGGACACATTAATTTTTGTTACGCACGGGGAGATTAATTGATTTACCCTAAATCACAGGATGTTGTCTGTCCTTGCCGAGACCCAAACCCGGTTCCTCAGTTTTGAGGTCGACTGCCATAGCCGTCAGGCTGTGTGGAGTTTGAAAAAGGCAGGTTGGGAGGCAGTCGCCATATGGTTTGATGCATGTGCCTTTGTGTTCCCTGGTCTGGATCCCAGTCAATCTACATCCGCAAAGCCGCTTAGCGCGGTAAACCTATTCTGTATTTCCAATGGAGACCCCAGGTAGAAAGGTTTGGGAGCGTATTGTAGGGCATTCGACATTCTTGGTTTACAGAAGTACCTGAGGGAAATAGTGTAATTTGTGATACAAGACTAGAGTGTGCCTCTTGCTCCTTTAATATGTGTCTAACACAAGCAGGATTACAAAAAATCACAATGAAGACCCCACTAATATCTTTTCCAGCGCCTCCCTCCCTGTCCACCCTTCGCACCATTATGACTATTTCATTAATGTCCCTAGGACCAGTCATCTGTAGAGGACTTTGACGTCAGATGAGGTCTTGTAAAACAGCTCTCTCCTTCACCACTGCATGAGTTCTTAGCCACACGGCAGGCTGTAGGCTGGCAGATCGTTCCAAATTGTAGTGAGGACACTGGAGACGCTCAGGGCCGCATTTGTTTTATTTTGACGCATGGCAGCGCAGAAAGCCTTTCTGCTATGCTGCTGTGCATAAAATAAAAGGGTAGGAATGCGCTGTATCTACAATTCCTGCCTTCCCCTGCGCAGGCACACAAACAGCAGCCGAGCACAAACGCAGACACCCTTGCACCATGGTGCAAGAGTGCCTGCGTTGCAGGGATGATTATGTTTGTGCAGAGAGGAACAACTACCTGCATAAAAACAACCATTAATGGTGTTTAGCACCTTCTATGTGTCCTGCAAAATGCAGCACACATAGAAAGAGCAAAACAATGAGGGGAAATTAAAGTATTTCTCCTTGTTGTGCCACTCTTACACGCCCCCTGGGGAGGCGTAGGATTCTGAGGTATTCCTAGATTTACTGTTTGGCTGCTCTCTGTTTGATATCTTTCCTTTGCTTGGCGGTAGCCATTGACTATCCCTTTATTTAATTTTTTTAGTCACTCTTCTGTTGATTTGCAATTATTGCTCATAAGGGGTATAAGAGTGGCCTTACAAGCCCTTTCTCTCCTGTTGATTATATATTCCTAGATTTACAACACTTTCTAAATCTGGGAATATGTCAGGTTCCATGAATATTGTGTGGGAATACCAACAGCAACACCCATAGAATGCCCCTTTCGTGCAGAGTAAGGTGTGAAAGGAGCCCATATTTACAAGCCCATGGAAAGTCACGCAGGGTGACTTTACGTGGCCTTGTAATGATGAACAGGCACACCGCGCCGCTGGTGCATCAAAAAAAATGATGCACCAGCGGCACAATGGGCTTGTAATTAAGCCCCTCAGTATATAGGATAAACTGAGCTTATTCACAGCCTGCCAGGTACGTGGCTTACCTCCTGCCAGCACTAGGCCATCTGGCACCAATGGAATCCACGCACCCTGAAACTCTAAAATGACATAGCTTTAGAACACACAGAGAAGGATACCTTAAAGGCATACCAAGTGTCCCAGCCATCACATGACATTGGTATGCCACTGAAATAATTTCCTGAAAATCATATTTATTTGCCCTTGTTCCTGTTATGGTGCGTAAATGTAATTAGCACTAGAACATACCCAATAATGGCTTCCTGAACACTGACTCAATTGGACGTGTGTAGCTATTTCTTATTTTGTTTTTACTATTTTGCTTTTTGTATTCGAAAACATTCTGTCTGGAAGAGTTTCAAAACTATGGAAGTCATTTAGACTTTGCCTGGTGGCCCGATGTCCACCAAGGGAATCGGGGTAATAATCTTAACTCCCATGGTAGATACCACGTTCCATACTTGGAGATCTCCGCTTGCGTGGTGGAGAGGGAGCTATGCCTTCAGAGGAGCTACAGGCCAAGAGGGCTCCTCTGAAGGCACTGAAAGTTTCTTAAGTGTCTGCCAGGATTTACTCGGCTGCTCAAGTGTCAAGGCATTTTTTAAAAATAATTTCTGTTCAGAACCACCAGTCTTTCTTTGACAGTCCCATATGAATATAAAAGTGCTTTGGATTTTATGCAATAAATAGTGCTGATGGTCTGAGGTACTTAAGCCAATGACCCCAATGATTTTGGCCTAAGGTTTCTGCTGGCAGATCCAGCAGGGACATCACGGGCAGAAATATGATGGTTCGCCCAACTATAAATGAAGTGGACGGACCATCAGCTTGGCAGACAGTGTACTTGGCCTTACGTAGAGAAGTACCCTGTCTGGCAAACACTAATTGAGGCCCTTCTTACATCATAAGATAATGCATTTAGAAACAGAGGAGGAGAAGGAAAGGCCCTAAATAAGCAAGGAGAGAGGAAAGCAGGAAAAGGGTGTGTAAGAAAACAGGCCTATTTTTTGCAGATGTCCTTCCACTTTCTGCCTCTATTTGGACTACTAGAAACATTTTTTTGACTCTGACAGTTCACTAGAGACTCCTAACCAGGCCCCAGTACAAGTGCTCTCTCCCTAAAACTGATTTATCTGAATTAGTAACCCCAATTGGCAAGGACTTGAAACCCCCTTATAAGTCCCTATGTTATGGTACTAGTGGTACCCAGGGCATGGATTTTAAAGGGGTCACCAGCAACGGCTCCTCCTCTGCGGCAGAGTAGCATCCCCCCCAATCCTCCTGCGGCTTGAGTGCCAGGCAGCAGACAGAAACAGGAAAAATAAAATAATAATAAAACCTTTTTCTTATCATTTTATTTTTCTTTCTGCTGCAGGCAGCCAAGTCTGGGCGGGGCCATGAGGAGTTCAGTGGGAGGAGTGCACACTGTAAAGTGCGTATGAGGGTTTGTCCGGCTGTTTAATGCCGTCCAAACCGTCATGCACACTTTGATATCTCTCCATCCGAGCTGTGGTATACAGCTGGGTGGAGTAGAGGCACAGGCTCCTAAACCCTGAACGAGAGTTAAACAAGCCCGCTCAGGCCAATCACTGCGCTGCTCTCATGAAATGAACATCCTGATTGGCGCTGAGGCGCCTACGCAGTATGCAGGGACCTCGAGGAGAAGAGTCTGAGACGGCGTACGGTAGTGCAGATGCATGTAAGAGTTTTTAAATGTATTTATTATATTTTCTCTACCCCCACACCTCCCCCTTTACCTCCCGCCCACCACTTGTTAAGAAAGCAAGCTGCTACTGGGGTTCACCAGGGCCTGAAGCACTGTTTGTGTGACCCTGAGTGACCCAAGTAAACTACAGACAGAAGGCCTGCCATGCCCACACTCGACTTTGCCCTCACCATGCATTGCAAAATCAACACACTATTTTTCATATATGCTAGTCACCCCTAAGGAAGGCCTCTTAAGTCCAGGAGGCAGGGTGCATTATATTAAAGGTGTGGACATCTAAGGGCAAACGAATATGTCTCTATAGTGACCACCACCATTAAAGGGCACTGTAAGTGACAGATGGTCCATAGGATAACAAGGGCTGGCATCCGTGCAAACCTGAGGTTGGCAGCTCCATTATGGCACTTCCTAAATATGTAATGTTTGGTATCAAACATCGGGCCTCATCACCCCTGACACGAATCTCGTGTCGAGGATGATGCACATGCAACCAGGTGGCTACCTTAGAGGTTGCCCACCTAGTTGCCCAGCCTTTCCTGTGCTCTGGCTGCCAGCCTGTAGCTGCTGCTGCCAAGACAGGAACCTGACCCTGAGGAGTGTTCATCTCTCCCAGGAGTCAAAAACAAAGGCTGGGATGGGAAGGAGGTCACACCTCCCTCCCTGACAGGATGGCTAATGAAGTGGCACATCAGGGAGTTGAGCTTCAAAGGCTGCACCAACTGTGATATGCAATCAGGCTTCCCCCAAAGGAGGAAATAGCACATCCCCTACCCCAATGCACATTTGCACCGGGCAGGAAGAAAAATGAGGTATTCAGGAGGTGTACACCCCCAGAAGGCTAGCCACACCTTTAGGATGGACTACCTGGTCTGTAGAGCTAAGGAAGACAATTTTAAAAAGTGGTAGAATAGAGGGTATTGGGTAGAAAAAGTGGCCTATACCCCTGGATGTGGTCACTGTGGTATTCCATTATCCTATGTCATCTGGAACCTTCCCCATGTCACTCAGTAGAGTGTTAGGATGTTAGAATGTTTTCTCTTGAATGTCACTGTTACTGCTAGACCGATGAAGAAGACATCCTTTTCCTCCTGTGGTTGTTAAGCTGTTCTTCCCTTGAATAAACCCACTTGAACCTACTCACTGTGTAGTGTCAATTACTACACAATTATTGGCGACGTTGGGAGCAGTGGAGTTTGGAAGAAAGCGTTCACTTGTCTATCTGCATTCCTGTTTTATGCAAAATTGGATTTTGCCTACTGGAAAGGACTTTCGATCTGCTTGTGTGCTGAGGGAATGGACTTTTGGTGCAGCTCATCTTAATCGAGTCCGTGAGTCACTTCATTGGTTTTTGTCTCTTTGCGCATTCGTTTGTGTTCAGCTTTCTACCGCATCCATCGAGCGGTTTCCCTGTCTCGAGCGCATTCACCAAGCAGTTACCCTTTCTCGACCGCATTCATCGAGCGGTTTTCTACGAGCGTGTTTTGTGCATTTTTCTCTGTTTACTTTGATGTGCCGTTCCTGTTTACTTTTTAAGTGACAATACTTTGAAAGAAAACATTTCAAGAACTCACCTCGAGATTCCTCTCGAGCTTCAACGAGTCCGTTTCTAGTCCCGCTTTGCATCCTGGGATAACAACATCGCGCACGTCATCGCGCACTGCATTCTGGGATAACAACATTGTGCACGTCATCGCGCACCTATTCACGCTCAAGGCGGCCATCTTAATGTAGTATGAAGCATTTTCTTCGTGTTTCTAGTAACCTTCACAGTCAAATATCGGTTTGAAGCAATCAAACGCTGTTTGGAAGCAATTAAACATCGGTTTAAGGCAAATTAATTCTATTTTAACATTTCTAAATACCAAACGCTCTGCTGCAATTTTACCTTATGTACATTTATTAAGATTTTTGCAAATTTACCACAGTGATTTGCACACCTTCTTCAAAGGAAAAAAACTTAACATAGAGATATTCATTTATTTAGTAATTTACACTGTACTATTTTATGTGTTAATATTAAGCTTTATTTACAGGATGTCAAACATTGCAGCACCACCCCACTTTCTTCAAGTGGCTGGCGATCCTCCAATAGAATGGGATCTTTGATTTCCCATGTTTTTTGCTTACGTGGATGTCTTGGAAAAAGAGGATTGTTCAGCAAAAAGAAAGCTTGCTCTTCTAAGACATTGTCTTGGTGGTGCAGGTATAAAAGAATTTGATAATTTACCACCTTTGGAAGATGCAGGTGATATGGATGTGTTCAACAAAGCTTCTAAACAAATGAAAATTCGTTTTGGTAGAAGGATTAATACTGTTATGGAAAGGTTCAAGTTCTACTCTCGCGAACAGAAACAAGATGAAACAATTGAGGATTACGTTGCAGCACTACGTTCTCTTGCTTGTACTTGTTCCTTTGAAACTATATCTTATGAACAAGTTCTCAGGGATCAAATAATGATGAAAACAAAAAGCAAAAAGATTCAAGAAAGACTTTGGTTGGGTACAGAAACTACTCTTGCTGCAGTAGTGAACATAGCTAAAGGCATTGAACACTCTGAAATATTTGTATCCGAAATTAGAGGTAAAAACCTGAAAACTAATGTTCCTGAGGTTGAAGTAGCTATTGTTAAAACCCATACTGGTCATCCTACTTCAAACACTCTCAATACTAAAACTTCCTTTAGGAAAGAATATGCAAGGAATCCTAACGATAATAAGAGCTTTACTAAAAAAAGTACAATATTTTGTTACAGGTGTGGTAGTGCCAACCATGTCGGAAACTATAAAGGTTGTCCTGCCTGGGATAAGATTTGTATCAAATGTAAAAGGAAAGGACATTTTGGCAATGTGTGCAGATCTAGTCAGAGAATTAATTATATTTCTCCAGAGGAAGAAGAGGTTCTTAATAGTTTAAATTGCATACTTTCTGTTGATGAATGTATTCAAAATAATTTTCCTTCTTGTACAGTTTTTATGGACGACAAACCTATTGAAATATTTGTTGATTCCTGTGCATGGTACACCATTATTGGTAAAAATATTTTCGAACAATTGTGGCATAAAAGGGAACTCTTAAGTCCAGACATATATCCTGGTGGGTACACGGGCCGAAAGATTGCATTAGAGGGTTTCTTTTGGGCTAAAATATCTTTTAAGAACTGGGATATCAGTGCAAAAGTTTACGTTGCTACCAAAGGCGTTTCTATCCTTTGTTGGCCTCATCAACGTGCCTTAGGAATCAAATTAGACCCAAATTCTGTCCCTCCAGTTTATGTTGATGAACCCCGGCTTGAAAGGCACATTACTGACTCGTTAGTTAATTTAACATTGAACACTTCTAGCAATACTGATTTCACTAAGAGAGTACTCATGAATTTTCCTGAAATTTTCAATGACAAATTGGGGAAATATATTGGTTTCAAGCACAAAATCGTCTTAAACAACAATGCTGTTCCTGTCAGGCATAGGGTGAGGAATGTCCCTTTAGCCTATAGACCCAAATTAAAAGAAATTCTAGATGATTTGGTGAAGAGAAATATAATAGAACCAATTGAATCTTCTCCTTGGGTTTCGCCCATTGTGATTTCACTTAAGAGTTCAGGCGAACTTCGTCTATGTGCGGATTTGCGCAGCCTTAATAAAGAAATATGGATTGATAAACATCCCTTGCCAAATATCCACGAGTTAATTTCCACATTATCAGGTGCTACAGTTTTTTCCTCAATTGACTTGGCTAGTGCCTACCACCAAGTAGAATTAGATGAAGACTCAAGGAAATTGACTGCCTTTGTCACCCCAGAAGGCATGTTTCAGTACTTACGCATGCCTTTTGGGTTAGCAAGCGCAGCCTCTGTTTTTCAGCGCCTTATGAAAGAATTATTAACAGACTGCAAGGGGGCCATAGCTTTCCAGGACGATATATTGATTTTTGGGAAAGATCATACTGAACATGATGAGAATTTATCTTGTGTTTTGGAGAAAGTTCGTTCCAAGGGTCTTACTCTGAAATATAACAAATGCAAATTCAGACAAGACAAGGTTGAGTACCTTGGACATGAAATATCAAGTTATGGAATTAAACCCAAAGTTAATCATGTGAAAAATATTGTCAATGCACCCTCTCCCAATTCAAAGGAACAGTTACTCTCTTTCTTAGGATTGACTGAATTCTATGGTAAATTTGTTAAAAATTACTCTGATATTGTGCACCCCTTGAGGATTCTTTTAAAAAAAATGCAAAATTTGTCTGGGGCAAAGAACAAGAAAATTCCTTTGAAATTTTGAAACGCAAGATTGTTGAGGCCCCATTTCTGAAACCTTACTCAGTGGGTAAAGAATGTATCGTTTACGTTGATGCAAGCAATGTAGGTCTTGGGGCTGTACTAATGCAAAAGGATAAATCTGGCGAATTTGTTGTCTCCTATGCTTCTCGAGCCCTACGTGATGCTGAGAAGAATTATTCAACTATTGAGAGAGAATTACTTGCTTGTACTTGGGCCTCTCAGCATTTCAGACAATTTTTATGGGGGACAAAATTCTCTTTGAGAACTGATCATAAGCCTCTGATCACCATGTTAGCTGCTGGTGGTGGAAGAGTTCTTACTGCTCGTTTAGCGAGGTTAGCTGCCAAATTACAGGAATACCGCTGTGAGGTCGTATATGTTCCTGGCCGTTTAAATGTTCACGCGGATTGTATGTCACGTTTTCCCGCCAGTGTAGAAGTAGGTGACAGCTTAGATTGTGATGTTGCGTACTCGTTTGCAGATGTCAATATAATTTCAGATCAAGAAAGTCCTGTGATTTTTTCTGAAAAGGATTGGTCAGAAGCTATGGAGAATGACGTTGTTTTGAACCAAGTTAAGCAGTTTTTGATTAGAGGTTGGCCTGAAGAAAGAAAGCTTTCTGGTGAGTTGGGATCATTTTTTAAAGTTAAGGATGATTTAATGTTAAGTCAAGACATCATTCTCAGATCAGATAAAATCATACCCCCCACAAGTTTGAGAGAAAGTATTTGCAAGTTGGCACACGAGGGGCACATGGGGATGTCCACCACCAAAAGAAGGATCAGGGAACATGATGTAAAGGAAGTTAGGAGGCCAATAAAAGGTTATAAGGCATTTATTATGCACTACAGAGAAAAGCTGGTGATCCCATCAAAAAGCAGAGAGCTAACTGACTGGGCAGAACACAGTGGAAAATGACATCAGGAAAATGGAATGTCGAACTTAAAGAGATAGAGCAAAACATAAGTGGAGAGAATACAACATATCCTCTTCCCTTCGTATGGAAGAAGCAGGAAAAAAAAAAAAAAAATACAAGCACATGCTCATCGTTACAGAGAGAAAACTTATTTACAAACAAAATCATGCAAGTACCCTGGAGGTCTTCTAACCCTCTGAACTCTACCCACATTGTCCTCCTTAGAAGGAACATCGCGGCTACACTCTGCCTTTTTGTACAGAGCCACACGCCTCAAGTTCCAACTTTCGCCGTTGAATAGAGTTATGAACCTTCGATGAACAGACCTAACCTTGAATGGTCCCCTGAACTTGGTCAACCCGACCCCAACTCGACCAGGCTTGACTTTCACCCAATCATTCACCGCAATCTTACAACTACCATCCGGTTCACACACAGCACTGGGATTTTCAGGACCAACATTGATCAACTCTTTCATCCAGGCGGCAACCAACTTGGTGCCAGCTGAACGCCCCCTCATGATGTTAAAAGGAATCGTTCCAGTCACCCCATTCTCAGTGGTTCTGTAGGCCCAGACCAGGTCGTTTACCAATTCTCTCACATCTGTTCTGGACGAAATTGCCATCTGAATTGCACCTTTAACCATCCTGTTCGCCCTCTCGACTATACCATTCCCCTGGGGATTGTAAAGAGAGGTCCTTGAATGTGCAATACCACATTTTTTTAAGAAATTGGCCATCTCCAAGGAAGTCAACTGGGTCCCATTGTCGGTGATGATCCTGGTAGGGAAACCTTCTTCTCTAAAAATGTCACTCAACACAGTGATAGTGTTGTTGGTAGTGATTTCCTTCATGAACTTAACCACCAACCACTTTGAGAAAACGTCAACAATCACCAACCCAAACCTCATATCTTGGCTCAACTGGTGGAACGGGCCAATGAAATCAAGACATATAGTATGCCATGGACACCCCGGGTCACTTATTGATCCGCAATTGGAATGACTGCCAACTTTGAGCCTCTTTTCGCTCTCTAAGCAGTCCGTACATCTTTCCACCCACTGAGAGATTTCCAAGTCCATGCCGGGCCACCAAAAATTCTCCCTAACTCTCCTCTTGGTGAGAGACTGTCCCAGATGGCCTTCATGGGCTAGTTTGAATATAGCAAACCTGACGCCTTGTGGAGGAATAAACTTATCTTCCATTAAAATCAAGGAGCCATCTTTGTCCAAGACAGAAAGCTGATCAAGGACTTTCAAATATGGGCAAACTGCTGGGGATAGGCAACTCTCTCTCCTCGGACCCTTTACAACCAAGTCCTTCACCTCTCTCAACACCACATCCTTTGCCATGGAGGTATTCCACAAATCCTTGCCAATTGCCCCGGCACAAATATCTATAACTTCATCCACCGCAGCTACAGACCCTTCAGAATTGGATGATTCAACTCCCAGTTTGTCTACTAACTCCCAAGGTAGTGGAAGCCTAGAGAGACCATCAGCTTGGCAGTTCCTCCAACCTGGGATGTACTCAACTGTATACAGATATTCCTGAATCCTAGCAGCGAGTCTAGCTAACCTCGCAGAACCCTTTCCGGCCCCACCAGGTGACAGAATTTTAACCAAGGGTTTGTGGTCTGTCAAGAGCGTAAACTTAAACCCCCACAAATACATCCTGTAATACTCGCAACCCCACGCCGCAGCTAAAGCTTCACGCTCAATAATAGAGTAATTCCTCTCAGCTATTGTGAGCGTCCTTGAAGCGAAAGCCACAGTCTTGATTCCAGACTCATGTACTTGAGCCAAAACCGCACCAACACCCACAGCACTGGCATCTACAGTCAAGACAGACCTACGGTTGGTATCAAATGGTGTAAGGATGCCTGCATCACAAATCTCATCTTTGATTTTTCTGAAACATTCTTCTTGCTCCACATCCCACACAAACTTGCATCCTTTCCTCAACAACACCTTAATATTTTCAGTCTTCTCAGCAAAGTCCCTTACAAATTTGGCATAATATTCAATGAGGCCGAGAAACGACCTCAACTGATCTTTGTCGCTCGGAGCTGGTGCATTCCTGATGGAGTCTAATAAGTCACGTTTGGGTCTCACACCATCAACAGATAGGGTATAACCAAGGTATTCAACCTCCTCCACTGCAAATTTGCATTTCTCTTTCTTAAGAGTTAAACCAGCTTGTTCCATTCTTTCTAGAACAGTTTTTAAGATCAGATTGTGTTCCTCTACAGTCTCACCAAATATTAGAACGTCGTCTTGGAAATACACCACGTTGTTCACTCCCTTCAGTACAGCCCCCATCATTCTCTGAAACACTCCGGCTGCAGAGGCAAGTCCAAAGGGCATACGTGTGAATTGGTAAATCCCCTCAGTCGTTATAAAAGCTGTCAGGGCTTTTGAGTCTTGGTGTAACTTTATCTGATGATAAGCGCTGCGAAGGTCCAGCTTGGAGAAGTACTTCCCCCCTTTTAATGACAAGACTAACTCGTTGATGTTTGGTAACGGGAAGTTATCTACTACAATGTTCTGGTTCAGGGTGCGGAGGTCCACACAGAAACGGAATTTTCCATCAGATTTGGTTGTAATAACTACGGGAGAAATCCAGGGTGATGTTTCGATTTGTTCTATCACTCCCTGATCCAACATTTCCTTCAACATCTTTCTCACTTCCTCCCGTGCAATGAATGGAACCTTCCTCACCTTGTGTTGCATAGGCATGGCATCATCACGCAATACAATCTTATGCACATAACCTCTCAACTCTCCAATGTGCTCATCAAACAAACACTGCATCCCTTCAACAATTGAATCCGTAGTTATGCTATCCACAACCATCACCTGTTGTGCTGCCCTAGGATTAATGATTATACCAAGGTCATACTGTTGCCCCCATCCCAAGATCGCTGGGCCTGATCTAGATATATACACCTTCCCTTTAACGGAACGATCCTTAAATGATATCACACATACCATGAACCCAATTACATCTATGCTCTCACCTTGGTAACCACAGGGACTAATATCACTAGGTAATAATTGCACATCTTTCCAATTTTCTAAATACATATCCTTGGGAATGATCGTCCACAATGACCCTGGATCGACCATTAGCTGGGTCTCTATCTTATCAATAAGAAATTGAGCTTTGGGCCTGAACCTTCTACCGGGCTCACCTTCACTGACCCCTTCCTCACCCAAGCACAATATTTTGTTGGCACCCTCAACACCAACAACGTCCCTCACTATTTCCCTGTTTTCTACAACAGCTACTTTGTCTGCATTTCCTCCCCTGCACATCTTGGAGAAGTGTCCCTTCCTCCCACACTTCCTGCAGACCTTGTCGATAGCAAAACATCTCCTAAAATCTGAGTTATGAAAAGTGCTTCCACACCTACTACACATCCTACCTTGATATCTGTTTCTGTCACTTCCTGAAAACCCATTGTTATATTTCTTCGGACCTCTTTCGCTCAAATCTACACTTTTCCTGCTCACGGCAGCAACTTCATCTTGTTCAACACAAGAAACACCATTCCCTTGAACGTTTTCCTTCCCATTATCTCTCTTTTCCATCTCTCTCATACATGCATTCGATTCTTCAACTACCTCCGCTATATCAATGGCCATTTGTAGGGTCGGATTTTTTGCGGCCCACAGTTTTTCCTGCATCTTTTTATTGCGACATTGAACTATCAGTTGGTCACGTATCATTTCGTCTCTTATCTCTCCAAAACTACATTTAATGGACAGTTCTCGTAACCTGGCTACAAATTGGTCTACTGATTCTTCGTTCCTCTGGGGTTGGGTGTAAAATTTATGCCTGGCCATAACAATGTTTACTTCCTTTGCATACTGCTTCTTCATGCGAGCTTTTGCTTCAGTATACACATTGGTTATTGCCCTCCCATCTTGATTTAATCCTACTGGAAGGTATTTAAAGGAACGCTGGCCTTCCTTACCTAGAGCACTTAACAACAAGGCTTTCTTTCTAGTTGCACTAAAATCTTTTCCATCAAGTGCTTCTAAGTAGTTCTCGAAAATGTCTATCCATTCATCCCACTCGATGGGTGGATCCCCAGTTGTTTGTAGAAACATGGGAGGTACTATAACGTTTAAATTCTCCATCTTATTTGATTAGTCTTGTATACACTGTATTCCTAAATGTTATATATATTCAACTGGAATGCTCCTCACAATGTCTTAATCCTCCACTTTGCACTCTCACTTTTTTATTAATGTCTATTACGCTGCTCCTCTCAATGTTTAAATGCTATTCTCTCTTCTTAATAATGTCAATAACACTGCTCCTCTCAATGTCTTAATATTACAGTTCAAATAACTAAAGTAATCTCTTTTCCTTTTTAATCATACCAATTGCACTAGCCATTGCTTGTTGTGCAAAACGCTTACCGTGTTAGTTTTCTTTGAGTTACACAGGTTTGATTTGTGTCGATAGGGCAACAAGCAGCGTTGAAAATGTGTAACGCTAAGTAAAAAAATAAACGCAGAAACACTTTGGGGAGCGTAGTTAGCGTTAACGTTAGCGATCGAGGTTGCCTGGTAACCAGAGTTGAATCAAAGATGGCGCCTGACGCTTACGTAGCGTATCTGCGTCATCTCCGCTGTCTTTTTTATGATTTACGCTGCCTGGCGCCTGACGCTTGCTCACCTTCCTGTGTGACGTGATCGACTCTATTCGGCAGAGAAGGACGTTCCGAAGTAAGTTCTCTCTTCAGCTCGTGTTATGTAGCTCGTGCAGGTTTTCGAAAAATGCTCGGCGCTTGTTCAAAAGATGCCACAAGTTAGTCGATACAGTTTCTTTCGTGACGTTTGGTGAATTATAAAAGCAAAGTCTCAAAATCGGTCTCGGGTAACCGATCGATTAGAAATCGAAAATAAAACAGATATTCGACCTTTTGGCATGAATATCCAGAAGGGTAAATGAAAATGAGAAGTGTTACAAACACACTCACCGCGTGTTTAGCTGGAGTGGCGATTTCTTTCTTTATAGGCTTGAGTTAACTTGCGCTTGAGAAGAGATTCTTGGAGTTTGCATGCAAAGATGTGGTTCTTTGTTTCCAGGTTGTGGAGAGATTCTTATCAATTGTAGATTCCTTGGAATGCAAGTAGCTGTTCAATTATAATTTGGCATCTTAGAATATTAATTTAATTGTCATCATGACAATATCTTCAGTGGGTTTCATTCAGGATAAGCTTCTTTCTTCAATCTGAATTTCCTCTTTTTTTTTTTATACAGTCCAAAATTGAAATTATTCGCGTGGTTCTTTTCTCACCAGAAGAGTTTCACTCCCTCTGTAGTTGTTTAGCTTCTCTGCTGGTCGTCGCCATGTGATGTAAAGGAAGTTAGGAGGCCAATAAAAGGTTATAAGGCATTTATTATGCACTACAGAGAAAAGCTGGTGATCCCATCAAAAAGCAGAGAGTTAACTGACTGGGCAGAACACAGTGGAAAATGACATCAGGAAAATGGAATGTCGAACTTAAAGAGATAGAGCAAAACATAAGTGGAGAGAATACAACAGAACACTACTGGTGGCCTGGTATTGATGCCATGGTAGATAGTTGGGTCAGGAACTGTTCTCCTTGTTCGTTGAGTGATAAATCTGTGAAGAGCTTGTCTGTTGACACTACTCCCATTGAGTATGCAAATGGTCCTTGGCGAAGGTTAGCAATTGATATTATTGGTCCTTTCAGCTATCAATCCGGTAGAGAAATGTTCGCATTGGTCTTAATTGACTATTTCTCTAAGTGGCCTGAATTAAAAATTGTTGAGAAAATTTCCTCAGAGCATGTAATTGATTTTCTTGATGAGATATTTGCTAGAGAAGGTTTGCCTGAGGAACTTATTTCAGACAATGGTCCTTAGTTCATTAGCAACAAATTTGAGTGTTTTCTCAGAAATTGTGGCATCATTCACAAAAGGACCTCCAATTATTTTCCGCAGGCCAACGGCCAAGTTGAGAGGTTCAACAGAGTCATTAAAGAATCTTGCCAATTGGCCATTAAAAGTGGTTTGAAGTGGAAGAAAGCGCTTCAAGCAACTTTATTAACTTATCGGATGGCTACTAATTCAGTCACTGGCCTATCTCCTTTTGAGTTGTTGCGAGGGAGGAAGCCAGGTTCTCGCCTTTTACCCTGGTGGTTAAAAAGCGATACTCCCTACGAGGTAGACTTTAAGGTATTGAGGAATAAAATTGGGAAATACCAGGATAGTATGGCCCAACATTCTACCAAAAAGAAGTATAATACTTGCAGTGTAAAGGTTGGTGATCGAGTTCGTGTAAAAATGGGCGGTTTGTTTCACAAGAATGTCTCTAGATGGTCTGATCCTATCAAAGTAATTGAAATTTTCAGCAAAGCTGTTAGAGTCGAAGGGAGGAAAATATGGAATTTGAGAAGGGTCTCCTTATGCAAACCCTCTGCTACTTCTTCTCAGAAAACTATTCTTCCTAAAAAACTTGTCTCAGACCATATTTCAGACGGTTTCTCTGGTATGCATGAGGTCTACGACAATTTAGGAAAAGTTATTACTAATAATCTTGATTCTGTGACCAATGATGTTCGACCTGTTCCAGGTGTTACTGTAGACAACCAATCTAATGTAGAGTGTGAAGATATTTCATTAAGACGTAGTGAGCGCGTGAAGTGTGCTCCTTCAAAGTTTAAAGATTATATTAGAACTTGAATTGTTTTTGCATTATCTTGCTTCTGTTTAGGTTTTACTTTTCTTATTTTTTTTTGTTGTTGTTTTTTTTTTTTATTAAAAGGGGGGAGGTGTGTGGTATTCCATTATCCTATGTCATCTGGAACCTTCCCCATGTCACTCAGTAGAGTGTTAGGATGTTAGAATGTTTTCTCTTGAATGTCACTGTTACTGCTAGACCGATGAAGAAGACATCCTTTTCCTCCTGTGGTTGTTAAGCTGTTCTTCCCTTGAATAAACCCACTTGAACCTACTCACTGTGTAGTGTCAATTACTATAGTCACCTCGGGGGCGGATTAGCAGTTGGGTCTAGTAGCCAATTGGCCACTTGCACCCACACTCCGAACTCTTCTAAATCTAGAATTTAAGTGCCACCTTGACACCAGAACCTCAGTCTGATCTGACTTGCAACAAAGGACACAAGACGAGACCCGAATCTGCGACAACAGGAGCTGCACAAACCAAAGACATGATAATCTGCACCTGTGGCAACCTTCCTAGAACTGCATGACTGCAACATGTTCTGGACCAAAGCTCAGTCTGTCCAGACAGAGGGACCCCTTTGAGAGCCAGAGGCAACTCCAGACTCCCCTGGACTAGTGACACTAGTACCCAATACACTGCAGGTAAAAGCAACGTACCAGAACCAAAGATTTGCTGGCCATTGGGCCCTCTGAGGGATCACTCAAAGTAGATGATCCAGTGCATTGTGGGAAACATATTCCTGATCTCCATGAAGCTTCAGGTTGCTACTATGTTCCCCCGGACCTCCAGATGTTGAAATAACTTTCTCCTGCCTTTACTGCTGTCAAAGCTTGTTAGGAATCAGTCCAGTAACCACCCCCTTTACTCGACGCTGTACATTGAGGGAACGCCACAAAAACTTCCTCCAAAGTCAACAGTGGCTTAACTATCGTTTTTTTGATTCCTACCAGCACAGTCTAAGCGGTAAAACCAGCTCTCCTGCGGCTCCCGCTTCAGCACCAAGGACAGCCAGGACAACTCTGCACCCGGGCTTCCCGAGCCAGGAAAAATCTAACTGATTGTCATGGCTTGGTCTTCGGACCCACCTCACCTATACCCTCCTTGGGTTCCATGCAACTCGACCTGCAAGTGATCGTCACTAGTGCTTTTTCCTATAGACCGCAATGATAACGTTTTGTAGTACTATTTTGCACTGATTTAATATTACTTCTAAAATCCCTAACTCTAGTTATACTTATCTGATTTACTTCATTTAAGTGTGCAAAATAATATAATAATCTGCTTTGTTTTTATAAATAGTTGTCGGATTTCTTTCGAGTCGTGTCAATTACTTATTGTCCATGCTGGTACTGCTTAACACATGTTCCTCTAGCAAGGTCTGACTTCCCTTTGCCACTATGCCGCGACTGAGCTAAGAATTTATTACTGTGAATTCACCCACGATCTTTATGGTATTTTGAGGGTATTGCATGGTGAAGCCTAACCAGCATCATCACTTAAACTTCACCTTCCTGCAGGATGGAAGAGAAAAATCCTCAAGTTCAGCCCAAAAGAACTGCATTAGTTGAAAGTGGTTTGTATTACAAGAAATTGGTGGCGTTCATTTACCTCCCACTTGAATTGTAGATTGTAGCAAATATTATATACAATCTTTTATGCAATAAAAGGAAAAGATTTAGGCTATCTTATGTTGTAATCTATTCATTGAGGGTTATTGATTTGTAAATAAAGACCAGATGTATCCCATAATTTGCGTCTATTGATTTTTATTTGAGATGTGATAACTATGTAGTAATCATTCCTTCAAGAAAATCAAACCCAAGACCACCACCACAGGGTTGACATTTCACTTCTGCTTTCCAAAGGCCAAAGATTAGTTTTGGATGCCACAGCCAGTAGAAAGGCCACAAGCAGGATGTCCATACAGAGTTGGAGTTGATGTAAAGGGTCTGCAGCACATCTTCATTTTACCATTCTAGTTTTTGTTTAATGTTAAGACCAAAGGTTTCCCTAATCTCTTTCTGAATATCTTTTCAAAAAGATTTAACTTTCTGTCATTCTTATCATAAGTGAAGCAAAGACCCATTTTTCTTATCACAGCGCTGATAGGAATTATTATATACCAACTCAATTTTAAACATCTTATATAAAATCTATGGTTATTTGTGTATGGTTTAAAATCTTGCTGGAACCACTAAAAGCTGAGATAATTCACATGTTCGACCATTCTTTGTCTTTCAGCTCATTAAGTCAGGGTGAGTTCTGGTCACGAGTCCTATATTTATTAACCTTCTTCAACAATGAATGGTGAGGAGTATTGACTATATTATATATCTAGGGCATAGCATTGCCCTTCTTAATGAGAGGACACACAATGTTTATATTGTCAGGTGTCTCCAGTTTTCTGTTTTCTTTTGACAAGGCACTCAAGTTTAAGGAATTTGTAGAATTCAAAATGAGCAATATCGAAGCAGATTTGCAATTGAGCAAAGAATAACAGGTTTATAAACCATTCCCTCATAAAATTCAGCCCTTGATCAATATTATTTGAAACAAATACTTTAAGAGGCTGGACCCGTCCTTTCTATGGCCTATCTGCGTTATAAAGTCATAAGTTTCTCACGAATTATGAAACATATATTGTTTTGAGGTGTTTCTCAAACAAAATATGTTTCAATATTCGTGTGAAACTTATGAATTGAAGCCTGAGTTTGTTTAATGTATTGACACAGAGAGGAGCAGTTCAGCCTCTGTATTAATATTCTTGAAGTATTTGTTTTAAATAAATGTGACAGAAACATTGTTATCTATATAGTATTAGCCCAGAATCTGAGGAATACAGGGTTGCCACATTGACTTATTGTCTTGCTCCCTATTAAACTGTTCTTTGGTTAGCCTTCAGTTTTTATTTTATGGTTATTCCATAACATGCTGAGCATATGTTCCTGAATTTAATTTTGAGTTTCTTACCAACCATGGGAAGCATGTCTGGAGAATCCAACAAAATTGTTTGCACATTTTACCCACGCTTTTATCCACCTACAAGTAATTTCGAAGGTTCTGCGTAGTGTTGAAGGTCTTTGTCTAATAACATCCACAACGGCGGTGTCTGTGAATATGGGGCTCCTAATAGCCACAATTTCCCCTTTGCAGTGAGAAATACTGCCTGGTAATGATAGAAATTGGCAAGTCTCATACAACTTAGGTTTCTATTTTGTCTGATACTAGATAGTGTAATAGAAGGTAACTGATAGTCAATATAAAATTATTCATTTATGTATGAGTGTCTTTGAGAATTTTAAGTTGTAGATACTGAGGCTACATAGCCACTAAGTAATTGACAATAGGTGTTACTGTCACTATAGAAGTCTCAATGTGTCGCCAACAAGCAAGGTATTTGTGGCACAATTTAGATTGATATGGATGGACACTGTGCAGTTCATTTTATTCATAAAGGACATGCCCATGTATTTTAAAGGCTGTTTCTGCTACGTGAGACCTGAAACTTAAATCATTCAGTGTGGTGTACATTGATAGGTGTGCACTCTGATTTAATCTTGTTCAGCCTATAGCCTGAGACATAAGTGGATATCAATGATTTATTTTAATAAGGCTAGAGGAACAAAGGTTTTAATTTCAGAAAAAAATTAAATGATGTCTGTGTAGGCAGAAAGTTTGTAACAAGTGTTATCAATTCTTAT
Organism: Lissotriton vulgaris; assembly: GCF_964263255.1. Taxonomy (NCBI): domain Eukaryota; kingdom Metazoa; phylum Chordata; class Amphibia; order Caudata; family Salamandridae; genus Lissotriton; species Lissotriton vulgaris. Next base: position 1,169,550,447 of record NC_141687.1, on the reverse strand, counting down.
GCTAATTAACATTTTTCCTCTTGAAGGGCTCTAATAAGGGATTCTAGAAAGAGCAAAATGGCACTATTAAAAAAGTTGCCCGGGTCGGCTCTTTCTTCAGATGCCTATAAGAAGGGCCATGAGACTCAATCAAAAGCCTTCTCAACGTCTAGGGTTATTGTGGGTGAGGTGGCTTTTCATTCTGTGGTATGTATGACATGTCCAAATAGTGTGATATTGTTGCATATACATAAACAAATTAGAAACTGTATTGGTTCAGGAGTGCAAGGATTAACCTGCAGTGGCAAACCGCCCGATACCGGCACTCATTTATGCAGACGATGCGGTCCTGATGACCCGCACACCGCTGAGTCTTCAAAGGGTTGTAAACTTGTTTGTCAATTTTATGTCGAGTTTGGGTCTCACTGTCAATTGTTCCAAAACATTCACAATGAATTGCGGACGGGATTAAAAAATAAGTCTAAGACCATTTTTATTGATTCAAAGGCTATAGAGTGTACAAAAACGTTTCCTTACCTAGGGATTTTATTTGATCATTTAGGAATGTGGTCAACGGTGATCAAAGCACGAAGGCTGTTATTTATCAAATCGCTGATGGCCCTGTCAAACTGCTGTAAAAAACTAGGAAGACATGCCCCGGCAGTAATTTTACCGATATACAGGGCAAAATGTGTATGTATTGCCACTTATGGAGCCGGAATTTGGGGTTTTGTAGGCGTCAATGTTTTACAGCTCGCAGAAAATATGTTTCTGAGGTCCCTCTTGGAAGTACAAGACAGTACTTCAACCTACATATGCAACGAGAACTTGGTGTTCCATTTTTAGAGGATATAATCAAGACACAGCCCGTCCTCTTGTGGCATAGAGTATGGACTGCAGATGAGACAGATTTGAATCAGCAAATACTGAACGACGCCTTGACAAATGACGGGGTGAGAAACATAAGATGGCTAGATTATGTTAAAAAGTTTATGGTTAAACTAGGCCATCATGAATATTAGAAAGACCCATACATAATGCGAAATGTGTCTAGGAAAGACCTTAACGCCAGTTGTATGCAATACTTGGGTGAAGCATGAACTACAGCTGAATTAAAGAAATCAATGGTGAAAGCATACTACCAGGCACTAGCGACTCCAAATATACTGCCATATATTGTTTTGATTCCTGACGATTATGAAAGGTTTCTCTTGACACGTTTTAGGTTGACCATTTTACATCGACTGTTAAGTTTCCCTCTACAAAATGATTGGTTGAGAGCCTTATGCAACTGCCTTTGTGATGATGTCTCATTACAATCGATGTTACATATATTGTTTGTTTGTAAATTTTATACTATACCAAGAAGGAGATTGATTATTCCCGTGCTCAAAGAATTTGGTATTAGACAATGTTACCCTGCATTCTTGACCCTTCAACAACTAGATGATGATTTTATTATTGTCTCTGTGATTGCTTTAAAAAAAAATGTAAGTTGCGTAAATCAATTCTGATGTGAGACAGTTAATTTTAGGTATATATAATATTGAAAGCTGTTTTAATAGTTGTGATATATGCATTGAGCTTTTATGGTTAACTGTAATAGTTACTGATTGATTGACATGTCCAAATAGTTGCCTGAAAATATTCCCTCAATAAAATCCATTTGCATCTGGTACTTGTGGTGCACTGAATGTGACCCCAAGTGGGCTTGCTTTCAATCTGTTCAAAATAAAAAACACAATAGTCCCCCAGTGGGTTATGCAAAGTCTTGGCAGCAGCCTGCACCGCTTTAGCATGTGTCAAATGAGCGTCGGAAGAGCACCACCCTGTAAATGGCGCTGAACTTGTCTGTCTTCCGTTGTTGCCAGTTCCAGGTGGGGCTGGCACAGACTCGCAGCAGCGATGGGTGTCAACCCGCGGCTGAGCAACAGCTGTATACATCCAACGAACAGGTAAACCCCGAAGGATAGACACCTCTGACAGAATATTCGCTCTGTTTTGATTAATGCAACGTGCAAGCAGTCAAGCTGACAAGGTACCAGCATCAAAGTTTATCAACGCCATATGTGTTTCGGGAGTCTTGTTGTTCTCTTCTTCAGTGGTGCTAAATCAAAGACTGAGAGCAAAGTTCTTTCACATGCACCTTCGTTAAAAATATGTTTAAAATACTTGCCACAGTGGGCGTGGCCAAACAAGGGCTTTCGGAACTTGTGGTGCTCTGAATGTGAACCCAAGTGGGCTTGCTTTTCATCTCTTCAAAATTCAAAACACGATAGTTCCCCCAGTGGGTTATGCAAAGTCTTGGCAGCAGCATGCACCGCTTTAGCGTGTTTCAAATGAGCATCGGAACAGCACCACCCTGTAAATGGCGCTGAACTTGTCTGTCTTCCGTTGTTGCCAGCACCAGGTGGGGTCAGCACAGACTCGCAGCAGCCATGGGCTTCAATTCGCGGCTGGGCAACAGCCGTATACATCCAACGAACAGGTAAGCCCCAAAGGATAGACGCCTCTGACAGAACATTCGCTCTGTTTTGTTGAGTATTTTCCCATTGATTCCTGGGACTGGTAGTCATTTTCCTACCCACTTGAGTTGCTGCCATCAGTTGTATTGCAAACCAAAGTTCTTAAAGGCAACATAACCTGTCCCTCACAATCACACTTGCAAATAGTCCAGACTCAGCCCACTCCACTGATTGCTGCTCTAATAAATCGCTACGGACCCACCAGGGTAACACAGCGGTGCAATCTCGTGGCCCTGGCAGGACCACTAAATACAAAAATTCAAAGTTGCCCTTTCGTGAGATGCACTCGTAAGGCGGTTCCGCTGGTAACACACAAGCGCCTCCTGCATGGACAAGCATCTCCTGGTATTCTGCCAACGTGTTTCGGGCTCACGCCCTTCTTTCTGGGCAGTTCCTACAGAGAATGGAAAGTAGAGACCACCAGTTACATACCCTCATATTTAATAACACATTGCACTCAGATGAGTATTTTTGCATTGATTCCTGGCACTGGTAGTCATTTTCCTACCCATGTGGGTTGCTGCCATCCCTTGTATTGCAAAACCTTGAGGTAATATGAATTTTTATGGTCAATTGTGTCCCCTACTGCGTACCCCAACGGCTCCATGTACATGCTTCAAGTACATGTATGTTCCCTCCACAACCAGCTATGAAGACGCAAATACATTTGCGTCCAACGTTAACATGTTCTCTTTCAGATCCACCATGAATGGGTCGATTATTCAATTCCTAAGTATGCCGTGCCACCGTCTTTACATGGTGCACTTTCACGTTTTCCTGGCTCTGGCGAGCTAGGCCCTGATTTCTGCCATCGAGCCCTTCCTGCCTTCTGCCTCTGAAAGCTGCAGCCCGGATCTGCATCCATGACCCTTGCCTTACTCCCTGCGCGGCGAGCGGTGCCCGGCTCGGCCTGCTTGCCTGCCAAGACTGTATTTTGCCTTCAAGTTATCTGCTCCGCTCCTCGAAAATACATTCCTGTCTAGAGATTTAGGTAAACACCTCCCCAGCTGCAGAGCAAAGGGCCCGGCCTTTCTGTCTCCGTGCAAGTAATTCATTGCTCCCGTTACCATGGTAGGCCCATGGCCCCTCGCATTACACGTAGACACGTAGTCACATATGCACGCATTAGCAGTCAGTATAGAATAGCCTCTGCCCGAGAGACCTTTCCTTCTAGATAATACAGTTCCTCAAACACAAGATATCAGATATGATTTGGGTTTAGGTTGTTCTGACATGCCAGACTTCTGTCTCCACTTATGGTGCTAAATGTCAAGTCCCCTTCACCCTCCAGTTCCACGTCAATCACACGTCATGTTGCCTGCGCGCGCATCTAGCCCAATATTTCTGCTGACACTGCAGGATTCCTCTATGAATCCACCCACCTGTGACACTTTCATGTGACGTTTCTAGCACACACCTCCGTGTACGCCCTCGTGCACGCCTTCTGTTACGCACATGTGTTCTTATCTCGTTTCTTTCAGCTGTTACGCCTTCTGTATCCATCACCATTGTATGCATTTACTATATATATTGTACACTGTTAATAAAGCATTGTCTATCCCTTCCTGAACCTTCGTGGTGATGGAACATGATACCATGGTTCGAACCATTCCATTACATGGAATAAAACCCTTATAACCTCAGATGCCACGGACTCTGCCTCTCATTTGATTGAGCTATTTTATTGAACTTATACCGCATAGAAATTAAGAATACGGTAAATCTTTATTTACCACATAATTTGGCGCCCGAATAGGGACCCCTCCCCCACCTTACACGCCGGCGGTGCGTTGCAGGCCTAGCCCCCTGCCACAGCCGTGACGGACAACTACGCGTACCCGCAGGATTTCCTGTATCTCCTTCAGGCCAACGGAGGTGACTGAGACTGCGATCGACACCCAGACGAGGCGGTGAGGAGTGCGGAGGATCCCGACCAGAGCCCAGCCGAGAGAGCAAGGTCCGAGGTGTCTAGAGGCCCACCAGTTCCAAAGTACCTACGTCACGTGTTGAGTCGAGTCCAGTCCGGTCCAGTCCAGTGTCGAGTTTCCGAGGCCTTCCGTTCCGTGCTTCCCGGTGAGTACCGTTGCTGGGGATGCATCAAGACGGGTGCATTTATTTTGTGTCCGGTCAAGACGGGTTTGGGTACACAGACCCGGTCTGCACTGTTTTAGCAGTGTATCTGTACTGTTTAGCAGTATATCCAGTATCCAGTTATCCAGTTATCTAGTAAATGTTTTAATGTGTGTTTATGTCGTGGTATGAGTGATTGTTTGATCTTCATTACTGTGTTTATTGTATTAGTTGTGTCCAAGTCAGAGTAAGTATCAAGTATCAAGGTTCAGAATGCCTCTATTCTCTAAACTGAGACAGATAGGAACCAGGAAAGGGATACTCGAGGAAGCTGTTCCCATCCCACCCAGGGACACTCCCGGATATTTTATGTACCACAAGCACGGCTTAGATGCCGTATTATATCTCGACTTGTGGGTGGATTACACTAAAGACTTAGCAGAGAATCAGAGATGGCCCGTTACAGGGACATGGGATGCCGAGTGCATCATGAGAGTAGAGGAAGCGTTATGGAAAAAGAAAGCCAGACAGTCACAGAAAGATGCCATTGAATTATGGCGTAAAGAATCACATAGACGGACAGAGAAAGCACTCAGAAAAGCAGAAAAAAGTAGAGAGGATTCTGAAAAAGCCAAAGAAAAGGAACTACTTGAAGAAGGACAGAGAGTCAGAACAGAACAACACGACAGACAGAGTAATGCCATTTTGACAGGATTGTATCCGGTCCTGGCCGAGGGCCTGCCCAAGGCGACCCCGGAAACACCGAAAAACCTGCCCCCTCCATTGGTTCCGACTAAATTGCGTCACAAGACCGCAGCAGATATTTTCCTTTCCTCCAATTTAGACGATGTAGCTCCCGCATATACCAATGTACCTGTCCATGTACCACCTGCCGACGTTAACCTACCCCATGGTCATCAGCCCCCAGGTCCGCAACAGCAGACCCCTCCCGGTCCGCTTCCTGCACCCTTACCTGTTGTTCCCCCCGGTATTCAGCAATTACATCCACTTAATCCTTTTGGGGCTGGCGCTGCTCAGGCCCCAACCCAGTTACAGCAGGTACCGACCCTACAGCCAGGTTATGCTCAAGCCTCCGCTTCAGGAGGTGCTACAGGAGGTTATCGAACCCCGCCACAGTTACATCGTGTGACAATGAGAGAATTCGCAATGGCACTGACACCTAGAGGTGCCCCGGCAGAACAGCTTAGAGAACAGCTTACAGATTGCAGATATGACACAGTGCCTGGTACGACAGGACCCATGTTGTTAGCGTCACTACGTTTAAGACGTGTTACAGATTATTTGATATTACTACCAGAAATGCCAGAGCATCTAGACAAAATGTATCATTTTATTAGAACGGGAGAAAGACCGGAGAGTGTTGGTGAAGCCATGTCACGTCAGAAAGTTGAGAACAAAGGTTTAATCATGCGATTTTTGGTTAATTGTTTGATAAGAGAACAAGATCAGGCAGGTTTTCCACAAAATGAGATGGATAGATTGAACAGATGGAGTCAGAATATTGCTGATGGTAAACATGATAAAGAGAAAAGTGTACATGCTATGGTTAGAAAGATCCGTAAAGAAATAACAGATATACATGCCCGTCGAGAATCTGAAGAGCCACTCGAATCAGACGATCCAAACTCCTCGCAGGAGGAGGATGAATCAGAGAAAACAGCAGAAACATCGCAACTAGCAAGTAGAGACATGGTGGCATATGTAGGTAGAGAGAATCTCCCTAGACCGCATCCTCTTGATAGGCCTTTCGACAGACCCATTCGTTTAGAAAACAAGAAACGATACCTTTGTCCAATACCAGGGCGATGTACCCTTGAACATGTATTTCAGGTTACTGATAAAGTACTGAAAGAAAGGATAGGTTATCAAGAACTCAATACCTTATGTGAACAGGAATTGGCTCGGTCCGCAGTACAGTGGGCCGGAGATGACAGCATATATAAAGACGATTCAGTAGTACAAACGTTTTTAAGTCTTACTCCAGAAGAACAGCGACTAGCTGGTATATACATGACACAACACCTCATCATACAGTATGAAAATCAGGCATCTGATCCAGGTCCGTTATATAATTTACTGCAAGACTTACTCCTGAGAAGATGGAGAGGTCTAGGTACCGATCTAATTGAAACGATTTTAGAACAACGTCACAAATATAGAACCTTCCTGACTCCACATCTTGTTTCCGTTCCACCCCCAGTCAGGAAACCATTTCACTTTGACTTTGACAAACAGAATCCTTTACGAGAAGTACATCCAGTCAGGAATACTGATGATACCCTTACACGTGTGTATGTATACACGCCTATAACTAAAATGGTATTATTGGAAATGAAGAAAATAGTGCCGAGTCATGATAAAGACCCTGCAGGTTTTCACCGTGAAATAAAAGACATGTTACTCATGGGAGATTACACCTATCCCGACATTATGAAAATATTGAAAGTGTTATTGCCTGCCGGTATTTACGAGAAACTCAAAGAGAAAGAATGGGAGGTGGGAGACCAAAAGATTGATTGGGCTGCATTAGAAACTGAAGAGACTGGTCGAACCCCAGGTTTGGGTCTTGGGGATAAAACTAAAGCATTACCAGGACTGTTAGTACAGGTTCTGCCACGTTTATTAGCAACTAAAAAAGAGGATTGGGATGCAATCTCAGCCTGCAAACAGAAACCCGATGAAGACACTAGTGATTTTTATTCCCGATTTGAGAAATGTTTTATTATTAATAGTGGCCTGAAAGCAAGTAGCGAGTCATACCCACACCTCTTTGTATCCGAACTAGTCGAGCATTCTCTGCCCCAAGTTAAGAATCGTGTATTGAAAGTCGAGAGCACATGGCAAGCAAACACGCCTTCCCAAATGTTACAGATGTTACAGTACCACCAGAACGGAATTAGGGAAGAACATGATCACGAACAGAGACGTATGAAAGACACGAAAATGAAAATGCTAGTTGCTCAGTCAGTTCCAGCTGACGGTCAGAAAAAGGGCATGACACAGTCCAATAATTCAGCAGCTCCTGTTAAAGGGACATGCAACTATTGTAAACAGCCAGGTCACTATGTAAACGATTGTGCAGTTTTGAAACACAATATATCTACAGGTAAAACTAAAGAGAGACCGCGTCCTCCTAGACAGGACCAGGCCCAACAACACGTACCACAGAATGTACAGCCTATGCCTGCTCCACAACAGACAGTACAGACCGTAGCGGTACCGCAGCCACAACCCATTGCCGCAACACAACATGCAACACAGCAGATGTACCAATATGCACAAACTGATTATCCCGATTACCAGCGATACACATGAAACAGCCTAGCGAGGGAGGTTGGCTTGCCTCTTATTGAGGTTCCTGTAGATCAAGAGGGTCCTTATGTACATAGTCAGGTATTAGGAAAGGATATAAAGTTTTTGATTGACACAGGGGCAAGCAGGACGACAATCAGTCACGACGAGGTTCCAGGGGCACCCCTCTCAGGCTCACAGAATGTTTCCCTTGGATTTTCAGGAAAGCCTATTGTTAATGAAGTATCAAAACCAGTTCCCCTTGCAGTTGGTCCGTTGTCTCATACTACAGATTTATTGCTCACGAAATCATGTCCAGAAAACTTATTAGGTATCAAGACACTGAAAGCTCTAGGAGCTGTAATTTGTTGTTCTCCGGAAGGAGTAAGATTGTTTTTGCGTGACTTTAAGGGTCACTATGTGTTGAGAGATATTGATTCCAGATTACAGAATGTTCCTGCACATTTATGGGCACAAGGCCCCACTGATGTAGGTTGTATGCACATATCGAGTTACACTCAAGCAAGGTGTTGTTTTACCACGAATTCGACGATACAAGTTACCCCCGATGCTGTAGTGGCTTTACTGAAAATCATTGACGAGCTCATTGCACAAGGAGTGGTTGTAGAAACCGACTCCAACGTTTGTAATTCCCCTATCATTCCGATTCTTAAACGCACTGACAGGTTATGAATTGACATTGTTTCAGCCACACATAGAAATCAGACGTTGCAATACATTGAATCCTGCTACACTTTTGCCATTGAGTGAGACAGACCCTTTGGCACATGATTGTGTTGAAGTCATTACCATTACGACGAAACCCAGACAAGACTTGACAGACATCGCATTACCAGATCCAGACCTGACACTTTATGTGGATGGGTCATGTATGAGAACAAGTACAGGAGAGTTAGTGGCTGCATATGCAGTGACGACAGAAACTGAAGTCATAGAAACACATCGTATTGACACCCTGTCAGCCCAAGCAGCAGAGCTCATCGCTCTGACTCAAGCCTGTATTCGAGCCAAGAATAAGAAAGTTAACATATACACAGATTCTCGTTATGCCTTCGGAGTTGTACACGACTTCGGAGTCCTCTGGCAAGAAAGAGGTTTTTTAACTTCTCACGGTGCCAAAATCCAGCACGGTCCCCTCATTCAAGCTCTGTTAGAAGCAATGCATTTGCCTACAGCCATAGCCATCATGAAGTGCAAAGCCCATACGAAAGTTACAGATACCATTTCCCAGGGTAACTACCTGGCAGACCGAACAGCCAAGCATACAGCTCAGACTCAAACTCACACAACTGACCTGACAAAGACAGTAGTTCCGACACATTGCATGACAGTTAGGGATCCCGCCCTAGATGTAATTGACATACAGACACATGCTACACCAGACGAAATCAAGAAATGGACTGAACTAGGAGGGATCCAGACAGAACAGGGATGGATGACGAAGGGAAAATCTACTTGGTTTCTCCCCGACTCTATGGTTCAAGTTATCATTAACACAGTACATAGTCCTGCACATTTAGGAGACAAAGCCATGTTAGACAGTATTCAAAACCTTTGGTTCAATAAGCATTTACGAGCAGCAGCAAAACAGAAAGTGCGTACTTGCATGATCTGTTGTCAGTTCAACCCAGGTAAAGGCATTCCCGTAGAGCAAGGTGGATTTCATCCTCCCGATCACCCTTTTGAAGTCCTCCAGATGGATTATATCCAGATGGAACGTTGTCGAGGATTCAAGTATGTCCTCGTAGTTGTACGTGCACTCTCCCGATGGACAGAAGCATATCCAGTCCCAGATTACTCTGCTCCGACCACTGCCAAGCAGCTGGTACGTGAATTCTTCCCACGGTATGGTTTGCCCCGTATCGTGTACTCAGATAATGGTCAGCCATTCTCGTCCGAGCTCATGAAGCAGGTATCACTCCTGCTAGGTTACCAGTGGAAATTCCACTGTGTCCGACATCCCGAGGCAGCAGGTCTCGTAGAGAGACATAATCAGACCCTGAAAACTCATCTCGCCAAGGTGTGTAAAGAGAAGGGCGTAGATTGGATAGTAGCCTTACCAGTTGCTCTTTTTTATATGAGAATGATAGCACATTCTAGGACAGGGCTATCCCCGTACGAGGTGGTCTTTGGCAGGCCACCAAATATGTGGGGGACGCCTCTGCCTCGTAAAATCACAGATGTTGACTGTAATATGCTGACTGATTACCTTGCCTCCTTGATGTCTGCACTACAATCATGTCGTTCACAGGTAGCTGCAGCCTTTCCCGACAACACCGAGGTGAAGCCACACGAGATCGTCCCTGGAGACCTGGTCTTTATCCGGAATTTCGATAGGAGGAGTCCGCTGGAGCCCCGCTGGCAGGAGCCGAAGCTTGTTTTATTAACCACAAGGACAGCAGTGAAAGTGGAGGGCCGCAAAGGCTGGCTCCACTCGAGTCACGTTAAGAAATGCCATGGACTTCCGCCAAAACTAGACTCCCAGCCCTGCCCCATTCCAGAGACTGATACTAAACTCCCCCTGGTAGAGAAAACTCCTTCTCAAGAATTTCGTATGAAATTGAGGTCTAGCAAGTCAGACAGTTTCATTGTTTAAGTCCTCCCCTAGGTGAAGCGGTTAGACAGGTTCCTGACATGTACCAGTTAGACCCCAATAGAGAGAGAGATAGACAGAAACAGCTCAAGAAACGAGAATATTGTAAATCTCTCCGTAGTCACTGTATTGTGACATTATTGATTATGTTTTTTCTGAGTCTTATGATTATTGCTACAAGTATATTATTACACATGTACTTTCCTATTTTCACACGTGCACATTCTTCTTCAAATGACACTGTCGAGCATACTTTCAGTGAATTGCCCCCTCATGAGTTATCTTACCGACTTGCGCTGCGCAACAATACTTTCATCAGTATGTTACATCATTCCCATCAGACCAGCAACGCTACAAATTGTTGGATATGTGGCCGACTCCCTCCCTATCAGAAATACAAGGGAGTTCTTCCCCTCTTTCCGTATCCGTTCACACACAATGGTTCCTGTGGTGCATGGTTTAGTTTAATAAATTCCTTAGATTCTGATTCCATAGTTTACCAGGGCAATTGGGTATGGGGAAATCTGAACACAGTTTTGCATAAGGCATGTTTCCCTGACAAGGAGGGTCTTCCCCAAAGGACAGGGACCGATCTAGAAAACGAAGTGTATGGATTAGATAATTTTACACTTAACCTCATGATTCTGAATGTCCAGTCCGATACAAAACCAGACTTACCCGCTATGTCAGTATTACCAGTCAAAGGCGAATTATGTGTCAGAAAGAATGGTTCAGTACACTTAGGTCATAGTGAATGTACTACTGTGATTGAATTCAGTGATAAAGGCAAGTCTACATTCAAAGCTTCCCGTCATTCCTATTTCATTTGTGGTCATACAGCATACATACGCTTACCTCTAGATTGGGATGGTACTTGTTACATTGCATTCCTTCTGCCACCCGTTTTCCTAGCCCCACCTGATTATCATAGGGACTCCCATCTAGTACACAATAGATCCAAGAGAGATCTCCCGATTGTCGACTATACTGAAACGGCATGGGAGCAGTATACAGACTTCAATAAAGGTTTCTTTCCCTATTTAGGTACTGTCTCGAATAGTAAACTGATACGTAAATTGACCAGAACCCTTGAAGCAGTAGTGAATGAAACTACTTCCGCCTTAGGCAACCTAACAGAGGAACATTCTGCTATGAGACTTGTTGTTCTTCAAAATCGTCTCGTTCTTGACGTCATCCTGGCCGATAGGGGCGGAGCTTGTAGAGTCATCGGATCGAGTTGCTGTGTTTTCATTCCAGAAAACGCACCATCAGTATATAGAGCCAGAATCCAGGCACCTGGACTTGGTCCGGTTGGCTCTGGAGCGTGTTATCAGCCTGGGGATGGAAAGTCCTATCCTTCCTCGGAATAGCCCTTCTCATAGTATTCAGTTGTTGTCTATGTCTGCAGTGTGGGCCAGCGATTTGCGGCCTGTGCGCCACATCATGTATTCCCCATCCAAGTTCACGTTCTAAATCCCGCCTGAAAAAGGAAGAGCAAATGATGTTATATGAACAAATTGATGGATTAATGAAGATTGATATATCATGAAGGGTCCGAAGGGGACAAGGAGGGAATGAGGTAATATGAATTTTTATGGTCAATTGTGTCCCCTACTGCGTACCCCAACGGCTCCATGTACGTGCTTCAAGTACATGTATGTTCCCTCCACAACCAGCTATGAAGACGCAAATACATTTGCGTCCAACGTTAACATGTTATCTTTCAGATCCACCATGAATGGGTCAATTATTCAATTTCTAAGTATGCCGTGCCACCGTCTTTACATGGTGCACTTTCACGTTTTCCTGGCTCTAGCGAGCTAGGCCCTGATTTCTGCCATCGAGCCCTTCCTGCCTTCTGCCTCTGAAAGCTGCAGCCTGGATCTGCATCCATGACCCTTGCCTTACTCCCTGCGCGGCGAGCGGTGCCCGGCTCGGCCTGCTTGCCTGCCAAGACTGTATTTTGCCTTCAAGTTATCTGCTCCGCTCCTCGAAAATACATTCCTGTCTAGAGATTTAGGTAAACACCTCCCCAGCTGCAGAGCAAAGGGCCCGGCCTTTCTGTCTCCGTGCAAGTAATTCATTGCTCCCGTTACCATGGTAGGCCCATGGCCCCTCGCATTACACGTAGACACGTAGTCACATATGTACGCATTAGCAGTCAGTATAGAATAGCCTCTGCCCGAGAGACCTTTCCTTCTAGATAATACAGTTCCTCAAACACAAGATATCAGATATGATTTGGGTTTAGGTTGTTCTGACATGCCAGACTTCTGTCTCCACTTATGGTGCTAAATGTCAAGTCCCCTTCACCCTCCAGTTCCACGTCAATCACACGTCATGTTGCCTGCGCGCGCATCTAGCCCAATATTTCTGCTGACACTGCAGGATTCCTCTATGAATCCACCCACCTGTGACACTTTCATGTGACGTTTCTAGCACACACCTCCGTGTACGCCCTTGTGCACGCCTTCTGTTACGCACATGTGTTCTTATCTCGTTTCTTTCAGCTGTTACGCCTTCTGTATCCATCACCATTGTATGCATTTACTATATATATTGTACACTGTTAATAAAGCATTGTCTATCCCTTCCTGAACCTTCGTGGTGATGGAACATGATACCATGGTTCGAACCATTCCATTACATGGAATAAAACCCTTATAAACTCAGATGCCACGGACTCTGCCTCTCATTTGATTGAGCTATTTTATTGAACTTATACCGCATAGAAATTAAGAATACGGTAAATCTTTATTTATTTATTTTTATGGTACCTGGTGGGCTTGTTGGCATCCAGGGACCCTCAGGATTCAAGGGGACTTAATCCCTTAGCTTACAATGCACCAGGGGGCACGTTTGCACAGAGGCGCGGGGAGGGGTTGGGCCTGATATAACAAGTTAGCAATCTTGCTGTGTGGGACTTACTGGAGGTAATAAAAGGGGTAGTTGGCCCCCAAGGTTGACGTTGGGGGCTAACTAGCCCTCCTGTTACCTTCAGTAAATCCAACACAGTGGGATTGCTAAAAGGTGTTTGGAGGCCACGCTCACCTTTTTCCGCCACTCTGAAAACGAGGCTGCTATGTTATAGTTAGAAATTAGCATTTAAAAAACCTTTGAAATTCACAGAAAAAAACATAGGTTTCAGGGACATTATAGTTAGAAATTAGCATTTAAAAAGCCATTTAAATTCTCTGAAAAAACCATAGGTTTCAGGCACGTTATAGTTAGAAATTAGCATTGAAAAAACCTTAGAAATTCATTGAAAAAACCATAGGTTTCAGGGACGTTATAGTTAGTTGGACATTTCACTCGTACAAAACCAGAGAAATTCCGCTGTTATAGTTAGTTCAGCTAACTATAACTCACGGCCCCACAATGCACTGCTGATGACGTCACATATTACATCATTCATGACATGGTCAGTGACATCACTGATGACATCATCCATGTGAAAAACTGATGCACCTCCTCACACCCTAATATAACCTTTCATACACCCACTGTAAAATTTAGACTACCATTTTCGAAACCATTCACACACCAATACCAGTTACTACATACACACTCACTGATTCCTAGGTCTACACACACATCCACTTATTCACCCATGCAATCACTCATACATGCAGTCGCTCATCAATACTGCCACTATCACTGCAGTCATAAACCCATACAGACACTCACATACATTGCCACTCATCCGTAGAGTTACTCACACACCTAGTCAATCATGCTAAGAATCAATAACACTTCCATTTACTCACCTATACAGTTATACACACACCACATCACTTATTCATACCGAAACAAATGCATACTTACTCTCTTATACAATCACTGATACAATTACACACTCATCCATACAGCCACTCTCACATATAGTCATTTATATACTCCAACTCTCACATACACTGCCTTGTACATATGTAATTTCTTGGACATGTACCACTGAGACATCCATCCACTCACCAACACACACATAGACACATTCACCCACTCATACAGCTTTTTCCAGATGCACTCTTGAACCCATACACTCAGTGAATCAACCACTCAAACATCTATGCACAAAGTCAAACACCTCCCACCCACCCACACACACACTCAGGCTCCCATACAAATATTCAGGCAACCAATCGATAACCCATATAGACACTCATCTAGCTACTGACCAACCCACGCAGCAGCTTTTTACAACAGACAGACGGATACAGACATTCACACAGTTTAGTCACCAACCCATGCATTCAGTAAGACACATTTAATCACTCACTTAAACAGTCAGTCATGCACCTACTAATTCTTCCATCCAGACACTTATACATCAACTTATTCTTCAATACACCTTGATAATATATATAAAACATATTTAAACTTTAAGGATGATGTCATCGGTGATGTCATTTGAGATGTCATCAGTGATGTCACTGACCATGTCATGAATGATGTAATATGTGACGTCATCCGCAGTGCATTGCGGGGGCGCGAGTTATAGTTAGCTGAACTAAGTATAACGGCGGAATTTCTCTGGTTTTGTACAAGGGAAATGTCCAACTAACTATAACGTCCCTGAAACCTATGTTTTTTTTCAGTGAATATAGATATAGATACATATAGATATATATTTTGTATTATTGTTGCTCAGCAGTTTACCAACTTTATTGCTGCAAAAAAACCTTTGCTTCATATAAGCCTTCTGCACAACGTGCCTCATGACTCACTAGTCTATTGGTTTCTGATTTACTTTCTTCAGTTTGTCATATATGGACTCAGTCTGTATTTAAATACACAATTATGTTCATCGTCTGATTTAGCTTCTACTTGTAAAACAATTTTCTGCTGGATATATTTGTCTTTACTGTGATACTGTTTATTGTGCTTTTAATGCAAGTTTTCATAGAATCTCTAAGTAAGACTAGATTAATCTCTGGTGTGGTATTCTCTTTTAAAATTGGGACAGGCCACATTTGATTTTCTTGAAAGTCATTTGCTCTTGTAGTAAATCTGTATTCATGTGCCAGAACTAACCTTTGAGTATATTCTTATTTAGATTGAGAGTCAGTTTATTGCAAGCAGACCTGAATTAGAAATCAGCTTTTGACTTGTCAAATGAAAGTGGTTTGCCCTTGTGTGTGATCAACATCTTAGAGGTGCATGAAAAGCCCTAATTGATGTCTTGTTTTCATCTGTGGTCTAAGGTCTCCTTTACTGTCGCCTTCAACACATTTTGAGCAAACTTGAATGTCTATCCTTCCAATTTGAACTTGATATCTTTTCTAGCCCATTGGAGTATCAGAGTCATATACAGAAAGCAAGGTCATAAAAATCATTTTTCTGGAAAATTCGTTTCCTTCCATCAGGTGTGTATGTATTCTACAGGCTCTTTCTATTGTAAAGTCTCTGTGTAGGGTTGTGCCCATGATTTTAGGCATCCAGATTTACAGGTATTCTTCGCATCAACTGTTAACTTTCTCAAAACCTTCCATTAGACCAATATTCGGCTATCACTTATTCTTTTGGGGTTTTTCGGCTCAATGGTGATTTTCAGAACTTTCATTTCCATCACTTTGGCCTTCTTATCTCTTTTCACAGTTGAATATTCAGGTTACTGATTCTAGCTTCCACCTCATTTACTCTAAGAGCCTGCTAACTCATGTCTTGTCAGGTGGCGACAATATCCATATGAATTAGATCGGTTTTGTGTTTTGTTGGCGATGGAGACACCAAGGACCCTGTTTTTAAGTTTGTGTTTCCTTTTGTATTAGTTTTAGGAGTGGTTGTAGTGTTACCTTCCTCCACCTTGGTAAGGTTGCTGAAGAGACTTATGATTGATATAATAGAATGATTTAATTGAGGGTAGCTTCATGGAATGTGTGTACTGATGGATTTTAATAATGTAGTAAATTCTGTTAAGTTTGCTAATTTAGACTGCTTAGACTTGCTGTCACTGTGTTTTGTCCTATTTTCAACTTGACCTCTCTCCCTAACTGGGACAGCAAGACACCGCAAGGTGTTGCCGCTTGTGAGACACCTCCTTGATGCAATTGTTTTTTTCTTGCTGGGGAGCAGGAATTGATTAAAACAGATCATCGAGAAGCTGTTCTCAGGCTCAGCAGTCGTCTCCCTATTTCTCAGTCTTCCGTTCTTACCCTACTGGGTGCGCCTGTTCCAGAACATTTCCGTAGAGCGGGCTGGAGTGATTGTTCGAGGGATGTGAAGATTTCTGCCTCAATCTCCCTAGCAGTCCATTTTCAAGCGTGATCCATGTGATCTAGTGGAGGACAGACACATTGAGGCTGCTTACCAGGAAAGTCAGAGAGATCCCACCTCAACTGTGTCAAGTACGTCTTCTCTGCATCTTGCCCATGGGATGTTCTGTAAGAGAGGAAGCGGGAGAGATCATCCATGGTTATGGCCCAAAGCAGGTCCAGGTGGCAAAATGATTGTACTCCCAGCTTTTTTTTCCCTTCTATACTTCCATACTGGATGGAGATTTAGAAATTTGCTCCCCCCTTGTTGAGTGCCATGACGTGTTGGTCCTGTCTTCTTCACAAGATCACGGATCAGTATCCAACCTGTCAGTCAGAACGTCTGCTATATATTTGGTTGAATCTTCTTTTAACCTGATAGCGCAGTTTCGATCCATATTAGGAGTTTAGTCAACTTTTTGCACCGAGGATCAGCAGAGGATATTAAAAGGAGCAGCCATCTTGTTCCTCCTTCAGACTAAACACTGCGCCTATATGTTCTCTGAATAATAGCTCTGGATGGACATCGGCCTGCCAGTGTTATTTGACTCAGACCCACAGCTCCTGAGCTTCCGACCCATAAGCTTTGTAGCTGAAGCTTAATATAGAGTGTGTATTAAAACTCAACGACTCAGCCTCACTACCTACTTAAAGATAGTCAAAGCCAAAATATTAGGCACTTTGTAACTGTCCGTTAGTACCCAAGGCCTTGCTACACCAGTGGTGAGTGACACTTACTCAGTTGAAAACCGTCCAGCGACTACTGACTGGACCAAGACATAGAGGCAGAGACGTTTTAAGGCACTGGCAAATGGGCAAGGGGGTGCCCTGTTTGTCTCAGCTCTATCTATTTCGGTATGCAAACATCTCTTCTCTCTGCCTACCTCTACATGTGTCTCTCTTTTTCAGGGTCATCTTAAGGATTATGGAACCCTGAGCAAGGCATATTATTTTTTATAAACCTTTTTTTATTGGTTTTAACTTCATCCTTTAATGGACAAGGCATATTCGAACAGTTTTTGAGTAACCATTGTTTCTGAAAGTTTGGTTGGCATTATACAGGCCTCAATTAGCAGAAAATGGATAATAAAATGTAAAGATGTTCCGAAAAGGTTCCACAAAAATATGTCTTGCCCGGGGACCCAGAGGTCCTTAGACGACACTGTCTAGAGGAAGTGTTTGACGCCCTTACAGTGCACACCAGTGGCGGCTTCTAACGTCTCCCTATTGCAAGCTTCTCATGCTGCACAGCATAGTAATCTTCTCACGCCACCCACTAGTGTCAGCTTTAAACAGTGGCTGCCCATCAGTGAGACCTTCTCTTGATGTTTTCAACTGCTGCCTTATCGTTGGTCAAATGTGCCAGCTGCACACATTGCTCATCAGTCCCATATTCTCATAGTGCCCACCAGGGCTGGATTGGGATAAAAAAATGGGCTGGGCACACCAAAAAACAAGCATTGGCATAGCCAATAGGTCTCGCTTTTGGGACCTTATAAGTATTTAGTTTTGCAACACAATATCCTTGGTGCAACAACATCAGCTGTTGCATGGCTAAACCTTGTACCTCATAAGTGTTTAGACATGCAACAGTTGATGTTGTTGCACCAAGGATATTGTGCTGCATAACTAAATACTTATAAGGTCCCAAAAGCGAGACCTATTGGCTATGCCAATGCTTGTTTAAACTAAGAGCTCAGATAAACTCATTTTTTCAGTTGAGCTTGGTCAATATGTAAATGGCAATACTAAATAAGATATTTTTAAGTATAGTGGTGCTCTTGCAAAGCTTAGATAGATTTGATGGTCATGATCAATTAAATCACTGCTTTAATCAGTGTTAATTGAAGGTGGCACCTCTAACCTAAAAAATCTACTCATCTGTAAATGCCTTAAGACTTGAACCTGACTTCTGGGTTATGCACCCCAACAAAGATAAAGCCTTTTATTACCGCCTATTGGACCTGCTCGACCTAAACTCTCTTCTGCCCAAACACTCCTCCCCTAAAAAAAGGTACTGATGGACAGTCATTACGCAATTGTTTGTCTGGAGTCCTACACCTAGGACCTGTCTCCAACACCTCCCTCTCAAAAAGGATTTGTATGTGAAGGACACAGGAAGGCTTTTCAAACATATACTTTGAACACTCCAGAAGACATTTTGACAAGGGTAATTGTTTCCTGCACATAATTGGTGTGCTCACATCTGGCACTACACAAATGGGAGTCTAGAGGGAAGACAAACAGAACTAGGACGCCCTCCACTCTGAAAGCTAATAAACAACACCAGTCCTAGTCCTGATGGCAATATTCATTTGCTGGACTGTAAACATCCATGGTCGAAATTCGTTATCCACGGGATCTCTTAAGTCTGAAGAAAATCCTAAGATGTTTCAATCTATTGCCTCTTTAAAATAACAACCTCTCTGATAAATACAAACAAGACAGCCCAGACAAAAAATGTGTGAAAAAGCGAGATGGCACCTCACGGGCGCACCACCAATGGGACCCCTGGTTGGTACTCACCAGGATGGCCCTGTTCTCATCATCGGTGCCATCAAGCTAAAACCAAAAAAGTGTCTCGACCCTCAAAAATAAAAAGGACAGTGGATGGTGCAGTGGACACAACTTATATGTGACAAAACTAACAACATGTAACATTTAACATATAAGTCACTGAGCAACTGGGGCCATAAACTTTTATTCTCATTCCCTTCTCTGTTGCAAAACAGTGAACACACATATACTAAAAAAGAAGAGAGAAAATACTACCAATCGATTCTCTCTCTACTTACAGCCGACATGTTTCATTGCCTTTGATTTTTCGGCAATTTCTTCAGGGCAATATATTTTAAATGCCACTGCAAGGGACACTGAAGCTTGGGTGCCTGCTTGCAGATTTGTCTCTCATACCAGTGGTGAAATTATGTTAAAATCGAAATCCAGCTCCCTTAAGTGAGCATGGTCCTTACTCCCCGTTTCAAGCAATTTACGGTGTCAGAGTAGCGGTCGGCGTCCTCTCAGGGTTGAGGGTTGAGAGGACGCCGACCGCTACTCTGACACCGTAAATTGCTTGAAACGGGGAGTAAGGACCATGCTCACTTAAGGGAGCTGGATTTCGATTTTAACATAATTTCACCACTGGTATGAGAGACAAATCTGCAAGCAGGCACCCAAGCTTCAGTGTCCCTTGCAGTGGCATTTAAAATATATTGCCCTGAAGAAATTGCCGAAAAATCAAAGGCAATGAAACATGTCGGCTGTAAGTAGAGAGAGAATCGATTGGTAGTATTTTCTCTCTTCTTTTTTAGTATATGTGTGTTCACTGTTTTGCAACAGAGAAGGGAATGAGAATAAAAGTTTATGGCCCCAGTTGCTCAGTGACTTATATGTTAAATGTTACATGTTGTTAGTTTTGTCACATATAAGTTGTGTCCACTGCACCATCCACTGTCCTTTTTATTTTTGAGGGTCGAGACACTTTTTTGGTTTTAGCTTGATGGCACCGATGATGAGAACAGGGCCATCCTGGTGAGTACCAACCAGGGGTCCCATTGGTGGTGCGCCCGTGAGGTGCCATCTCGCTTTTTCACACATTTTTTGTCTGTGCTGTCTTGTTTGTATTTATCAGAGAGGTTGTTATTTTAAAGAGGCAATAGATTGAAACATCTTAGGATTTTCTTCAGACTTAAGAGATCCCGTGGATAACGAATTTCGACCATGGATGTTTACAGTCCAGCAAATGAATATTGCCATCAGGACTAGGACTGGTGTTGTTTATTATGTGCTCACATCTGGCCCTGTTCCACAGCAGAAGAAAAATAAGCAATGACAAAGCCAATTGAAATGAAATGAAATGAAATGAAAAGGGATTTGTAAAGCGCATGGCTGCCCGGGAGCGTCCCAGCGCTGGTGAGAGTGTTAGCGAGAGTGAACGTGAAAATAAAATTATGGGAACAGCCAAGTTTTTAGGAGTTTGCGGAAGGTAGAGTGGTTAGTTTCGGCACGGAGGGACAAAGGGAGGGAATTCCAGAGCTTATGGGCGTTATAAGAGAAAAGGCGGCCTCCAGTGCGAGTCCTCTTGATTCTAGGTATAGTAGCTAGATGAAGATGGGCGGATCGAAGATTTCTAGCAGCAGTGTGAGGTCGGATTATGTTCCTAAGGATAGGAGGACCTTCACCCTGCAGAATTTTATGGGTTGTGCAGAGGGCTTTGAAGTGGATTCTCTTCTGAATAGGGAGCCAATGAAGGGCTTTCAAGGAGGGTTTTGCTGATCTCCTATTGTTTGTGTGGGTTAGGAGTCTGGCTGCAGAGTTTTGAACGATCTGCAGCTTAGTGATGACTTTCTTGGGTGTCCCCAAGTAAAGGGCATTACAATAATCCAGTCTGGACAATAGAAGACCCTGGATGAGGAGTTTCCTGGAGTCTGAGGGAAGGAGGGGCAGTATTTTTCGGGTCATCCGGAGGAAGCCGTAGCAGGCGCCCGCGGTCTTCCTGGCTTGGGTGTTGAAAGAGAGTTCATGGTCAAGCCAGATACCCAGGCTCTTGATGTCCTTTTTGGGGGATGGTACAGGTCCCATGCAGGGCGGCCAAAGAGAGGTGGATAATGGGAAAGAGGGGTGGCCCAGCATGAGGATCTCTGTTTTGTCACCGTTAAGTTTGAGGTGGGAACTGTCCATCCAGTGAGATATATCTTGGAGACAGGAATGCAAGTTACTGGGTGACTGGTCCTGCTGATTCAGAGAGACAACATCTTGCCTATTCGAGATTTGTTGGCTTTGTCTATGTTTTTATTTAGCCATGCTGTACATCAGCGCGCCTGCTGTGCTGAATGTCTGAAAGCAGAAACAAAACAAAGTGCTATGACGTGGTCAATGCTGGCAGCGTCCTAGTGCTTTTTAAAAAACATTTCAGCTATGCTGCAGAGCAACCCTACTGCTGTCCAACATGGCAAAAAAAACATTGACAAAGCCGAAAGATCTTGCACAGGCAATGAAGCTGAAGAAGCAGCGTATGAAGGGACAAGAGATGAAACCTGGATGAACATTTATCGAGATGCATTATAGCAACATAACATTTACGGATGTTGTATCGACCTCGGAATGATAAAGGCTGAAAGAAGTCGATCCCATCAAAGAGGCTTGACAAGCAACTTCGGTAGCAGCAGGTGCATTAACTCCTTTGGCCGTGAACCATCGTAAGAAGCCAGTTAGCGTAGGGAGAGTCTGCCGGAGGGGGGAGTACGGGGGGGGGGGGGTTTGAAGAAGAAAGAGAAGACCGCCTTGGACAAGCAAAGAGAAGAAACTCTAACACAGTGACAGAGCCGAGAGAGAGAGAGAAAGACACAGAGAGAGAAATGCGGGAGAGGGAAAAGGGAGAAGAATAGAGTGGGTTGGAAGCTTGGAGACAGAGAGGGGCCTGCTTGGGATAAAAACAAGCATTGGCCGCGCGGCTGTAAAACAAAGCGCCCGCGAAAGTGATCGCAATCGCGATCAAGGCAGCGAGCGATGCTCTTAATGAGCATGACGAGGAAAGCCATAAGGCGCCTTTGCTCGTAAGTGCTCGCCTGCGCACATGCACGCAAGCTGTAGGCCGGCCAATGGTAGCATTTTTTGAAGCCCTTACTAAAAGTCTTGCCAGACTAGCGCAAGTGCTGGGACAGGCGTGACCTAAAAAGTGACCCACATTTGCTTATTGCTTTTCCGCAAAACGCTGCTTCAGCGAAGTTTTATGAAAAGAAAGGGGTTGGGGGGGAATATTTTATTAACTTCACTTGGATTAAAAAAAAGTGCACAGATTAGTTAACACTGCTGAGCCACACATGAATGCATGTGAGACCACTTCTGCTCAGGCTCCCTGCCCCCCCCCCCTCAATCAACATGCATTAATGGGCCGGCCCAGCGAGAGAAAGGGAGTGACACCTCCGCCTATCTGCCTCTGGAAAGGCCACTCAGGTACCCACTGGGCCGCTGATGGCATCCTAACAGCACAGATAGCCCCCAGGCTGCCCAAAAAAGCAGCCCACTGCTAGTACTCGGCTCCCGGCCCTCCCGCCATTTTCCGATTGCCGGCGTTACCAATGCGACCCTGGTGCCACCCTATGCCAGCTTCTCAAAATGAACATCAGTGCCACTACTTCATGCTGCAGTCAGCACTACTTCTTACAGCACCTTTCAATTCTAAACAGAGCAGGCATTTCCAAATACCCAGTACCTCTTTCAATGTCTGCTGGAATAATAATCTTTCCACAGTATTCACCTATGCCAGTTTACACACTTCTGGCCAAGTCACCCAGGGCCGGCGCTAGGCATGGGCAGTGTGGGCAGCCTCTGCACTCTGCCTACTAGGAGGGGGCCCGCACAATGGCAATACCCCCACCAGTCCTTTTGTACCCCGCAATGGACAGTGCTGACAATGGACTCCGCAGGACGCCCATTGTCAGCACTTTAGCCCTCACAGGTTTAACTCAGCCCCCAAGCAATTCTCACACCTTCACTCCGAAATGGGCTGTACAAGAGGTGCTTGGGTGGCGGAGAGGAGGCGCTGCGGCCCAGTTGGAGTCTGCACAAAGCAGCTTCCCCGAGATCAGAAGGTGTCACTTATGTAAATTTCAGGGGCCTCGCACATTCCCTTTTGCCCAGGTACCAGAAAATCCTAGGACCGGTCCTGACGTCACCATCATACATTGCCCATGTGCGCGAGCTTATTTGCTATGCCCTGGCCAGCTCTTACATCGCTGCACCAGTTCAGGCTTCTCTCATTGTCCTCAAGTGCACGACTTTCACACTTTCCACCAGTGCAGGCGTCATGACCATTGGTGCAGACTCTTCCCAGTGCCTGTTTTTGACACTGTATGCCAGTGCCTCTGGCTGCCTGCCTGCCTCCGCCCCCCACACGTGCCCTTGAAAGGAAGTGACGGGGGATCTGACCAGGCTGCATCACCGGGCCGGACCACGGAGACTGGCAGTCGGTCCCAAGTGGCCATTAGAACGGCTGCTTTGGGGCCGAGGGCTGGAGATAGACTGCACTCAAGGCAGAAACCTGCTAACACGGAGTGCTGTGGCTGCGAGAGGGGAGCTGGGGAGGGAGAGAGCGCTGTGAGGATCGCGGAGAGGCTTTTAGCTCTTGTTTGGTCCCTGAGTGCAATGCAGTCGATCAGCGCAGCCAGGTGGAACAGCGTGAGGAGAGAGGCGTCTGTGGTGAACAGGCGCTGGATGTGGCGGGCTCTGCTCCCAGGCCATGAAAGCAAAATGGCGCCACACAGGGCCGGATTAAGACCCTTAGAGGCCTAGCACTTACAAGATCTTGGTGCCACCACACACAATTCAATATATAAACAATAATAAACCGTAAAAGACATTTTTATTTTTCGAAATGAAACACAACTTACAATAAGATGGAAAAGAATGTATATTTTTGTGTACTTCCACTTTGTTTATAGGTTCACCTGCACCATTTGTAGTTTTGCACCATATGGTCCATGGCAAATCCGGTAATGGAAATTTTCTGTGACGCCCCCTCTAAGCACGTGCTTATTTTGCTTACTGGTTAATTCAGCCCCGGCGCCACGGTTCTTGAGAAGGGAATCAAAGTTTGTTGACTTTACAACATTTAATGGGCCTATTACAGAAAGGAATCGGGGGACAAGATTCACATACTGTCTTTCACTCATCACCCTGAGATTTTGGACAAATCCCTTAATATCCCTTTGTTTGAAAAGTGGAACAATATCAAATGTACTCTCTATACCTTGTAAAGCGCTCCAATCTTCTGCAGCAGTTTGCAGCGTTCTGTAAACTGCAAAACAAACATATTCATCAACTATTCTTCCTTCCGGATCACTTTGTCTATTTCTATTTCTATTTCTATTGTCCATTTCCACAATGAATTGCTGGAGGATGTGGACCCCACTCCGTGTCGTCACATCTCTCTGGGGCTCTTGAGTGTAATGACCATACCACCCAGGAAATTCCTCCACCTAAGTTTTAATCGTCCAATTAATGCCCAAGGTCCTAGCTCACGTCATATCAGCTGCACTGCTGCATCTAGTCTAATTGAGTGTGGAGTTACAACACATTTTGTTTTCTCGCTGGTTCTTACATCACTGAGCAAAAATTGAAAACTGAAAGGACGTAAAAAAACTGATCCTCTTATACATTCGCGGTAGTTCCCAACTCCTTCTGGTGTACTGTCAGATGTGTGAGAACTTAGCGGTATTGTAAAGTACACATTTTGCGATTGGTAGGGCTTAGTAGTGGGATGAGTCTGGCATTTTTTCGCCCAGGCCCTAATTTTAAGGATTGGCATCAAGTTGGGTTCATGTAACGCTGGTAGGATAGATGTGGTCACTGCTTGTTTAGGTCAGGTATGTTTTAATATTTAAATAATCAAAGTGCTCAGTAGGTGTTTTCTGGAGTTCTCGCCCATAGCGTTTTAGTGCTGTCTAAATTAATCAGCTTGTCCATTGCGCATGATAGTTGTGTGTGAGGGAGTCTGCTAAATGTAGCTCTTGGTGTTGTTAGGGAGCCATGTTATTATCCAGTAACCTAAATAGGCACTGTTGGTTAGGTGTAAGGGGTTCTGTTAATTGGTTGGTGTCTGCATTATTGAGTTTGGCATGTGCTGTTGTGAGCACAGTGTCATTCAGCTTCATAGTAGGTTTTGTTGGATTTCTGTAGGGTGTATTGTCTAAGGTGTTGTGTTATATGTGTGTGAAATGTGTCTAATGTGTTGTGTTAGAAGTTTTATGTCAGTTGTGTTTTTGAGTGCAAAGTGCTGTTGAGAGCATGGTCATCCTCAACTACATGGCATATCTGTGCTGGTTTGGATGCTTATTCTGTATGTTAAACTGAGAAAGCGTTAACCCACAGGATAACGTCCCCTGGATGCACAGCCAAACTCCCGAAGGAGGTTCATCCAATGTTATTCAGAAACTAAACTATAGGTTAAAGTCGAATGTTGTTTATTCTACATGATATTAGGAATCAATTTCAAATTCTTTCAAAGAACAGTGTAATCAATAACATCGGTGAGTAGATTATTCTACCCAAGTTGTTCAACCCAATATATTTTGGGCGAACCCTTCGTCAAGGGAAATTAGATAACCAAGACGACAGTGGTGGAGTGTCCTGTGCGATGTCTCTCGTACTGGGAAAGGTAACCACATTCTATATGTTGGCATGTAGGATGTGGGTGAAGTATTCTGTTCAACGTGTTTATTTGAGAACAAAGTAATTCCCTTGGAACAGTTCACACAATGCAGGCCTAAGGGTCCCTTTGAGAGAAGAACACAGATCAGTCATTTTGCTTATGGCAAACACAAATCTGCGTCCCAAGCCCTGATTCCCTTGCATTGGCTTCCAGTCAGTAAACGCATTCATTTCAAGGCCCTCTGCATAGCATTCAAGTCCTTACACAGCTCTGGCCTAGCCTCTCTAGCACGGCAGTTCCAGTGTTGCACTCCTGTAAGTCAGTTTCGGTCTTCCCTCAGTGGAAATCATGATTTCCCCAAATTTAAAAAAGCCAACTGGGGCAGGAGAAGTTTCGTAGCCTGTATGCACAGCAAGGGAGTGGAACTTACTCCCCACTAGAATTGAAGAATAAATCAACCTTGCTAGATTTCAGGAAAAGTCTAAAAACGTGGTTATTTCATAAGTAGCTCCTTTCTGGCTGCCATCTTCTACAGTCTCATCGAATCAGCTTAGTGCCTAGATACCCCGCGGGTAATAGTCGAGCTTTATAAGTCATATTTTCATTTCATTGAGTAAGTGGAGAGGTACAGTATCAACTATTTTGTATAATGAAAGGGCAGATGAGATTTTTTGAGACACGTGTTCGAACGGGACACAACTAAGATGCAATGTAACCTTTACAGTCACAGATTCTTAGATCTCACTGCAGTTATTTGGTAAGGCTCATGGCATTCATAAATATGCAATGACCAAATGAATAAGTTACTTACCTTCAGTATTGTTCTTTCTGGTGCATAAGCCATCTAAACGTAGATTCTTCACCTTTAGAACATCCCCAGGCACAAGACTGCATCCAGAGAAATTTTCCAGCAATTCTTCTGTGCATCAGTAGGTGGTGGTGTATGGCTCAGGGGTGACTCCATTCCACCGCAGAAGTGACAGAGCGTGGCCACATATAAGTGTCACCTGTACGTGCTGATGACAGTTTCTTGTGTCTTTCTCCTTCCACGTCCTCAGACATGGAGGCTAGAACAAATTGTCTGAGACCGTGTGCTGATTCCTAACATGGACCTTTTTCTGGATGTGAAGAGGTCACGCCACAGAATGGGGAGGTCAAAGGGCAGCAAGGAATCTGCGGTTAGTAGAGTATCCACCAGAAAGAGTGTTACCGAAGATAAGAAACTTGTTCTTCTGATGAATATTTAAAATTGTAGATTACTCGTCATTAAAACGGATATCATAGCAGTACTTCCCAAAGGTGGTGGGTCTGGGGCGTGAACTCAGACCAAAAAGTCCTTCAGACCAGAACGTTCAAAGGGGATCGTCCAGGTATACATGGCTGTCAAGGCAGAAGTGCTTTGTGAACATGTGCACCAATGCCCTTGTCACAGCCTGGTAGATGTCTAGAACAGGTTCTGTTCTAGCCAAGTCGTTATAGAGACCTTGGCTCGATGGAATGGGCCTACAGGCCTTTATGGTGATGCTTCTTAGCTATTACATACCAGAATTTGATGCAGAGTGCTTTCCAACTTAACCCCTTCGCAGCTGGGGTAATTCCCCCGCTGTGCTGGGGTGGAGGGGGGCGCGCACAGCGCCCGCATGCTCATGACGAGCTGAGCTCGTCATGAGCTACAGTGCTCCTGTGCTCATGACGAGCTCAGCTCGTCACAGGTGCATTGGCTCGTGTGGAACGCTCAGCACAGCAGGGGAATTCTCCCCGCACCTGAGCGTTCCACGGGCCATGACGAGCTGAGCTCGTCATGAGCACCGGAGCACCGTGCCTCATGACGAGCTCAGCTCGTCATGAGCATGCAAGGTGTTAATAGAGTCCTTTTCTTCACCTCTTAGGGTTAAGGTGGAGCATCTCTTTCTCTTATGAGGGATAATGCTGAACAAAAACGGTTGGGAGAGAGGATGACTGGCCAACATGAAGACAGTCACAACCTTTTGTCAGAAGGCCGCCCAGGTCCTTAGTACTAATTTGTCAGGATAGAAGGTGATGTAGGGCGTTTGAACGGAAAGTACCTACAATTCACTCACATGGCATGTTGACATAATTGCAATGAAGACACAAACTGTCATCAGCACGTACAGGTGACACTTATATGTGGTCACGCTCTGTCACTTCTGCGGTGGAATGGAGTCACCCCTGAACCATACACCACCACCTACTGATGCACAGAAGAATTGCTGGAAAAGTTTTCAGTTTGAAGAGCCATAAGTAACAAACCGGCCATTAAATAACCATTCAATGCCGTTCCTTGCAAAGCCATGCAGGACTAATGGAAGAACAAACAAAGGAATATCAGAAAGTTTTACTTATAAGGGGTTGGTGTTTCAAGTACCACGCCAAGTGATACATTTGTCCAAGCACCGAGTGTAGGCCAACTTTGTAGAAGGGCGCTTGGCTGCAAAGATAACATCAACCACGTCAGTCGGCAAGTAAAATGCATTCAGTTGCTGTGGCTTAATCTCCAGTTATGGAAGTGTATGTTGTGGACACTTGGATGTAGGAGTCTGTCTTGCTGTGTGTGTGGACACCTGGAAGTAGACGCCTTACCTGCTTATGAGACAGCAGGTCCTCCCAAAATGAAGTATTATGAAAGGACAAATACTCAGGGTTAGGAGATCTGGGTACCAGACTTTTCTGGCCAGTTTGGGGTGATGAGAATGACTTGGGCCAGGTCTATCCTGATCTTCCTCAGAATCTAAGGCCGGAGAGGAAGCAGTGGAAAGGTGTGCAGGAGTCCAACTGGAGTGTGTCTCCTAATGAGTGCCATGGAAGAAACTCCAATATACAGAATTGTTGACAGTGTGCATTCTCGATGGTGGCAAATAGATCTAACCAGGGCAGGCCCCATTCATCACAGCATTCTGCATGGATGGAAACACCACTTGTGACTAGGGCTCCCGGTTTTATGGTATTTATGTTCGACATTTCCGTCTGTATTTATCCATATTTATTTTTTGGCAACTTTATCGGTGTTCTTCCATATTTATTATGATTTTGGGAAAATAATAAAGCTGAAACTGGTATATTTCTGTATTTATTTAATTAATAAATATGCAGTCATGCTTGAATGCTTGCCAAGTTTCAGTGATATGAACACCTGCAGAAGATAAATCAATGCCCTTATATGAAAATATGCACATTTCAGTATCAGCATTGTGCATAAGCCTCTTTACTAAAAATCTTTTCTTTTTTAAACCCCTTACCTATCAATCCACACGTTTTTGTCCTGGCAGTCATGGCAAAGTGTATTTAGAATCACTCAAAAAACACCCAATTCTGTTTTTATCCACATTTAAAATATAAATATATATAGACAACAAAATAATTGTTTTTCTGTCTGCATTTATCTGTAAAAATCAGTAAAAAATGGAAAACAGAGAGCCTTACTTGTGACCCGCCAGCAGACACCTGCTTAGTTCATCCACTCTGACATTTAAGGACCCCGCCAGGTGGTTGATCACCAGAAAAGGGATCTGCTGGTCCAGTCACCTCCAGGGGATTAGTGCCTCTTGGCGTAGGATCCAGGACCTCACTCTGATCTGAATGTTGCAGTACCAAATGACAATCGTGAGGACCTACACCTGCCTACCTTTGATCGACTTCAGAAAGGCTTTTAGGTTCAGGCGGTTTGCATGATGCTTCAAAATATTGATGAGGAGCTGGTGCTTCCCTAGAAACCAGGAGCCTCTGATCTCCACTTCTCCCAGATATCCACCCAACCCAGCAGTGATGCGTCTGTCATAATCACAAACTCTGGGTGGGGAAGTAGAGTGGCCTGCTCCAGGTCAGGTAGGTGTCATTCAGCCACCACTGCAGATCCTACGGCATTTCCTTCAGGATCCATATGGATTTGGGAGAGGCAGTCCTGATACTGAGCCCAATGTGATCTAAGGGTCCACTGCGAGGACCGCATGTTCCATCTGGTATTTGGGATGAGGAGGAAACAGGAGGCCAGGAGGCCTCAAAACATCCTCACTAAAACCAAGGACTAATCCTGAAGCATCTGAATCATATCTTGAATATCCCAGAGTCTCTGCAGTGGTGGAAAGGCTTTGAACACCTCCCTTTCAAGAATCACCTGAATGAATGGAACCCTCTGGGTGGGGCTCAAGGGGGATTTCAGCTAGTTGATGGTAAACCACATCAATATTAGGAGTTCGCTTGGTGTCCAGAACTGGTCTATAATGACTGCAGTGAGCCCACCTTCAGCAACCTGTCATCAAGGTATGTGAATACAGGTACTCCTGACCTCCTTGGATGGACAGTGACCACTGCCAAAATATCTGTGAACACCGAGGGACCGGGGTAAGGTTCAGAGGAAGCAAAGGAAATTGAAGGTGTTCCTGGCCTACCTTGAACTGCGGAGAACTCCTGGGGGACTTCAGTACCAGTATGTGGATATATACATCCTCCAAGACTAAGTACGCTATCCAGTTCCCTCCAACCAGAACTGGCAGGATCTAAGGCAGAGTGAGTATTTTGAACCTATCATTTCTCTGAAAGGCATACAGCAAAAATAGGTCAAAATTAGGCCTGAGGCCTCCGTCCTTCTTCAGGTTGAAGAAGTAACACAAAAAGTATCCTTTGCATTGTTCTAAGTCTGGTAACCTCTCAATGGCACATTTGGACAACAGGAAGCTGACTCTCTATGTCAGGATTGAGTAATGTTCCTTAGAGAGTTACTCTGGTGTGGGAGGAATGTGGGGTAGGGAGACAAGAAAGGGCAAGGCATAGCTCTTTGCATAATCTGTAGGACCCACTTGTCTGATATGATGGACCTTCAGACAAGGACAGAATATTGGTTCCTGCCTGCTAGGGGACAGGCATCAATCAATCAATCAATCATTTGTAAAGCGCACTACATACCCATGAGGGTCTCAAGGCGCTGGGGGTGGGGGGCGCTACTGATCGAACAGCCTGGTCTTGAGCATCCTCCTGAAGGTCAGCAGGTCTTGGGTCTGTCGTAGGTTCAGTGGGAGGGTGTTCCATGTCTTGGCGGCGAGGTGGGAGAAGGATCTCCCGCCTGTGGTTGTTCTTCGGATGTGCGGGACGATGGTGAGTGAGAGATCGGCGGATCGTAGCTGGTGGTTGGGGATGTAGAAGGAGAGCCGTCTGTTGAGGTAGGCTGGGCTGGTCTTGTGGAGTGCCTTGTGTGCATGGATAAAGAGCTTGAAGAATATCCTCTTGCTGATGGGAAGCCAGTGCAGGTCCCTCAGGTGAAGGGTGTTGTAACCGTGGAGTGGTATGTCGAGGATCAGTCGTGCCTAGGCGTTTTGGATGCGCTGTAGTCGTTTGATGAGCTTGGTCGGGGCTCCCGCGTAGAGGGCGTTTCCGTAGTCGAGTCTGCTGCTGACGAGGACCTGGGTGACTGTCTTTCTTTTATCTGTTGGGATCCATCTGTAGATCTTGCGGAGCATGCGGAGGGTGTTGAAGCGGGAGGAGGATATGGCATTGACCTGCTTGCTCATTGAGAGCGTTGAGTAGAGGATGATTCCCAGGTTGCATGCGTGGTCGGTGGGTGTCGGGGCTGCTTCCAGAGCCGTCGGCCATCAGGAGTCGTCCCAGGCTGAGGGGTTGGAGCCAAAGATGAGGACCTCTGTCTTGTCCAAGTTCAGCTTCAGACGGCTGGTCTTCATCCAGTCGGTGACGGCCTTCATTCCTTCGTGGAGGTTGGCTTTGGCGGTGATGGGGTCCTTGGTGAGGGAGAGGATCAGTTGAGTGTCGTCGGCGTAGGAAATTATGTTGCTGTCGTGCTGTTGGGCGACATGTGCGAGCGGGCCATGTAATTGTTGAACAGTGTTGGGCTGAGGGAGGATCCCTGGGGTACGCCGCAGATGATCTCTGAGGCTTCAGACCGAAATGGGGGGAGGCGGACGCTCCGGGTTCTGCTGGAGAGGAAGAAGGTGGTCCATTCCAGCGCCCTGTCTCGGAACCCATGCGGCGTGGAGGTGTGCGGTGGCTGACGGTGTTGAAGGCGGCTGAGAGGTCTAGGAGGATTAGAGCTGCGGTCTTGCCATTGTCCAGCAGGGTCCTGATGTCATCGGTGGCGGCGATGAGGGCAGTCTCGGTGATGTGGTTGCTGCGGAACCCTGACTGGGAAGTGTCCAGGATTCTGTTTTCTTTGAGGTATCGGGTTAGCTGTCTGTTGACGATGTTCTCAATGACCTTGGCCGGGAAGGGGAGCAGAGAGATGGGCCGGAAGTTCTTGAGGTCTCTAGGGTCAGCCTTGGGTTTTTTCAGGAGAGCGTTGATCTTGGCGTGTTTCCAGCTCTCTGGGAAGGTCACAGTCTCAAGGGAGAGATTGATGACATTGCGAAGGTGGGGTGCAATGGAGCTACTTGCTTTGTTGAAGACATGGTGCGGGAAGGGATCTGACGGAGAGCCGGAGTGGATTGTGCTCCTGGTCTTGATGGTGTCATCGGTGCTCACACTGGCCCAGGCCAGCAGGGGGTCATGGTCGATGGTCTGTTGTGTTGCTGTCTGATGGGTCTGTCTGGGTGTTGAAGCTGTCGTGGATGTCAGCTATCTTGCGGTGGAAGAAGGTGGCGAGGGAGTCGCACAGGGCTTGTGACTGCAGGATGTCGTTGGTGTTGGAGCTGGGGTTGGAGAGTTCCTTTACAATGTTGAAGAGCTTCTTGCTATTGTGTGCATTGTTGTCGAGGCGGTCTTTGAACGAGGTTCTCTTGGCGGCCCTGATGAGGTGTTGGTGGTTGCGGATGGCGTCCTTGTGTGCTGCGCCGTTGTCCGGAGTTTGTTCGCTGTGCCATTTCTTCTCTAGTTTCTGGCATGCTTGTTTGGAGGCTAGGAGTTCTGGGGTGAACCAGCTGGCCCTCTTGCTGGTGTCTCTGTTGGGGGGTTTCTTCAGCGGGGCGAGGGTGTTGGCGCAGTCTTCGATCCAGCATCTGAGGCTGTGGGCAGCGTCATTAGTGTTGGAGAGTTCGGTGGGTGGGCTGAGAGCGAGGTTTGCATGTAGTTGGTCTTCTGTGATTTTGCTCCAGCAGCGGCGGGGGATCTGTTGGGCACGGTGATGTGTGGTGGGTTTCTGGAAGGTGAAATGGATGCAGTGGTGGTCAGTCCAGAAGAGTTCGGTGGTGTGGCTGACAGAGACGTGCGGGCTTGAGGAGAAGACGGGGTCGAGCGTGTGGCCGGCGGAGTGGGTGGGCGTTGTGATGAGTTGCTTTAGTCCAAGGTTGGCGGGGTTATCGATCAGGGTTGTAGAGTTGTTGTCGTTGTTGTTCTCAAGGTGAAAGTTTAGGTCTCCGAGGAGGATCTAGTCGGTGGAGGTCAGGGTGTGTGTGCTGATGAAGTTGGCGATGGAGTTGCTGAACTGGGGGCGGGATCCGGGGGGTCGGTAGACGAGGGTGGAGTTGGGGTCTGTGTGGATCTGGAAGTGCATGTGTTCCGCGGTGCTGAGCGCGTCGTCAGTGCTAGTCGAGACCCTGATGCTGTTCTTGTGGACGATGGCGATTTCTCCTCCGACTCCGTTGGTGCGGTCTCTGCGGGTGATCTTGTAGCTATCTGGGATGGCTATAGCGATGTCGTGTGCGGAGGAGTCGTTCAACCAGGTCTCTGTCAGGAAGGCGACGACTGGGGATGTTGTGTCGAGCAGGACCCAGAGCTTGACGGCGTGTTTACGCGCGGAGCAGGTGTTCAGTAGTATGCATCGCAGGTGGGTGCGGTCATTCTTGGTGGATGGTTCGTCGGTTCTGAGGCTTGTGTAGCTGCAGTTCCGGCAGGTGAAGGAACCATGTGTGCGTTTCGGGGCAGCCTTGAAGCAGGTGTGGGTCCGTCCGGGGTTGAGGGCGTGGAGTGTG
This sequence comes from Lissotriton vulgaris, assembly GCF_964263255.1. Taxonomy (NCBI): domain Eukaryota; kingdom Metazoa; phylum Chordata; class Amphibia; order Caudata; family Salamandridae; genus Lissotriton; species Lissotriton vulgaris. The sequence goes on along the minus strand of NC_141687.1, from coordinate 1,169,516,677 downwards.
CTGGCATCGTAGCAGTGGCAGTCGTCGTGGCGGGAGCGGGGGCCAGGGGTTCTGGCGTGGGCACGGTCCAGGCACGGACGGGTGCAGACGGGCTTGCCTTCGGCGCATTGTTTTTCGAACTGTACCCAGGTCCACAAACTCATATTGGGTTAACCCCTTACCTGTAATGGCTACGGCGAGCCAGCGCCGGGCCCGCTGCGCGGCCACACAGCAGCCGGCATATATGGGGAGGTGGGAGGGAAGAGCAGCTGGGAGGTGGGAGGTCAGAGGGGCGGGGCCGCAGGGGACACAAAGGCAGGGGTGGTGAGGGATGACGGAGGGAACAGAAGGAAAAAGGGCACAGAATAGGGCTAAAGGGCACAAAAATCAATAAAAAACGAGTGGTACAGGAGGCAAAGGGCACAGAAATCAATAAAAACGAGTGGCACAGAAGGCAAAAAGGACACAGAAATACAGGGCAGCTGGGAAACAGACGGCAAAAGCGGGCAGAGAGGCACGGGGGCAGCGAGGGGAACAGAAGGGAAGAGCCAGGCAGAGGGACACGGGGCAGCGAGGGGTACAGAAAGGAAAACCGGGCAGAGACATGGGGGCAGCGAGGGGTACAGAAGGAAAGAAAACGGGCAAGGACCACGTACAGGCAGCGAGGGAAGACAGACAACAGCAGTCACAGACACAACAAAGAAAATACAGGCAATACAGTAAAACAGTAGGCGGAAGATGAACAGAAATACGATTCCTCAGCAGCGGCAGCTGGGGTAGGGGCACGGGCACACAGGCGGAGGTGTGCGGAGGAGGAGCGACCTACCTGGTGTGTCAAGGGTTGCATGAACCTGGGAGGTCAAACTTAAGCAACGTGGTTGCTACTGCATCACTTTGAGGAAGAATTGAAGAATTGCTGCTCCGGATCGTTGGAACGTTGTCACTGCTGTCCCTGAAAAGGACTGGGTCATCTATTGCAGTATAGGTTAGGAGGGCTGGTATTGCCTGTAAGCCAGCCCCCTGGAATAGCCTCTGACTTTATTTGTATTGTAGAAATATTATTTAGCTAATGTCAGTAGCTTCAATGATAGGACTGTGGTGCGACTGATCTTCATTAAAAAGCAAAAATGCCTCAGGTGAAGCTGACCCTGGTTGCATAAGCTCAGTTAATAGAAGCTAACTGCAATTCTAAGGGCAGATTTACAAGCCCCTTGCACCTCATTTACTCCGCGGTTGCGTCACTTTTGTGACGCAAGGGCGGCACAAATCCTGCTCTATGGTGCTGGTGTACATACAACGTGACGCATCTGAGAGCTGCGTCACGTTGTAATGCCCTGCGCCACATGTAGGCGTTCCTGTGCAGGGGGGGGGGGGGAGGGGGGGGGCGTTCCGGCGCAGGAGCGCCTCCTAAAAGTGGCTGAGTGAAATCTACAAGATTTCACTCAGTCACTTTTAGGCCCATGCTGCGTCAAAACCCTGCGCCTGCCTGAAGCAGGCGTAAGGATTGATGCAGCATTAACTAGATAGAGCCCCCAGAGCATTGCCGGAGCTGCGTCGCGTTTGCGACGCAACTCCAGCAATGCGTCACTTTTACGGCACAGATGCGTCACGCACCTGTGCCGTTTTTGCGCCATGGTGCGCAGCATTGTAAATGCGGTGCATCCATGATGGCGGAGTTGTGGCGCGTAATAACTGGCGCATCCCTGCTGATTTGCAGGGATGCGCCAGTTATTGTAAATATGCCCCCTAGTGTCTCAGTTGTCCTCCAAACCACCACTGCAAACAAAGCACTTTCCTCCATTGCTAACTCATGTGGAGAATGAATCTCTGTTTCATGAGATTTGTCTAGACTTTTGCCCATTGGTATTTTTATAAGTCAATCCATCCTCAGTATAATGAGAAGACAGCAATTTCTCTCTTTCCTCATCATCATCAGCGTCTGGAGGTACACTGGCGCCCTGCACTTGCACCGAATCACAGCCAAAAAGAGCACAATCCTCTGCTGATACAGACATTGAGGCAGAGGCCTGAGTTTGGAATGCATTTGTATAACCGCTGGTTGCACTTTTGCAATTTTGTAGTGTGACACCGACCTGGAGTGGGTCCATGTCGGTCCACGGTCAGAGAAAGGCATCAGTATTGGATTATTGACTGATGCCAGCTGTGTTGTGCGCCACTTAAGGAACAGGAGTGAACCTTGGTGCCAGAGTAAAAGTCAGTACCTGAGTCTGTATGGGCCCAGTAGTGGGTTCCAGGACTCCAGATGGCACCAATGCCAGATACGCCGGCAGAACTCAGTGTGAAGACCTCTGCGGCTCCTTGGGGCCCCAAAGCGCACCAGAGGGAGCTGGAAGGCCGCAATTATTTATTGGGTCAACAATAGCACAGAAAATTCGGGGTACACTGGAACCAATTGCAGAATCAATTTGCAGTGAGAAGACATTGGGGAATGCAACCCTTATTATGGCACCCTTGCCTTATCGCTAGACTTTGAGTGAGGGGATGAGGTCCAGTCTTACTTTGCATTCTTAGAATTGTGAGGGAAAGAAAGAGGTTATGTATCAATCACACAAGGGGATGCACAGGGACAGGCAAGCTATACCCCATTGTGAAAGAATGAACAAGACGCTGTAAGCGTGGCACCGTATCACTCCTTACCACCACCATCATTCATTGGATAATAGAAATTACTCTGATTATCCTGAATTAGATTATACAGGATTACTTAAACTTGTACTTTATTGCAAGAGACAATTTCACTTTCAATTAATCAATCATTCAGGATTTATATAGCACGGCTAATCATCTGATAGGGTATCAAGGCGGTTCCAGGCCACAGAGGCTTATTCGAACAACCAGGTCTTGAGGGCCATTCGGAAGTCAGGAAGTGAGGTGATGATTTGGGGGTTCGTGGTGAGGCTGTTGCAGGTCTTTACTGTGATGAGGAGAAGGAGCGCCTTCCACTTCTGCTTCAGCAGATGCAGAAGTATGGGCATGTGAAAGGGAGGCAGAGTATAGTCCTCACGTTGGTTGGTGTAAGTTTAGGCAGTGGTTAATGTAGGCAGGTCTTTGGTTGTGTAGAGCCATGTGTGCATGGGTCAGCAGCTTGAATTGGCATCTCTTCTGTATGGGGAGCCAGTGGAGTTTCCTGAAGTGGAATGTGATGTGGGTTCGCCAAGGAAGGCAGATGAAGAGTTTGGCTGCGGCGTTCTTCATGGTTTGAAGTCTCTGTAGAAGGTGTGCAGCGATTCCTATGTAGAAGGCATTTCTGTAGTCCAGTTGGCTGATGATGAGGGCTTATGTCACCGTGCATCTCGTGTGTGGGGGTAGCCGCTTCGATTATATTTAAGCACATTACACTATAGAAACAGAGCCACATAATACCCTTCTAGATACAACATTACATTATTCTCAAAGCAATCAGACCTAAGGTCCTAAAAACCTAAAATACACCTAAAATCCATAGCTCTGATGAGTCATATGATATGGCGTGCAGCGGTAGCACATTCAGAGATCTACCAGTTCCACGCTTGCTACAGCAGTGCGTGCTCAGTGTTGTGAGACGGGAGGATTTGAGGACCTATGCATCCGTTATTGATTGAGTTATGGAAGAATGTGATAAGTAGTTTTTTCAAGGGACAGGAGATATCATGAGGCGTGGGCTATAGACTCAGCATATTACTCTGGTTGTTTGCTTCAATACACTAGCGCCTTGGGACAGTTTTCTTGAGTCGGAGTGTGGCCTCTGCCGCAGTGTTGGTTACTTGACTTGTCCACGGCAGTAGCGCTAGCGCAGTGAACTTCTGGTCTCCAGCGGGTACATTTTTAACCAACCCTAGCAGACATATAGAAGGTGTGGACCTATGCTGTATCATTTTTGATAATGTAGATGTTACTTCTTGCCACTGTTTATAAATTGGGCGTGAGAGTCACGCTAAATGCAGATAGCCAGCTTCTTCAGTGCCACATCAAGCACAGGTGGTTGAGTCGACCCCAAGAGACATATTTTTATTAAATTATATTCTATGTAAAAAGCTGAAGTGAATAATACAAAGCCATCTATTAGGAGAAAAGATGCCAGTAGTTGAGCATCAAAAGACGAAGTCTGCCTTGGACAACTTGTGGAATTCAAGATTCTGTTTGTCTCTTGAGGTGGGTTTGATAACTGGGGCCTTTATTTGCATAAAGTTATATAATCGTGTAATAAAGCATTTAGTGGACTTGGAAGTGAGTAAAATTGTAAGCACCATAGACTGTGGCGGTTCATATTGGAACGTAGGGAGAGCAGCCTTACATACTGCATGAATCCGATAGTGAAGGAACATCTCCAAAGCAGCTGGGGTTTTGTTACTGGCCATGTTAGCTAATATCGATGAAATCCCCCGGGGGAATATATTGCTAAATGTTACCAGTCCACGCAAATGTAGTAGGTCAGGAGCCTTTCTTTCACATGCGGGGAAACCTTCAGATGATGTATGAGGGACTAATGGGGTGATGTATGAATTTTATATTGGTTCTCGTACAGTTTTCCCCAAAATGCCTCGATAAATCAATTTCTGATCTAATGTGCAGTATGTGTTGATACACCATAGCCTGGAGTGGAAAGGCTGCTGCGTTGTCTTCTTCGATGGCGTTGTTGGGGGAGACATGGCGGCGGGTAAAACCGGAAGTGAGCGCATGGAGCCTGTGCGCAATGATAGTACAATTTGAGATTGTGTGTTGTGTGCTGCAAACCTGCCCTGCTCATGCAAGTGTTATGACCTCCCATTTCAGTTTAGGGCTCTTGCCAGCTCGTTCTCATTTAATCAACAAAGATTAGAGCCTGACGAACAGACGTCTGGGAATCAGTAGCAGGACATTATTAACAAGCCTTGGTACTGCATTGGTTTTGCCTGTGTGATGAATAAAGAGCTGTTTTCATCAATCATCGTCCGGTAGAAGGAAAGAGCTCCCTGACAGGAGTGGAGAGGATGTGGTGCAGCTGTCAGAGTTGCTGACTTGAGAGCCTGGTATCCCGGTGCACTCTTGATGGTACAACATCCGCATTCCTGGGCAAATCACTGAGGGGCAGATTTACAAGCCCATTGCGCCTCATTTATGCTGCAGTTGCGTCACTTTTGTAACGCAGCGGCTGTGCAAATCCTGCGCCATGGTGCGGGGTACTTACAACGTGACGTATCAGGGAGATGCGTCCTGTTGTAAAGCCCTGCACCACATGTAGGCGTTCCTGTGCAGTGGGGGGTGGGTGGGCGTTCCGGCGCAGGAACGCCAACTAAAAGTGGCTGAGTGAAATCTACAAGATTTCACTCAGTCACTTTTAGGCCCATGCTGCGTCAAAACCTTGCGCCTGCCTGAAGCAGGCATAACGATTGACGCAGCATTAACTAGATAGGGCCCCCAGAGTACTGCTGGAGCTGTGTCGCGCTTGCAACGCAACTCCAGCAATGCGTCACTTTTATGGCACAGATGCGTCACACATCTGTGCCGTTTTTGCCCCATGGTGTGTCGCATTGTAAATGCGGCGCATCCATGATGGCGGAGCTGTGGCGCACAATAACTGGTGCATCCCTGCTTATTTGCAGGGATGCGCCAGTTATTGTAAATATGCCCCTCAATCTCTCCGGGTGATAAGTTGCACTGTATAAATCAGCTGAAAGACAAAAAAGCAAAAAGACGCAATACTTAATGAAAAAAGAGTTCCACCAAAGCGGATGTTAACAGTATTTTGGCGATGGGAAACTGATAAGAGAAGACGGCAAGGAACAAGCACTGGTAAATGCAGGAAAATATGCCAAAGGAAATGGAGGGAAAGTAAGTAGCATGCATAGGAACCAATGAGAAGCCTGGAAAGAGAGAAGTCCCTTTTAAGTTTATATTAAAAACAATAGATTTCTCAAGCACAGCGCAAGAGCTGTGAAGGCAAAATCTATAAAGTTAAGGAAACTTAAGAAGTGACAATCATCTTCATGAGTGCAATCATGCCTGCCAAGGATAAGGGGAGAGATGACCAGCCATTAACCTGAGTCTCCAGCTTAGATGTAGCTATGCCATAGTTTTCCAGTAAAATAGTGTCAATGCTGCTCCTGGCCACATTCTTACATATTTCACAGGCTGCACTCCATTTAAGAGGATACTCGACTGCAAATTCTTCCGTCTTGGGGGTGACAATGAAGTTTGCTCCAGTTGATGTTAAAGCCAAACCAAACTTTATATATTTAATTAGTGACAAGACGATCTGTTGATCTTTGATGAAGACCACCATGTCTTCTGCACAGAGTGATATAAGCAGCTTTGCATCAGTGAAGCTGATTGCACAGTTTGAATAATGCTGTTGTAGGGGAGATGCAAGGGATTCTAGCTCTGTGTCGAAGAAAATCAGTGGAAAAGGGGGCCTCCTGCCTAGTGCCACATGTTATTGTTATCTGATCAGAGATAAAGACATTAATATAGATATGCGCCTTTAGGCTATTACACAGCAGCTCAATCTAGTCTGTGAACATCTGCAGCATACCCATCCGCCTGAGAATGGTGAATAGAAACTCACATTCCAGAGTTGAATGCTTTTGTTTTATCTAAGGTGACCGTAACTGCCTTAATATCTGTTTGTAATTGATGCAAAAGGGCGAACAATCTGCGTGGCTTGTGTGAGGTGGATCTGTTTGGGATGAATCCTGATCGGTTCAGTAGCACCCATCTGGGAGTATAGGATGTAATCTAGAGGTTATTATTCTGGCAAGTATTTTAGAGTCTGTGTTCATAAGTGATAGAGGTCTGTATGACTTGCACAGTGATGGATCTGTCTGGTTATATGAGTGAAAGTGCCTCTTTTGACATGTTTAGACCCCACTTTTTTGCCTGGACATTGATGTGGTTTCAATTGTAGTGCACAGGGTCCCTGCCAACCAGGGGCCCATGCCAGTATTCCTGCCCCCTTTTAGTCCCTAGTAAGTGGTACCCTGGGAACCTAGGGCCTGGGAGCTGAAGAGGGTTCCATGAGACCCCCTCGCCAGGCCCATGCCACTGCCCTTGCAGCTTGCATGCCCCTGTGAGGCGAAAAACAACAAAACTCTAGCAAGCCTTACAGCTCTAAGGCAGGGTGTGAGGTACCACAGGTGAGGGGATACCTGCATGAGTAGATATGCCCATACAATACTTGAGTTAATTCTTAAATATTGTAAGTGCCAGGGAAGCCATAAGGAGTACATAGGTTGGAAATTCAACAAGTCGAGTTCCCCAGCATCATGATGGTTTCACTGAAACCAGGAGTGTTTGGTACCAAACAGCTCCTTGTAATAAATCCACTCAGGTGCCAGTGTGAGATTTATTAAACCATGTACTCAGAGGGCACCTCACAGGTGCCCCCTTAAAACCTACCAACCCTGGTGTGGTCACTGACTAGCTTTAGGCAGCTTGCCACACATAGAGATGTTTCTGGACCTCTGGATGGGGCACATCATGGATGGAGGTGTCACACCTCCTCCACCAGGATAGGCCCAGTGCTTGAAGGGGAAGCTTCAAAGGCCTGCTGCCTTAGCAATGCGACCCCCAGCCTCTGCTGCTAGCAGCAGATGGCAGCCCCCGTTTACATCCACACATTGGGTGGAAAAACGGACAGGAAACTTAGAAAGGCTAGGCGGTGTGTCCAAATTTGAGAATAAGTTAAGCACACTTTTCTGTCCACTCCAACTTGAAGATCAGAGGACTCCTCCAATCTAAGCTAAGTCTATGCTCCCTCCCAGAGGGGGGTGGCATAATTGAGGGTGTGTAGTCACCCCAGGTATGATGCCCATTGGCCCAACCTGCAAATTCCCTAAAACGCCTGTTAAATTTAGTATTTAGGTGACTTCCACAGACCTGGAAACTAGTTACCTGCGACCTAAGAATAAGGCCGAAGAAGAGGATGTGCAACGAAGCCTGAAGACAACTATTGACTTGGCCCCAGCCCTAACGGCTTATCTCCAGCTTCAAAGACCCTGCTAGAAGACGATTATTGTCCTGCAGCCAGTGACTTCCAGAAACCAGAGGAAGACAGCCTGAACTTTGAAAACGACTACATCTCCCAAGGACAGCGGTTCAGACAACAAGAATCCAATACAGAGGATTTTTGTGCCCTGCGGATCCACAAGTCCTGACCTCTCTGCATCCAACGCCTCCTGCATGTGTATAGGTGGACCACCGATCCAAAACAGGTCCGCTGTGATCCTGACCTCAAGTCCAGCATTGGCTGACCCCTCCTGGACTCCACGACGACGCCTGCAGCCTGAATCCAGAGGCTCTCCCTGACCGCAACCTTCTTAGGTAATAAGACTCCGACGTCTAAAGGCACCCCTGCACCCGAAGCCCACTGGGCCGTGGTGAGCTGAATTGATGGTGCATCCATGATCCTCTACATCTCTATTTACCTCTGCTGTCATTGGTCTCCCTCCTGCAACCTCCAGTGCAATGTCTGCAGCCTGTTTGTGGAAAACAAAGTCTCCATTGACAAGCATTGGGCGCCCGATGCTGAATTTGCACCCTGCACTTGGTCGCAACTGTGCCGCTGGTGGTGTATACTTGGTGGTGTATTGTCTGGGGAGAGTGCTGTAGAATCTTGGATCATAGCAGGGGTCCCCAAACCGGTCCTGGAGGGCCGGATCCATGCCAGATTTTTTAAATAACTACATGTATCTCAATGGGGATATCCAAAAAATCTGGCATGGATCCGGCCCTCCAGGACAGGTTTGGAGACCCCTGGATCATAGGATCCTAAGTGTTTATAAGTGTGGCATGTTTTCCATGGAAGGTACCCTGTTTTGCTATCAATCTACCTTGGTCTTCATCAACTGTTCTTAAGAGGTTCAAGTGGGCATCTGTTTTCACTAGGATAGCCACCGTGAAGGCAAATTTTGAGTATGATGATGTAAACCGGTGAGATGTCCATGTCTTTGCAACTGACCACTCCGATGTTTGGGATAAGTGTGTTTCCTGAACTAAGGTGACCTCTCCCATGGGTCTATCAAGATATGACTGAAGTTCACAGGTCTGACTAGGGCTATTCAAACTTCTTTCATTCCAGGTGATGAACCAGATCTACTCAGTGATTATGGTATCATGTCGATAATGAATGGGGTTGCAGCAGATGTGTAATATTGGCAGGAATTTTCACTAATGGTACATGTCAAATAAATAAGGGCAAAAGGAATCAATATGACTCTGTACGTCTGTGGTGTAACACAGGCCCTTGCAGCCCCTGCGGGGCAGGGGACCCCAAGCTCCAGGGGGCCCTCTCAGCACAATACTCTGGCTGGAGAGCTTCTGATTGAGTCCAGAGGGGGCCACTCCACGTACCTTGCAGGTGGACCCACTCAAGTTTCGTTACGCCAGTGCTGTACGTGCAACCAGCAGAGAACAAAAGCAGTTACATCTTGCCCCCACATGGACATCCCTATTGCGCCAGCAAGCTTTCAAACATTTTCCCAGTCAGAGAAAAGTAACCATGGGTGAAGAAAACAAATCCCTGTAAGAAACAGAGGCAAGAGTGTCATAACTATTTGGGTATTTCCCCTGGGGTACACCGTTTGTGTTAGTCTGTACCCTCTGCCTTAAAACAGATGTGGTCAGAAGGTACATTGTCAAGCGACTCTCTGAACTTTTTAGTGTCTGTTGTATAACAAAGGGCACTGGGACGGATCATGAGCAGGTGGAGTACATTTTACCAGTTATAATAAGAGCAGTTAGTGCATGTAGGAAAGACACATCATAGTAAATGTAGGCCCTCATTTACGAGGTTTAGGCGCAGGGCAGTGCTGCAAGAAATCTTGCTGCAATGCCCCGCATCAAAAGAAATGGGCAGGAATGTGCAGTATCTCTGAGATACGGTGCATTCCTGTCCTTTTCTCCTGCACTGGTGCATAGGGGCTGCCATGTGCCAATGCCGGCAGCCTTGCGTCAAGGTGCAAGGGTGTCTGACTTGCAAGGGTGATTGCTTTTGTGCTTGCATGCACACCTTCCTGCACAAAAACAGCCTGAGAGGTATTTTCCTCATTCTATGTGTGCTGCAGAATGCATTAGAATCTGACGCATTCCCAGGTTTATGATTGCTTGTAAATCTGGGAATGTTTCAAATTCCATGGGTGTTGCGTGGAAAATGCATCAACAACACCCATGGAATGCCCCTTTCATGCAATGTTCTGTGTGAAAAGGGCACATATTTACAAGGCCATGAAAAGACACGTAAAAGTGGCTTTGTGTGTCCTTGTAAATATGCTGCGGCACATTGAGGCACCGGAGCGTCAAAAAAAGTGACGCTCCGGCAGCGCAAAAGTGCTGCAAGGGGCCTCATAAATGAAGCCCATAGTTTCTAAGCCCACACAATTACACAATTATTTAACCACAGTGTATACTAGAGCAGCACCACTGATCAGATTATTGGCTGATCCGTGTAGATCCAAGAATTCTTGATGGGTAGGGTTATAGTAAAACCAATGTGTTACTCCAGCTTCTATTTCAGCCCAGTGTGTCACCTGCACCTATTGAAACAGAGGTACAAAAGGGGGTGGTGATGGACGGCCTTTTGTACCGCTGGCTAAAGAACGGTGATGGATTAAACCCAGATCTTTTGACTGGGTGTGAGTGTTTGCTTGATTCAGATGCTCCGTCCATCACCACCCCCTTATGTACCGCTTTTGGCCACCATAAGTGTGGTAGGGTATGCTCAGACGTGAGTCCCTTGCTCACTTTGCCACTGGATTCAAGCAAGCCGGGCTGAAGACGGCTGGAATGCCAGAAACCGGTCCTCAGAAGCTTGTTTCCGGTCCAGGGAAGACATGGTTTGGCAGTTCGGGCTGGACTGTTCCCATGAGGCACAGGGTCAGACTGATTTGCATATAGCCATGTCTGAACTGGGGTGGCAGAGTGGGCTAAAGAACAGTGATGGATTAAACCCAGATCATTTGACTGGGTGTGAGTGATTGATTGATTCAGATGCTCCGTCCATCACCACCCCCTTTTGTACCACCTATTGAAACAGAAGCATAATTCTATGAAGCAATAGGACAGACATGCAGGCATTGAAACTGGGTTTGCATAAACCTTTGTGATCAGCGTGAACACAAGTGTCAGTCTCAAACAAAATATGGACTGAGCCACATAAAAGCCTCAATAAGTGAGGGTGTATTTAGAAAAGTACCATATCTCAACCCTTGTTCAAGATTGCTCAGTTGCTCGGATGTGGATGATGCAGTGCCACCACCTGTGTGCTTTTCGTTCAGTAGTCCCTCTTTTTTCAAGAACACCATGGCTTGTTGCAGCCTAGTAAACAAGTGCGACTTGCCGTTGACAATCAGTTTCAGGTGGGCTGATTACAACATGGTGTATGTGATGCCAACTTGCTTCAGTTTTTTTGATAGGTAGATACTCACACCTAGCTTCCTGAACTGCGAGCATTCCATTTGGAAAGACTGATATGGAGTTGCTATCTGAGTAAGTTCTTTCTTCTCCCATGAGAAGCAGAGTACACTATCTTGGCCACGAAAGTGGAGAAGACGAGCAATTAGGAGTCCTGCAGGAGATCCTGGGGGAGGAACTGGGGTCAATAACCAGTGCACCCTTTTTACACTAAATTGTTGGGGACATCATTTGCTCCGATTATTGTCAACAACATTATCCCCACGTATATCTCAAGTTTACCAGTACTCATCGATTCAGGCACCCCAAGAATATGGAGGTTGTTTCGTCTTCACTGCCTTCTCAATCGCCATTTCCACCCTAATCCTAAGCGATTGGTCGAATATTGAGGTTTCTTGTCAGTTATCTTCAATGTCGGATATGGGCTGCTCCACTGCCATTACATGGTGTTCCTGCTTGTCTATCTTGGCGTTATTAAGTCCATCCTGGTGGTAAGCAAGTTGCTATTAGTACCTAGTGCTTCATTTTTAGGTCTCGCTTCTGCAGCACGCATGCGCTGCATAGGAAAAAAGACCTTTCGTAATGGATTCGTTTTTGAGGCAAAAACATGCACGCGTTGCATTGCTTTCAATGGCAACGCGTGCACATTTGGCGATTCAATTGTGGGAGTGAGCCTTGGTGCCATGTGATAGCAATTATCGCTCTTGGCGCTGCTCGCTCCCGCAAGGGAAACGCTTCCATTTTTGCAGCCACATGTTCTGACTAGTTTTTATATAATTATTTGACACACAAGACTTACTTGTGTTTTCTTTGTAATCCTGAGACCTGTGATAAGAGTAAACGAGGCAGGTTCTGTCCTCCACCTGGCAGGCAGATACCAAAAGAGGAGGCACAGACTGGAGCATGGCCCTGTGGGCCGCTGCCTACATTTCATTCAAGTAGCTGAATGGGTGGTGGGAGACCGCTCCTGTGAACTTATCAAGTGTACAGCCGCTCAGACAGAAGTAGGAGTGTGGTCGGCTTGTATTTGTATCGCTTTCGTTTTTTCCGCGATCGTTTCAGGTTTCCAGCAGGCGTACTGTACTTGCTTCGAGCTGTGCCTTGCTGTGATGGGGGTCCAGTGGCCTCCAGTGAGGTCTTGAGAGCAGCTGGTATGAGTCAAACTGAGGCCTCCTGCCTGCAAGTCTATGAGTGGAGAAAACACGGCATGGCTCCTGCGCCCGTCACACAGTAACGTCCAGACAGGCTTTCAGTTTACAATGGCCCGCGTTAGGCATGCTGAAACCCTCTGTGCATGCTAAAATAGCCGAAATAATTTTACAAACAAAACTCATCCTTTAGGAAAATGTATAACACTGCCTAAAAATCCTCACTTTAAGACATACATTGGGAAGGTGGCACAGCCATCAACTGGCAGCAGCCTGGAGTGCATCTGAAGTGGGCACCTTGTCTTCCCTCTTTTGTGTAGCTTCAGAAACATTTAGTTCGCGGCGCAGGTGCTTGAAAAACGCACCGGGGTATTGGCCAGGAAGAGCCACGTTAAACGTGCTTCTTAGGTGCCTGCCCCAATGACATTGAATGTAGGTGTCTTCCCCCTTTGACCTTGAATGATGCTCTTCCTGTCTGGCCTCTGTTATTAACTGCAGTGAGGCACGGAGGGGTCTGTGATGTCTACCAGGAGCCAGTGCTGCTGCAACTGAAGCGCCCCGTTCACGCTTGTGAGCACATAAGCCCCACACAGGTGGATTGGAAGCGGCAAGTGTAAGAAACTCGATCCCAAGGCAGCAGGGCCCGCTTTGAAAGCACACAGTGCCCGGCCTGGATCAGCGCAACCCCACAGAGGAAGGACAACCTTTTATCGGACGGCTGCAAGGGTCGGTTAGAGCTACTACGGGAGTAGTGATAGAACCCTGGGTCTCACGCACCGGGCCCGATCACTACTCCCGTGGTGGAATACCAGGGAAAGGTAAGGAAGGGCAGGGGTAGACAAGTGTAGTGGTACGCTGTACAAACTCCTACTGTGGGGTGCCACAGCCCCACTCTCATGGTTTAACGTCTCAACCTTTAAGAAGATGTTGTAGCGCAGAAACCTCACTACACCAAGGCCCCTACGGCCAGCCTCACGTGTAAGTGCCCTGTGCCTTTCCTCGCCCTCTCCCCACTCCTTTAACTGGTGTAAATTGTGATTTGGTTTTAGAAACCCTGTGGAAGCCCACACGGACGGTCACAGCACACCACACAAGATGGCAGCACCCTACACAAGGGCGGTTTACACGGTTTGTGTCACTTCTACCCACTGTGACGTCTGGCAGGGGTGACAGCCTTGAGCCGTAAACACCAGGGGGCAAATGATTTCATAATTCAAGAGTGTCCCTCTCGGTCTTTCCGAACGTTGATATTTTTCTTATATTTCTTTGTTACACCATCATTCCTCATTGCACTTCCCTTCTTCGTGCAAGAACGTCAACACAGAGAAAGAGGTTCTAAAGTGTTCACAACATATTACCAACATAGCATCAAAAGTCCACCTTTGTGAAATTGCACGTTTGGTTGCATGACTAATCTGCATTTAAATTCACAACAATGTAAAACATATTCATTATTCTTTTAGCTCCCTCTCTCCAACATTTTTTCCCTATGCTAATTGTGTCAAACACACACACACACAACCGCGAGCCACAGAAGTGAAAATAAATGTGATCCAATAACACGCTATTTCGATTAACGGTACAAATAAATTAATATTTACACACGTACTATAGTGAAAGTTCAAATTCCAGTTTATTACTAGGATACTGCAATACTGATATGAGGAAACATTGCTTCTTATAGTCGAGGGAGGAGACGGCATATCCATTTATATTAATTATACGTATATATTTATATACACACTCACATTTATTAGTACATAAAAAATAAAAATCTGCATGCTTCAAAACTTTATGGTTAACACGTTTATGAAAACGAAAATACTCAACTACCCATCATAATATCCCTTAATTCTTAAACTAAACTGAAATGGCAAAATAGTGCAAGGTGCCGGTCACAAGTTTCAAATCACACCAAGTGTAACTGAGTCTTTTATTAATTTAAGGGCAAATGATTGAGTATAGTTAGGTTTGGTAGTCGTAATTTTCAGCGACGTGATACTCCAAACGGCAATAAGAAGCGCTATATAGAAACGGTTATTATGTGGATTCATTTTTAGGTCTCGCCTAGAGCGCAAGCACTGGCCAACGGTGACCAGAATCTAACTTACTTCATTAGTCAAAGACACTTAATGAATGCGAGTAAAGTAATGACTTCTAAGTCTGTGTATGCAGTGACCAATAAAATAAAAACAAAGAGCAGGAGGCGCATAAAACTGAACCATGTGGTGGAAAACCCAAACATATATTTCACATCCCAAAAAGGAGTAGGGGCAAATACGGCCACAAGCCAATGCGATGAAAAATCCAAGCATAAACCCACAGTTATAAAAACCTGCAGAAGAAATGGCCGTGAGCTCACAGCAGTCCAAAATTCAGAAATCCATATACACAAAGTAGTAGTGGCTAACAGTACTAGGAGCTTTGTGACAAAAGCACAACCAGACATTCACGAACTATCAGCAGTAAAGAAGAGGTTAACCCAAAATGCCAGAAAGCCAACTCATGCAATGCACCCATAAGATGAGCCACGGGAAACAAGACCCTTTATGGAAACCACAGATGTGTTTTCGTGTAGCTCCAAGAGATTCATGACCTCATGCTAGGCTCTGGAACGAGCATTCCTGGCAAACACATTATTTCTAAAGGAACGTAGAGGTAATCTCCAATTGTCAACAAGCATTGGTATAGCCAATAAGTCTCGCCTTTGGGACCTTATAAGTGGTTAGCCATGCAACAGTTGATGTTGTTGCACCAAGGATATTGTGCTGCATAACTAAATACTTACAAGGTTTCAAAGGCGAGACCTATTGGCTATGCCAATGCTTGTTTAGAAGTGTTTTCATGTTAGGGTCCTCATCCTCTATACACACTCCAGCAGCACCACTGCTGCAATTCACTAGCCACCATTTTCTGCACTTGACGTGATACGAACTGGAGTGCGGATTGTTTATCTTGTGTTTAACCATGAATGCAGGCAATGTTGTAAGGGAGGATGCTTGCATAAAGGTTTTGATGCCTGCTGCATGGTAGAGGATAACAAAGGTGCAGCACTGCTGCCTGAGCACCCTGTGCCGCCAGGCGTATCACTAATGAGATCTTAGCTGCATTGTACTCAGTGGAGCTGTCCCACCATAAGCTGTCAATACAGACATTTGGAAGCATCTGAGATGACAACCCAGCACATTTGCATCTGATGGGATTTGAATGCTGCAGCCCTCGTCCCCTGGGTGGTGGGGAGTGGGACCACACCTCCCCCCTATAATCAGTAAAGGGAACCTTTTATTTTGTCCTGAAAGGCCTGATGCTGAGACCTCCACTGGTGCGTGCTACAGTATGTTGGCACCGTCTGCTAGGTGGATCTGTTATGTGGGCGAGCCCCAGCCGCACCACCAGTCGGTGTCAGTGGGAAGGCAGCTGTCAGCCCAGAACTGACCACGGGAGCAGACCCTCCTTCAGTTCAGGCCCCACTGCTGCCATGCAGTGCCATACCTTCCCTTAACACCAATTACCAGCACGATGCTCCCAGCACAGTGCCATGGAACGGGGAGCAGCACTGACTGCCCACAGCAGCACAACATTCGCCGGGCTTAATGTGTTCAGAGCACGGCCCAACATGTCACCAGGCTCATCTCCTCCCGATCACTGCCCCCCTGCACCCCCACTTCCAGGATTCACAAATATAGCTGCACAGCACCATTGACTCAGAGTTTTGGCCCCAAATATGTAGAGTGCGGGTGCCGCCAACAGACGGATTGTGTCAGGTTGTGTCTTCTGACCCAGAGATCCTCACAATAATCTGGCTAGTTTGGAATCCGGCACTCTAGCACCTCCTGTTTTGCCAACCATTAGCATTACATAGATATTACCCTAAATCTCTGTACCCTGCATTCGATTAGAAATATCTTAGATTGTTATTGCTGAGAGAGCGCAATTTGAGTAAAATTGTATAAGTGCCCCATATTTACATGTAAGACGTACGGATTTAGTTAAAGCACCTAAGAGTGTCGAAAATATATAGAAATGCACATACTCACGAGTGTTTAATCAATGTAGAATGCATATTTTAGAGTGTGAAGCTAATGTAGTAATGTTTAGAAACGCTAGAATGCTGTTAAGACTCCATGTTATGTGGCTGTTGCAGAAGAAAATGTAATGCTGCCAAACGTAGAAATGTGCAGGCCTCATGGAAATGTATGAAGAACGAAAACGTGATCTTACAGTTTCACATAAGATGGATTACTATTATTTAGAATATTATTGATCATACGTTAGAAATTATGTTTTGTAGAAGTGTTTCATATAATCAGAGTGTAATAGGTTAGAATTTGTTTTAGTTTAAGAAATAAAGGTTCACGGTGGGCAGGCCTGTTGAAAGTAATTTAGTAGGCCTGGAAAGATAAAGTTGCTTCTTTGATCTGTATGTGCTAGTTAAATTCGGGTCTCGTTAAAGCATAAATTGCCGACCATGTTCGAAGTTTTACGACTTGAGAGATAAACTGGAGGTCGGAATTTGGGGCCCAATTCATGGGTGTCTGTTTGCAGGTGTGAGGGGGTTCCAATCAAGAGAGTGATGAATAGAGCTCTGTCCTGGGAGACAGGCACAGGCCCGGAGGAGGCTTCAGGAATTTCCTGGGGGGGTACCGTCGTGCCGAGAAGAAGCCTGGGAAGCAAGGTCAACGCTAACAAGAAGCCCAGAGGAGTATCAGTATGGAAAAAGCCAGAACCGAAACCACGTGAGAGGTGTACGTGAGGGGCGTCTCTGAGGGGCGTTTCAACTGTAATTGTGATTTTGTATTAGGGACAGCACCCTGGGGTGGAGTTAGAGCAGATGGCCTGAGGACCCTTAGAGAGCGGATGGGTAGGCAGAGAGGGCATGACTGCGATGCACAGATTTACATCAGAGACTAAGGGAAAGTGAGTGAACTTCTTTGGAAGTCACCACGGCTGACACCTTTTTAGGTTAAAATTCTGCTAAGTAGGGATGTCACTTAGTCCAGTGTAGGGACAGTCTAACCTGAATTTTCTCTTTTTTTGTAAATGACGCTTAAGTTACAACTTGTGTCTATTCTTGCAAATTTGCTGATATTTGAATTGGTTTTGGTGATATTCTTCTGTCGCCTGAGATCATTTAGAGAATTCATGTTTGTCTTGGTGCCAGTATACCTTTTGAACCTTATATTGAGATGTTTGTATCTCCAGTTATCTTTAGCTTTATAATAAAACTTTAAAACTTATTCGTGGTAAGTGGTTCTTCAGAGTCGTGCCAATTATTGGTTTGATTAACCTGGTAGTGGATTGCTTTTTACTCTATGACAGGCAACAAAGATTCAGTCGACCTAGGTGGGGATTTAGGTCTAGAGTAATTAGATAAGAGATCAAAAATCCCACCGTCCCTGTTGGTAGCAGATTAGGATGGTTGCCTTCTAGAGGAAGGTGATCTAGACTAGGTTAAGATTACCCCGAGGCCCCTAGAGATCGAGAGATGACCAGCAGAAGAATCACCTGCCGAAGAAGGTGCTGACGGTGCGAGAGAAAGCAGCAGAGTCGGTCGAGAGTGAGTATAATAAGGGTCATGCGTTGTTAGATTGCGGTGTTCTGTGTTGTATTTGTGTCATAATCTCATGCGGAGTTGAATGCCTGTAGTGTGATTGAGGCAGGGTTGTGAGCGCGCGCAACCTGGTGAAAATCTTAAGTTCAGAGAAGAGCTTAAGTGGTTCGGGTGTATCGGACATCCAGAGTAATTGTCGACCATTGTGAAGGGGGTCATGAGGTACCATTGATCGCCCGCAGGACCGTGATAGGGGGAATGCAAGAGTGAGTGTATGAGTAACGGACGCTGGTCGGAAGTTACTGTGTGTAAGTAACCTATCAGTTAAGGCGATTGTCTGGACGTTTACGGAAAGACATTTCGTCAGTTAAGGTGACAATTACAGTTAGACTGTGGGCGCACAGTCAAGAAAAGTGATCGCTTGGTCGGAAGTAATCATTTTTCAGAGTATGAATGGGACGCATGCATGACCGGAGACGAGCTGAGAAAGGAGGGGAACTGCTGCGAGAGGGAGACGAGTGACGTCAGAGAGCCGCGCTGGGATAGGCCGGCTGGCAAGAGCCGCGCTGGGATAGGCCGGTTGGCAAGAACCGCGCTGTGATAGGCCAGTTAGCAAGAACCGCGCTGTGATTGGTGGATTTTCATCAGGAAGTAAACGAACGAAGGGAATTAAGGAAACTTGTAGATTTGATCATGAAGTGTTTTAAATGCTTGAGAGCGATCTTTAAGAGAGACAGAAGGAACTCTTATTACGGGGAAGAGACCCCGCCAGAGGGTACACCAGCTCATTACATGGCTACGAATGTTGGGTTGCATACCATACTGTGGATTTCTAATTGGAGTAAGATTACAGAGGGGAACGAGGAACTGACTTTTCCGAAATACGGAACGTTTAGATTAGAAGTATTGCACCAGTTAAAAGCAATTATGACCTCAATGAGACCTCTGCCCAGACCAACACAGTTTGAAGCCTTTAATGCGTGGATTAGGGCGGCGCACGACAGGAACCAGAACAGGCGCCAAGAAAGAGTGAGACGATCGGTAAGAGCAGTGCAGGACGCCAAATGGGATGAGGAAGCTAAAAAATGGAGAGTGCAGACTATTGAAGTAGATAAACTGTACCCAGTGATAGAAGTTGCAGGAGACAAAAGACCACCAGAGGAGGATGATGAGAGCGAGACAGAGGACAGTCTGATAAATAGGTTGTTGATAGACAGACCGCCTCCGTATAATAGAGGGATGGAAGGTGCCGAGCTCCAAAGGGGGGATGGGGCTGGCATAGGGGAGTATAGACCACTCCCTATAACAGATTGGGAACCCACCAAAGGTGAGGAAACACCTCAACCTAGTCCAGTACAGAGAGTAGTCGGAAGGTTCGTGGTACAAAAGGTGCCAGAAACAGAGCGTGCCAAGTCCTTTCAATTGCCAGACGCTCTCCAAGTACCTGTTACCATAGGTCCTATAGTATCGATTTATGACCCAGAGAAAGCACGAGAGGAGGAACAGGTACGGCTGGATAGAGAGCAGAAATGGAAAGTAGAAACAATATGATAAATTCTCGAAGGCAGTTGCCAGGACCAAGAGATCGGAGCACCCCATTAAATTCAGCAGTGGATCACATAATAGATCAGGGGGGTCCGAGAGGACCGATGGATCTGAGGGGACCACGGCCGAAGTCCTTTAAGGAGTTGAGGGCTGACTTGAGAGAATGGGATGCTAACACGGGAACCCAGAATAATAGGTCAGGAGCGGAAGCTGAGTGGGGAAGTCGAGGCGATGGAACATTGTCTCACTGTGGGGCTAGTGAAAGCGGTCAAGAGTGCGATGGCAAAAGTCAGGAGAATAGAGGAGCTACACGTCATTCCCATAATGGAAATGGACAGGGGCAAGAGGATAGAAGTGCAGAGTGTGGGAGGGCGTCTCGTCTCATTCACAGCGAGGGAGACCGAAGGACGCAAGAGTAGAGAGACAGCTTTAAGTGCACTCACCATGTGCCTGGCGATAGTAGGCAACACTGGGATCGCGGGAACATGGGGAGTTGCGAAGGGTCTTACCATGTGTTGAGTGATACTAGACAACAAGGGAATTACGAAAGCATGGGGAACAATGGAGGGTCTTATCATGCATTTAGAGAGACCAAGCAGAATAGGCAGAGTGGGACTGTGGGAAATAGAGCATCGTTTCACCACACACCAAGAGGGGATGGAACAGCGTGGGACCTGGAGAGATGGGAACATGGGAGGACTCCCCATAACTCGCCCGAGCCCAGGCGTAGGGCTCGGAGCTGGGATGGGAGAGATGTCAATGGACCCTCTAAGAATAACACATTGACAGCTGAGATAAAGGCAAGAAGGCTAGATGTAACCAGTTTAAAATCTGATCTGGAGGAGATAATAGATGGCACGTTGCCTTTAGAAAGGATTGACATGTACGAGCAAAATGAGGTACTGTTTATAGCAAAGGATATTACTCAGAAGGTGAGAGCAGTACACGAGAAATTATCTGAATTGGCAGACAGGTACATGGTAGACTTGTCGAGAACAAAGGCATTACAGGGTAACCACAGGTTGCATTATTCAGATCAGGACCTCAACGAGAGGAGGACAATTGGATTAAAAACACACATAAGGGAACTGATCACAGGAATAAGAACATGGAGGGATCTGGATAAATGGGAAGAAAGGTGGTCCAAGAAGGGGACTGTTAGGCGGAGCACAATTGTGATGTCAACGGAGGGAGGGCTACAGAGGATGGAAGCATACCCTTTACGAGAAATAGCGAATGGGAGCTATGTGCTTTTGCCCTGAAGTAGAGGAGATTTAGCTGCATTTACCAATTCCTTTCCTAAACTGAGAGAGAATCCCGTGGAGTGGTACAAACAGGTAGAGAGGTTTGTAAAAATCTCTAAAGTACTGTGGATTGATTTGAACACCCTATTTGATATTGTAGTCCCAGGAGACTTGTGGACAGCATGCAAGGTTAGTGTCGAATGGCCCACATCTGAACCAGAGAGGGATGCTCAGACTAATGGACCGTCAGAAAGAGTCATGGAAAAAATATGAAAGGGTAATGACGTGGCTGAAAGATGAGGTGCCACCGCAGGACATAGATTGGGTCAAAATAGATCGGACTAGGCAGGAACCCAAGGAGACAGTCCATGAATATTATGAGCTATTACTGAAAACGTTCAAACAATACAGTGGACTAGATGTAATGGATCCCAAAGACATAGGACAGTTTGTGTCAAAATTCGTTTTGGGATTGAGACCTGATATTTGTTTGATGATTCAGCAACATTTAATTTGCTGGCAAAACAAACCATTAGATGAAATTTTGAGATATGCAAGGTATTGTAGTGATGAAATTGATTCAAAAGCAAAAAAACTTAAGGAGAAACTGATGTTGGTTCAGATGCAGTCAGCTGGAAAGGGTGGACAGCAGCAACAGGGAACAGGGACCATGGAAAGGAGACAAAATAATCAGAACAGGGACAACGAGGAGAATCCGAGACCTAGAGTAGACCTGGCTACCTTGAAAAAGATGACAAAATGTCACCAGTGTCACCAGGTGGGACATTGGAAACCGAGTGCCCCTATAACCCTGAAAATGGAGAACTGGAAATAGAGGAGGAAGAAGTCCAGATCAGTCCAGTAAAGGGGACGACAATACCCAAGGGTAAGGTGGTCAAAGGGGGGACTCTGGCTCCTCGAGCCCAGTTCCCTCAACCACCCAAGATTGCGACAGGGGGAAAGACCTATAGGCAGATGCCTCTTTGGGTAGGAGGAGAAGAGTGTTACTATGTTGATCCTTTAACTGGACAGCGAGTAAGTAGAGAGGAGGACTGTACCCTCGGGGCAGTTCTAGAGGTGGACCAAAGGGGACCGTATGTGGAGGCCGAAGTGGCAGGGTGTCCTACGACCTTCTTGGTGGATACGGGGCCACTCGATCCACTCTGAGATCAGCAGTGGTTCCAGACCTGCCAATGTCAGGGGAAACCATTCAAGTGGTAGGAGTCGCAAATAGGAGAATGACTAGCCCTTTGACAGAACCAGTACTAGTGAGAATAGGAAAATACAGTGATGAGCATCAGTTCGTAGTATGCGATTCTAGCCCTGTGTGTCTGTTAGGAAGAGATTTGTTGTGCAAATTAAATTGCACAATATACTGCACGCCTCAGGTAGTAGAGGTACAGACTAACGACGATGATGCCACCTTTAAGGTTGCAAATTCAAAGGTATGCATAGAGCTGTATCCTACCTTGACGGTGGAAGAGCTCCCTTGGGACTTAAGAGATACGGTGTCATCTGAAGTGTGGGATTTCACTGGGGAAGAGATAGGACTGATTAAAGGAGTGGAACCAGTGAAAATCATGATAAAACCCAACGCTGCATATCCAAGAACGCCTCAATACAAATTGACTCCGGAGACGATTGCAGGAATAAAGCCCGTGATTGACTCCATGATTAAACAGGGAATACTGAAAGAAATCGTGGGTAGTCCATGTAACTCCCCGATTATGGGTTTGCAGAAACCTAGTGGGAAATTCAGAATAGTTCAGGACCTCCGAAAGATTAATAACATAGTTGTTTCATGTTGTCCAGTGGTACCGAATCCATCAGTCATATTGTTTCAGATACCATTCCAAGCTGAGTGGTTCACAGTGATCGACCTTTGCCAGGCTTTCTTTTCAATCCCATTAGATGAGGAGAGCCAATTTCTTTTCGCATTTAAGCTGGAAAATCGTGTATTAACATGGTGTCGTATCCCACAGGGGTATACAGAAAGCCCATCGATTTTTAACCAGCTGCTGAAGAAAAATCTTGAAAGTCTAGTACTACCACAGAACTCGGTTCTAGTTCAGTACATAGACGACCTACTTGTTGCGTCAGAAACAGAGGAAGCTTGTAAGATAGACACCATCACCTTGCTGAATCATTTAGCTGAGAACGGACACAAGGTGTCTCCGAGCAAATTACAGTACTGTCTGACAGAAGTACAGTACTTGGGTCACCGGATTGAAAAAGGGAAACGGAAGGTGTCACCAGACAGGATAGAGGCGATCATGAAAATGAATTCGCCCACGACACAAAGAGAGGTCAGGATGTTCCTAGGAATGGTTGGTTATTGCCGACAGTGGATAGCTAACTTTTCCCTGAAAGCAAAGCCCTTACAAAAACTGACGCACAAGGAGGTGAGTGATCCAGTACCATGGGACAAGGATTGTTTGATGGCATTCTTGCAGCTGAGAGAGGACTTGTGTCGTGCTCCTGCTTTGGGAATGCCGGATTACGAAAAACCATTCTTACTTTACTGTTGCGAAAGAGAAGGTTGTGCTTTGTCGGTTTTAGCCCAAATTCATGGAAATGCCCGTAGACCAGTTGCATATTTCTCGGCTACTTTAGACCCAGTAGCCGCAGCGTTGCCCGGATGTCTCAAATCCGTTGCTGCAACGGGTGTCAGCATTGAGAGGTGTGAGAGCATAGTAATGGGACACCAGTTAGTGGTGTATGTACCTCATTCTGTGGAACTGTTAATGACCAGGACCAAGACACAGCACTTGACTAATAATAGGCTCCCGCGCTACGAGCAAGTTATTCTTGCTGCGGAGAACGTGACCCTTAAGAGGTGCTCTGTTTTGAATCCTGCTACTTTGATGCCACTCCCTAATGATATAGAAGATGAAGAATGTGAAGATCACGATTGCCTTGATGTGACTGAACTATGCACCAAACCGAGACCAGATATTGTGGATGAGCCGTTGACTGATCCTGATGAAATTTTCTTTGTTGATGGCTCATGTGTAAGAGACAATATCGGTCAGTTGAGAGCAGCTTATGCTGTTTGCACCATTACCGGAGTTGTGGAAGCCGCTTGCCTGGAAGGAGTACACTCCGCTCAGGTAGCTGAAATTATTGCATTGACACGTGCCTGTTTAGCAGGTAGCAAAATTCGAGTCACCATTTACACCGACAGCCAATATGGTTTAGGGGTAGTTCATGACTACGGGCAATTGTGGTCTCAAAGAGGTTACATGACCTCTTCAGGTTCACCTATTCGAAATGGGGAATTTGTAAGACTATTATTGGAAGCATTGCAAGGTCCGGCAGCAATTGCCATTGTCAAATGTGTAGCCCATACGAAAAACACAGATTTTGTATCCTAGGGGAACAGATATGCAGATGAGGTCGCACGCTACTGTGCAGAGCAAGGATACTCTTTCACAGAAGTGGAAGTGGGTGGGACACAGGAAAAGACAGAGTTAACTATGATGCTAGAAACTGTAGATACCTGGGATGATTTAAAAGGCATACAAGAAAACGCAACAGACTTTGAGAAAAAGACATGGGAAACTGCAGGTTGTGTAAAAAGTGAAATGGATTTTTGGGTTTCAGCAGATGGAAGGGCAGTGTTACCAAATGAACTAGTGAGTCCAATGGCAAGACAGATACATGGTCCAGTGCACCTAGGCAGGGATGCCATGTTGCGGGTATTTAGACAGACTTGGTATAATCCCAAGTTTAGAGTAGCAGTGTGTCAACGATGTGTAACATGTCAACAATTGAACGTAGGAAAAAGGACACCAGTTACATTGAGCCACATTGGGAGGTCTGGTGGCCCTTTCAACCGGATGCAACTAGATTTTATTGAGATGCCAAAATGCAACCACCTCAGGTATGTTCTGGTGGTTGTCTGCATATTTTCCAGATGGGTCGAGGCATACCCTACACGCAGGTGTGACACACTTATGGTAGCAAAGTTGTTGCTTAGAGAGCTAATACCACGTTTCGGGGTGCCGGCCTCTTTGGAATCAGATAGGGGAACACATTTCAACAGCGAAGTTGTGAAGATGCTCTGCTCTGCATTGAATATTGATCAGAAGTTGCACTGTAGCTATCGACCAGAAGCTTCAGGAATTGTGGAGCAGATCAATGGGACGATAAAGTCACGAATTGCCAAAGTGTGTTCATCGACATCCTTAAGCTGGCCTGATGCACTGCCATTAGTACTCATGAGTATACGTAGCACACCAGACAGGAGAACAGGCCTCTCTCCACATGAAGTTTTAATGGGGAGGGCAATGAGACTGCCATCAGTCCCAACTGCAGCTTTGTTGAATATCACAGATGATCTGATCCTGGATTATTGCAAGGGACTTTCTGATGCCATTCATTCTGTGTCTCTTCAGGTGCAGGCTGCTGAAATTCCATCGTCCAAAGACCTGTGCCACAACCTGTGCCCTGGTGATTGGGTCGTGGTGAAGAAGCACATCAGGAAGAATTGCTTGGACGTGCGCTGGCGCGGACCCTACCAGATTATTTTGACAACGAATACTGCTGTTAAGTGTGGAGGGCTGCCCAACTGGATACATGCCTCCCATACGCGAAGAGTTCCAGCACCCCTGGAAGAAACAGCTCCTCTCTCAGATGAAAATCCAGCTGTGGACGAAGAATCAATAGAGGGACCAGTCAGGCTGTGGGGGTGTCGGAGGAAGCTGGGAGCGTGTCAGATCAAGTAGAAGAAGGACAAGACGACAGTGATACTGGCGTTGCCACAGAAGGAGAAAGTTGCTGTGAATACGAATCAGACACTGATCAAGCTGCAAGTGATCAAGAGTCGAGTGTGAGGACAAGAAATAGGAGAACAAGGCGTGGAGAGGCTAGTTGGCCTGAAAGAAGGAAGAGGCTGAGCTTGAAGTCAACTCCAGAAAGAACCCTTGCTCCTATATCCGAAGACTCAGACCTGGACGAAGGTGCACAGAATCCAGAAGCGGAGGGTCCAAGAAGATCAAGGAGGGTGCGTGTGCCCTGCAGAAGATACGCCACTCCTGAGTGGACCTACCTGGCAGCAGATGTCTTGTGCACGGAGATCCGGGAGGGTGAGGGAAGTGACAGTGACCAGCACTGATCCCATCATAACGTTGGAAGTGGCGTTGTTGGTGCCTGGAGTTGAAGCTGAAGAGTTGCTGACACTCACTATTCCCAATCCTCCGTACCTGAGCAGAATAAGAGAACTGGTTTTAAACAGAGTAGAATTTCCGACTTTTGGCACAACGGTATCAGCACTCGAAGAGACCATCCTTCGTCTAGAACTGTTAGAATACGTGATTAGAGCTGCTGGTACCCGGGTGATCGTAGACACCTAAAGACTTTTGTAAATAAACACGGTTGAGAAGATAACCTAGCGCCAAATGGAAGAAGAAGAAATTTAGGGACTCTTCCATTTAGTTGACGGAGAAGGGCTAGGGTTGTCTATTGTTAAAGTTCAAAGGACTGATTTTCAAAAGGGATTGTCAGCTTCCAGGTGTAGTTCGAAAAAGACTGAATGAGCAAAGATAGACTGTTGAAGGAACAAAGAGAAAAGACTTTGTGTTGAAAAGAAACTAAAGCTACACTGTCTTGAGATCATGGAGGCCGGCAACCCGAACCGTAAAGCAAAATGTATAATAGGTACACTTTTAGCGGGAGTAATTTTTCTTATAGTTTTAGTAGTTACTGTATCATATATAGTGGGACATGAAAATGAAGCAAAAGCAACAGAAGCAAAGGTTGTGGTAACATCGAAACCTACTACTGCTGGTAGAAAGGAGGACAATACAGTGAAGGATAAAGCTTTACTAGCAGCAGAAGCTCGTAGGTTGCACGTAGATGAGTCACAGGGAAACTTTAAGTCAAATGCCTATGCGAAGCTACTGTACGAATACATTGATGCTATGGAGGCAAAGGATTGCTATGTCTGCATGCAATTTCCAGCCTCTGTAGATGAAGGTATTAGGTATCATCATCTTCCACTGACTTATGGAATTACATATAGTTTATTGCTTAGTATATTTTATGGACGAGATAGCTTTGAGTACTATTTTTCAAATTTCGATGCTGTGTTACCAGAAGTCCCAGCTTACAAGCACATGAATAAATGGGACTATTGTAAGAGTGAGGATCGATTAGGGAAATTTTTCATTCCTTGGAAAACTTTAGATACTTCACATGCCCGAAGAAATAATCTGACTTGCAAGGTATCAGAAATTGAGAAAAAGTTTATAGGGCAGGTGGATGACTGTTACAGGAGGCAGAAGATTCTGAAAGCCTCAGGGCAGTGGAAAACAGATTGGACCGAGGAGGAAAAGTCACACAAAAGGAAGGGTAGTAGTGGTCCAATAGCTTTAGATCGAGAACAAAGAGGGAAATTGTGTATATACTGAGGTAAAACCTACTATGAAAATGTGTTTGTGGGAGAAGTAAGTTGTGAACATGCCGTCCAGTTAGAATACTACACAAAAGATTTCTTGAAGGGAATGTAGGTGATCCCGAATGTATATTTTGTTTGTGGAAGAAATGCATACTTGAAAGTACCGGACAATTGGTACGGATCATGTTATTTGGCAATTGTCTTCCCCAAAAAGATATCACGCTAAGGATTTAGAGATCATAGAGGGAAAAACTCAAGCCAGAGGGAGAAGGAATGTAGGAGATGCTGAGGTAGTTGGAGACGTATTTGGTGCTATGCTCCCTCTTCTAGGGTTAATACTGAATGATGTCAAGATCAGGAGATTGGCAACAGTTGTAGATAGGTTATCCGCCAGTACTGCTAGATCTTTATTGTTGGTGGAGGGAGAGATGCAATCGATAAGGGCAATGGTTCTTCAGAACCGACTTGCTCTAGACGTTCTGTTAGCCAAAGAGGGCAGAGTCTGTAAGGCTTTGAAGGTCCAGGAATGTTGCACTTACATTCCAGACAATTCAAAACCTCTTGAGAAGTACATACAGAACAATACTGAAATCCATCAAGAAATCGAGGATTTGTCAAAAGTAAATGTGTGGGAAAAAGTGGGTCATGGAATGGGCAAAGTTGGGGGTTGGTTCGCCAATCTAGGGAAAAGCTTCATTTGGTACATACTAAAACCTATCATCATAATAGTGATTTGTGTAATCATATTGTGGGGATTAGTGAGACTGTATCAATGGTATAGGTCAAATAGGTTGCAAAGATCCATGAGAGAGCAGGAGCAGAGACTAGCTGCGATGCAGGATAACCAATACAGGAGCCTGAGTGCTCTAGAAATGATAAAGCGAGGGAGTATTGCAACGAGTTCTGTTTGATTCAAATAATTCCTTCAATGATGGTGTTGTGATGGTGATGACCCCTAGAGGTCATCAAAGGGGGGAACTGAGAGAGCGCAATTTGAGTAAAAATGTATAAGTGCACCATATTTACATGTAAGACGTACGGATTTAGTTAAAGCACCTAAGAGTGTCAAAAATATATAGAAATGCACATACTCACGAGTGTTTAATCAATGTAGAATGCATATTTTACAGTGTGAAGCTAATGTAGTAATGTTTAGAAACGCTAGAATGCTGTTAAGACTCCATGTTATGTGGCTGTTGCAGAAGAAAATGTAATGCTGCCAAACGTAGAAATGTGCAGGCCTCATGGAAATGTATGAAGAACGAAAACGTGATCTTACAGTTTCACATAAGATGGATTACTATTATTTAGAATATTATTGATCATATGTTAGAAATTATGTTTTCTAGAAGTGTTTCATATAATCAGAGTGTAATAGGTTAGAATTTGTTTTAGTTTAAGAAATAAAGGTTCACGGAGTGCAGGCCTGTTGCAAGTAATTTAGTAGGCCTCGAAAGATAAAGTCGCTTCTTTGATCTGTATGTGCTAGTTAAATTCGGGTCTCGTTAAGCATAAATTGCCGACCATGTTCGAAGTTTTACGACTTGAGAGATAAACTGGAGGTCGGAATTTGGGGCCCAATTCATGGGTGTCTGTTTGCAGGTGTGAGGGGGTTCCAATCAAGAGAGTGATGAATAGAGCTCTGTCCTGGAAGACAGGCACAGGCCTGGAGGAGGCTTCAGGAATTTCCTGGGGGGGTACCGGCGTGCCGAGAAGAAGCCTGGGAAGCAAGGTCAACGCTAACAAGAAGCCCAGAGGAGTATCAGTATGGAAAAAGCCAGAACCGAAACCACGTGAGAGGTGTACGTGAGGGGCGTCTCTGAGGGGCGTTTCAACTGTAATTGTGATTTTGTATTAGGGACAGCACCCTGGGGTGGAGTTAGAGCAGATGGCCTGAGGACCCTTAGAGAGCGGATGGGTAGGCAGAGAGGGCATGACTGCGATGCACAGATTTACATCAGAGACTAAGGGAAAGTGAGTGAACTTCTTTGGAAGTCACCACGGCTGACACCTTTTTAGGTTAAAATTCTGCTAAGTAGGGATGTCACTTAGTCCAGTGTAGGGACAGTCTAACCTGAATTTTCTCTTTTTTTGTAAATGACGCTTAAGTTACAACTTGTGTCTATTCTTGCAAATTTGCTGATATTTGAATTGGTTTTGGTGATATTCTTCTGTCGCCCGAGATTATTTAGAGAATTCATGTTTGTCTTGGTGCCAGTATACCTTTTGAACCTTATATTGAGATGTTTGTATCTCCAGTTATCTTTAGCTTTATAATAAAACTTTAAAACTTATTCGTGGTAAGTGGTTCTTCAGAGTCGTGCCAATTATTGGTTTGATTAACCTGGTAGTGGATTGCTTTTTACTCTATGACAGGCAACAAAGATTCAGTCGACCTAGGTGGGGATTTAGATCTAGAGTAATTAGATAAGAGATCAAAAATCCCGCCGTCCCATTGCTATGATTATTCCACTCTTCTAAAAAAAAAAAAATGTTATTCCCATTCATTCACATAAAAACATTAATTTTAGTATAGATTATTTGTGACTACTGCACGATGTTTACATTTCATAGATGTCTGTGTTAATTCCCATACCCTGTATAAGAAAACAGATTTACACGAACTACTTTTCTGTATGAAATAATGTAAGATTGCTCCAACTACTTCATACTGGAATACATTAAGGTAAAACTTACTATAACGGAAGTAGTTTACTTCGTAGTGAATATCTCGGCTATGATATCTTACTTGGCCCTACTACCTTCTTAAAAATAAAATAAATAATACAAAATAAAACAATTAAAAGCAGAGAGTGAATCACCAAAAGAAAGGCGTGGTACACAACGCTATGGTTCCAGAGGCATAGTATTAGCTTGATCGAAGCAGAATGACGGCCATCTTGAAATGCCCTTTCAGTTCCACATAAAAGAAACACTAAAACCAATCTCTGTGCACACAATAAAAGGGTGGGTATACAATTGCTGCTCTGATACTGCACATCACAATTCTATTGCTGATGCTTAAATGTAGATTTCCTCTTTCTAACTCAAACTTCGTTGAGTTCTTACTTTCAGTCCACCCTTTATCTCCTAGTGTGCATTGTTACAACATATTAAGAGCAGTTAGGAAACAAAACTTTGGTGTTTGGGTGGCATTCTTTTTCAGTGACAAGTTGCATTGCGTCAAAACTCCTACAACTAAATTTGAGTCATCAGAAGTCCTTTCAGTTGTCTGGATAATCTTTCCAAACACATCCACTGGCTCTTATTTAATACATCACTCACCAAGGGGCCACATAACTTTCAGTACTGACCTCTAATTTCATAACCGAAAAACAATTACTGAAAAGCCAAAATATTAACCAAGTGATTTTAATATTAACTGAATCCATCGAACAGATATCTATGCTAAGACTCTGAAGAAAGACAAGCTCAACAAAACCACCTCCATTCCAATAACCATTTCCTCCATAACCAATCTCCATTTCCTCCTCCCATTGTAAAGGGTAAATCTGACATCTATTAATTAACAATGCTGGGATGCCTATGGGTAGCCATGCGCTATATAAGCACAATATAGAATAGAATAGAACAATACACACAAAGTAGACACTTTAACACCAATCGAAGAGAACTGCTCTGATCATGCTGAGTTACACCTCTCATACAGTCTTCTTCCCAACCACTAAAGGCACACACACCTTCTGTAAAACTAATGACAAAGGCTCCTTTAAGGTGTTTCGGCTCTCCAGTGGTCTATGGCATTCAATAATATCATGAAAGGTACTTCCTTCTCTAGAGATACAAATACATTCTTTGCAAGTATCAACAGAGGTAGTCTACAGACAAGAGACTTAATCGCACCTGCCCAAAAAAAAAACAAGTCAACAACAAATAGGGGAAACCCCTGGTTCTACGATGAACCTTTTAACACAGAACTCAGGAACCTGGAAAGATTGTTGAGAACGTCAAAGACCTATAAATTGCGCTCAACCTTCAAATCTTTTCGGAAACTTTACAGACAGAAGAAGATCTCCTTTAAGTCCTGCTTCTTCCAATCAAAGATACACGACGTCTTAAAATGTCCCAAATAACTTTTCAATATACCCAACTCTGCTCCTCAACCGAATCCTTTACCCCTAGTCTCAAAGCAAAGATGACACATTTGTACACACAATACATTATACGGAACTCTGTACTGAAGTCTGACTATATACCTGATGCATTCTCATTAGTTACAGGTGGTGGACTAGCTTCATTCCTATAAAGGAAAACGGCCTTGAAAAGATTATAAATATATGAAAACCAAAGTACTTACAGGAAGACACTCTATCTGCTGTCTTCATCAAAAGCAGTTTCAAGCTGTTCAGCAGTTGTTGTTTGTGAAAAAGTATATCCATGACTAAAACATTTTAAGAAGTGCACAAATATAATTCTGTGGGATTGCCCTATAATATTTGATTTGAAATCCAAAAATGTGATGCAACGTTTGATATCCTTTATGAAGTGGACAAACATCTAAGGTTACTTAAAAAAAAAACTAAAAATTCTTACAAAATGGCTTCCACTCTAACATGTGACTGACCCAGAGCTGCCGATTCTGGCCTTTCAAACAAGTGCATTGAACCTTGGGTAGAGTGCGAGGCAGAGTGAGCATGCATTATGGCGTTCTCTCGGTTTGAGTTGCCCAAATAAACCCCAGAGCAGATGTGGCGATAAGGGAGTTAAGGCGACCCCTCACTGACGTTTCCTCTTCAGAGTAGCCTGCAAGAAAACCCAATTGCAGGATGAAAGAGCTTTGAGGGAACTACAAGCATCACCAACACCACGCTAATATTGCTTTGCAATGTTAAGTGCCAAGTTAAGTGCCAAGGGTTTGGAAGGTCCCTAGGCCTGAAGCATGATAATCCGCACATTTCCCAGATACCCACATTTGTGAGGTTGATTAGTCAAAACTGTTTTCAAAAGGCTCAATTTGTAAAGCTCTGTCGCTAAGTTGGTTTCCATGAGGATCCGGTATGTAATGAATAACTAGCCGGATCGATAACCAGGAAGAAATTGGGTGGCTGCAAGATGCTCCCCAGGGAGTAGGTAATAACATTAAGTAACACAAAACTCAAACCACAAAAAGGGCCATATGGCCGACCCTTATGGCAATATGGCAGAACAAGCACTGGAAAAGTCAGCAGGTCAACCCTTGCACTCTGGTGCAATAGTTTTCTTAGGTATCACCTATAGTAGGCTTTTAGCTGTATGCTGTCGGAAGACCTTCTGTGGACCATACCAAAAACTTACCGTTGGCTTTGTATCAGCCCATTGCATGCCATTTGCTGTCCTCGTCTTTCTCAGTTGATGGCTTTCCTTTCTCTTCTTATCAGTGTCTCTCCTCTGGAGCATTGCTACTTCACCATCCTTTTGATTGGATAACTTGTATTCTGCCACTGCTCACATTCAGGGAGTTACATTTTGTCTTTTTCATTCAGCTCTCCATGAGAAAGCAAGAATTGTCTTGCGTTCTCCCTTGTTTGTTGCTTCCTACTCAAAAGCCAACCCGTATGCTCTCAATTTTTCTCCCTCCAGTTTGTCAAAGGCTCATGTAGCACAATGGTAGGGGCTTGTTGCTGTTGTTCACTTAGCTGGTATTTGAGGCAGATGGTGTACTGAGTGTACTGACTGAAAAAGAGATAGAACTAGCCCATACATTTGCTTTTTGTGCTACTGTAGCAGACCAAATGAAGGTGTTTCAGTCCATAGTCCTGTTGAAAGTGCATTAGGCCTTGGTAATCATTTCCTTTAAATTGACACTCCCTCTTAAGATTGACTTGAGTGAATGGAATGTGAAAAATATAAAATGCCATTTACAAAGATTGTAATTAGTGAAGTCA
Organism: Lissotriton vulgaris; assembly: GCF_964263255.1. Taxonomy (NCBI): domain Eukaryota; kingdom Metazoa; phylum Chordata; class Amphibia; order Caudata; family Salamandridae; genus Lissotriton; species Lissotriton vulgaris. The sequence continues at coordinate 1,169,483,543 of NC_141687.1, read as the reverse complement.
ATGTAGGGTTTTGCGATTGCTTTCGATATGTATTTGCTTTTCCTCCAGTATTTTGAAAGGCTTTTTTCTTTTACATTTTTAAACAATCCTTTACAAATAAATATTGGCAATGCCAATAGCTTGGCACTCTCATTTTAAAAGAGAGGCCTATTGGTTTTGTCAAAGTTTGTATTTTATTGCAAGCATATGTCACAAAAATAAAAGGAATGTAAAAACAAGAAAACACCCTGCCACCGAAACATGATGGCCAAATGCTTGCAATAAAAAAATTCTACAGTTAAAAGTATTAACAATTGCAGATAATTTTAATAGATCAACAAGGGTGCCACATATCAGAAAGGTTTACTTAAAACTTGTATAGAAACCTTATCAGTTTTAATGAACCTCTCCGGAAAATATGATTTGTATTGGCAGAAAGAAAAGGTCTTATTGGTTTTGAATTACTTCAATATGAAGAAATAGTATAAATACACAGTGGCAATGTATTTTTTTTAAGATAAAGAACAGACCAATGGATAAAAAGGTCTATGATATATATGTACTAATGTATGTACACATATATGTGTGCAGTATCAGGGGTAGCAAGCGCTATATAAATGTAATTCCAATTACATAACGGGTAACCAGTAATGTGATCCAATTTTGACATTGAGGGGTTCTGGTGACATCATGTACCATGAGTCCTACTGTTGACTGGTGATAACTCTAGCTGCAGATTCCGCCCCACAGTTTACGTCACTGTTAAACTGATACGAAAGCTGCACCCTTACAAAGGACATGGGTCTGAGGAGTAGACATTGCACTGGGAAGCCATGTCGGACGATCTTGTGAAATAGACTTCTTGTGGACCTGAGAGTTGATACTATAATGCTTGGTGAAGATAAGGATGGTCAACCAAGTACCAGCATGGCAGATTCAAAACCCAGAACGTAACTAGTCAATCACATGGCAGCAGCCATTGCCCAGGTAAAATGACCAGAAACCCCACTCGAGATTCCTTTTTGACCAAAGCATTACACAGTTTGATGGCAAGGTCTGTTTCTGGATATCCTTCCCTTTTGTGCACCAGTAAATCCAACAAAAATTTGATTGGACACATGGCATCCTATTCTTTTAGAAATTAAGGGCCCACCTAAGTGCCAACCAATGAAGCACTAACTCACTCTAGAGGAGTGTGGCAGAGGGAAGTACTGAAGAGGCGTGATCGACTGTCCCTCAAGAAAGTGTGTCACCACTTTCAGTAGAAATGAAGCCTGATTTCAAAGTACCAACTTGTTAAGGAGAATGCTTGCAACTAACGAACCGACATGATGGCAGTGAAAAAGACAGTTTTGAGTGTCAGGAGTCTCAGGGTATGTGCATCAGTTCAAAGGGGACAAGTCAAAAAGGTGAGAACTAAGCATGGGCGAATTTTGCGAATCTCGCGTTCGCGAATTTTGCGGATTTGCGAACTCGCAATCCGCAAAATCCGCGAATTCTTGCGAATTTGCGGATTTTTTTTTTTTGTGTGTTCGCAAGGATTTCTGCCAGTTCGCAAGGGTTTCGTACCAGTTCGCAATTGTGAACTTCCATTTCGTCGTGCAACGGTCGCGAATTATGTTGTTTCTACGTCTGGTTCATCATCACAGGTTCCCAGCACCCTCTGTTTCACCACTGCAACCCTCTGTTACATCAATGCCACCCTCTGGTTCATCATTACTGTAGATTATGGGGGGAAAAGCAAGCACACCAGCCCTGCTTCAACTGAGATGAATTAATTTGGGGTTAGTTTATTAATGTGTCACTGTTTTAAAATTCCAGTCTGGCACCTGTTTCCTTATCTGTAATTTTGCTTTCTGTTGCAGTGCATTTTTTTTCCCCAGGACCTTCTTTGTGGCCTACTTGTAGCTATTGTATGAGCCTGCTGTGAGGGTCAGAGCAGGGTCATACAATTGTTGCAACTAGCAACTGAATTCTGGAGGGGCCCCAGTCAGGAAGCACTACCGGGAATTGTTACTAATGATGAGTTTGAACTCTTGCCCCTGCCGAGTGCTTTCAGTTTTGAAAAACTCGTTTTTCTGCAATTTCGCGGGGTTCGCGGGGTGCGAACACGCGCGAGATCGGATTCGGAAGCCGCAAATTCGTGCGAATATGCAATTTGTTTTTTTGCGGCGTGTTAGTTGGCAAGGTTTTGTGCGTTTTTGCGAGCCACTCGTAGCGCAAGATGCGAAGTTACCCTCGCGGTCGTTCAAGGGCGCAGCCATCTTGTTTGCCTGACGTATTTCCGTTTCCGGGCGCGAAGTGTAATCTCGCAAAGTCCGGGGCTTGCCAGCGCGTGTTCGCAAGGAAAATCTCGCGCGAACTTACCCGCGCGGTCGTGAACGGGCGCGGCCATCTTGTTTCTCATTCATTGCTATGGTTCTGGGCATGGTCTTTGTATCCTCTGTCAATCTCTGCCATCCTTTGCTTGTTTGAAGTTTTTTTTGATCTATTTTACTTATTATCTATCCCTCTATTTTTCTAGCCCTATATTTTTGTGTTTACTGCTACTTTTGGTTAATTTTAAACTACTTTTGTAAACTCTTTTCTTTTCTTCTCTTCCCTATTCTATTTTCTTTATTCCTTTCCGCCCAGACCATGGTGAAGAGAGCCGGGAAGCATCCCGAGAAGGGGAAGGGTCCCGCACCCCGTGTCCGGCTCCCGTGCGGGCGTTTGAGGGGGGAGCTAGTGATGCCACGGGAGATCTTTACCCCGGAGGAGGTGGCCCAACTCATTTTTTATGTTCAGCGCCGCCTCCCCAGGACCATCATGGGAGGCGGCAAGATCAGTGCCGGGTACGGGGCCCGGGAGCGCCGGAAGCGGTGGGAGAAGGTGTGCCAGGCCATTTACCACCACTCTCGGGTCTGGCGCACCTACAACCAGGCCACCCACCGCTGGACGGATGTCCTGACCCGTGAGCGAGATCTGCTCGACCTCCTTGGCCTTGAGATCCCCGGGCTTGGTGAGTAGTAGTAGCTATGTCTTTACTACTATGTTTTCTCCTGCTGTGTTATTATATTGCAAATTTTTGTTTTTTACCAAGAGCAATAATGCTGCTCATTACATTGTAGGTAAATTTTATTTCAAAATCTTCTGTGCATTTCAGGTACACTGCTCTCCTTCTTCTCAGTAGTGTTGCTACTATGCTTATTTGTTTTAGATTTTGTGTTCATTTCATTGGCCTGTGAAATTATGTATGAGTGTAGTTGAAAGAACTGCGTAATGCTACACACTAAGGTTCAGATTTTTAATTACCGGCGCATCCCTGCAAAGTTGCAGGGATGCGCCAGTAATTGTGCGTCACGCCACCATCACCCATGGTGCGCCGTATTTACAATGCGGCGCGCCATGGGCCCAAAACGTCACCAAAGCGTTACGCATCTGTGCCGTAAAGGCGGCGCATTGCTGGAGTTGCGTCGCAACGATGGTGCAGCTCCATCAATGCTCTGGGGTGCCCTATCTCCCCAATGCTGCGTCAAGCCGTACGTCTGCTTCAAGCAGGCGCAGGGTTTGAGTCACGCATCATTGTCCTCAAAGTGACTGATTGAAATCTTGTAGATTTCCCTCAGCCAGTTTTAGGATGCGTTCCTGCGCAGGAACGCCCTCCCTTGCGCCGGAACACCCCTATTGGCGCAGGGCTTTACAACGTGATGCATCTCCCAGATGCGTCACGTTGTTAATATACGCCGCACCATTGCGCCTCTTTTGTGCTGTCGCTGCGTCACAAAAGTCACGCAACAATGGAGCAAAAGAGCCGGAAGGGCCTTCTAAATCAGCCCCTACAGACTCAAGTCCAGTCCTTCCTTTGTACACATGGCGATAAGAAGAAATAGTGGTGGTGGATTAATAGTTTGAGTATTTTAATGACTGGTGAATGTAGTAGGAAACGTTAGTGTTGTCGCTGATCTTCAATCACGATGGACTTTGGCTGTCACTTTGCGTGCTGTGGACTGCTGCCTGCCAATCCTAGGCAAACCTTTTTAGTACTTTGTTTAGTGAGTTACATAGGGTAGTTTCCAATTCGACGGTCCTCAAATCAAGCAATACTAAAGTGATGACGTAGTCGACCACATGAGATTGGTCAATAATATATCCCGTGGAGTCGTTCCCTATTTGCTATTTCGCAAAAATATTGTGTTACTTTGTTAGTTCTTTTTTAAATGTTTGATTTGGTTGAGAAATATCATCCATGTTTTCTGTTTTTCTTTCTTTCATGTTGTACATCAGCTTCCCCCAGGGGCAAGAGGAGGACACAGGAGGAGGAGGAGGAGGGTGCTGTTGTCGATGCAGGCCAGGACCGGGCAGTCGAGGGCTCCTTTGCTGGCCCCAGTAAGTTTTAATTTTAATATAGAGTACTTATTTTTTCCTAGCGTTCCTCATTCGATTTTTTCTAAATCGTCTTTGATCTTCTTGTAGACAGGATCTAAATTCTTATCCAGCCTCGACTATGACTCCGTGTGGTATTACTAGATTATTCTTATTAGTCTGTCTGTGTAGCTAACTAAGATTGCACATTTGGCATTTCCATTCGACTCCCATTCTAGTCAGCAATAGCTCTATGCACTGAGTGTAGTCCTCTGGGATTGTCCATAATGTCTTTTCAAGTATTCTAAATGTTTATGCTTTGACCATTGCCAACAATAAAAAGGTGAATGACCACCACCAAGAAATAATAAGATACTACTTTACTTTTGGTTTGGATAGGAGGACAATCCATTCTACTACTGTTGCAGGGACAAATCTGCACAAACAGAACTATGGACACTAAATAATGCATCGCTTAGCTTATCAATTATAATAGGTGCTGTAACTGTTAGACTTTACACATACCTCAGTGATAACAGACTTTGTGGTTGAACCCCCAATCTCCTTACTGACTAGATAGTGTGGCAGAGTCATTTAGCTCCCAAAGTCACCGATGGCAGAGGCACGGACTCATGCTTGCAAAAATTCAAAAACCTTTAGCTCATCCACTCTAGTCTGGAGGACCAAAAACCACAGAGTCTATTTAAGTTTAAAAGCTTTATTAAAAGTAAACACATTTATTAAATTCAAGTTTGTCATAAAAGTGAACGTGTAACTGAAAATGGAAAAGTGCTTAGTGCTGACGATTAATTGGACACATTTCTTGTGGTCGAGCCGAGCTCTCACCTGGTTTGAACTTGATCCTGCTTGTGTTCTTAGAAGTCAAGGTTCTGTCTGTTAGGAGAAAAAGTGGTGCGTGTTAAAAAGTAAAAAGCAAACATTCATCAGTTGTGCCAAAAAGTGCAGCAAGACAACAGCCTTCCCTGGAAAAAGGGACATTTTTACTCTAGAGTACACAGTCAAAAATTATTAAATTGTACACTTTTTTCACATTTCTTTCTTCCTCCTAGACCAAATATTATATAGTAGTGAGTGGTGTATTCTAACATTATTAAATGTACTTTGTAGGTGGAACATCTGGAGACGGGGCCAGCGCGGAGGTGGTGGTGGCATTGGACGAGGAGGACAACTCTGGGGAGGAGGCGGTGCAAGTGCCGGACAAGGACATGCCTGTGAGGGTTCACACCGTGGTGGCGGGCAGAGGTAAGCTATACATTCCTTAGTCATTGGGATTGAAGACTGCAGAGTGTGCTTTCTGCACGGGTGTATTATAAAAAAAGCAGGTAGTAGCCTCCTCTAAATGTACTTCGACTTAGCTGTGAAGTTTTTGGCGAGAAGAATCCCAATCAGATCTGAGGTGAACTTGATGGATGGGATGAACGAAAAGCGAAAGAAGGGTGTAAGTGTGGAAGCACGAGAAATGTAATGATGACTGGCAAAGAAGAATGATATGTGTTTGCTTGGTCCCCGAGGTGGCTGGGAAGGTAAGAAAATGGTATGGTGCATGGCTGGGTGAATGATGAAGAAAGGATGGGTGGAAGGAGAACAGCCTGGGTGGGTGAGACAGAAACTGTATGTGTGCAATATACTTTGAATGGATGGATGCCTGGATCATTCATGGTACTATCTGACTCTTAGATAGCATATGTGAATCTAGAGAGAGTAGACGGTCACTGGATGAACTAAGTGTTACTTTGAAGAGCATGTAACACCGCACCCGCACGTCCGTTCCAGTGTAGGAAAGGCAAGGAAAAGAAGTTGTAACGTTGTCCAAAGACTACCATGAATAGTAGCAGTAGTTTGTATTGCAACTGCAAGCACAGCATATATCCAGTTATTACGGTGGACACTCCCTACCTCCCTTAATAACTTTAGTTTAGTAGTAGTACGTCATTCATGTGTGGGGGTATCACTGTTCACTCAATAATAAGCAAAGCACCTAAAGTCATCCCATATGTCATCAAATACATCCCATGTGAAGTGATAGATAATCAGATAATTTAGCTTCTTCATTTTCCTTTTCTAATACTCATTTGCACTGTAGGGTGAAAGCTAAATTAATTAAGCAGTAGCCCTTTTAACAGAGTATTCTCAGTGCCACCCGTAATAGAAAAGTAAGAGCTTCACCACCTGCATGTACTGGACCGGTACAGTAACCCAAGTCTGTCTCACTCACCATGGTGTGCGTCTGTTTTTCTCGGGTGCAAGTTCACTGCGCTGGCATTATGCCGGCTTGCATAAGATAACGTACCAATTTTCCTAAACAAGAGAGAAGAAGAAGAATAAGAGTGGTGTACTGTCATAGTCGACTGTAATAGAAGTCCATAGTGCTCGTAGAATTTGTTCCTTAAACTCCCACTAATGTTAGAGCAAGGATGAAGAAGTCGGAGGTTACATAGATACTGTCCTCAATAGTTATGCACTGTGCTTTCAATTTGCTACTTGTACTGTGACAACTTTCTGCTCAATCATTTTGTGTTAATCTTAAGGAGCATTGGTTACAGACTATGTCTTTCTTTTTTCATGTAGTTGCTCCTTCCAAATCCAAGACACCATCAAGGAGGAAGGAGCTGGCTCGAATGGCCCGGCAACGGAGGCTGGATGCCACTGTTGCTGAATATCGGCGGCTGGTGGCCCTGGAGGAGGAGGAGACGCAGTCTGGTACAACAACAACGTCCACTGGGACAGCTGCATCCTCCTCCGTGCGGGCTGCCAGCCAGCGCAGTGCTCCAGCGGTACGGAGCCGGGCTACCAAAGCCAAACGCCACCGCCCAGCAGCAAAGAAAGCAGCTGCCCCTCACAGGATTTGCAAGGCACACCGGCGCCGCTTATCCCTCAGACTGTCCTACCTGGAGCAGGAGGTCCATAATTATAAGAACGTGGTGGAGGGCCTCCGCTTCCAACTTGCCACCCTCCGCAAGGAGCATGATGCCCTGGCTGCTAATTCCAACAGCACCCTGCCATAGTGTCCCTTGCCCCTTTTTTAGAGACTTTTGGGGGGTGGGAATTGGGAGTTGTGATTTTTGGGGACTTTTGAAGGACAATCGTTGGGGTTAGGGAGGGTCTTGCGGGAGATTCTTTTGTTAGGGCTATAAAAATATACTTTTTGAAACTTTATCTGACCATACCTGTTTTTTACTGCTTTTGAGTCTGGTGGGTGGGGGTTTAACATAACAGTAAGTTTGTTTTCCTGAATAGTCCTAGGACTTTAGTAGTACTACCGTCAATCAAATCTCTCGTCTCTCCTAATACTCCATTATACTACCTCCAACCAAACGCCTATCTTACCTGTAATTTCTGTTTGCAAGTAGGGCTAGGCCCAGGGCTGGCTCCACGGGAAACAGCAAATAAGGTTGGCAATCCTGGGCGGATAAAATTTCCTCATAGCGGTGGTACTAGTGGTGTGACTCAGTGGCAGTTGCTTGCCTATGAAAAAAAAGAAAATGAAATCTGGTTTGTCCTCCTGAGCAATACAAAGGTACAATACAGAATATAGCAGGTGACAGAAGTACACTAGAACAGTGCCACATTGTAGCCTAACAAATGTTAAAGTATAACTAATTCGGTTGAAGTTCTTTGACATTAGCCATGGGTCTTTGTCAAGCAGAGTAAGAATATATCCTCGGATTTCTTCACCAGCCTGTTGCTATCACCTTATCCTCCCCAGCAAGTGTGTGGATTTATTGCTGTAATTTAGTCACACATCAATCAAAACCACACAGCCCGGGGGAAGAGGGTTAGGGTTTGAAAAATGGATGGGTACGGGGGTTTTTGGGAAAGGTTTTGGGAGACAAGAAAAAGTAGCACAGCATTGACAAACAAATGTGAACATAAACAAATCTTTGGGTACAAACCTATCCATCAATCTTTGAAAGTGCATGCACTACTGCATGCATGTCAGTGAAAAGTAAGTAGTACATTCGACAACTGTGGAAGAAAGAATGCGACAGTACAGGGCCTGTGTGGAATTATTGATAACGATATTCAACATAAGGTCTCTGTACTTAGCCAGATACCCGAGAGCCTTGCTGGTCACTATAAATCCATTCACAACAACACTCAGTGGGGTTGGTCTGGAAGGTATAGTAGATAGAAAAGGAGAAATTGCTTGTTTTCTAGGTGTCCCCTCACTCACCAGGGTTGCCCCTTGGTGACATGCTTCATCATTGGGGCCATCCCAGTCCTCTACGGCCTGGGGCGTGCTGCGACTTGCGAATTACGTAGGAGCACTTACAAATGACTATGTGTGGTGCAGATGTGATAGTGGAGTGGACTAAGTGATGTGTTAAGGGATCAATTTAGAAGCAGAGAGAGATCCAAGAAATGCAGTCACAGTCAGAGAAAAAGGCAAGGGATACTGTATCTATGTGGTTGTAGTGGTCCTGTTGGAAGTGGTAAGTAAGTTGCCTGCAGAAAAAAAATCCTCCTTTTAGCGGCACTCCTCCATTGCAGCCGACGCTTCGTCCATCGATGTTGGTCACCAGAAGACACCCTGTAAAAAAAAGCACAGCATAGACAAACAATGGAACATAAACAATTCTTTGGGTACAAACCTATCCATCAATCTTTGAAAGTGCATGCACTACTGCATGCATGTCAGTGAAAAGTAAGTAGTACATTCGACAACTGTGGAAGAAAGAATGCGACAGTACAGGGCCTGTGTGGAATTATTGATAACGATATTCAACATAAGGTCTCTGTACTTAGCCAGATACCCGAGAGCCTTGCTGGTCACTATAAATCCATTCACAACAACACTCAGTGGGGTTGGTCTGGAAGGTATAGTAGATAGAAAAGGAGAAATTGCTTGTTTTCTAGGTGTCCCCTCACTCACCAGGGTTGCCCCTTGGTGACATGCTTCATCATTGGGGCCATCCCAGTCCTCTACGGCCTGGGGCGTGCTGCGACTTGCGAATTACGTAGGAGCACTTACAAATGACTATGTGTGGTGCAGATGTGATAGTGGAGTGGACTAAGTGATGTGTTAAGGGATCAATTTAGAAGCAGAGAGAGATCCAAGAAATGCAGTCACAGTCAGAGAAAAAGGCAAGGGATACTGTATCTATGTGGTTGTAGTGGTCCTGTTGGAAGTGGTAAGTAAGTTGCCTGCAGAAAAAAAATCCTCCTTTTAGCGGCACTCCTCCATTGCAGCCGACGCTTCGTCCATCGATGTTGGTCACCAGAAGACACCCTGTAAAAAAAAGCACAGCATAGACAAACAATGGAACATAAACAATTCTTTGGGTACAAACCTATCCATCAATCTTTGAAAGTGCATGCACTACTGCATGCATGTCAGTGAAAAGTAAGTAGTACATTCGACAACTGTGGAAGAAAGAATGCGACAGTACAGGGCCTGTGTGGAATTATTGATAACGATATTCAACATAAGGTCTCTGTACTTAGCCAGATACCCGAGAGCCTTGCTGGTCACTATAAATCCATTCACAACAACACTCAGTGGGGTTGGTCTGGAAGGTATAGTAGATAGAAAAGGAGAAATTGCTTGTTTTCTAGGTGTCCCCTCACTCACCAGGGTTGCCCCTTGGTGACATGCTTCATCATTGGGGCCATCCCAGTCCTCTACGGCCTGGGGCGTGCTGCGACTTGCGAATTACGTAGGAGCACTTACAAATGACTATGTGTGGTGCAGATGTGATAGTGGAGTGGACTAAGTGATGTGTTAAGGGATCAATTTAGAAGCAGAGAGAGATCCAAGAAATGCAGTCACAGTCAGAGAAAAAGGCAAGGGATACTGTATCTATGTGGTTGTAGTGGTCCTGTTGGAAGTGGTAAGTAAGTTGCCTGCAGAAAAAAAATCCTCCTATTAGCAGCACTCCTCCATTGCAGCCGACGCTTCGTCCATCGATGTTGGTCACCAGAAGACACCCTGTCCACTGCCTGCCTGATGCTGAATTGTGGCTCGCTACTGTGAAGCCTGACTCCATCCTTTTTTCCCCATTGCAGAGACTGAAACCCGGCTTGTAATTATTCAACGAAAAACAGGACGTGATATAATATTACAACACCACTGATAAATAAATATAAGGTATGTAGGCTGTGGAGTGCAAAAAAGTCACAATTTGATTTTCCTAGTAGACAGTACAATATTTTTGAAAGTGCGTACTCTGAGTCACCTTTTGAAGGATAAATAAGTATGGGCAAATTAATGTAGCGGATCTTGCCCCTCAAGCTAGGTGTACTGTAAACTGTGTTTTAGAACAAAATTAGATCTTCCTAGCAGTGCTCCCACCCAGACCCTTACTAAAGCCAGTCGCAAAAATGTAGAAGACCCCCAATCAAATCTCAAAAAACGAGGCCTAGCAGAAAACTGGTGACAAAACTTACTTTGAAAGTAAAAGTAGGCCGAAGTACCCCCTTCCTAATTACCCATTACCCACCGTGGATTGCATTCAAACCACTTGCAAGCAACCAAGCAAAAGTAGCCATAGCCAGCATCGCTCCAAGACTCGAAATCCCCCCCACTCAAACACATGCAATAGAAATACTGCTAACCCTAACGAACCCTAAGTTAAGAATAGTGGCAAAGGCTTTCTTTAACTATGCCAAATCCCCCCTTTCCCACCATGGATTTTCTTCAAATGACTTGCAACCAAAATTACACATTCTCACGAGTGCTCTAAGACCCCAGAACTCAGTTGGAAAAATCTAGAACACCCCGAAACACATGCAATCCTGCTGCTAGGGCTAACCCTAACGAACCCTAAGTTACAAAAAGTGCCAAAAGGCTTTTCCGCGAGGATTTGGTCCCAACCACTTCTACCCGGTATTAGAACTTCCCAGGAATGCCCCAAGACCCGCCAACCCACCCGCCAAGAAGCATAACACCCCCAAACAGGCCAAAAGCAAAATCTCATACTTGCAATATTTCTGGGCCTTCGGTCCAAACGCACTGCGTAGCTAGGCCATAAGTCGGGGTTGCCACGACGGATTTCCTGAAAAGCAAATGCAATCAGGATTAGAGTGTCCCAGCAGTGCTCCCAGACCACGAAACTCACCCACAAACAGACGGAACCCCCCCTAAGAGCACCTCAAAGGCAAGCAAGTCATCAAAAACACAAAAAAATTTCCGCCTGGGATTTGGTCCAAAACACTTTTATCCGGTATTAGAGCTTCCCAGCAATGGCCCCAGAGCCGTCAACCCAGGAGAAAACGAGTAGAAGACCCCCAAACAGCCAAAGAGCAAAAGTACAAAAATGGGGACTTAGTCAATTTTTCACAAATTTCCCAAATCACTCCGCGCGCGCTCTGCAGCTAGGCCCTAACTCCCCTCTGCCACCATGGATTTGCTTCAAACCTCTTGCAAAGTAAAGTATATATAGCCAGCAGTGCTCCCAGACCACGAAACTCACCCACAAACACCAGGAAGCCCCCCAAACAGGCCCCCGAAAACGCTACATAGAGCAAAATGTCAGAAATAGCCAAAAAGAAATCGGCCTGGATTTTGTCCCAACCACTTCTACCCGGTATTAGACCTTCCCAGGAATGCCCCAAGACCCGCCAACCCACCCGCCAAGAAGCATAACACCCCCAAACAGGCCAAAAGCAAAATCTCATACTTGCAATATTTCTGGGCCTTCGGTCCAAGCGCGCTGCGTAGCTAGGCCATAAGTCGGGGTTGCCACGACGGATTTCCTGAAAAGCAAATGCAATCAAGATTAGAGTGTCCCAGCAGTGCTCCCAGACCACGAAACTCACCCACAAACACCAGGAAGCCCCCCAAACAGGCCCCCGAAAACGCTACATAGAGCAAAATGTCAGAAATAGCAACAAAAAAAAATCGGCCTGGATTTTGTCCCAACCACTTCTATCCGGTATTAGACCTTCCCAGGAATGCCCCAAGACCCGCCAACCCACCCGCCAAGAAGCATAACACCCCCAAACAGGCCAAAAGCAAAATCTCATACTTGCAATATTTCTGGGCCTTCGGTCCAAACGCACTGCTTAGCTAGGCCATAAGTCGGGGTTGCCACGACGGATTTCCTGAAAAGCAAATGCAATCAAGATTAGAGTGTCCCAGCAGTGCTCCCAGACCAAGAAACTCACCCACAAACACCAGGAAGCCCCCCAAACAGGCCCCCGAAAACGCTACATAGAGCAAAATGTCAGAAATAGCCAAAAAGAAATCGGCCTGGATTTTGTCCCAACCACTTCTACCCGGTATAAGACCTTCCCAGGAATGCCCCAAGACCCGCCAACCCACCCGCCAAGAAGCATAACACCCCCAAACAGGCCAAAAGCAAAATCTCATACTTGCAATATTTCTCGGCCTTCGGTCCAAACGCGCTGCGTAGCTAGGCCATAAGTCGGGGTTGGCACGACGGATTTCCTGAAAAGCAAATGCAATCAAGATTAGAGTGTCCCAGCAATGCTCCCAGACCACGAAACTCACCCACAAACAGACGGAACCTTCCCTAAGAGCACCTAAAAGGCAAGCAAGTCATCAAAAACACAAAAAAATGTCTTCCTGGGATTTGGTCCAAACCACTTTTATCCGGTATTAGAGCTTCCCAACAATGGTCCCAGAGCCGTCAACTCACCTGCAAAGAGGTACAACAACACCCCCACAAGTGCTGAGTCTTTCTTCATTGGGCGTAAACCAGCCCTCTGGTTTGATGGAAATAGGAGTCTGGAGGAGGAGGATAGAGGAGCATGTTCTTCTGAACTTGTGAACCTGAGGAATGCAGACTGCGGCAACTTCAAATCAATTAGCAAACCAGCGAAGACAGTTCTGCTGATGGGCTTGATTTTGTGATTATCTGATTAAAGTTTGAAATATATTAACTGTGCACAACAAAGAAAGACAGACACACAGGAATAAAAGTGAATAGGGACGAAAAAGAAAGTTATTGATTCGTTGTCTCATTTTCAGGGCTCGGTATCACGGTCCAGGAATGAGAATAAGGCTTCGTCATCATACTCTGCGAATTCAGGCAGGGTGAGCTCAGTGTCACCTGACAGAGTAGAAATTCCCTCATCTATGTTGCTGGCCACCTCCTCTTCATCCGGCACGCTCTCTCGTACTCTGAAATCTGGTGGTATGAGGTGCTGATTCATCTTGATCATTGTTAACCTCTCCACATTTTTGGGCGAGAGGCGGCTCCGTTTGGGAGTTACAATCCCACCAGCCGCACTGAAAACCCGTTCAGAAGACACGCTTGCGAGTGGGCAAGACAAGTAGTTTAAAGCCAGGTTGGTGAGCTGTGGCCACAATTCTTTTTTCCCATGCCAATACGCCAATGGGTCAGAATTAACATAGACCTCTGTTGAGTCATTCAGATAGTCCTTCACCATCGACTCAAGGTCCTCATCCAAGGTTCCTCCACTTTGCTTAGCTCTTGCTGTGCCTCTGACCTTTTGAGAACCAAACCCACGCAGAGCTAGCCAATCCTCTTCAGCCTCCAATGTTTCTGTTGTGTTTCGTGCAGATGATCCGGTTGCCGGTGTCTTTAACGGCTGAGAGGTCACTTGTGCCACAGCCACAGGTGCAGAAGTGGATTGTTTTGACTGGGGATGGCCTGCTGATGTACTGCCATTTCCTTCAATTTCCAGCCGTTCTGTTTCAAACCTCTTGGCTGACAAGGCTAGCCAACGTTTGTACTTTGGAACATGTTCATCATCAAAAGGAAAGAATGCTTGGCCTGCCAGCGCCTTTTTGTAGCGTGGATCCAGAATAGTAGCACAAATGTAATGCTGTTCTGAGTGGATCTTTTTAAGACGTTCATCACCTTGTAGGAGCTCTAATAATTGCTCAGCCAGAAGCAAAGAGTCTTGGTTTTTGTCATCTTTTCCAAACACAGAACACACCTCCTTCAGTTGGTCCTCCAGCATGTACAACAATGGGATAGCTTTTCCCAAATTAGAGTCCTCCTTGCTGACTGCACGCGTGAAGAACTCAAAAGGACGAAGCATGCGTGTCAGGCTTTCAACTATGTTCCATTGCGGCCCACCCATCCTCAGCTCCTCTGTACCCTCTTTAAGGAAATATTGATCGAGTTCCGTATACTGCTCATACAGACGCTCAAGCATGTAGAAGGTTGAGTTCCAACGTGTTACCACCTCCTGGATGAGTGCTTTCACTGGCATTTGACGTTGATATAGCAGGCTCCTCAGCTGCTTCCGGGCCTTAAAAAAATGGCTGAAATGCTTGCACATTTTTCGGCAGGTCTCCAATATACTGTACGCTGCACTGCCTTTATTACCCAAGAATTTTTGGACAACCAGGTTTATACAGTGCGCCAAACACGGCACTCTGAAATAGTAACCGTCCCTCATGGCCTTAACTATATTGGCGCCATTGTCCGTGGAAACATAACCAACCTTGCGTTTTAGTGGGGACAGCCAGTTAAGGACCTTTGTGTTAAAGACATCCAAAATGTTTTCTGCTGTGTGACGTTTCTCCAAACCAAACATGGCTAGTGTTGCATGTTTCCGAGCAGCTTTAAAAACAATGTTCGTGTCAACACCTGTGTTTAGCTTTGCTTTAGCCCCTGAAAAAGAGACCCAGTGTGCAGTGATGCACATGTAATCAGCGCCTGCGCCACTGGTCCACATGTCTGTTGTCAGATGTATAGTGTGAACAGCACTCTTCTGCAAAGCTGCCCCAATCACCTTCAGAACATCTTCATGTAGTGCTGGAACCGCAACTCGGGCAAAATAGAACCGGCTAGGAACCTTCCATTTAGGGCAGAGCGCTGCCACTAATTCTAGAAAACCAACCCCTTCTACAAAAGAAAAAGGGAGAAGGTCCAGAGCTAGCATTTTAGCCAGCTTAGTGTTATACAGACGGGTCATTGGGTGGTTGCGTTCATATTGCGCTTCTGTAAACAACATCTTTTTAATGTTGCCCTGGACCAAGGATTTACGGGATGATGATGATCTCTTCGACCCAGTTACGCTCACTGATGAACTTTTCCGCATTGATGTCTCACTCTCTCCCACACTCTTAGTGTGGCTCCCATGGGGTGTGCTGCTGACAGGGGAACTGGGTGTAAGTGAAGTGTTTGAATCGTCTTCTTCCTCCTCGTCATCATCAGATGAAAAATCAACGTTTTCATTGCGTGCAATTCGGGCTTCCTTGATCGCGTGTAGGTGCGCAAACCATTGGACATCGTGCGTTCTCCTAAGATGACCTCTCTGGCCTCCGGTACCATAGTTGGTACCAAACTTACCACGACTAACTCGAAGCTTACAAATGCTACAAATGGCTACGTTTTCCTTTTTTGGGCAAACACTAAAGAAGTCCCAAACTGGAGACTTGAAATGTCTTTGGGGGCCGGAGGAGGCGGCGATACTGGTGGTGGTGGTCCTGCTGCTAAGCCAGATGAAGTGGAGGATGTGGATTGCCGAACTTCAGTACGTTTTGCACTTTCACCACCACGAATTGAGGTCGAGGACGAGGTGGGTACCGTCTTGCGAGGAAGAAATATGGAAGCGGTAGGTTTTGGTGTACTACTTAACTCCAAATCTAATGATTCCATTTCCATTGCCTCCTCGCCGACATCATCATCACGCTCAGCAGCTTCTTGGGATAGGGTCAAAATGTCTCTCTGCTGCATGCCCGGTGGGGCTGCAGTGACCTTTGTGATGACTGGCTCGTCGTCATCGTGAGAGGCTTCATCACCAGCAGTATCTGTCACTTCTTGTTGAGCCTCATCACACTCCATAGGTTTGAGTTTTTGGACGACCTTCCTTTTACGCTTAGGTACCGGTGTCAGATCATGGTGTGCCTCACTGTCAGACCGCAGTTGTGGTTCCCAAGACAGATCACTTGCATCAGAACGAGGTGGGCTTGAAGAAGATGTAGACACCCCCCTTGATCTTTTCCTTGCTAGGGATGTGGAAGACAATGAATGATCATCAGGAGGAGTGGCTTCCAATGATACCTCGGCTTCATTGTCGATTTCCTGATGTGCCCCTACTTCGGGAGGAACAACTATTGTGGGCACTTGTGAACCTCCATGCACCTTTGCTTGCGCATCTCCTTTTGCTGCCTCTCCTTCCACATGTACTTGGGCGTGTACTTGCACATGGTGTTGTTGTTGCGGCTGTGGTTGTTCAACACTTGTCAGATGAGTTACAACAACCTGTGTTGATTCAGGGACATTGCTGCTACTTTCTTGCGATGAGCCAACATCACTGGTCGATGGTGATTGGAGAAGTACACTGACTGCCTCTGAAGCACTCAAGGGCTTTGACTTAAGTTGGCGTGGTGGTGGAGGCACTGAACCCAATGGAGCAGGGGTGCTGCTCCCAGCTTGGTCCCCAGCAGATCCTGCTGCTGCAGGCGTACTTTTTTTTTTTCTCCCAAAAAACGTGGCGGGTGGCACACCAGCCTCCTTGGTAACTTGCTTCTTCTGCTCCTTACTAGCAACTTTCTTGCTAGAGGAGCTACGGAGACCTTTCTTTGGGGCCATCTTCTTCAGAGCAGGTCAGACAGCAGGCCGCAATTGCACGAATTGTAGAGTTGTCTGAGGCCAGACGTGACGTCGCGTGACGTTATGCTGCACACACACACCGCTGCAGGACTTCTTCCTGGCACTGGTGGTTCTCTTGAGTCTTGTGCACCTAAAAAAAATGGAAGACAGAGGAACATCAGTTCAGTTATAGAGCACAAAAAAATCGAAAAACACTGCAAAATCAGCACAATCCCAATCCATCCATGCCCTCCATGGATTGAATCTTCTCATGTGTTTTCAAGCAGGCTGAGGATGTCCCCATAGCAGTGAGTAGGCCAGGGTAAGGTAGTAGAGATCCCAGGTCATCGGGTGACCTGATTGGCGAATAAGAGCTTTTATGGGTATATTTACATTAGTCACCGCTTGTCCCTCAAGTAGGTTCTGCAGAACATTCTGGCCGGATTCATGCCCATCCGTGCTCTTTCCCACTCTAGGGACTCCGCTGTCAATCAAAGGCAGACTCTAAAAATAAACAGATTTCTGCCTGAAGGCGATGTGGGGTTAATGAGGCCTTTTTCACAAAGACGTGCCTGCAGGTGGGGAGGTAAACACTCAGTCCCCCTGTAGTCGTGCATAAGAGGTGTGCTCACGAGTGTGAAACAACATAAACACCCCTGATAAAATACATGTGTCTCTTGGAAATGCACCGGCGGGAGTTTTATCAAGCTAATCAAGCAGTCAGAGATTACTTTAGAGGCACTCACTTACTTTGAGGATGCGAGTGGCAATTCCAGGGCTTCTCACCTCTGCAAAGGCTGGATCAATGGACCGTGTGCTGCTAGTTGCAGGGGGGGGGGGGGGGAGGGGGGGGGAGGGTGAGCAGTGGAACCAGCTCTCGTTATGACCCCTGCCCGTCTCAGCCAGGACTCCATGGGGATTCAGAGCAGATTATTTTTTTCCCTCGCCTACTACACATGAATTTGGCAGGATGTATTTGAATGTATCTGTATTGACATTTAGCAACAAAAAAACGGCAAATGAAAGTAAATGCAAAAGTTGATTTTTTTTTATCACTCACGTTCCCTAATTGAGATGCGAGTCGTCCAGGGCATGCTGCTCAATAAGTCCAGAGCGGGACTGTCCAGTGCCAGGCTGTCCTGCAACAACTGGTGCAACTCGGGTCACTCACTCCTTCCTCTGCGTCCCCTCGGCTGAGCAAAGACTTGAATTTGGCAGGGCGCAGTAAGTGAAAGCACACTGTAGCCAGGCTCGGGCCGGTGTGAGCTGCAGCGGGAAGCTGCGAAAGCCATGAAAGGTTTGCGGGCGTCAAATTTAGCAACCAGCCATCACCCTCCCTAAACAAACTGAACTCCCCCTCAGATAGACAGGATGTGACACAAGTCCACCATGGCGCCAGCAAGTACCAGCACAATACCTGAAGGGTCTGTGACGTCAGGGGACAGCAAGAGCAGCACCGCGGGAGGGAATTGCAACATTGTAGCAGTGTGTCATCGCGCGGCGCCGCAGGAATATATATGCGGTAGCCTGGCTGGGCAGGTTTGTTACATTGCTCTCTCAGCCGATCCAGAGCTGAGAGCAGAAATCTTTAACTATTTATTACCTTACTGAGCCTAGCAAGCAGCTGTTGGCAGCAAGCCTCGGAGCAGTGTGCGGATGTCTGCGTCAGGCATATGGCTGGCGGACCACCAGCCTTCCCTGCTCCCCATGAGGACAGTGTCCCAACCAAGATTGCTGAATGCTTATCAGCTCTTCGCCGCTGAAGACTTGTGTGAAGTCAGTGAGCAGGCAGCAGCTGATATCCTGCGTAGACCCGGCCCTGACCAATAAGTGCCGGTGCTAAGCACCGGAAAGCACCGGCACAAATTAAGCACTGCCTCCATGATGTTTAAGTTCAAGACAGCCCACAGAAAGACTAGGCCCATGCTAGACTCAAATACCCCTGGTGAAAAGGCCACAAGTACAGGCTCAAAAAACGAAAATCACTGAAAAATCTGCACAATCCCATTGCATCCATGGCCTCCATGATGTTTAAATTCAAGACAACCCACAGAAAGACTAGGCCCATGCAAGACTCACTACCCCTGGGCATAAATAAAGGTTGAAAAGTAGGCAAAATGGTTGGAGGCCTAACAACAAAGCCTGCATTCAAAATGGCCACTTGCCTGCCAGCACATGGCCAGTGCCTGTAGCTGCACTCAAAATGGCCACCAGCCACATGGCCTGTCCCTCCCCATGAACACCCCCAAAAATCGAAAAACACTGCAAAATCAGCACAATCCCATTCCATCCATGGCCTCCATGATGTTTAAATTCAAGACAACCCACAGAAAGACTAGGCCCATGCAAGACTCACTACCCCTGGGCATAAATAAAGGTTGAAAAGTAGGCAAAATGGTTGGAGGCCTAACAACAAAGCCTGCATTCAAAATGGCCACTTGCCTGCCAGCACATGGCCAGTGCCTGTAGCTGCACTCAAAATGGCCACCAGCCACATGGCCTGTCCCTCCCCATGAACACCCCCAAAAATCGAAAAACACTGCAAAATCAGCACAATCCCATTCCATCCATGGCCTCCATGATGTTTAAATTCAAGACAACCCACAGAAAGACTAGGCCCATGCAAGACTCACTACCCCTGGGCATAAATAAAGGTTGAAAAGTAGGCAAAATGGTTGGAGGCCTAACAACAAAGCCTGCATTCAAAATGGCCACTTGCCTCCTAGCACATGGCCAGGGCCTGCCTGTACCAGCACTCAAAATGGCCCCCACCCACATGGCCTGTCCCCATGAACAATCCAAAAAAATCGAAAAACACAGAAAAATCAGCACAATCCCCATGCCATCCATGCCCTCCATGATGTTTAAATTCAAGACACCCCACAGAAAGACTAGGCCCATGCACCACTCACTACCCCTGGTGAAAAGGCCCCAACAACAGGTCAAAAATCGAAAAACACAGAAAAATCAGCACAATCCCATTCCATCCATGCCCTCCATGATGTTTAAGTTCAAGACAGCCCACAGAAAGACTAGGCCCATGCTAGACTCAAATACCCCTGGTGAAAAGGCCACAAGTACAGGCCCAAAAAACGAAAATCACTGAAAAATCTGCACAATCCCATTCCATCCATGGCCTCCATGATGTTTAAATTCAAGACAACCCACAGAAAGACTAGGCCCATGCAAGACTCACTACCCCTGGGCATAAATAAAGGTTGAAAAGTAGGCAAAATGGTTGGAGGCCTAACAACAAAGCCTGCATTCAAAATGGCCACTTGCCTGCCAGCACATGGCCAGTGCCTGTAGCTGCACTCAAAATGGCCACCAGCCACATGGCCTGTCCCTCCCCATGAACACCCCCAAAAATCGAAAAACACTGCAAAATCAGCACAATCCCATTCCATCCATGGCCTCCATGATGTTTAAATTCAAGACAACCCACAGAAAGACTAGGCCCATGCAAGACTCACTACCCCTGGGCATAAATAAAGGTTGAAAAGTAGGCAAAATGGTTGGAGGCCTAACAACAAAGCCTGCATTCAAAATGGCCACTTGCCTCCTAGCACATGGCCAGGGCCTGCCTGTACCAGCACTCAAAATGGCCCCCACCCACATGGCCTGTCCCCATGAGCAATCCAAAAAATCGAAAAACACAGAAAAATCAGCACAATCTCCATGCCATCCATGTCCTCCATGATGTTTAAATTCAAGACACCCCACAGAAAGACTAGGCCCATGCACCACTCACTACCCCTGGTGAAAAGGCCCCAACAACAGGTCAAAAATCGAAAAACACAGAAAAATCAGCACAATCCCATTCCATCCATGCCCTCCATGATGTTTAAGTTCAAGACAGCCCACAGAAAGACTAGGCCCATGCTAGACTCAAATACCCCTGGTGAAAAGGCCACAAGTACAGGCCCAAAAAACGAAAATCACTGAAAAATCAGCACAATCCCATTCCATCCGTGCCCTCCATGATGTTTAAATTCAAGACAACCTACAGAAAGACTAGGCCCATGCTAGACTCAAATACCCCTGGTGAAAAGCCACAAGTACAGCCCCAAAAAACGAAAATCACTGAAAAATCAGCACAATCCCAATTCATCCATGGCCTCCATGATGTTTAAGTTCAAGACAACCCACAGAAAGACTCAGTACACCCACCACTGAGTACCCCTGGGCAAAAGGCCCCAAAACAGCCCAAAATTCGAAAATTCCAAAATGTTAATTGCAGCAACTGTAATGCCCCAAACAAACTTACTTGTAAAATTTCTAATCCAACAGTGATCCAAAGAAAGTCAAAAAGGCCTCAAATCTAAATATCCAGCAGCATCCACAAAAAGTAATCCTTCCAGCTCCAGACCCAAATGAAAAGTGACCAGGAGATGGACAAAGCACTGGGAGGAGCCTGCTGAACAGGAACAGGAAGTTGAAGACTGTGGGGCACTTCCTTCCTCCCACCCCCCTGCCCCCCTCCCCAAAATGGACTCCTCGCTAAAAAAGTGCAGGCAAATGTCAAACTAAGGAGTTATTCAGATAAAAATCATCATTTCTAGAAGGTTTATGCTGCTTGCTGGTGGATTTCTTGTGCAGAATTGCAAATTTATATTTTCGCTCGCTGCATCTCAAATCTCGCAATTGCGAAGTACCGCGAGACGTGATCTCGCCGTACTCGCGTTGACAAACTATCGCTGGCAAGCCGCGATGACGTAATCGCGCTCGCCAATTCCCGCGGGATCACACAGCAAGATCCAAAATGGCGCAGCACTCGCAAACTATCGAAAAAAACAACTCGGCAAACGATGATAAACGCCGCGCGCCGCAAAAATTGTATCACCAACGCCGCGCGCTGCCAAAAAAATCCGCTGCGTGCGAATTTGCGGATTTTGCGGGAAATTCGCAAATCTCGCGGATTGCGAATTTTCCAAAAATCCGCAAAATCCGCGAGCGTAACGGATTTTCCGCCCATGCTTAGTGAGAACCAAATTAGGGTCCCTGTGTGACACAATAAATGGAGGTACAGGAAACTTGTAAAAGAGCCCTTTTAAAAAAAATGCATCAAAATGAATGACTTGAATAAAGAGACCTAATCTGGCAAACAAAGAAAGGCCAAAAGACCGGACAAGTAATGTAGCCAGGTCGCAGATAAAATGAAGAGAAGAACATCAGATAGCTTAGTCTGTAGAGAGTCATCGATCTTTCCTCGCACCATGGAAAAACTTTGACCAACTGCCAGAATAGATGGTGATGGGTGGGGAACAGCTAGAATAACATTTGCCACCTCCAGCAGATGATCAGAGCATCTCAGTTGATTCAGCCAAGCTCCATCTACTTGCATGGAGTTGTAGATCGTGGCGGTTCACATGTAAAACTGTACCCTGAAGAGGCAATGGAAGTTGATGGCTTAAGCTCAGTAGGTCGGAATACCAGACTCGCGAACCCCACTCAGGGGCTAAAAGGATGAGCTATGCTTGGCCCATCTTGGCCTTTCTCAGGACCCCTGGAATCAGTAGCAGAGGTGGGAATGCCTAAAGGAGACTGGAAACCCATCTGCAGTGGAATGCACCAACTGCAGAGCCTCAAGAAGGGATCTCCCGGGTGCGAAAGACAAAACATTGAGTGGTCTCAGCAGTAGCGAAGAGATCTATGAAGGACTTATTCTGTTGAGCAACAATGCCCTGCGTTATCTGTGGAAGCTGATGCCATTCATGGTTGGCAAGATTAAGTCTGCTGAGCTCGTCCATCCTGATGTTGAGGGAGGATCCAACTACATCCAGAGCCTGAGAGCCTCTAGACAGAGGGCGTGAGTCGCCGCAACATACAAGGTGTTTGTGATATCTGTCAGGACCAGAAACACAACAAGTGTGACTCCCCAGACCGAATGGGACAGGTCAATACAAACCACACAAGTAAAATATTCCTCTAAGTTACCAACTAGTCATTTAAAAATGAAGGAGCTTATGAAAAGCAAACTCAAAAACAGATACTGTGCATCAAAATTTTAAATATTCATATAACAAACCCTCTTATTGTATAACAAATTAAAATCATTTGTTCGCAATTTGTCGGAGATACAGATGTTGCCACACAGGCACTCTTGCGTTGCGCCAATTGAAGATGAAAGTTCCATTGCAGGGTCCGCAAGTGCCAAACAGGCATAAGGCACCAACAGTTTGCATGACTCGGGAGACCAAAATGCTTTAGAAACATCTAGGCCAAAACATAGGCGTGTGCCCAAAACTTCGGTATCATAGCCTGAATGTCTAGTTCCGATTGTGATGATAAAAAGCCCCTTTAAGGCCACTGTGTCGAGGATGGTCCCTTTAAAAGCAATTCCTTGCAAGGTCCTAAAATTTGATTTTGGTTCAT
Source organism: Lissotriton vulgaris (assembly GCF_964263255.1). Classification (NCBI taxonomy): domain Eukaryota; kingdom Metazoa; phylum Chordata; class Amphibia; order Caudata; family Salamandridae; genus Lissotriton; species Lissotriton vulgaris. The sequence continues at coordinate 1,169,460,348 of NC_141687.1, read as the reverse complement.
TGTGTGAGAATCCCAGGCTGGACAACAAAAAAACAATCATTTACAGGTTGTCCAAACCTGTCTTCAGTAGCCAGTCATTAATGTACAGATATATATATATGTATATATATATATATATATATATATATATATATATATATATATATATATATATTACCTACTGGCGATAGCCAGTAGGTATATATAGTTAGGATTTTTTCTCTATGGAACTTTTGAAAATTCTATGCCTAATAACTTTGGCGTTTGTGGACGGAATTGGCTGAAATTTTCAGGAAAGTGGCACATTTTGTTTCTGAGCAGCTCCTGGAAATTTGGGGGGGGGTTCGTCAAGGGGGGGCCGAGAAAAAAGGGGGGTCCCAAAACGCGTTTTTCCCATGTTAATTTCCATAGGGCGGTTGGCCTCACTTTTAGCCCGAACGGCTGAATGGATTTCCACGAAACTTGGCAAAATTGTAGGGACTGTTAGCCCGATGTGCCTTTGCTAGGTCTCAATATATGTGCTTCAATGGATTTTGAGAAATTAATGTTTAAAACAAGATATATATCTGTAACAGCGCTCCGGGTAGCGCTCCGGTTCGTGAACTTTTCGCGTATCGGAACTTTGCGAAGGGAAGCTGATTGGCTCTCCGGTGTCTGTCAACATTCTAAACAGTCCGGAGCGGCCGCCATCTTGTCTCTCAGTAGGATCGAGAGACAAGAGGAGGCCAAAACAAAGGGGGAAATGAAGGAAAGGGGGCAAGGTAGACCCCTTCTGACCCCCTAGGATTGATGAGGGGGATATTATAGAGCCACGCGGGGCCCCAAAAAAAAACAAAAAAAAAACGATTTTTTCGCCGTAGAGACGCGTCTTGGTACGCTAACCAGGCAGCTAACCGGGAAGCTAACCGGCAGTGTAACGGGAGTCTGAGGAGTAGCTGATTGGCTGTCAACAATGTAAACAGTCCGGAGCGGCCGCCATCTTGTCTCTCGGTAGGATCGAGAGACAAGAGGAGGCCAAAACAAAGGGGGAAATGAAGGAAAGAGGGCAAGGTAGACCCCTTCTGACCCCCTAGGATTGATGAGGGGGATATTATAAAGCCACGCGGGGCCAAAAAAAAAAAATCCGATTTTTTCGCCGTAGAGACGCGTCTTGGTACGCGAACCGGGCAGCTGACCGGGCAGCTAACCGGGAAGCTAACCGGCAGTGTAACGGGAGTCTGAGGAGAAGCTGATTGGCTGTTATCATTGTAAACAGTCTGGAGCGGCCGCCATCTTGTCTCTCTGTGGGATCGAGAGACAAGAGGTGGAAAAAAAAAAGGTGTAAATGAATGAAAGGGGTAAGGCAGACCCCTCCTGAACCCCTAGGATTGATGAGGGGGCTATTAAAGTTCCCTGCGGGGCAAAAGAAAAAAAAATTGCGATTTTTCGTGGTAAAGGTGCTTCCTGGTACGTTAACCGGGCAGCTAACCGGCAGCGTAACGGGAGTCCGACATAATGTGTTTTTTGAACGTTTGTGATATGTGCACGTGTGGATTTTGTCTAATTAAGGTTAAAAATATATATATATATCTTTAAGCGTGTTCTGGCGCGCTTACGTTTTGGGTTTGGTTTGCGCTGCAGAGATGATACGTCACGGTTATGCGATGCATCATGAGGCGTCTCACGGGCTACGTGATACGTCACTTAATAAAGAATATATTTTACAGCTATAGATATTAGCTTTTAAAAAACCAATGAAATTCACAGAAAAAACCATAGGTTATAGACCATATATAGTTAGGAATTTGCATTTACAAAACCTTGAAAATTCACTGAAAAAACCATAGGTTATAGACCATATATAGTTAGGGATTAGCATTTAAAAAACCTTATTTTATTTGCACAAAACCATTGAAATTCCATATATAGTTAGTTGCACTAACTATATATCGCGGACCCGCAATCCACTGCTAATGATGTCACATATTACATCATTCATGACATGGTCAGTGACATCACTGATGACATCACTGATGACAACACCCAGTGACTGTATGTTTCTGTAAAGTTAAAATATGTCTTACATATTGAAGAATGAGTGGATGTATAAGTGTCTGGATGAAGGATTTAGTAGGTGCATGACTGACTGTATGAGAGAATGATTAAATGTGTCTCACTGAGTGTATGGGTTAGTGATTAAAGTGTCTTAATTTGGCAATCATTATTTATGTTGTTCTGTAAACTGCTGCAGGTTTAAATCAGTAGCTATATCAGTAACTATATGGGTTATTGAATGGTTGCCCAAGTATTTGTATGGGAGACTGAGTATGTGTGTGGGTGGCTGGGAGGTGTATAACTCTGTGCATAGATGTGTGAGCAGTTGATTCCCTAGGTGTATGGGTTCAAAAGTGCATGTAGAAACAGCTGTATGGACAGTTGACTGTGTGCATGAGTATATTGGTGAGTGAATGGATATCTCAGTGCTACATGTCAAAGTAAGTACATATGTAAAACACACTCCATGTGAGAGTTGACATATATAAATAACTGAACATAAGAGCCAGTGAATGTGTGAGTGGCTGTATGAATCATTGTGAACTTGTATCAAGGATTGTATAAGAGAGTAAATATGTGTTACTATATGTTTGAATAAGTAAGGTGTGTATAACTGTATAGTTGAGGAAATGGAGATGTGATTGATTCTTTGCATGACTGACTAGGTGTGTGAGTAACTCCATGGATGTGTGACAGTCTGTGAGTACCTATTTACACTGAGTGTATCTAAGGTTATATTAGAGTCTGAAGATGTATTATCACATAAATGATATCATCAGTGATGTAATCAGTAATGTCAAATGAGATGTCAGTGATGTCATCAGTGATGTCATTTGAGATGTCATCAGTGATGTCATCAGTGATGTCATTTGAGATGTCATCAGTGATGTCATCAGTGATGTCACTGACCATGTCATGAATGATGTAATATGTGACATCATTAGCAGTGGATTGCGGGTCCGCGATATATAGTTAGTGCAACTAACTATATATCGAATTTCAATGGTTTTGTGCAAATAAAATAAGGTTTTTTAAATGCTTATCCCTAACTATATATGGTCTATAACCTATGGTTTTTTCAGTGAATATATATATATATATATATATATATATATATATATATATATATATATATATATATATATATATATATATATATATATCCCCGACCCACGTCAACCACCTGTGTGAACACCACAGGACCAAGGTAAGGCTGGAGGACTGAAGGGTGAATTGGACATATTCAGACCTCACCAAAAACTGAATGCAGCTTCTCTGGGACTGTAGGATTGGCACATGAAAGCATGTGTCCTATAAGCCAAAGGACACCATTCAATCTTCAGGGTCCTAAATCAAATGGACGTGGGCTAGTGTTAACGTCCTGAAATGTCCTTCCTGAGGAAAGTTTTCAGGAGCCTGACGTCTTGCATCAACCTCAACACCTGTCCTTCTTGGACACCAGAAAGAACCAGGAAGAGCAGCCTGTGCCCCTCTCCACCTTGGGTAAGACTTTGATTGCTCTTTTTGTAAGCAGAGTTTGAACTTCTCTTGAGAGAATATTGGCATGGTCTGCTGATGTTTGGTCAAAATCAGGAGGAAGGTGGAGACGGATAGACTGAAATGGAACGGTGTAATCAAACTAGACTAGTTGAAGGTCCCATTAGTCTGAAGTACGTGCATGCCAGTTGGGCAGGAAAAAATGAATTGTCCCCCCCACTGTGCCTGGAGGACCTTCGTAGGGTGAAGTAAAGTAGCTTGGTGGCGGATGCAGCAGATGAGGAGGAAGAAGAGGACTGCATCATCTGTCTGTGACTGCGTCCCCTGCCACTGCCCCATCCCTTGGAGCCACAAAAGAGCATGACTGATTGGTGACCAAGTTGCAAGGGCTGCCACTCATGGTAGGGAAGGTCCATTCAGTAACCTCAGAACTTCTGGTATTTCTTGTGAAACTGACAAGCAGGAGAAAGAAGGCCTAAAGAGCGAACCATGGATCTGCTGTCCTTTAAGAGTTCCAGGGCAGAATCCACTTTCTCATCACTGGCTCAATCAAAAGGCATACCCATCAGGGAAGCCTAGTTGCCTTTGGAAACAAAATAGCGTGTACCCAAGCGTAGCATGCCCATCACCCAGGCAACACAATGTGTAGTATCCATTCCGCCTCTCAGATTGTCTCCAGCGGAATCCCTGCAGTCCTGTGCTGTCTGTGCAAAAGAGTTCCTAAAATCCTCAGGAAGGGTTGGCAAGACTTTGCTTGCAGTGTCTCAGAGGACATGTGTGTGGAGGCCCAAGAGGCACATAGTATTGAAGGAGCGTAGAGCTAGATTGATGGATGAAAAATCTATTTTGCCCAAGGTATCAATCTTTTTCAATTCTGTATCGGGATGAGCAGTAGGAAAAGTATTGAGGTTGACCAGCACAACAAGACTTTGTGGAATCGAGTGCAGTGTGAGGAATGATGGGTCTCCCAGTGAAGACCTGTGGTGCCCAGAAATCAGTGGCTCACAGTTAGAACAAAGCCCAGTTTGGACCATGACACCATGAGGATCTAAGTTAAGGCCTCGTGAAATTGCACCAAGGGCTCAGAAGTCAATGCATAGGCTGCAGAATTTCATTTAAGTTTGCCTTAATCTCCGTGGGCAACTGGAAGAACGAGACCTCCGTGGCCGCATGCACCACCCCGAAGGAGACACTTTTCTCAGTGGGGGCCCATGGATGAACTCAGGACAGTTTCAGGTGAAGTGTCTCAGTCCGTGGCATTATAAACGTCAAAGCATAGGGCAGCATCAGCATAATGACGGGGGCAAGTTCTCTGCCTCCTCCTCCTCCTCCTCCTAGTTCTCATTGGGAGGAACATGTTCAAAGCCTTTGACAGTACCCAAGCGAGAACTGGAATTGACCTCCTAATAAGACTGATGTTGGGGCAAAGGAACAGGAGGGGAGCCATCTGCAATCACAGGCTGCGCCTCTGTGATCCTGTAACCCTCGTCAAAGACGGATCCGAGTTCACCACCAGAGTTGGAGAAGATTATGGACCTGAAATTATCCGGATCCGAGGCCTGTCCTGCTCCATGAAGCATCACAAAAGTGTGAAAGCGCAGCCCGGTGCCAGTACTGGACTAGGCTAACGCCGAACTGGGAAGAGCCAATTGATGGAAATTCTGTTGGTGGCCCTGATTGGGCAGTTCAGGCCAGAAGTCACCAGAGGGACCCCAAGCAGTTTTTCAAATTGTGGCATGTCCGCCCTTAGTGAATTGATCTATGGTGAGTTCGACAAAGCTCCGGAAACTCTAGGACTAGGTGCATTGACTCTGGGGCTGGATTCAGCTCAGAATCTGATGATTTCATCTGCGACTCGGACTTTGGACTCCTGACTACTGGACCTCTCCCAAAAGTGGGGGTGAGGAACCCGGTTTTATATTTCTAATGTTTGTGCTTGGACTTGTCTTTTGACTTTGTTCTGGACTTACCTGATTATGGGGAATTGTGTTCTGTAAAGTAGAACTTGGCTTTCCACTCCCTTATGGCCTTCAGATGCCTTTGGGAGAATTTGTTGATGGACTTGTAGTCGTATTTAGTGCCGAAACGCCAAAGACAAGTGTTCATGCTGATCAGTGACGACATCTGTTTACTGCAGGTCTGGTGTGGCTTAAACCCTGTCATTTTGGGGAGAGACATTACTGCACACTGGCACTGTACATGTTTGAATAACTCGGTAAAAACCACCAAAGAAGTTGGCAACGGAGCTATAGATCAGCATTGAAGTGCGGGGGAAAAGAGGAAGTGACGCACTGTACAGTTATGAAGCAGGCTGATGGCATCACCTGCCAGCGCGCCGGAGCTATTGCAGAGTTGTCCAGATCTAGTCTAGAGCATGGGAGGATACACAAGGTGAGGAATGTGTGCTTAGAAGTATCCATCAGAAAAAAGACATACATGATCTAAACAAGTGAGCCCTATGCTGAGTTTTATATTCGCCTACACATCTCTAAATTTACAGATACAAATTAAAGTCCTGGGAAGAGGTTGTCACCCTGATGCCACGCTCTGTACCTCGTGTCTCAATTCCTCACCTTCTCAATGGGGCAGATGGAGTAGGGAGCAGAAGTCAAGGATGGGGAAAAAGTCAATTGAAACAAATTGGCCAAATGGTCTATGACCCCTGCTAGTTTGACACATAATAAATTGCAGCCAAATACCTGCGAGTGTATACCATGAAACAGTGACATGTGCAGAATGTAAAAAACTCATCTGAAGGAAAATAGGTTATTGTATTTGCATGGTTCTAGTGCTTCATACATTTGATGACACACAGATGTGCTTTGGTTGTGGTTAGCATGATTCTCTGCTAGATGTGCAAACGAGCCTGACTGGACCCAAGAGGGGTTTATGAGTTTATTACACAGTGAAGTTGCACAACCACGCCATATAATAAACCACTTTCCTCACACAAAGGATCCCACATTTGAAAATGCCATCCACTCTCTTGAACTTGCCTTACCAAATATACCCATCTGTAGAGTGTGAAGTGTCACGGGAGAACCAAATCTTGTAAGATCAAAATGTGTCTGAAAAACAAATCTGTGTCTATTATGTGTAGTTTTAGGGTGGCAACCTCACTCTATGCCATGGCAGACACTGCTTCCATTGGCATCCAAAGGCATTCTGGCTGTTTTGTTCACTTCCGCTGAGTTAATTAGACCAACACACCACCTGTACCTATGGGTTTAAAACCTGGACTGCGAACAATGTCCGTTATGACCAGGAGTAAGGTGGTCAACCTAATTTGAATAGACTGCGTCCAAGCTCATGGGTATGTCTAGCAGAATTAGAGCAGCAACTGCATTTCTGTACCAGGCCAGAATTGAACAACTGCATCGACCGAACAATGGGATGGTAGCAACTAGCAAACATGGGGTATAGAGCATGCAATTGCATCAAAGTCAGGAAGTTATAGAACACGCAGTTGCACTAAAGTCAGGAAGTAAACTCTTTTCTCTGGGTGCTGCATTGAACTCCCATACACACAGGCAAACGGGGGCACATTATTTACATTAACCAACTGCACAGGGAGTGACATCTCTGGATTTCCCAACACCCATCAGCACAGGAATTGAAATCTCTCTTTTCATATCAAAACTATTTTTAAAAGAAGAAGCCAAACAAGAGAACTTCATTTCACATCATGCACCTACAAAAGAAGTGTCATCACTGGTTTCTCGCCCATGGCACCCTTTGCTCCTCCACTCTCCCAGGACTGACTTAATATTGGTTGCAGCAAGGACATGCAGCAGGTGTGCCAAAGGCAAGCCTCTCTGTGCCCGCCCACACCTGGGTGGTGCACAGCACCAGGTACCCCGGTTCAGCCTATACCCACTACTACCCTGCCACGCTCCTCCATGCTCTCAACCCTGGCCATCGCTCTCTTGCCTGCTGCCACACTACAGCACACAACAAAGAAGGCACATTCACATATACCTCCTGCATATTCTCATGCATTTTCCACACCCTACACGCCCTATTTTGACACCAACAGGACCCCACTTGCTCACAGGAACCATACCAAACACATCCCACACAACAAACCACACTCGCATGCATGCCCCTCAACACCTTCTGCTCACAAAAACACCACTGAGATATGCGACTTACTGCACTAGCATGTTCTGGACATGCTCTTCCTCACACAAATATAGCTAAATCCAACCTCTGCACTGGACATCACTACAGCCATCCCTGCTGGCTACAAGATCGCCAGGCATGACTGTCAGCACAAACCCTGATCTGGATTTGCCATCATATTAAAAAATACCATCAACTTCACCACCTGCATAGATGCTCCCACCAGCTACATGGAACACCTCACATTCAGGATACGCATCACAGCCAACTTCTCTCTTGGCAGATTCCTTGCATGCAAACCACCAGGAGCCCGCAACAATGTTGCCAGCAACATCACAGACTTTGTCGCACATCTCATCATCAATGTCAGCACATTCCTTCTCCTTGGAGAACTTCATTTTCACCTAGAAGAACACACCAATCCAAACTGCACGGCCCTTCTAGAAATCCTTGAAAACCTTAACCTAATCCATTATGTTACCTAACCCACCCACAATTTTGAACACCTATTGAACCAGATTTTCTCCTCAATCAGCAGCATCACCGTTGACAAGCCAGTAACTATGACCTGGACAGACCACACACTCATCAGTTTCAGCATACCCATCCCGCACCACCACAGACCTACCACCACCGAAACCACCCGCTGCAGCTGGAAAAGCATGACGGAAGAAGATAGGCTTCCTCCTTCTCTGGGAACTTACCCGAGCATGTCAGCATCCTGCTGAAAGCCATCAAGAACCTCAACAGTTGGATCATCGCATGAGCCAACACTCTAGCTCTCATCAAGTAAAACCCAATGGCATGAGTCTGACCACAGGCAAACTGGTACACAGAGGAACTTAAGCTGATGAAACCGCACTCCAAGCAAGCACTGCAAGCAAACTGGAGTGCAAATGGAGAACAAGCCAAGACACCACAGATTAATACATCTGCACATCAGCCCCAAGAATCTACCATCAGCAGATACAAAATACCATGCGGACAGCTCATATTTATTGCATCGATGCCATCACTAATGGCTGCAAGGAAATTTTCTCCATTATCAAAGATTCCACTACGCCCCTTGCCGCCTCTAACACCACCACACCCCATATCACCTTTGCAACAAACTCTCGGAATTCGTCTGTAACAAAATCATACATTGCAACTTTGACCCTCAACAACACTGTTTCACCATCGCAACTGAACTTCTAACCCCGGTCAAAAAACTAACCCTAACCCTGTGGCCAACCGTCACCCCGATCTATATCGCTGCTACCACGAAGATCATCCACTCAGGGCCCCATCTCACTTTTGCTCCCACCCCACCTACACCAAAGGACTCTACCGATCATCAAAGCATTAAACAAGCAACTTCAATGCCTCCATTGACTCAGCCACATTCCTGGACACCTGGAAATATCAAACCCCTGCTCAAGAAATTATTTTTGAATTGGTAAAGGTGAAGAAACACCAAGTGCACAGTGCGCGTCTAGGTAGGCTTGTTAACCTGCCATAAACGTACCAAGAAATCATCCAGCCACACTTACAGAACTAGAGACCCATCTCCCTCCCACCATACCCGGCAATAGTCTCAGAGGAACTAATCAACCAATGCCTCACCTATCACCTCAACAATCACCAGCTCTTCAATGCCATACAGTCAGGATTTAGGCCCAATCACAGTACAGTAGCTGCACTCATTGCTGGCACAGACATCTGCATGATCCTTGACAGAGGACACAGCCCTTGTTCTCCTGGACCTCTGCAGCATTTGCCATGGTTTCACACCCCACCTTTATGGCCCAGAGGCATGGCCAGCCCTGGAGAAAGATGGCAGTTCGGCTCTGAACTCAGGCCGAGTCTGCCTGCATCCGTCATAATCCATCGGGCCCATGAAGATGCAGTGGCCTGATATATTCAAGATGGCTGTCCAACTCACTGATGTGGCAGCCGACAACTGGAACGCGGAGCCCCCTGTTAGGACTTTGTCACCATCCCTAGAGGTGACCCCAGGACAGCCCCACTGGCTGAGAGGAGTTGAAACCTAGATCCTGGGCTGTAAAAGCGGGCCTTGCCTTGTGACTAAGAGCGTGCAGCCACGAGGAACTGAGCACAGCCGCCATTATTCTATTTTCTACATGCTCTCTGGAGAGTCCAGGAGCTACCAGAAGAGAACCGTGGCCAAACCTTTGTCTTAGGGTAGACCTGTGATGCCTGGCCCCCCACCTTTGGAACCCGGTCTGGTGATAGGGGGGCCCGGAGATCAGCAGTGCCACAGAAAGCACAGAGGTAGCAACAACATTTATGCTGGGATGGGCTCTGGGACATTCAGACAGTGGGGAAAAGCCCTGAAATCCTGTAACCCTGGCTATTTTGGTGGAAGTCATATAGGTCCCAGAGACCCAGGTGGTCCCAAGAAAGTGAGTGATATACTGCCAAAGACCAGTCCTCCATGCCATAGGCAAGCCTGGGTAGACTTGAGGCCTCCCCTCGTTGACCCCTCCTGGGAACTTGACTGCGATACCCAAAGCCACTGCCTTTAGGGTGGGGAGAATACGTAATCTTGGTAGACTGGGTCGTGTTAATAGTAAAGGGAAAGTGACACACCAACGGACCACCTGCTTTTATTTCGCAATCACATAATATGGGTGAAAACAAGGGACGTGTACAACGATTCTCTCGCTTATGTTTTTTACAATAGCCACATCACCACCGCAGGAATCATGCACCGTAACGAATAATACAGAAGCCTACATGAATTTGTTTAGATTAATGCGTGGCAACACTTGATACACTTCATTTTATTATTTGGCAGTTTTACGAAGAATGACACATGATGCAATGTACGTTATGAAATGAATCATTATAATGTCTATCACTGTGAAGACAATGGCATGCAACTGTTTGTGTTTAAGACTGTAATGTTGCTGAAATGTTGGGTAATTCAATGGATCCTCATTGTGAGTATATTTCACTTTAACAGATTCCCCTGACGAAGTGCCTGTCATGGGCGCAAAATGCATTGGGAACATGCTACTTTAAGTGTTTTCATGGAAACATATGTGAATATAGAAACAGTTTGGATGTGATATTAAACATCGAGACTTATGAAAAAGAAACATTAAAAATCAAACTTGATGAACTCTACAAAGTTTGAAAATCTATTATTCGAGAATTATGATTTAAAATACATGTTGTAAAGTTAGAAGATCTGATGATCCTTTAAGTTGTGCCCAGAGGGTCGTTCCCTACACAAAGGGGATGCCTTGCTTGCATTTAGGGTGGGGAGGACATGTTTCATGAAAGATGTGGGGGCACTGCTGGGCATGATACTCCAACGGAGGCGTTTCCGTGCAGCACCAGATCAGCCTAGAGCCGCCCTGCCCATGCATCACTGAGGTTAGCTGGATAAGATACTGGAGGCAGTTAATAGCTACAAAGAATGCCTTGAGGCCAAAATTCGCAAGGTGGCGATTGACGTGGGCATATTCAAAGATGACCACTGTAAATTAGCAGATAAAGTGAAACACCATGAGGAGGCAGCTAGGGAATGGACTTCGGTCTTGCAGCATACACATGGTGTCTCTAGAAAACACCACGTTTAAATACACCCAACTCAATGACATACATGCCACATACCTCACACCACATAGCTTGAATAACATAATGGACACTGAGGATAAATCATGTCCTTGCTGCTACCTGGTGGATGCCGGATTCCTGCATATGGTATGGGAATGTCCCATGTTCACTGCATACTGGTGGCGAGTGGCCCTGGATAGTTCGCACACCTCCCTTTTACTGCAGATCCCCTGCTACCAAAGTGAGCTCAACCTGGGACTTGCATTGGCTAATTGGACAATTGGTATGCATTGGCATATGTCTGATGGCCTACTGCATAGTAGGTGGAAGGAGGAGCTCTTGAGGTGGGTGGGAGCCGAGGGGGTAGCTTTGCGACAGGAAGAGGAAAGAGGACTCCACTGCCACCCCATAGCAGCAGACTGAGCATCTTGTATTTCTGTTTTTCTAGGGCAGGAGGGAGAAGTATCACAACCATGTCCCTGGGGGAGGACATGGCACACTCTAATCTATGACAAGTAAACCTGAACGTTACTTACTTGTAGCCGTGACCAAGGGTGGCGGTGGGCGAGCTACGCAAATGTTCTTGATCATCGCTTATGTACGATTGGAAGGGAGAGATCTGGCTAGGCGCAAATGGTTCAAAGGTTCGTTCCATTATCTTATTGTTTTGCCTATCGAAATTCTGTGATATATATATATATATATATATATATATATATTGCAACACAGGTATATGTTACGTGATTTGAGCAATGACACCTTGTGTGGTGAGCAGAATATCTGTTACACGACGATGCAGAACAATGATTACGTTAACTATTGAGGAAAATACTAATAAAAAGAATTACAACAAAAATCCTTATCAGGGGACTGCTCAAGATTGGCATCCAAGGACCTGCACTCAGTTGGATCTGCTCTTTCTTAGCAGATAGAACACAGGCTGTCAGCCTCTCCTCCTCTAAAGCCTGCAACTCATCTGCGGAGTGCTTCAAAGTTCACCACTCAGCCCCAACCTCTTTGATGCATACATGACCTCTCTGGCAAACGTCATCCTTACACATGACACCAACATTTTCTCCTAACAAAACACAACTCCATACTCCCCCTCTCAGATAAGACCCCCTACACAAGAAACAAGTTTACAGCGTGTGCGACCTAAGTCGCTAATTGTATGAATGTCAAGTGTCTTAAGCTCAATACCGACAAGACAAAAGTAGGGATATTCAGCAAGAGCACCTCACTATTGAACTACAACTTGTGGCCAGCCAAACTTGGACCCACACCCAGCACCAACACCAGGAACGTCAAAAAAGGAATAGACAGAAAACTGGACATGGCCACATAAGTCAACACTGGGACTGCATCTTGCTTCCAGCCCCTGAAGATGCTGAAGATCTTCAAATGTCTCCCAAGCAACTATAGAACAACTGTCACGCATGCCCTAGTTACCAGCAAGTTGGACTACAGAAACACCCTCTGCGCCGGGATAAACAAGCAACTCACTAGAAGACTACAACCCATCCAGAACTGGACAGCCAGACTCATCCTCAACCTCCAACACAGAAGACACATCACACCATACCTCAGTAGCTCTACTGCTACCAATACACAAACATGTTCAAATTCCATATACACACATTTAACGCACTATACAACTTAGGTCCACCTACCCAGGTGTTTAAGTGGGATAAAGAAAGTGGAGGAGGTCTCTAAAAGTGGCATGGAAAAAGAGGTGTGACCAAGGGGGACTTTACAAGGGACGTGGCATATGTAAGTAAGGGAATGGCCTATATCAAGTGAATTTAGAATCCTGCCTCTTGCAATTTCAAAAAGTGAGCACGTTGCCTAAGATGTATGAAGGCAGAAGAACACCTCAGCACAGTCCAGAAACTGACCACACTAAAGATAAGCCTGAAAAAACCCTGCCAGGAGTCAGAGGGGGGAAATGCCTTGTCCCATTTTAGACAAACCAGATTCACATTTTGATCTTTTGTTTTAAGACTCTGCCACGGTTCTGCTGCTGAATGTCATAGGGTTGAGTAAAGGGGGGTTCACCCAAATAAGTCACTGACTGTCGTAGGAGAATCTATAAGAACAAAAACATTACATTGATTTCCATTGTTGCATCTATGTATGGGACCCTGCATAGTAGCGTAACCAGTGTTGCATGGGCCCAGGTTAAGGAAGGAGATAGGTCCCCTGGCTGCTGTTTGATTTATAAAATGCAGCAAGAATACATACTATCAGTCGGACTGCCAACAGGCTCCAAGGCTTACCATTTACCATTGCACTGCGCATGGAGAATGAAATGTGCTATATAAAATATAAAATAAAGCAGCAAAAGAAGTACAGGTCAGCCTGTCCAGTGTTGAATGCGAAGGCTCACAGAGTGAGTCTCTTAGGAGAGCTCAGCCCTGGCTGAAGGAGATCCTCATCTTCAACAGGAACAAAAAGAAGGCAACCAGGGCCTTCTCTCTTCTGTTATTTCTCTTCAGTGCAGGCTCCAGGAAGTGCAATGGTGAGCCATAAAACAGCCGCCAGTCACTCAAGGAAATGTTTTGTTTCCTTGTCCCGCCTGCTGCAGTCTGTGTTTTTCCCAGTTTTCTTCGGCTTTATAAATAAAAGTGCTAAATTTAGAGCCTGAAAGGGACCCCTTTCACTTGCCATTTTTAATTAATTGCGGCCAGTGCTCAGGCCCAACAGGACCTGGCCTACTTAAAACCCTGGAACTAACTGAACAGGGGTGGCTCCTCTGCAATGGCATAGGAGCGTCGCACCACTGGTTCTGAGCCAGCAGCTGAAAAATAAAATTATATTTTATTATCATTTTATTTTTCAGTTGCTGCCTGAGTTAGCGTGTATAGGGAGGGGGCGGGTCCGGGCCAAGGGAGGGAGGAGGCATGGAGTGCTATGTGCACTTCTAATACACATACCATGACACATGACAGCTGCAATAGAATACAGAAAAAGCCCCATCATGCTCCTGCATCAATTCTTGACAAATGCCAAAGCGCACATTTTTGAGAACTATTTTCAAGCCCTTGCTCTGAACACGCACAGCCCAACAAGCCCATTGAGCGCACCTGTGTAGTGAGCTTTGTTTACCTTTGCCTTATTCTAGTCTGTTCTTTATGTCCTTTGTTACATGCTTGTCATTAACCTTTTCCATGCTCATGACGGAGCCGCTCCGTCATGAGCCTCGGTTGAGCTGAATTCCGCGCCTGCGCTGGACGTTCCATTGAGCGGGCGGGGCCATGACGGAACCGCTCAGTCATGAGCACAGCTCAACCGCGGCTCGTGACGGAGCGGCTCCGTCACGAGCATGCGAGCGCCGCTCTGACCCCCTCACCCCAAGCGCTGCGGAGGAATTGCCGCCGCAGCGAAGGGGTTAATGGAATCATTCCTTACAGTTCTATGTTCCACATGTTGCATCGTTGTATAGAGAGCGTATCTTCAAACATGTTTATGTTTGAAGATGCATCTCTCGTGGGGCTGCTTTCCAGTTGGGATATATTGCATCGTTGTATAGAGAGTGTATCTTCAAACATGTTTATGTTTGAAGATGCATCTCTTGTGGGGCTGCTTTCCAGTTAGGATCACGGATGTTGGGAAGCCATTCAGCAGTTGGTCCGACTTGAGAGCAGCAGCAGTGTTATGCTGATACATGGATTAAACCTTTTAATTGCAATATCTCCTGTTCTGCCTACATTTATTATTTGGATTTCTAATACAATATTGGATACTTCACAACCTGTGCTCTCAGTCAGGAGGCGGGAGCTCAGCCCTCTACCTCTGGCTCAAGGCGCTCGCCGAGTCTGCCTCTGGAAGGTTTCACCGTGGCAGAGCCATCTGTTAAGTGCATTTCAGACCTGACGCTTCTGGACTCGGTGAACTCAGCATAGGGAACATTGTCTGCACTAAAACTTAGCTGCGCATGATGCCTGGCATAGTATAAGCAGAAGGGACAGTCGGAAAGAGCAGAGACGGGGTTTGGGGGCAGCCGAGCAGCGCGAGGTCTGCCCCCGGGCAGATTTAGAAGGGGGAGGGGGGCGATCAATAGGCAGCCATTTTGCTGCTTTGGGCTGCCTTGGGAATAGCCCAAAGGCAGCCCAAATTTAAATAAACAGCCCAAGGAACCTTCATTAACTGGGGACTTTGCGCTGTCCCAGCCACCATTTTAGGTTCAGTAACCTGGTGGCTGGGAGTGCAGGACAGGTGTCTGTTTTTGCCCACCCACCCTCCCTAGGCTCAGGTTTTTTGGTGTTGGGTTTTTTCCAAAAGTTTTTTTTTTAACTGGGGCCGGTTTGAGACAGGTGTACAAGGAGGGGGGGGGGGGGGGGGGATTTTGTATGTTGTCGCTTGGAACAGGTGCTGGCGGAGTTGTTGTTAAAGTTGGCCAAGGTTGGCTGGAGTTTGACAGTTATCAGAAGTTGGGGGAATTGGTGAGCGGGAGGGGGGAAATGTT
The DNA here is from genome assembly GCF_964263255.1 of Lissotriton vulgaris. Lineage (NCBI taxonomy): Eukaryota > Metazoa > Chordata > Amphibia > Caudata > Salamandridae > Lissotriton > Lissotriton vulgaris. Next base: position 1,169,444,684 of record NC_141687.1, on the reverse strand, counting down.
AAGGCTTACATTAGAGGGCGTTTGTTACAGTTGCAGGAAGGCAAATAGGTTTGTAGGTCTTAGGAGGGTAACAGTTAGTGGTAGGTGGGAAGATGGTGAAAGATTTAATGTATTGCAATTTATGTTTGGATGTTGCAGGGTGGCGGGTTTTTATCATGCGGGGATCGTAGGGGTGGGGGAGGAAATGTAAAGGTGGTGAGGTAATTCGATGTTTAGAGAGGTGTTAGTTTTGTAAGGCAAAATTGCCAGTTTAATAAACTGTGATGTGCACCTGTTTCAATAAAGCGTCCGTTTACACACAAAAATGGGTGTCAGTGTTGCTCGACCCCCTTTCCTCCCTCCCAAATGTTGCTTGTGTCTTGTGTCTGTCGAGTAACACTGGAATCTGCTGCTCCAAAGCTCGCGCTGTTTGGCAGGTGAATGGCAGTGAGCCTCAATTCGATCAAACGACCCACTCAGGAGTACGCAAATTATTCACAATGGAAAGCAGGCCAGATATGCAAGCTAACGGGCTCATAATATCGTCTGATGCTTATTTTCCCCAAAAATCCGCATAATTATTCCCAAAGGTTGAAATGTACTGCAGTAGGCACCTTAACAGCTACAATCCCCAATCAAACACCCACAGGGCTCCAGGCCAGGCCACGCCACGCCGCCTGGACTAAGCCTCGAGGACCACGCAAAGCGTCGCAGTTCATTCTAAGGAAGCCGACCAATAAGCGCAGGTCGTGCCTGCCGTGCGTGGTGATGAAAGCGCGCCAGGCGGAGAGCAGGTGTCAGGTGCGGCGAGCGTCTTCAGGGAGGGGAGCGTACACAAGTGCAGTTTTACTTTTAATGTACGACCTTTGGCAAACAGAAGCAGCAAACCTGGCCTAGCCCTGCCAAAGACTGCCTCTCTCTCTCTGACTTGGCACAGCTGCTGAGAAATAAACAAAAATACATTGGTGTGTTGGTTTTTAATTATCTTGCCTTTGGAAATAGAAAAGCTGAACTGACTTTTAAATCCAAGACAGAGGGGATTTTTGGACGAGCAGTGGGGGTGTGCGTGTAGACAAGTGCCGGCAGATGTCATTGCGTATTCCACCAGGCTCAAGCCTGTCTAGGCATGTTTTGGGAGGGACATCAAGAGCCCTCGCACAGTATTCTGCGGGCAGGGGTCTATGCATGGCAGGGGTCTATGCACGGCTGGACGAATACTATGTGCTGCAGGGACAATTCTGAAAGGCTGTTCGGCAGGGCACTCTGCTCCTTTCATCTTGTGAAGGTGGATTGAGGCATCTCGTGAGAAGGGAATTTCCTGCGGATTTTGCCTGCTGTGATCAAGGACTCCCTTTCCTCTGATAACAAGCCCCAGAGTCTGTGATTTATGTTTTTTGCCATGCCAGCCTTTATTGTGTACTGTTGGGGTCTCTGGTTCGAACCACGGAGGGTTCTACAGGTAGAGGACCAGTGGCACTAAAGGTCAGATGAGTTTGGCACCTAAAAAGGCTTCAGGATAATAGATTTCTGTTATATAGCTATATTCAGTTTAGTAGCCGCCAGTTTTAGATCCTCTCAGAGGTCATCACAACACTGGAGAGGACCTGGAGGAGGCAGACACCAATATATTAGGGAAAGATACACTCCGACCAAAGGTGGGTAACCATTGTAAATAGGAGATCACCTTGGGAACAACAGCACAAGGTGGTGTCTCTGACTTTAGAAGTCTTTCAATATGCAGGTCAGCAGCACGATTAGCATCTGACTGAGAATCTAAAGCTTCTTTGTACTTCAACTCCATGTCTCAAAACACTCCGGAAAGCTTGCAGAACTCGAAAGGCTGTAGGGAGGCAGTGGCAGCAGTCTTCAAGCCACTGTTGGGTGTTGTAACTTGATGTTTAATTGTTATCCATGTTTCATATTGGTATGAACCCTCCACCCCTCCCCTTTCAGGCAGAGTGTTGTAACCCTAGGCGGAACGCTCGACAGGAGCTCACCTTAGAATGTTGGTAGTGAGGAGGTGATCGTGCCAAGGTCAGAACCAAATAAACGTACTCTTATTCTTCATTGCGTGTGAGCAGTTATTGAAGAGCAGTTCTAAAATTTGTTCTGCTAAAGTTCAAGGGCTGCGGAACAGGCCTGACGGTTCTCTTGAACGCCTTTCCTTACGCGGTCATTCTTCTCTTCCTCTTTCACACATGGATGGGAAACTGGTATACAGCTCATAATGCTACGAGTTGGGGTAGTAGGGGGAAGTAAGTGAAGCATATGTATTACCAGGCTTCAAGCAGAAAGCTTGTGCAGAATCTCCTGGAGAAAATCACCATGTTTTCTGCAAAATCTGCCCAAGGTCCAGGCAGCAATGCTTATAGAAAGCAAGAGGAGTAGCCCACGTTGCTGCCGTCCTTGTCACTTGGGTGGGAGTTGTCGTTAGAATGATACAGATACTGCCATCAATCTTAAACAAATGAGGTTTTAAAGAAACCCAAAACTGTCGGAAGTCAGAATTTATAAATGCAAGAAATGGTAACTGGGATAAGACCACCAAATGACCCAACCAGATCCTCGGAGATTCCATAAGGTTTCTTCCTTTTCATGTAAAAATCCTAAGTTCCGGTTCAGTTCGATTGCACAAAACTTCTTCAACTGAAGAATCACATAGCCTGTGGCGAAAAATTAAAATAAGGGCAATTACTTGACTTTGCTTACATTTCCATTAAACCGACTGGAATGAATGAACGTGTCCTTCAAGAGGTCTGCTTTGCATTTCCGGAAGACGATTTAAGATTCTTTAGAAGAAAGATTCTCCAAGGCTGGGTTATACACCCTAAAACAATTTTCTTCTGCATTACTGCAGGCAAGGCACATCTTTGTTGTACATATAATGGTTATGTATTCTTTTGGGAAACCAAATGAAAGCAATCAAATTCTTCAGAAAGCAGCCCCATCAGGGACCTGGAACCTGAGACAGCAACAGAGGAGCAAGAGGTATGTGAGCCATTTTTCACAGGGTCTTACGCTGCTAAATTGGCCTATAAGAACATCCTGAAGTTGGAGGATGTTTTCAATATTTCACATATCAAAAGGCAGAAAGGAATATGCCCAACTAATAAAGAAATTTTCATCCCAATGATTTCCCAAACCCAGTGTGGATGTAACTCTCTTTTCTTTGGAGTTTTCTCTGTAGTGAACAGGGCTGCACTCTTTTGAGAAAATCTGCCTCCGCATTTCTTGTTACCAAAATTATGTTGTCAGTGAAAGAACTCCAACATTTTAATTAATAGGTTGTAGAGAAGGCGCGACCAAAAAACCCTGTATCACTTTTTGCATGCTTTGCATACCTCACTACCCTTAAGTTCACCACAGGGATTCGACCAAATCTTTTAAAACATCCAAATGGGTCCCCCTTCTCAGAAAGGGAGTTGTGGGCCGCACTGTGATCAACTTTCACGGTGTGAGAAGAATCCCAGTGATCAGTGGCGTAACAAAACTTGAGGGGGCCCCCCTGCAAAGCACATGGATGGGGCCCCCCCCACCCTGGCGGCGCGGCCCACCATCAGCTTCCTGCTGACCACCATATTGTGGCGATAGGACCCTCAATCTGCCTTTATAAGCATTATAAAATGCAAGTACGCTCGCTGAGCCCTTGGATCACCCCATACCACACTAAGGCTACACAATGGGCAACTGAAAACGGGCGACATTCACTCCCTCCGACCTTTGCTCATTCTTTCCAACCTTTCTTTTATTTCCTTTCTTATTCACTTCTTTCCTACTTCCCTTCCTTCCCTTCTCACTCTCCACTCTTTCCATTTCTTCCCCTCTCTTCCTTCTCCCTCAACCCTTTCTGTAGCTCCATTCTTCTTTTCCTTCTTTGTTCCTTCTCTTTCTCCCTTGCAGTCTTCTTCCTTTGCCCTATCACTCTCTCCCCATCTCCTTGCAAGCTTCCTTCCGTCTCTCCTTCCTTCATTTCTGCTTTACCACATCTCTATCTTTCTTCTAGCTATTCTTCCATACTTACCTTCCACCCTCCTTTCTTCTCTCCACCACTCCCTTTTCCTTTCTTCCTCCCTCCCTTCTACTCTCCTAATGGCCGTCTCCCCACCTGTCCTTCCTTCCATTCCGCTCTCTCCTTTCCCCCTTTCTGTCTTTAAGCACCCCCACCCCTCTTTTTTGCTCCGACTCTTGTTACGTAGTTGTATGTCTGGCCCAGCCATCTGAAGTGCAGCTGACACCCACTAAGGATTATCATAAATCATTTAGCAATGTTTTGTTCTGGTCTCAAATGTTATTAACAACACAATTAATATTTTAATATTAACTTGCTTAATAAACCCTAACATCTCAGTTAACTCATTTATTGATGCCACTTGTCCGACTGGCTATGTGGCTCACGTCAATTTATAACAAAGAGAATTTAAGACAGTAAGTAAAGACAGGTGTAAGACACATCCCTGACAAAAATCCACTGCAATTTAAAGAAATATGACTCTAAACTGCTTGATGAAGAGCCAGGCAAAAAGGCAGCGCTACCTAATGATGAATGCAGGATGTCAATGAGCTACAATGACATCCACACAAGTCTCCAAGAAGCATCATTTAATCATTATAGTCTAATACCTCCTGCTTTGAAGGAACTGCACTGGCTTTCCATTAAACTAAGAATTACATTCAAAGGTAATGTATACAAATCATTTCAAGTATATGGTCCTTTCTATCTCGGTTACTTGACCCCCAATGTAAGGTAATGTATACAAATCATTTCAAGTATATGGTCCTTTCTATCTCGGTAACTTGACCTCAAATGTAAATCAGGAAACAACCTGAGGTCAAGCAGCACTAGTCCTCCAATAGACCCACAGGCAGATTAAAGCAGAATTACGGAAAACAGTGAGAGCTCAGGGGATGCTTTTTGGAATTCCTTGCACCACATCCTTGAAGTCATCGCCAAACTTTCATCCTCAACAAGGTACTGAAAAAAAAAAGTCATTCACAGAAACCTATGACCATGAGGAGACACTATTCAGGACCACCCATCACCCTTTTTATCATAGCGCTCCTCACGGTCCGTTGTCTCACAGTGTAACTCCCACCAATATCCATCTCAAATATTCACCCCTAACAGTTGCCCACGTCAGTCTTTAAGCCAAATGTTTATATTGTGAATTCCATCTCTCTCCTACTCGAAGTGCAAAGTTTACTTAGCAATAGGTTAGGGAATTACAAAAATTATAAAACAAGTACATAACTAGAACACTAAAGGCAAGTGAACAAAGTGTGTAACTTTCCTTGGTAGCAAATAGAAACTCCCCCCCAGCCCCATAAATGTAGGTTTTCCTTCCACATTACCAATTTGGATATAGATAATTTAAACCCATGTCAAATGTATGTTCTCCAAATACATCAACGGTTGCTCCCTGCCCATCCCCACACTGGATAGCTATGTATTACTACCCTTAACATGTGTAAACTCTCTACTAGATCAAGGTTGGGAATGCGTTCCAAACTTTGCAAATAACTGCACACTGCAGGTTTTCCACTATTTTTCAAGGCACCTCCCCCACACTCGAATGCCCACTCCCCACCACTGAGATGTTTGCTCTACCATAAAATTACATCATGATTAAATCAAGTAGCAAGTGAAAATTCACGACTTTTGTAAACACTACATGCAACCTGTGGAGCGGCAAAATTAATCTTAGTTACGCAAATGGCTTTGGTAGTTACATCTGGTGTCAAACAAATGGAAATATCTGACAATTGACTGATTGTACATCCCTTAGTTTCTTGGCGTCAGTTTGTATCTGAAAAATACCCAATAGTTGCTAATTAATGCCACCTATATACAGTGTACAAAACAAGTGTAATATATGGCCAGTCAAGGGATGTACGTCACCCTAAGCCAAAGGAAGTGATGGAGCGCTCATTATTCCTAGGTCAGTGTGCAAGTAACTCATACAGTCTGGACTCATACAGTCTAGGTATACTCTTTGCCTTCGGAGGCCTGTTGTCCTCTTTATTCCATTATACAATCAACTCTGGAAGTCCCAGATGTAAAGTAAAAGACTGGGTAAGCTAGTTACTCGTGGACTGGGGGAACTTCAGCACTCTGATGCAATATTTGCTACTCCCCTAAAACGGCGCAATTTACAAATGCCCTCATTGCAGATTCCCTATCATAGCTTTCAAGTAATTGGGAGCTACATGCCACAGCTTCAGTCAGGTCTGTTTTTTTTATCAAACATACTTTGTATGTAAGATTAGAAAGGACCCATATTTTTAAAAGAATACCGAAACTATAAACACCAGAACATAAAGTTGAAATGGAAACAAGGGCAGGTTGAACATGTCACAAATGGAATAGGTTACATTTAACAGCTATATAGGTGCCAAGTGTCCCAAGTTCATTTGTGGCTAGTTCGGTAAGTTCCTTTTTTTCTTCTTAGACTTGTAATCTTATTTAACCCAAAATAAAAATAGGCCTACAAGTCCTAAAATTCTAAGGAAAACCCGGGACCATACTAACAAATCGCCTGTGGACCTAGGAAAAATGGTAGGTATGAATTGGTAGCTGGATAGCTTTTGTCTTCTAGGGCTACCTGTCCAAGAATTGTATCTTTTTCCTATCAGATGTTATGACTACTTTACTCAACAGTCATTGTGTGTCGACCTTGGAGGGGTGAAAGGCTGAAGGCGCATTGCTTGGGGCTTAAATACAATATTTTTTTCCATGCTGTGCCTTAACTGGATTTCAAGCTCCCGGTTCTGAATAAGCCGTTAATAGGCATGTTTTCAGTTCAGAAGGAATTACCCATTAGTGCCATGATGTAGTTATTTGTAGGCTATATAAAACGAAAAAGTTATTTCTAATAAAGGAAATACAAGATAAACTGTAGTTTTGAAACGTCCTGCAGTACACACAGCTCACCTTTATGAATAGTGTGCCTATCACAGTATGTACTTCGCTGGACTGTTGATTAATGCCAGGCTAGGGGTGAGCTGAGCTGGGCCGGCCGGAAAGTGGGGCCCCGGCCTGCATGCGTCTGAGCCAAGCAGGTCCGGTCTGCACTCTCTGAATGCTGCCTCTCAGCTTTGCAGGCGGGCCGTGAGCTGCTGCGGCAGTGGGTAATTACCTTGGAGGCTGGCTGAGTGGCCTAGTTGCCCACCTCCGGCCTAAGCTCAGATTCCAGTCACTGCATATTTCTTCTGTTCGTTATACTTTTTTGCAATGCAGCGCTTTAAAAGTGCGCTGCGAAAAGTGTAACGAACAGGAGAAATCTGCAGTGGAGTGGAGTGGCAGGGGCCCATACCAGGATTCCATTGCCACCACCCACCTCTCTGAGTCTCTCCACTCCGACCTCGGGACGGTGAGCGGCACCACACCATCAGGGGAGTAGCTTGCGTTTCGGACCACTACTCCTGCCCTGCTTCGTACATACTCACGTCTCACGACAGGACACGACTGGACACTCACCTGCAGCAGAAGACAGGACGAGCGTAGCCGCAGGGGCTGGTACTAGTAGTACTCTAGTATAATTATCCTGGCACAGCGCGGCTGCACCCTTCTCAGGAGTCAGTACTGGTACAAATCACGCGCACTTTTAATTACAATGCGCATGACTGTGGCACCAGCCCAGCCCCACCCCCGTAGACGCGGCGCCGCGCACGCAGATGCACCATTTAATTATGAGTACGGGCGTACGGACTGCGCACTATTTAATTCATTTATTAATTAAATAGTTAGAGACCGTCACCGTGGTGTGCGTGTACAGTTTAATTTATGGGGACTTGTGGAGGCCTCAGGCAGTGCGTGCAGTTAACTTGAGCACCATTTTATTTGCGAAGATTGAGGCTTGCTTGCACTGCAGCTGTCTCCCTCCGCTGACAGTGAGGGGGCCCCTGGAGGAGCGTGGGGGGCCGAGGCCCCCCCGCACTGCGGGGCCTGCGGGGCCCTGTGTTACGCCCCTGCCAGTGATGAAGCATGCCACCTATGGTGTGTGAGGTAATTCGTCCTAAAAAAAGGAACATCCCGGTTCAGCGAAGTCTTTCACAGAAAGCCAGCGCAGAGAACGACTGGCTTGTGAGAAACAATCTCTTCACTGGAGGCAAAAATTATCTGCACTGCAGATTCTGCACTTCCTGAAACAGTTGTATTTGAAATGAGGTGAGAAGGTGGAGGGCAAAATACAGGTTATTATGGAATTCACTGCTGTATCCACAGCTAAGGTTTTTGTGGGAGACAAAAAAGACATGGTAGGAGATGCTTAGGTTTGTCTAATTGATTATAACAGCTACACGCCAAGGATCCTACTTGTGCATCAAGGGTTGTACAGGATTTCTACGTTCTTGACCTTTGACGACTTGCCCAAACTCCTCCCCAATTGGGAGCGAAGACAAACGCATTATTGATTCCAAAGTTAACTATCTCTCTTTAAATTGGAACTAGGCTGGAGATAACTATTCTGCATTCAAGCTTCAACCTTTTCCCAGCTCGTGTTGTCACTCAAAGCTCGCCAGGGTATTCATAAGGAATTTAATGTTTAGTTATGCCTGCCTATGACTGTTTTGTTTCACAAGATTTTAAACATCAGTGGGAGGTATGCATTAAAAGAGCAAGAGATAATGAGGATCCTTGTGAGACCCTTCAAAGGGGATGCCTCCTGAGACAGATCAGGACATTGAAATACTCTTTAGTAACTACAAGAAAATAATCTGAACCACTAAACGGTGTTCTCCTGTATGTGGATGGGTTGGATATCCACCGTCTCAAAACCAGCAGAAAGGGTAACCATCACCAGGAGGCAGACTGTGAAGCGCTGAGTAGCATCCAAGACCCTAAGTGAGGCTCTCTTTGTCCCGCAGTGAAGCAGAAAGCCCAACTGCATATTAGTCAGACAGTTGGAATTATCAAGAAACTCTTGCAGCTGTTTCACCACAGGTTTTTCCAATGTTTTGGCCACTATGTTGATAATGGGTCAATAGTTAGCTAATATTTAGTTATTTTGAGATGAGATGTGAATAGGACATTTTAAAGGGAGTGTGATAAAGGCACTGGAAAAGACAGGCTAATGGGGGAAGCAATATCGGGCGGGAGGTCAAAAGCAATCTTCATGAGGATCTATCAGTGATCAGGGTCAACCTGCAAATCGGTAGCCTTTAGAGACCTAAGTAAGGGTACAACTGTTGGAGCAGAGACTGGCTGCAAAGCATCGCCTGAAGGAGGTGCCGCTGGACAGCATGGAAGAGAAAGTGGAAATTTGGCACTCACAGCCAGTCTCTATCTAATTGTATTAATTTTGCCTAGGAAGAACGAGTTGAAGACTTCATATAACTTAGAGGTGTGTTCAACTCCTGCATAAGAAGGTGCTGTACAGGTGGAGATAGCAATCAGTTTGAAGACCCCTCTTGGTTGGTTTTCAGCTTAAGAGAAGATCTATGACCAATAACACTTTTTGGCTGCAGGAAGTCTGTTATATCACTGTAACTTTACAATTCAGAACTGGTGGAGAAGTAGGGCAATGGTACAGCTAAAAACTAATCAAGTTATGTTCACAGCAGATAGCGGGAGTTCTTGGCGACTCTACAATGTCTGTATTTTTCCAAAATATTGCATCCGAGGTGTGCCCCTTCACATGAGTGGGCCTTGGATGTGTTGAATAGAGCCTATTTTCAGCAGAGAAGACTCAACTAGTGAGGCAAGCGAGTCGCCTTAATTCTCCTGCCAGAGATTAAAATCACCTAGAACAATTACAGAGTGCCATTTTACCCAGGTGTTTATTATGTAGTATACTCCTGCTTGGGCAGTGCTACCATACTACCCACGTACTGGAGAGCTTGGGAGAGATGAGGACCTTTAAAGTCTGAACATCATCATCTGTCTGACCATCAGGTATCATAGGGGCTGAAACTCAGAAGTGATTTTTATCAATAGAGGTGACCCATTCCCACCCAAACTTAATTACCACTAGCATGTCCTGATGCAATGTAAAATAAGAGGGTGAGACCAAGTTAGTGATGGATTGAAAGTGTAAAGACAATTTGAATTTGGATAAGGGGCCATCAAGAAGAACATATTCCATGAGAGAAGATTCATATTAAGGTACCAGTGGCCTTGGTAGATATAAATTGCACACAGTATGGAGGTCTGACCAAAAGAGTCTTGTATTAACATATGGGCAAAAAGTAATTAGATAGTTTTCCATGACCACCCTTCCAACAAGTTATTCTTTTATGTCCTGTTGTTCTTGCAATTGAACTGTCTCTGTCAAAGGCTGTCCCTCTGCTTATATTGATACCAGGCTGTGTATGTGCTGTGATGCAGGTTTCCGATGTCGAGTAATCTCCCAGCTACATGGAGCATCTTGAAAAAGCTCTAAACCTGATGGCAGAGAAAAAACACTATAAAGTGTAGTTGTATCCTTGTGGATTGCCGGGTACTTGGTCACCAGTCATTTGGTGCACATCCAAAACTGAAAAGAAGATTTCAAATGAGAAGGAAGTGTACCTTTGCAAGCCCACTAGTCGATGGGAGGAGAGAGCACAAATCTAAAACACATGCTGCAAAGATATACACCAAGGGACTGACTAGCACTAATAAAACAAAAATGTATGCTTATAGAGCACAGGTACATTTTCTAATAAGCGGGATGAACATGTTCTTGTTGGCTTCATATGAATGCACAAGAGTTCAGCCCTTTAAGATCTGAGGAGTCACCTTTGTTAGGATTTTGAAACAATATGAAGGAGGTAGCCTTTGTGAACAGAGAGATGGCAGCCTGAACTGACATATGGCAAAATTAATAACTATGAGTTGTGAGAACCAAAGTTGTCTCAGCATTTGGTGCAATAAGTATCAGCTTCATGCTTTGTTCATTACATGAGGTATTAGTGTAAGCAGATGTCTTGTATCTGCTTATTAGGAGTACACTCCTCCTGGAATATAACATGTGAGTATCTGGGGATTATGGGCAAGCTGCTTCCATTTGGTAACATTCTATCTCATGAACATGCAGCTTCCTTATGCGATTCCCGAAAGAAATCCCTTCAGAGGTACCAGAGTGAATACAGTTCTTTCTTGTAGCAATGACACGTCTCCTGTGTCAGGTGTTAGATCTCTGAAATTCTAATGGAAGTGCTGCAGCACAACTAGACAGCGGTTCCTGTGGACTAATGTAACTGATTTAAGCAATACATAGGCACAATCGCAATATAAAGGGTAGAATAATGTCAGAGGGCAAGAGACTATCCACACAGTAGGTTCAGTATAACATGTTTTATTAATTTTTACGAGAAACAAAAAAGATACATGTACTTTTTTTCAATTTACAGGAGTAGATATTTGTGCATTGTGTCGCCAAGTGAAAATGGAACCTAAATGTGAGTTACAAGGTGAATATTTATATGCATGGCTTCCATAAATTATAGGAAACGACCATTCATATATAATTTCTGAACAGCATAAGTATACAATGGTACATGATGGGTAATGGTTCGTTCTTTCTGCTTTTCGACGGCGTTTCGACCGTTCTATCAATGAGGGTTTTCCTCAGGACTAGTGATGCAGAGACATCTTGTTGTAAATGAATCTAGGACCCTAGTGTACATTTTCCTGATTCATGCCCTTATATAGGTATACATTATTCAATCCTTATATATGTATGTATGTATGTATAGGCATTTATATAGCGCACTACTTACCCGGAGGGTCCCAAGGCGCTTCGACCGCTGCGAAACCCTTCCTGGCTTCCCTGAGAGATGGTCCCTTAATGGGTATCTCCAGGGTGAGACCAGGCATCCCCGGCGGTCTGGTGGGGCCGTTAGTGAAGATGAGGCAAGCTAATGCCCAGAGCTGCCGAGTGTGATCGCTGATCAGAGTGGGCACCGAGGCGAGAGAATTATCGAGTCCGCTGACCTTGGTCCAGAAACCTGCCGCGCCGGGATTCGAACCCTGGTCCCGGGCCGTCCTCTGCTCTCGGGTCTGCCGCCATAGAAATCAGTACCATATTTGGCCTGAGTCTTGCTGCCCAAATACGGCATGGCTACTTCCACTAAGTTCCGAGAATCAACAACGATTTCTTGGAAAAACCCACCTTCAGCAGCTAGGGACTTCCCCCTGCTTGAATATTGATTTATCCAAGAAATCCTGGAGTTTTCAAAGAATTGAGTCTTTGAGTGACGTTATTAAGTCCAATCATACGTCAAACTCAGCACCTTCAAAGTATAAATATGCCTAGGTTTGCCCAGACAAACACACAGTGGTTTGGAGCAGATCGACTAACTACTTGCCCGAAGCCCTGCAGCAGCAAGTGCCGAAGGAAGCCGACCCTCCAGCTGATGCACTGAGAAACGCTGTCTTTTCTCTTGCCGAGAAATCCAGCTCCAGTGTTTCCGGCTTACCGTTGCGGGTATCTGGGAAATCGAGTCCTGAGAGAGAGATACAAGACCTCCTTCGTTCTAAAACCAAGGTACGGAGCGGATTAGACCTTTAGAGAATTCTTGGAATAGATTCTTGGCAGAAAAATACTAAACTTAAGCTACTCCTCACTTACTTCTTCCCTCGTACTAGACTTAGGTTAGGTACACCGGGGTAGGCGTATTTTAGAAGTACCAGTTGAGTACTTTTTTTTATTTTTATTAACTTTATACTTTATTGCATATACAATTGTTACACAGCTCATACAGCCTACAGCCCTGAGGCCGTCAGCAGACTACATCATCACAGTACTTCAGTCTATGGAAAGTTTACACAGCCTTCATGCCAGCATCCCGGGGGCCTGGCGGCAATGAGAACAAAGAACATAAACGAGTAGTACATTAATGCCCGAGGCAGGACCCCAACCATCACTCACTGTTGTCATATAGTGTATCCGTGATGTGCGAACCACCAACGACCTCGCTGTTGTTGGTGATTAGGTACGTTGGAACCCTCGAGGTTGTAGGCCAGAAAATAGTGCACCTTAAGAAAACTGTGCGAGATACCCACCCCTTAAAAAGACTCGCCCCCTACCCAGTTAACACCCCCAACCCAAAGCGTGCCAGACTCCTCAGCGTGTGTCTAAGTAGACGTGTTGTCCGTGTGCCTGATGTATCAGTCCCTGTGTTCCACCCACCAGTATAAGCTCAGAGTTGGGCCCAGGCCCCAGTTTACACCGCCTCCCTCCCGACGTTACACCTCCCGTAACATCCAGGCCTGGCTCCCCCTATGCAGTACCGGGCCCCCTGCAGGCTAAACCTCCACTATATGCCAGTAGCCTCTTCAAACAAGCGCACTGTCGCATTCCAGGTGCCCCGCTACCTCTACTTGATCATCACCTTCCCCTGCGTCCTCCGGGTCAGTTCCCGAGTCTGCGTCGTCTTTAGCATCCAGATAGGCCCTATACAGTTCCCAGAAATTCTTGGGGCGACTCTTGGGAGGAAGCAATTCGCTATATGTCACCGACTGTGTGTTACAGTATAGCAGATCAGCTTCCCACCTTTTCTTCGTCGGTAGAGGCCCTCTCATCCAGCACATGGCTACCGTACGTTTGGCAGTCAGCAGAGCAATATCTGCCAGTCTACGCATCGCCACTGGGAGAGTTTTGGAGTAACCCCGCAGTGCCATGCCAGGGTCGGGCTGAAGGTCAATTCCTAGAATCAGTCCTAATTCCGTGAATACCTCCGTCCAGAACCTGTGGATACCGGGGCAAGACCAAGCCATATGCATGAAGTCCGCGCTTGGGAAGCGGCAGCGTTCACACTCCGCGGATCGCCTCAAACCATATCTATGTAGTCTCTCCGGCGTGTAATAGACCCGCTGTAAGTACTTAAAGTGTATCAGTCTATGTCTATTGTTCATAGATATTTTCCTAGTGTTGGTGCAACAATAACTCCACATCTCGTCAGAGATCTGCGTTTGGAGATCAGTCTGCCAGGCCACCCTAGCTGGAGACTGCAGACGTGTCCTATGCTTGTCCCCCATTTTTTTAAGTTTGGACACCAGTTTGCCAGATGCAGGCTTCTTAATAACATAGGTGAGTTCCAGCACCTCCTGAGGCTCCGCAAGCTCCGGGCCAAGCAGTCCCTGCAGGGCACTGCGCACCCTGTGGTATTGAAAGCTGTGGAGCAGCGACTTCCCCGCTTGCGACTGGAGAACCTGAGGGAGTGTCTTCATAGTGCCGTCTAGGAACAGGTCCCCTAACCTTGCGATCCCAAGTTCTTGCAGTGCCTTTACCATCCCTTTGTCCGTGAGAGGGGGTATCCACACCGCCCACTCCACCAGCATAAGAGGGGAGTACAGCCTAACACCATCCTGCATTCTCAATAATTCGTGCCATGCATGATTCGTGGCTGTAATGGAATCCAAGACCCCCGTCCTGCGGTCCACCGGGTGACATATTGTGGCCGGGAGTGGTGCCGGTTCCGCAAACAGCCGTTCTAGTTTTACATGAGGTATATCGGGAGCTCCATGGATCCACGTGTGTAGGTGCGACGCTTGCGCGATCCGATAATACTGTCCTAGGTCCGGTGCTCCCAGGCCCCCCTGTTCATAGGGAAGCAGCAGTGTCTTCCATTGAACTCTGGGTTGTTCGCCTCCCCACGCCAGCCTAATAAGGGTTTGCGTGAGTCGCCGAAAGAAGGATTTGGGCAGAACCACAGGTATGTTGGTAAAGAGGAACAGAAACCGAGGCAGCACGACCATTTTCATTATCGCTATCCTCCCCATCAGGGACAGCGGTAATCTACACCAAATCTCCACGTCGTCTTCGAGTTTGCTGTATGCCATCCCGTAGTTCTCCCGAACCAATAGCTCGGGGTTAGTATGTAGACGAATCCCCAGATACCGTATGGGATCCGAGGTCCACTGTAGCAGATATTCCATTGCAAACGGGACAGTAACCGGAGTGAGCGGGAGGGCCACCGATTTGTCCCAGTTCACCCGTAAACCGGAAAGCGCTCCAAATTTCACCACCTCCCGCAGCACCGAAGCAAGATTAATCCCCGGCTCCCTGACATAGAGCAAGGTATCATCCGCATACGTGGATATACCGATCTTATACGCAGGGAAGTTGATTCCCTCGTGTTCGTGGTATTCCCTGATTGCACACACCAGTGGCTCCGCCACCAGTGCATACAGTAGCGGAGACAGGGGACAACCCTGTCTAGTGCCTCTGCTGATTTCGATTGAGTCAGTGACATTATCTCCCATTTTTAGCCACGCCGAGGGTTTGTAGTAAAGGGCACCTAGCATTTGTAAAAAGGGTTCTCCCAACCCATACTTCCGCAGTAACCTTAGCATGAAGGGCCACTCCACAGAGTCGAAGGCCTTCTCCATGTCCAGGAATATCGCCAGTGCCTTGTTATCTTGTCGCACATGTTGGATGGTGCCTAGGACAGTGCGGAGGTTATACATCAGGTTCCTAGCAGGAACAAAGCCCGCCTGCTCCGGGGCGACCATCTCCGGGACAATTATAGCCAATCTCGCCGCTAGTACTTTCGCATATAATTTGGCGTCCACATTCAGCAGAGAAAGCGGCCTGTAAGAACCGCACTCCCTGGGGGACTTCCCCGGTTTAGGGATTGTGATAAGAAGGGCCTCACGCATGGACTTTGACATGCTACCTTGTTGACATATATCATCAAAGAGGGACATCAAATGCTGTATGAGAGAATCTTTAAAGGCCTTATAAAAAGCTACGGTGAGACCATCAGCACCTGGAGCACTGGATGACCTCATTCCTTCCAGTGCCTCCAGAATCTCGTCCCGCTGTATGGGCATCATTAAGAATTCTCTTTGGAAGTTTTCTAGGAAGGGCATCCTAATATAGCTCAGGTAGTAGTCAATTTCATCCTCCATTTGCCCAGCTCTAGTATTATAGAGTTTAGAGTAGTAATCCTTAAATTCCGCAACTATGTCGGCTTCCTCCGTGACTACCTCACCCAAGGATGTAACTAATTCCTCCACCACGAGTTGGGGTCTGCTATTGCGCATCAGCCTGGCTAACAAAGAACCCGGGCGATCCCTCTCCCCATATGCTCGTGCTGTGGCATACTTCCCCATATGTTTGACCTCCCTGTCCGCCTCCTCATTGAATTCCGTAATTAGGTTCTTAATCTGCTCTTCCGTGTCTCTGTCCGATGTGCGCCTATGTTGCTTCTCTAAATCTGCCAATTGTGCTTCGAGACTTTTGAGCCTATGCCTGATAGCTTTGAGTACCCCAGAGTGTTTTGCCATCGTCATCCCACGGATGTAAACCTTAAAGGTGTCCCACACCGTCTGAAAGCAGTCCACTGACCCCAAGTTGGTTTAAAAAAACGTGTCTATGTCCTCTGCTATCTCCCCTCTGAATACCTCGTCCAACAAGGAATATGGGGGGAACCTCCAGGTGAATGGGGGTATTTTCCTAGCAGGTGCAGTGAGGGACAGAAGCAGTGGCGAGTGGTCCGACAACGTGCGGGGGAGAATTGTGCAACTCGTCACAGACCTCAGGAGCGGGGTGGACACAAACCAATAGTCAATCCTAGTGTGTATATCATGGTAGGCTGAGTAATGCGTGTACCCTCCCTTCCCTGGGTGTCTGTGTCTCCATATGTCTACCAGGTCTAACTTGATTAGTTTCGAGTGCATGAGAGCGGCAGCTGCCGCAGGGCTGCGGGCCGACCCCGTTGACCGATCTAGATCTGGGTGCATCACAAAATTGAAATCTCCCCCCCACAACATTCTGGAGCCAACATACAGCCTGCACATATCCGCCAGGGCTGAGTAGAAAGCAGGATTATCAAAGTTCGGACCATAAACATTTACCACCAGCAAGTTGTGACCTTTACCTGAGCAACGAGCAATGAGGTACCGACCCTCCGGATCAGCAGACAGGGGAGTCAACTTTAGGTTCGATCTGGGGTTTACCCACGTCACCACCCCCCTCGAGTGGGTAGTGAAACCAGCCGCCACACTACAGCCACTCAGACCTCTAGCAGACAACATTTTACTTGAGAGGGGAAGGTGTGTTTCCTGCAGCAGGGCTACATCGATACAGTGCCTGTGGAGATAGCTCATAACCTTCCGTAGCTTCCTGTAATCATTCAGCCCCCTTACGTTCCAGGACAGCACCCTTAAGAGACCAGGACCACTGTCCAAACTCAGAACTTCATTTTCCTCCATTTATGCTCCGTACTAGTAGATAGTTACACACAAGATACCTTGAACCTTTAGGTTCTGTAGGCAGGACCACAGACCCCGCAACATCACACCTGATACCTGGCACATCCCCCCACTGAAACAAAATACCCCAAACCATCAAGACAAGCAACCCCAACCTGAGCAGATAAGAAGCCCCCTCCCCCTACCCACAGCCGACCGCCCCCAACCTGGTCAGACAGATCTCGCTACCGCCCCCCATCACCCCTGTACCCCAACTTATACAGTCCCTGAAATGACTCTCTCCGGAGCCTGTAGGCCAAAAGCGCAGGGGCAGACGTTGCCAGCAAAAGCAGGTATCACTCAGTCCAAAACCGCTTTGCTACTGCACTCCAGTGCCATGCCCCTTGCAAACGTTCAGTGCCAACATAAGATCCAGTCCGATAAACGCACAGTGTCACTCCCCTCCTCCTCCAATAGTGCAGCCCCCCTCTGAGTTCCAACAGCGACTCGATCCCTCAATCCAGATAACAAGAACTGTGTCGTGACACTGCCACCCCGGAGGAGGAGCCCTCCCGGTTCCCCGTACTACAAAGACAAATCAGTAAGATCTCACCCAGCCGGAAATCCACAAAGCATTGCCAGGACTTCATCCATGCGGAGTAAACACAGCACCATTGTCACTCCATACACATCACAACGCTGAGCAGCATCTTCCCAGAGGTGGTGTGTTGACCACAGCAAAGCTGTGACCGGGCTGAACAAGTGTGGAGTACTCAGTGCTGCTCCTCCAATAGCGAAGAGGAAGCAAGGTCCTCCTGGTCTCTCCTCGGGCTATTCCTGCGCTCCTTGGACCACTCCTTCAGTGACTTCTGCAGCTCCCTGGGCTCAGTGAAGAAATGTGAATGCCCTTGTCTGTTAATCCGGAGCTTCGCCGGGTATAGCATCGCATAGTCCAACCCTAGATCGCGCAGCTGTTTTTTGTATGGAGAAAATTGCCTCCTCTCCTCCTGGACCTTTGCAGTGAAGTCCGGATAGAGCGAGATATCCATTCCCTCATATTGCAGCTTGCCCTTGTCTCTAGCCAAGCGAAGTGCGGTGTCTCTATCCCGGTAATTCAGGAGCTTCGCTATGATGGGTCTCGGATTCGCACCCGGCTTCGGTTTGGGTCCCAGTGTGCGGTGGGCCCTCTCCACTATAAACATAGGGGAAAAGACCTCATCCCCAAGTAGGACTTTCAAGAGTTTCTCCACAAAGGGCTCCATCTTGCCGGTTTGTGCAGTCTCCGCCACACCTGTAATACGGATGTTGGATCTCCGCGACCTTGCCTCCAAATCCTCCGATTTGTCTTGAATCACCTGCAAAAGCCTGCCAAATTGCTTACGATCCTTGTCCCACTCCGATTGAGCTTCCTCCGCCTCCGTCAGCCGTCGCTCCGCCATGTCAAGACGCTCAGCGTGTTTATCCACCCGTTCCGACATGCGATCCATGCGATAGGACAGGGCATCAATTTTAGTCCCAAACGATGCTATACTGTCTTGTATCCCTTTCTCCATCGCGACCAGCATTTCGCGGATATCCGAGCTTATGGAACCTTCCGAGGCTGCTCCTTTCGGGGATGTCTCCGGAGCCGGCATTTCAGACCCCTAGGCTCGCCGCTGCTCAAAGGTGAGTTTAGATTGTGTCCTATCATTTTTGCCCTTGGCTAGTCTGGTGGACATGCAAGCGACCCTCACCGCAGGTGTCTACAGCACGTCGGAGCGGCCCAGTGTTCTTCCCGGCCTCGACGCGGACCCCAAGCCCCAGGCGTCGGTGCTCAGTCCTCACGCGACACCAGGATTGCGGGGAGCCGCTACAGCAATTCGCCCCTCTCGTACGTGTCAAATAGTAGCACACCACAAGACCTTGCAGATAATCACACTACAGTTCATGTGCGAGGAGTCTCCCCTGCGCACAGCGCGTCTTGATGAGGGCTCAGTCCGTATACCGGGCAAGGTGTTCCCGGTGCCTCACAACTAATCAGGACCCAAGCATTGGCAGAAGTACCTCAAAGCAGGTAGCCAAGACCTCCGTAGCCGTCTGTGCTGGCCTAGATCTTCCCTCTATGTGTAGTCTTGCAGCGCAGCCAAAGTCAGCTTCGAGCGTTGTAGCAAATGGCCGCCATAGGGCCAGACCCGACTCCAAGATGGCGGCAAACGAGTGTTCGGGATTGTGCCAGCAGGTCGTCTTCAAAGTGCACCTCAGTCCTGTGTCTTGTAATGCTCCCACCCCTAACGATGCTCGAGGGGCGCAGAGCTCAGCAGTAGTCCTGGCTGGAGAGGCAAGGTCACCCTCCCACGTCGCGAATCCACCTGGACCCCCGGGGTACTTACAGGCTAAACCGCCAACCGTCGGTGTCTCAGTTCTCGGCCCCCGTCTTCCGCAGGTGCGACGGTGCGATCAATGCACCGACAACTCAGCAGTCCACGCCGACGGTCCAAGGCCTCCCACGGCCGGATCGGGCGATAATGGCGATGCGAGTGGGGGGGCCGAGGCAGGGTTACCTGGCAGAAGCATCCCCGGGTGCTCAGCAGCAACTCCTCAGCTATCGCTCACCAAAGTCCTGGGCTGCCACAAAGCAGGTCGCACACGGTACTGTGTTTCTCGGCAGGGAGAACGGAGGGCACGGGAAGCGAACGCTCCACCCCGACCTCGGGTCCCCACCTCCGGATCGCTCAGGGCCTCCCAGGCCGCACGCAGAGTGACGTCGCCGGGGTGCTCCTTCAGGCCAGGCCGCGGCTTCCGGCCTGGTCCGCCACCGCCAGAGTCCTCCCCCGGGGCTCTCCGCGCGGCCGCCGAGCAGCCCGAATTAGGTCCGTCTGGATGCTCCGGGCGGAGCAGGGGAGCGCACCACTGCAGATGGGATTATTTAGGCACTTTAAGGATAGTTTTGAAGGATTTTGATGGGGCTTCGGCGAGGAGCTCAGCACTCACACGTCCAGCATGGACGCCAGCAAGCTCCGCCCCACCAGTTGAGTACTTTTAGCCATCATTTTATCACTGTATGTATTTTATACATTTTAGGCAACTTATGGCTTAAACCATATCATGCTTTTAAAGTACTACTTTATAATACTGTTCGTATTATATGCCTTGTACTTTATAACCAGTATTACTATTGTAGCAGTACATTTCTTATGCTTGAGAAAGAAGACTGTTCAATAAATACCTTTTATTGAAAACGCCTGTCTCTCTAATTTCTCAGCGCCTCTGGTGAAACGAAGCATGCACGATTGACTGAGTAAAATAGCAATCTATTGTTTCCGTGACTCTAGAGATTGATTTCATATTCTTGGGAAACAAAGCTGTCATGTTTATGCGGTTGTGAGAAACAAATCCCTTCTTGTTTATTCGAGAAAGTTTCTAGTGACCTCTGAGCTAGCTGGCACTCACTATTAAGGTTAATATATACGGTAGAGACCTAGTCGACCTCAGTCCTACGTCTAAACGACAGTATATATCATTCCAATGCGCAGAGCCTATTGGGAATATAGGAACTACACTACAATCTGAAATACTATAAGAACAGCCTTGTGAAAGGTGAAGAAAAGAATAACTCACATGAAGACCCGTCCGGGTTCTCAGTGTGAGGCAAGGCTGGCACTTATGGGTATAATTAGGCCGTCAGGCTCTTCCTTCAACGCGCTACAGATGAGTGCACTGTTTTTATCCGGATTGTATTTGTGACCGGACGAATCTCAGTAGCTGATAGCCGCGTGAGTCAACTTCAGTCCTGGCCGCTTGAGTCAGCTCTCGGTGCAATGACGGTGCGGCAGAGAGCTGACTCATGCGGCCAGGACTGAAGCTGACTCACGCGTCTATCAGCTACTGATACGGAGATTCGTCTGGTCACAAATACGATCCGGATAAACACAGTGCCTTGTGACTGTACCCAGCACTCATCAGGGAATTACAACACCGCTACGGCTGTAGCGCGTTGAAGGAAGAGCCTGACTGCCTAATTATACCCATAAGTGCCAGCCTTGCCTTACACTGAGAACCCGGACGGGTCCTCATGTGAGTTATTCTTTTCTTCACCTTTCACTGTGGCACATCACTTTCACAAGGCTGCGATGTCCCTGCATCACAAGTCCTGAGGAGACACCACATTGATCGAAGGGTCGAAACTCCGTCGACAAGCAGAAAGAAAAAAACATTACCCAGCATGTATCATTGTATACTTATGCTGTTCAGAAATTATACATGAATGGTCGTTTCTTATAATTTATGGAAACCATCTATATAAATATTCACCTTGTAACTCATATTTAGGTTCCATTTTAACTTGGGGACACAATGCACAAATATCTACTCCTGTAAATTGAAAAAATTGTACATATATCTTTTTTGTTTCTCTTAAAAATACATAAAACATGTTAAACTGAACCTACTGTGTGGATGGTCTCTTGCCCTCTGACATTATTCTATCCTTTATATTGCGATTGTGCCTATGTATTGCTTAAATCAGTTACATTCCTCCACAGGAACCGCTATTTCCTAATATATACCTAGTACCCTGGTTCCGTTGTGAGTAGGGTCCTCCTGTTCTTCCCCTCGGCAGCAAAACTAGAGGCAGGATTTCTGGAGGAGCAGCTCGAGGGGCGGACCACGCAGTGGATTCTCCACACCGTGGTTCCTGATTTTATTCTCAACCAACTCATTGTATTAGTAGGTTGTTCGAAGGACTTTATTCCCGTAATTTAGATCCCTGGCCCTCAATCTGCGGTGGGCCACAACCGCAATTTGGCGTTTTGTCCCTTACTCTATCCACCAGATACAATATGGATAGGATCACTTAGGGACAACCACTTTTTCTACAATTGATTATGCTCATTTTACTGGACCCTCATTTTGTTTAATCGTTTGCCTCTATCTGCGGCCATGTATTTGGCCTGTGGCACTCGAATCCTTCTAATCATAGGGACACACCTGATTGCTCCAGATGAATTTGGTTGATCCTGCTAACAGCCTAGGAACTGCTTATCTGTGCAAGTTCCTTGTTCATCCTGCAGTTTTGGTTTAACCATTATTCCTAAGCCTTGACTTGCTTAGTTTTCAACCTGAACACGAAATGTATCATTTACTAGAGCCCTGTTGTTTCTGTAATGTTGTTTATGCATCATGATCACTGATGGACCATTAATCAAGTATGATGATCTCTGCGCCCTGATGAAGGAGTTATAAAATCTTGTACTTTCAAAACGGGCTTCGGTGCATTCACCTTGTCTTATCGTCTATTGAAATTTGTTTATTTTTAATATGTGTCTTTTCTACAAAAGATCTTTCATTGTTATTTGTATATGTTTAGTTTAGATGTTGTGGTTTGGGGTATGTTTTGATAGCATAGGATTTAATAGTTTGTATATATAGTTGTTGCTTGTTTTGTATTGACCCAGGGCTCCTCCTGTTTATTAAGTACACACCTTCATGTGATTATCTATTACATGGTGTATGTTGTTTTTTATAATTCATTGTTTATTTAAATGTATGCAAAATATATCTATATTTATTTAAAAGAAAGAAAAAAATGTGCTTACTTTTGATAATAAAAAGATTGTAAAAGTATATTCTCTGTGGGCGACATATATATTTGGAGCTATTGCCTATCTTTATGAATATTGAGTGGGGGGATTCTTCTCATGTTTTGCATTGCATAACTATACTATGTCCATAATACCCCTTTTCTTCAAGACTCACTGAGTCGAAGGATGGAATAATATGGAGGAAAAGTAAAAGGGCAGCAAACTTGGCTTACCAGAGCACATACCTTGGACCTCAACGGACATTACAAGACCTGCAAAGTAGCTGTTTATTTGATGGATCGAGTGTGGCTCATTTGATAAAAACTGAATACATCTGAGTTTTATAGAGACTGCGACAAATATGATTTGATTTTCTCAAACTAGAAACCATTGCCCTGAAAAAGTTCCAAGCGTGTGAAACGAAACGCACTGGCTGGATGAATTGTGGTTTTTTTCAGTGTGGTTTCCAATGGTATTTAATTAAAGGATCTTCATGGTACAAGCAAAACAAAGGACATTTATATCATTTTGGAGGTATAGCATGCCAATGGATTTTTTGGATTGTATGAGTTATTATGGTACAGTGTAACAGTGAGCAAACCCATTCTATTTTCCAATAGAGGTTTCTACCAGATGATATATTTGATAACAGTAAAGTAGCAGAAACTTTTGCATCTAGGTTCTGGAGAGACTGCATCTAAGGCTGAATATTACAAAAGGAAATGACTAGTCAGCGTGATGACAGCTGTTAATTGTAAATTCTTTATCCCAATTACAAATAACTCAAAATGCGAACTCTCAGAGAAAGAAGGGTGAAAAGAAATCTGAGAGAAGGTGTATATCCATCGAAAAGGACATCACCATCGCATGATGGGGTCTCCAACATTTTCTGTACTGAGAGCTACTTATGATCAATGAAACGCATTGAGAGTTATTATTAGTGTCTGATAATTTTAATGTTGTTATATGTATATTAATTCAAAATCTTTCTAATTTAATAAGCTGGTCTGCACACAGGTGAGATACTCAAGAGGTAGCTGGAGAGCTCCAGTAGCTCACTAGCTACTGGTTGGTGACCCCTCTTCTAATGGATAATCCTTCCCGCAGATTCCTCATGGGTAGCACTTTCGAAGCTGTCCAGGAATGGAGAAGGGCTGAGATTTGAGTGGTAAAGAGTAATACATGAAAGCTCTAAGGCACAGTTCTGAAAAGCACAGATTCTGAGCACATTTCCGAGCCGAAACACTGAGTTTCAGAGCAGGAAGTTGAAGAGGCACAGGTTGAAGGCTGACAGATTGCTTCGATTGAGATGAAGTTGCTGTTTTTTCAATAAACAATTCACCTTGAAATGATGATTTCTTGTAGCTTTAACTAATTAGACAGTTTAAGAGTGTATGAATTACATGGTGTTCAAATTTAGTATTATTTATTCTCTATATATTGTGAAGAAGTGCTGCTCTGTGGTCAGATCTATGCCATCAATCACCTGCCTTTGTGAGGTGGGTAGAACACGGCCAATGAAATGCCGTTAAGAACGGAAATTCTGCACCAGCAGAAAGGTATCAACATTCAAACTCACTGTGTTTTGCAGGGACATGTGAAAACTGTCTGCGCCAAACTATCATTCTCACTGATGCAACGACTAATAAAATACCGTGAATGGATTAGCCTTAACAGAGTGCAGCAGCTCGAATGGTGAACCAATCCGAAATGCTAGCACAAACTTCAAATCCCAACGGTGACTGGACAGTTCAGGTGAAAGCAAATTTGTCAAAACTTTTAAGAACCTCACAACAATCTACATGCAGTTTGATAAGAGAAACGTAGTCATGAAATAAAAGCATACATAGATGGTTTCCAGACCCCCTCCACTGCCCCTAAATTGCAACCTATTTCCACAGGGGAAAATGCAAATTGTAGTAAAGTGACAGGTTCTGACTGTAGTCGGTATAGGTTTTTCTATCAGCATCATTTGCGAAGAGCAAGCTTTTGTACACTTCTCTTTTTTTGGAAAGCCTAGTTACAAGGATGTCTTTCACTTCTCGAGGAAGCACATATTGAGACCATGATATCGCTCAAGTTCCAGGGACCATTTCTATTGGAGCAGAAAAATTGACTTTATTTTGCATATGGCGGGCCCATGTCTAGAGTGGCAGAGCAAGCAACAAACATTGGACATGGATGTGGGGCCGAGTGGCTGAGATTAATTCAGGCATTCTGTACACCACCTTTTTGTTTTTCTATGCGGGGCACCCTAAGTGGAAAGGGTGTGGGTCCTGTGATCACTGTGAAAGATCACTCAACCTGCACCTCATCGATGAGGGCCAGAAGGCTTAAACCAGTCTGAGATTACTTGGTTCTAGTGTGGATGCGATCTGGGCAGGCAGTTCAGGTGGGACTACTCATATTGGAGCCGGCACAAGTTTGATATGTATTTGGCTCAAGCCCTAGCAAGGGCGGCATAATATTAAACAACACAATTGACTCTAATGCTAAGTGGTTGTGATTAAGTGAAGCATTCCACGAGTCACCTTTCTGTTTTGTAATCAATGTCCTCTGAGGTGTGGCCACTTGGAGGAGCCAGTAATCAAGATGTGGGTATTTATGAACCCCCTGACAATTCATGTGTCACTAACGAATGTATGACGTTACAACGCATACATTCACAACGCATACCATCACAACGCAAATTTTACAACACAAGATCAATTACAACAAAAACCATTACAACGCATGCCATTACAACACAGATGCTATTACAACACATGACATTACAACGTAAATATATGTAAGTATATCATTTAATTTATATTAATTTAATTTTAATTTAAGTACAATTTTTTAAAATAATTTATTTAAATTAATTTTTATTTTTATTTAATAACATTTAAATTACTATTCTAAATCCAGGGGGGTGTAAAAGTAGGGTAAGTACTGGATAGTGTAGGGCAGTGGTTCCCAAACTTTTGACTCCAGAGGACCCCCATTGAGTCACTACTGGAAGCCGGGGACCCCCAAGCAATTTGTACTATTTAAATTTCAAACATTTACATAGTCATTCTCAATAAAATATACAAAGAAGTGCACACCAAACAAATACTTGAATTACTAAAGATGTTATTATTTTAGATTGAACATTTTTGCAGAAATCGAAAATTTTTAATGGGAAGGTTGGTGCTACATCTTGGCGACTAACTTTTCAATGTTTAGTTTTATTTTGCGGTATGATTTATTTATTTATTTATAAAGTTTTATATAGCGCAAATTTGATCCCGAAGGATATCAGAGCGCTTTACAATTTGAGCATGCAAAAAGTCAACAAGTTATTCAATGCTCCTACTACTGCCAAAGCCGGACTGGAAACCCAAAGCAGGACTGGCAAATGTTGTCAGACCAGTCCCCGTACGGTGCACACCAAGTGCATTGAGTGAGGCTGACCATTACAAAGGGGGCTTTGGAGGCCTCTCCCCCCAAGAACTTTAGGGGAAAAAAGGAGCATTCTACAACACATTGTCATTATATATTGAATAGTATTACTTACTATGCACTAGGATATGACAATCTTTGTTGGGGCTCTTCAATGATTCCCTCACTATTACCCTCCAACAGTGCCTCTTATCTCTTCATAGACCCTCTGTCAAATGTATTTCATTGGTTTCATAGAACCTCTCACACCAGTGTAGGGTGTCATAGCACTTTTTACCACATACATAAAGAAACAATGAATGGTACATGTGTAAATCAGTGTATAGAGAATGTTACATAATATAAAGAAGCCTTCAAGTTGTAGGATTCACATGTCATACATACTGGTAGGTTCTCCGCAGGAGTGCTTGGTCTGGAGAAGCACAAACTCCGGATTCAAAACATAACACAGTGTTTAGCATTGACTTTAATAATGAGAATGTATTTATACCCAAACAAACCTTTTAATAGCAGCATCAGGATAACGAAAGACTGGGAAATAAATTATAACTTGCTAACTTGTACCATGCAGTTTGCATGCAGCTTTTTGATGCCAGTTCATAGCACACCATGCTATAGTACGAATGTAACTTATTAACTTCACAGTACCAACAGAATCTTAATGACAAAAGCAGTTAACCACTGAGCTATAAAATAATGTTTTTGAAGTGCATGGTACACATTCTTTGCAGCAGGCAGATTCACCCTCTGCGCTACCTTAGATGACTCTAAGCTGCCACTGGACAACATGCCCATCTCTCTCTAGAAAGTACATTAATCACCAGAGTTATCTTGGCACTTTTATTGTTGCCATAAAAATGCTCATTATACAACAAACTTTTACAACTGTTGCCTGTGGACCCCCTGGGAATGTGTCATGGACCCCTGGGGGTCCGTGGACCACAGTTTGGGAGCCACTGGTGTAGGGGGGGTGTAATAGTAGGGTAAGTGTTGGATAGTGTAGGGGTAAAAATTACTTTTCTAACTCCAGGGAGGGGTAATAGTAGGGTAATTGCAGGATAGTGTAGGGGTTTAAAATTACTATTCCAACTCCAGGGGGGTGTTACAGTAGGGTAAGTGCTGGAGAGTGTAGGGGTTAAAATTACTATTCTAACTCCAGGGGGTGTAATAGTAGGATAGGGGGTGTAATAGTAGGGTAAGTGCTGGATAGTGTAGGGGTTAAAATTACTCTTCTAACTCCAGGGGGGTGTAATAGGAGGGTAGGTGCTGGATAGTGTAGGAGTTAAAATTACTATTCTAACTCCAGGGGGGTGTAATAGTAGGGTAAGTGCTGGATAGTGTAGGGGTTAAAATCACCATTCTAACTCCAGGGGGGTGTAATAGTAGGGCAAGTGCTGGATAGTGTAGGGGTTAAAATTACTATTCTAACTCCAAGGGGGTGTAATAGTAGGGTAAGTACTGGATAGTGCAAGGGTAAAAAATACTATTCTAACTACAGGGGGGTGTAATAGTAGGGTAAGTGCTGGATAGTGTAGGGGTAAAAATTACTATTCTAACTCCAGGGAGGGGTAATAGTAGGGTAATTGCAGGATAGTGTAGGGGTTTAAAATTACTATTCCAACTCCAGGGGGGTGTAATAGTAGGGTAAGTGCTGGAGAGTGTAGGGGTTAAAAATACTATTCTAACTCCAGGGAGGGGTAATAGTAGGGTAATTGCAGGATAGTGTAGGGGTTTAAAATTACTATTCCAACTCCAGGGGGGTGTAATAGTAGGGCAAGTGCTGGATAGTGCAAGGGTAAAAAATACTATTCTAACTACAGGGGGGTGTAATAGTAGGGTAAGTGCTGGATATTGTAGGGGTTAAAATTACTATTCTAACTCCAGGGGGGTGTAATAGTAGGGTAAGTGCTGGATAGTGCAAGGGTAAAAAATACTATTCTAACTACAGGGGGGTGTAATAGTAGGGTAAGTGCTGGATATTGTAGGGGTTAAAATTACTATTCTAACTCCAGGGGGTTTACTTAAAATACATTTAATTTTAATTATTTCATTTAAATTAAAGTACATTAAAATATTAACATTTATTATAATAAAATAAATTATAATAATTTTAAGAAAATTATTTAAAAATAAATATTATTTAAATTAAATACTTACCCATACTTACGTTGTAAAGGCATGCGTTGTAATAGCATCTGCTTTGTAATGGCATCGTTGTAATAGATCTTGCATTGTAAAAGTTGTGTTGTGATGGTAGTGCGTGGTAAAAGTTGCGTTGTGATGGTTGTTTCCCGTCACTAACACTGCTATTTTCTTTGTGAAGACACTCAGGGCTGAAATAAGCCATTTGGATGAGTTGGAAGATTCATCTATTCAATACTATTCTGAGGCATTTCAATTGGCAGTTCTGATTGTTGTTTGAAAATATGCCCCCTTGAGACTGAGAGGCCAAAAAATGAATATTTTCCACAGTATGGTAGACAGAAAAATCTGGATTTTATTAAAGTCACAAAGGCTAATATTATGCAAAAATCTTTAATGTCACTACTCCAGCAGTACCTTTAACCACATCATTGCTATCGTATATATTCCCGCTGTGTGCTGCAATTTTTAAAATCCCATTGTTTGTGACAAGGTCAACTCGTCATAAGCACAGGGCAGGTAAAACCCATGATGAGTTGACCTTGTCACAAGCATAGGAGGGGTTAAAGAACATAGAATGCTCACATAATAAAACCACAGAACTCTCAGCCTTCTGTTTTTTAAGCGAATGCAACTGACTTCATATAGTATAGCTCTACAACAGTCTTTCAACAGTCCTTGTTCTTGAACTTTCTTCTTTCCAAACACTTAGTCCAAAGAAAAATCCTTTGAAGATCGCACCTCAATGCCTGTGCAACCACAGACCTTGACAGCCATTAGCACCTTTGCTGCGGCGGCTATTCTGCCGCAGCGCTAAGGGGGCGGAGGGGCCACACGGCACTCACACGCTGGTGACGGAACCGCTCCGTCACCAGCCTCGGGTGAGCTGTGCTGATGATGGAGCGGTTCCGTCATGGCTCCGCCCACTCAATAGAACGCCCAACGCAGGCACGGAATCCGCGCCGCGCAGGCGCGTCTGGCGGGCCATGACGGAACCGCTCCATCCTCAGCACAGCGCCACCGCGGCTGATGACGGAGTGGTTCCGTCATCAGCATCGAAGAGGTTAAGCTTGCGCTCGAGCTACAAGGTAAACAAAACAACAATTAACCAGGGTTGAGTAAACGGAGGGATAATATTAGCCTTTGTGCCTTTAATAAGATCCAGATTTTCTGCCCACAAGGCTGTGCAAAACTACATTTTATGCCAAAACCCAAAGGCTAACATTAAGCAGGTTGAAAGTAATTCCAACAAACAGCCATATTCTCAACTGGTTTAAAATAAAATCTTCTAAAAGTCACATAATTCAGCCTATCTGCACAACGCAAAATGTCTTGCGAAGAATCTCCTAACATGAATGCCTACATCTGCACCTGCCTTACACATCACTTATTTCCCCATCTTGCAAGTGTAGGAGAAGACACTGCCTTAAATGGCTTCTAAAAAGAAATAAGGAGCTGATTGACACCAAGCGGTCCCACCACAGCAGTTCTCTTCTTATACTCGTTCACGCATTTTACTACACACAAGTTTGCTTTCTTCTTCTAAAAAAAAGGACCAAATATTGAAAAAATAATTTGTTTGTATCCTCTTTGTTATATATAAACACACAACCTCAGGTGAATACATGCTGCTGGTTATATTAAGTGCTCTCACATCTGACACTCCTAAACGACACCAAAGACAACAAAATAGTCAACTTCATAGTCCTATCTCTTAGAGACAACTCATTTGACTCCCAATCAAACAAAAAGTCTAACTCCTTAGTAACATCCCATACAGAATTATACCTAGACATAGGGGGCTTCGCTATTCTAATACACTGCATAAGTCTACATACTACCACATCTTTTCCCATCAAAAACCTATTTTCCAACTCATGACCTGCAGCAGTAGGACAAACTATTCTCACACAAATCTTTCGGGCAAATAATTCACCACCTACACTGTGGACACTAGAATAGGCTCAAACTCACTCTCCAAGCACCAGCAAACCCATTTCTGCCAAGCCAATCTATACATCTTCCTTGTTCCTGGAGCTCAGGATTCCTTAATGAATTCTAAAGCCTGTCGTGAAAGGCCTGGCACCTCCCAAACTCTCCTGAAATTCTCCGTGCCACCAGCCTCAATTGTTCTGTGATCACCAGATCGTGCACCTCTCGTGCTGGGCCATGTAGGAGTCCCGGAAACCAAGGTAACACAATGGGAAAATCCATGGGCATTTCCAAAAGAATTGCTTACCACACTAGAGCCCTCCAAAGCGGACTTATCACTAAACTTGTCTCGTTCCATCTGCGAACCATCATAGTCACCCAAGCAATCATCGAAAAAGGAGGGAATTAATACGGCCTGAGACCCTTCCAAAGCTTTTGCAAGGCGTCTATCCCTGCCAAATGAAAAACTTGCACACCTAAGCATTCAGACTGTTGGCTCAAAGATCCACTCCAAAAGGTTTCCAAATCCTTTCCACCTATAAAAATTTCGCGCCCAGTTCAACATCCAATCACTGGAATCCTTGAAATTGCATGAATACCAATCTGCTACCACATTGCTCAAAACCGGGATGTGTTCTGCCTGTGCACAGATTCTCCTCTTTAGACAGTAATCCCAAAAAATCTTTGCTAAATCCACCAAATCATTCAACTTTGGACCACCTATCTTGTTGACATACAGGACTGCTGACACATTGTCTATTCATAAAAGCACCAATCACTTCATCTTGTTCGGCATAAAACACTTTACCGCAAAAGTCCCTGCCAGCAACTCCAGGCAATTTATACACATTTTCTTTGCTTCTTCAATCCAACGACCTCCTGCCAATGCTGCACCACACCGTGCACCCCAACCTCCGTAAGAACAAACTCCTATGAATACTTCAAACCACTTCTCAGATGCATTCCCTTCAACCTCTGTAAAACCCAGTAGTTTAAAGGACCAGGAAAAATAGCCTGTATCGTAGAAGACAAAAGACTAACCACACGAGCTAACATCCTCTGAGAAATCTGACCCTGCTGTAATACTCTTCTCAATTCCTTCCTTATGCTCTTCAACTTATCTTTTGGAAGTTTTAAAACCCCTTGTACAGTGTTCATTAAAAATCCAAAAAATGAAGTCTCCTGTTTTGGAACCAAACACGATTTCTCCCTGTTGACCACAAAACCTAATGTTTCCAACAAACTTACCGCCATCCTCGTATAATCCAAGACTCTTGATTTGCTTTGATCCATGATCAAAATGTTGTCTAGATAAATAATCAACCTCATACCTCCCTCTCTCAGAAAAAAACACCACTGGTCGCAAAATCTTTGTAAAACACCATGGGGCCAAGGAAAGACCAACAAGAAGGCGTACAAAACCTCCACGTCTTCCCGCCCTACTTGAACATAAGATACTTCTGATGTGGCTCACCAAACCAATACCATCAGATATGCGTCCTTCAAATCAAAGCGGTTCAACCAATCTCCAGATTGCAGGATGTCCCTCAACATGTGCATTCATTCCATCTCGAAATGATGATACACAACCCAATCATTGAGACTTCTCAAATGTATTACTGGCCTCATTCCTTTTGCCTTTTTTCCACCAAGAAAATATTGCTAAAAAAAACCCTTGTTCTTGGCATACTTCCACAATCGCTCCTTTCTCTCTTAGCTCTAACACCTCTTGGTCCACTAATTTGGCCTGTTCTACACTGAACGGAACTACTCCAGGTGCCCATCTCTGTACCGGTTTCTAAATGAAATTGATGCAATAACCTTGCACTGTCTCCAAAGCCCAAGGATCTCTTGTCACCTGAAACCAATTGTGATAAAATTGGGCAAGTCTGCCGCCCAACTTTACTGGAGTAGAAGGCTTAATCTTACCTATTCCCCTGAACTGTCAATCACTCTAACCTCCATGTCCCCTAGAACATTGTCTTTGTGGGTAAAAGGTGGAAAATCTCCATGCTTCTTGTCCTTGTAAGGGGCAATATCCCTGGGAAAATGATAACCTCAATTCCCAGTCCCCGGCTGGGAAAATGACCCCTTGATTTCCAGGTCCAACCAAAAACACAGTCACTGAAGACCCTCTTAATATCTCTCTGGGACTTCTGTATCAAAGAATAAGCCCCCACAAATTTTGACATAGACTCTGTAAAATCTTTTCTAAAGAGAAGACCTTTAGCAGATTGCCTAGCCTCATTATTGGTCAAATCATCTAGCTTGGGGCCAATCTTGAACAAAATGCTTTTTATACGTTCCACTGACAGAGTGGCATTTGCGTAGCCCAACAGACAAACCGCCCAGTGCACCCACTGACACAACTCATTTGTATCCACATTTTCTTTATTCATATGTGCCTTCTCCACCAAATCAAAACATTTTGGCAGTGGGCCCGAGACATCCAAAAGCCGATCTTGGCACCTACGTAGACCCTTGTCTAACTCTTTTCAGGGATCTTGTCCTCCTTTACCTATAAAAGCCAAAATTTGGGGATACAACTCTGGGGTCACCAGAACCTTGTCCTCCACAGAAGGTCTTGCACACTCTAACCTTAATCTGACCCTTACTTCTTTTGGTATCTGTTTCCTGACCCTGGTATGCACGCACTCTAAAAGATGCTCCAGAGGCTACCACTCTGCAGACAGGTGGTGCCTAACCATAAAAGGGTCAAACATCGAATCTCCTAAAGGGTGCTTAATCTCAACTTTATCAGATTTCTTCATGCTCTCCTTTCTCTCCATAAATTGTGTTACCTCTTCACCTTCTGACTCATCAGAGCCAAATTCTGATGAGCAACCTATCTTGACTTGGGCACTACTCAAAAACTCATCACAAAGCACAACAGTGTGCATACAGCTTTTTTCAAATTTTACTTTCTCTCCTGGGGCTTGTAATCTGCCCCCATTGTATCTACTTGAACCTCCATGCCTCGTGCTCACACAGGCACACCATGGTCTGCCACGGCAGACTCCACCTTTTTGCCTGCACAGATCCTCTGAAAGGTGATTTCTCTTTCTTTCCACCTTTTCTCTTTTTGAGACAGAGAAGCCTCCCCAGCTGACCAAAACTTTTTTTCTTCAGAATCTGTCCTAGTACTTGCTAACATAGCCTAAAACTTCTCCATTCTTGTCACTAAATCTACAGACATTTTCTCAACCACCATTTACAATTTCTGCTCAACCTGTGCCTCATGCAACTGAGACCTGTCCTCACTCATCTTTGAAATAGATCAATATCAGCTGTTAAATAAAAGTCCAAAATGTAATAATACTGCATTAAAAAAAACACTTGCCTCTTCACGGCCGCCATCTCTCCTCTGCCATTGCTTCTCCCTAGTGAGTCCCGGAGGCAGGAAGCACACAGAGTCCCCTAAGCCAATCACTACGCTGCTGTTACCAACATTGTGATTGGTCTGAGAGCCTTGGTTCAGCACTCAGACGGGGGCTGGGAGACTGTACATGTTTTACACACAAGCTGTGTATTACAACCCGGTGGAGAACATGCTAAGTGCGCATGGCTGTTTGGCTGGCCCAAGATGGCAGGCCAAACTGTTATGCACACTTATTGTGCACAAACTGTAGAAAGTAGGATTTGCTTCTTATGGTTACCCCCAGCTTTTGCTTGATGTCTCACTGTTTTTGACTAGTTGACTGGAATCCTGCTAATCAGGACCCCAGTCTATCTGCTTTCTGCCTTAAATTGACATACATGTACTTTGGTACACTCCAGATTGGATACTGGGGTACCCTCATCAGTCCCTAGTATATGGTACCCATGTACCCAGTGCATAGGTACCCCAGAGGCCTCCCATGGGCTGAAGCATGTATTATGCCACCCATGAGAGGCCATGCAAAATGGAACTCTAGGTCTGCTACAGCAGCCTGTGTAAGATGGTGCTTGCACCACTTACTTTAGATATCGCTTCATTATATCTAATGGTCACTACACTTACAACTTATGTCACCCCTATAGCAGTCCTTAACAATCCTGAAGGCAGGGTGCTGGGTTTTATGTGAGAGGGTGCACCTGCATGAGCAGAGCCCCTCTGCAGCCTTCAGAGACCATTTTTCCGGGTTGTCTATGACTCATCCGGACGTAGAGGTGCATTATAACCCTGCGGTAAATGCCATCTGGAAAACGGCTGCATAGAAACCTATCGTGTTTGGTATCGTACACCTTGTAATCATACCTCCACACCAGTAACTGGTGTGGGAGGAATGATTCCACCCTTCTGACCCGAGCTTCGTGGGGTCACTGGTCTATCCGGTGCCAGCCTTCCTGACCCGAACAGCACAAATTGGATGCTGCCGACCAGAGACAAATTTCTGCCCTCCTGCTGCTGAGCCAAGCTCGAGCAGAGGAAGGCACCACAATTGGCATCCTGTCACAGGGAGGTGTGACCACCTTCTAGATGGGATTTAGTGCATTGGGGCTGGGTGGGCGCACTCCGAGTGTGCCTGAAAGTCTGCACCTGGGGCACATTTGGTGTCCCTGTGCATAGTCCAGCTCGAACCAGTTCTGGGAGCCATTGGCTCCTGCTCTGGCGCGAAACTGGACAAAGGACATGGGTGTAGCCACCCCTCTGTCCTGCCCCTCCCCTAGGAGGGTCCCTTGAATCTGTCCAACCCTCTCCCGTGGGTACATAGGGCTTATCTAGCTGTAAGACTTTAGATTTTACGTAGATCAAGATTCTACAAGAAGAAACCACTGACCTTCCACTGTCTGAACACCCTGGACTTCGCTAGACCCCGACCAAAACTTCGTTTGTGCCTTTGCTCCAAACAGGCTCTGTGCAGGACCTGTGGTGCACTTAAGACAACAGAAGAACCTCCCTTGGAATGAAGGAGTCACTCCTCTGCATTCGCAGGGTCCTAACCGCAACTGACCGGTCTGCTGCTCCTGAGCTCCTACCGACTCTGAAGATTTCTGAAGGGTTTCTGAAGGTCCCTGAAGTCAATCTGCCTTCTCACCGAGTTTGAGGCCAGTATTCCTCGTAGGGACTGCATTACCCTAACCCCTGTGCACTGTGTCCATTTGCAGTTTCATATGCTTGTTGGTGATTCCCAAGTTGGTGCATTGGACTCCGTGTAGTCCTAACCCTGAGCAGTATTTGCAGCAAAGAACTCCGGCCTCCTCGCACTGAGTGCTCCGTGGGCTGGTACTTTGCAATCTTGCTCAAGGTCCCGTCGCGACTCCTGGTCATTCGGCCTGTGGGTCCTCCTGAGGATCATCTTGATTTCTCTTGGGCTTTCCTGGTTGCTCCAGACATGCCCTGACTCCCCATTGCTTGGGGAGTCCCCTGGATCTTGCTGGTCCACACCATAACCTGTTTGACCTTCCTGCATGTGTTGGTTTTGCCAAGTCTTGTTGGTGTTCCCGCCAGACACCGACCTCCTCAGCACTCGACATCCTTCGTGGGACAGCCTGCATCCGGAGCCTGGTCACCTTCGACATCTCCTGGTCCTCGTGGCTGCAGTCAAGCATCCCTTCTTGGCACCTGAAGCACCCAACATCGGTGGGCATTTGTCTACCAAGCCCCTGGTCACTCTGAAGTGACCCATACTCTAGCCCCTCTGCTTTCAGGTTCCTTACTTCTAGAATCTAGGCTTGGATTCTACCGGACCCTTTTTACCTTCACGGCAGCAGTACATTTTCACAGCCTTCCATAGACAACGATGGAGGTTTCCGACACCACTTAAGACCTATGCACCCGGCTCCCCTGGGATAGGTAACTCGGATACTATGGTATCCACGGGTGAGGTGGCTCTCTAACCTCTTAAGTTCCAAAGGGTTTGCTCAAAGTCCTCCTAGAAGGGTCCTTAAACCTTAACTTTCCAACTGCGACGTTCCCATAGAGCTGTACGGAGTACACAGTTGTGTTTCCTCACTTCACTCGGCCTCCGTGGGCTCCCCGTCTCATCACCTTGGGGTCCCAGCGATTCTACGTGCACTAGGTACGGTCTCTAGTCAAGTTGTGATTGTCATACCACTATTTTAGTATATAGTTTCGTCTCCCCCTGGAGTCCACTGTGTATTGTGCTACTTACAACTGTTCTATTGATCTCGCATTGTGTGCTTTGTGTTCTATCCTCCTGTAGAGAATAGTAGAGTGTGTGTTATATTAATAAATACATATTTTTATATAACTACTGTGTGGTTCTCCTTCATTTAGTCATTCAAGGGGTGATATTCTGGTAAAAGAAGCTGCTTTACATTCCTTCGAGATTAATCTTGAAGGCTTCTCTCCACAGTTACCACTAGGATAGCTTCCTAAAGGTTATCTTTGACCTCATACATCGTAAGGGCCATTTAGACTGGTACAAGGTGCCCACTTTAATTAGTGGACAGCATATACCAGGTCAACTTCTCACATTACAAACCACTCCTCCTCCCATGCTGTGACACCAGTCCCGCCCCGCCCTAACCCAGCCCTGTAACTACAAAAAATACAATTATAATAACAATGTTATTCCCTTTTTACACTGCTCTGGGGGAGTGGGGCAATGCGCCTTAGCAGAGTAGCCAACCCTGATTACGCCTCCAACGAGTGATCCATGGAGCCCAGATGTAACATGGTACAAGCATGAATATTGCAGGATTACCTGTCCGTAGCATACGGGCAATGTATTATTGCATGATATTATGCAAAAAGATCAGAATAAAAGAACAAGCCATGCACTGCAACCGGCATGCATTTTTATGTGAAAAGGCATAAAGTGCATTATTATGATTTGTCCCCCCCCCCGTTATCAAAACTCAGTGCTCACAGGGACCTCTATTGCACTCAACTTATAAGCCGTAGTTGGAAGAGTCCATAATCTAAATGTAGCCAAAGTGTGACTCGCCTCCGGCTGGATACAGTCAGGATAATGCTTAGGCAGTTTTTTTTAATTAAGAAATAACTTGAGGGCATTGAGGCTGACTTATACCACTTGACCATTCTCTTTAGCTTGCAGGAGCAATATGCTTCTTTGACTAATTCGAAAGCATCCGAGCAGATACTGCAAAAACATTCCAAAAATAAATGAACCATTAGGTCAATGAGGATGTTTATAACATCTGCTGCCCACTGGGTCCATTATAGATTTTAAATATATTTCTCAGTGACAGTTTTTGTTCAGTCAGAGACAATACAGAATATGAGTCAGTGCCATAACCTCAGAAAAATTTTCGATGCCTTTCTCCATATATAAAGGAACTAACAGAGTACCAGCTTCCAACTTAATCAGGACCTTAAAAAGCCATC
Organism: Lissotriton vulgaris; assembly: GCF_964263255.1. Classification (NCBI taxonomy): domain Eukaryota; kingdom Metazoa; phylum Chordata; class Amphibia; order Caudata; family Salamandridae; genus Lissotriton; species Lissotriton vulgaris. Next base: position 1,169,407,237 of record NC_141687.1, on the reverse strand, counting down.
TGCAATTTCTCAGTCTTAAGGTAGCCCAACAGCACCATAAACGACTGCACCTACTGCTTTCCACCTGTACCTTTGAAGTATTACGCGGAGAGACTGGCTCTAAATTTTATGATTAGGTCCCAATATGCATCAGCTGTTCCTTTTAGAACAAGCGCTGCCTTTTTTGGGTGAGTATGCCAATCTAATTTATAGTTGAACTGTCTGGTTCTGGGCGACTTCAATATCCATATGGATAATGCCCTAGATCCAGAAACTATAAAACTGTATGAATCTATCTTTAGACATTTTTAAACTTACCCTGTATCTTAATTTACCCACGCATGATAAAGGCTCACTTTGGACCAGGTTTTTCCTCTATGAGGATCTAAATTGAGGCCCCTCTTGCTCTAACCTGGTCTGACCATTACTTAATTAATTTTAAGATAAGCAAGGAACTTGACAAATCACACACTATGGGAAAATCTCTCACCCGCAGTAGTTTTAGACCTTTTCCCTTGATTTCACCGGAGGCAATACAGAGTGCTCTGCACCACTCCCTATCCATCTCAGCGGCCAGTCCGAGCAGGATGCACTTTTCCTAGAGGATCGGCTGAACCAGCAGGCGCAGGACCTTGCCCCCTCTACTATGAAAGTAGCTAAAATTACCAGAGTATCAGCCCCCTGGTTCACGCACACTTTAAAAAAAAGCAAAAGCTTGTATAAACATCTTGAAAGAATATGGCGAAGGCACTATAGTCCCTCAAACAAAGCCATTTATAATCAAGCACTAAAAGAACATTATAAAAAAGTGCGAGAGGAAAAAATATCTTTCCTTGCAACTAAAATTGAACAGGCAGCAAATAAAAGTAGTGAACTCTTTAATATCGTAAAAAGTTTCTCATCTCCCTCATCCATCAGCCGCACTTTTATCCGCACCAGCGATTGGACGAAGTGTATGGCCAGTTTCTTTCATGGAAAATTTTAAGTATTCTGGACTCTTTAGCAAACCAACCCTCAGAGGTGGAGGCAGTAAGTGATCCACCCCCTCATTGCAGTATGGATCCCTGTCTTCTGCAATTCCCAAATATTAGCCTTAATCAATCTCTCTATTTTTTATGAAAACCCACAAGTCTGGTTCACCCTCAGACCTGTGCTAAGCGAAAGTTTTGTCAACCATAGCTGAAGTGATCAATCCGTCTGTCAATTTGATTTTAAACACCATATTGTGGGAGGGCTGAAAGCAACAAATTTTGAAAAACGCCAAAATCCTTCCTCTATCAAATAACGGCCTATCTCCCATCTGCCCTTTTTTCTCCAAGGTTTTGGAAAAATACGTGAATAAAGTTATCACGAACTTTGCAGAGGACAACGCTCTCTTACACCCCAGTCAATCTAGCTGTAGAGCCAATTTTAGTACTGAAACGGCCTTTGTTAGAGGTTGCTGAGACGATTAAAGCCATGTTGGATAGAGGTGGAAATGCGGTTTTGGTGCTGCTAGACCTCTCCGCGGCCTTCAATACCATCCCCCACAAGCAACTTTTGCAAAGACTTGAGGGGGGTGGGTTTGGTGGCACGGTGTGAAAGTGGCTGACATCCTTTCTCAGTAACCGCTATCAAACAATCTGGGTACCACCTTTTTCTGCAGAAATCCCACCTTTGAATGTGGGGGCTCCACAGGGATCGATTTTGAGTCCCACGTTGTTTAATTTGTACATGGCCCCTCTTGCCCTTCTCGCCGAGAAGCATGGCGCTAAAATAGTATCATACGCAGACAACACTCAACTGTTGTTCATGTGTGCTGAAGTTTTTGCGTGGTTTCGCTATAACCAACTAAAATGTAACTGATAAATCTGAGATTATTTTCTTTGGCCCTCGTCCACACGAAGACTGGCACTCTTGGTTGCCACAAGACATGTCCCCCCCCCCGTCGTCCGAGGTCTCTATTTTGAAAAATCTGGGGGTCAAATTGGATTCTGCACTCTCTATGAAGGCACAAGTCCAATCAGTGGCAGGCACCTGTTTTAGGACACTGAAAATGGTGAAAAACTTCCTTCCTCTACTACCAGTCTCCCATGTAAAACAGTTGTCCTAGTGATATCGAGACTGGATTATGTCAATTCTCTGTATCTGGGACTTCCTGAGTACCTACTAGGTCGTTTGCAGACTATTTAGTATATGGCAGCCAGGGCCATCTTTTTAACTAGATCCAGGACACATTCCGCTCATCTCTTATCCGCACTTCACTGGCTTCCAGTGTGAAATAGATTTCACTTCAAAGCCTTAGCTTTGGTCTTGAAAGCTTTCCATAAGATTGGAGCTCCATATCGTAGGGAGAGATCTCAGCCATATATGCCTCAGCGTTCTTTAAGGTCTTCTACCCAGTGTTTGATCTGTACTCCGAGGGTCATGCTCTCACAGGTAGGGGGAATATCTTTTCAAGTAGTAGCATCGCAACTCTGAAACAGCCTCCACCCTCCATTGCGACAGATTCCGGACCTTTTGACCTTTAGGCGGAATTTGAAAACGTGGCTTTTCCAGGTTTAGGCTCTTCCGGCTCAGTGGTCGGGGTGTTTTGTCTGTCAGCGGTTATGGTGGTCTTTTCGTAGACACTCTTTGGAGTAGCTGCGCGCTTTATAAATTCCAGATAACATAACATAACTGTAGGCCAAAGTAGTCGAAGCTTGGTTCACGCCAGTGCTTGATGTGAGCTGGTGGGTTCCCGTGCTCTGCACCGGAACTTAATTGCCGGATCCTGCACTCATGACAACTGCCACATGGTGTAATTTAAAGATGAGCAGAAAAAACGTTTCAATATAGATTAAAAACAAATAATACCTGCCACCCAAGTCATTCTAAAAGCTTTGGCAGCCTTGAATGGTCTAAATTGTTACACTTATAGCAGCGTGATGGTTAGTATTTGTGCGAGCACAGTGGCAATGTGTGGTGCAAAATGTAGTGGCCTCCTTATGAGGGCGCCAGCACTTGTCTTATTTTTACAAATTAAGCACTTGTGCACACATAACATGTGTATTTGTAAAGTACACGTTCACCTGTAGGCAGCTTGGCACTGCATAACGTGTTTCTTGAAACCCAACTCAATGGTACCCATTTTTATCGACCTCAGGTGGACCTGCCGGGATTTGAACCAGTGACCATTAGGTCGAACAGTGGCCCCTGCAGGGGACCCATTAGTTTACTGAGCCACCAGACCCAGCTCCACCAGTTCTTGGCCGTTTACTCTAGGGAGCTCATGGAAAGGGAGGGCAGGCTTCACTTGCCATTAGCCTGATTTTTGCAGAATTCTTGATCAGCTTTCTCTTTAGAATAGTTTTCAAATTCCAGTCGTAATCTGTGCATGACATACTGTGTCCATGTAACCATAACTGCATCAGCTGCAAAGAAAAGTATCCCTGTCTTCTTGTTGCAGTTTCAGTACGCTGAACTTGCTTATATCAAGATTTTTCTCAACACCATTAAAAACAAGCATTGGGGGGCGTGGCCAAGATGGCGACCGCAGCGGACGCAAGTCAGTGAGGCTCCCGGTTCCGGCCCCAGTTTCGACCCCTTAATAGCAGATATTGATCTCACTGCCCTGGGCACGGGGGCTGCAACGGCTGGTCGGAAGGTGCCGAAAAGACAGCGGGGCCTACCCGAGACGACGCCTTCCCCTCCGGCGGCGCCAACATCGGCCGCACACCGCGCCGCCTAGAGGAGACCCCCCGGGCCCACGAGACGCATGGCCCGACCAGACGAGAGGTGCCATCAGGGGGAAACCGGAGCACCTGAGGAGGCGGTGAGACGGCAATGGCGGTGCAGCTGGTGGAGGCGGGAGGGGGGAGTGGTGGCGGATACCGGGGACACGAAAATCGAGGCCCAGGCTCCGGGGCCTACCCCCGACGGGGTGCTGCAGGAAGGCACGGACACGGCTACTGAGCCTAGCTGAGGGGTGAGCCGAGGGGCCGCGCAGGCCGAAACTAGCGGATGTCGCAAAGGACGGTGGCAGTGGTGGCGCTGAGAGATAGAGCCCCGCTGAAGGTGGACAGAGGGCGTGAAAATTGAGGCCCGGCTCTGCGGCCTTCAACCCGGCAAATAGGAGGCGGTCCCAGCGTATGGAGGCTTGGCACCTGGCGCGGCCCGGAGTCGGGGGCTGGTACCTGTAGCCCCATTCCTCTGTTGTCGCCCCGCTTACCTGGAGACCACCAGAGCCTTATAAAGAGACTCCCCGGGCCGGCCCCACAACGCGACAAGACTTAGGGGCCCACACTGTTCAAGGGCCGGAGACCCACCGCGGCTCAGGGATCGCTCCGCTGCGCGGGCGGGGCCCTGGATCCGCACAAGGGGGCCTCTACTCGGAGAGTTAGCAGACAGCAGTGGCCAAAGACGACATCGGGTGTGGCTGGCCTCCGGGGGTCTCTGCAACGGACTGGGGCACCCTGCTCGGGAGCGACGTACTGGAGAGTGCGGACGCCAGCCCCCTTGGTGGTAGAGGAGCAAGGAGTAAAGGGACCTGTGCACTACAGACATCCAGAGGGCCTGGACCAACAGAGGCACAGCCGAACAAGAGGGGGAGATCCCTGGCGCGGAGTGGTGCAGAGCGGGGTGAGCAAATCCAGTGCCAGAGGCGGTCCGCGCGGATTCATAGGCCTTCTGGGGCGTTAGTATACAGCTAAAGGCACCGGGACAACACTGAGCGCCTAACCATGTTGGGAAACCAACGTAGAGGTGGTCGCACAATACCGGAACTGCTGTCGAAAGGGGCTGCCAAGGGAGAGAAGAGCCTGTCTGGAGCAGGGGCGGCCAAGGACCCGGCAGACCGCGAAGATGAGGGAGCCCCAATCACTAAAGTCTTCCTGGAGTCCCTCTTCAACTCCCTGCGGGAGGACTTCCAGACCCTCAAGCAGGACATGGAGGGCGAACATCGGGAGCTCCGGCGAGATGTGGAAGGCCTGGGCTGCTGTCGAGGATGCGGAACAGTCACGGTGTGAGGAGGTGGCACACCTGCAGCAGGAAGTCTTGCGCCTACAGGAACAGCAGCTAGACTTACAGGCACATGCAGAGGACCTTGAGAACCGCTCCCGAAGAAACAACATAAGGGTCCGGGGAGTACCATCCAAAGCGGAAGGGAGCGATATTACCCTCTACCTGCAGGGCCTCTTCATAGAAATACTGGGGGAACACAAGGACTTCATCATCCGAATCGATAGGGCGCATAGGGCGGGTCTCACGCGCAGGGCCCCCGCTCCTCCTCCGGACATCCTAGCATTCCTGCCCGACTTCCCCCTAAAGGAGCGCATAATGAAAGAGGCACGTCTAAAACAGCCGCCAGGGACATCCAGTGGCGCTATATCAGGATCTTTCCATGGTCCCCCTACAAAAAAGGAGAGCTTTTAAAGTCGCCACTGCCTTCCTGCAGGACAAAGGGATCACGTACTCATGGGGACATCCATTTCACCTTGTATTCAAGTGGAACGGCGTCCTGCAGCAGTTCCGCTCACTGAAGGACACTTGTGCCCTGTTGGAGATCGATCTGGCTGATGAGTCGGTAAGCGATACTGAGATGAGTGGTCCCTCACAAGGGAGGCCCCCCCGATCCACGGGGGAGGGCTGGCAACGCACACGGCGCAGACGATCGCCGAAGGCGGCCCACAAGCCGGACCCATCCACGATAGCGCAAGCTCAGGCGGCAGCCATCCAAGAGGTTTCCAAGGATACCGCAACCTCAGATTGAGACACTTCCTCGAGTGACAAAAAATGGGGGGGCGGGTCTCTGTTAACAGCTTACTTCCTAGCGGGTCTGCCTGGGGCTGGGTGGGGGGGGCGCTGGGGTTGCCAGTCTCACGTTTCCCTTTACTGACTTCTTCCTTGGGCCTGAACAAGGTCGTGACTGGTCCAGCACATTTATGATCATTGGTAGTTTCCAGTTGGGGTTAGGGGGGTTCCGGGTGGGAGTTAGGGGCTGGGAGGAGAGCTTTTTTTGGGGGAGGGATCCCTCTGTCCACCTTGTGGATTTTATTTGTATTTTTTTTTTCTCTCTCTCTCATTTCCTGCATTTTTGACACTATACACACTGCATGGTGCTTCAGACCCTGCTCTGATTATTGATGGCACACACTAGACTCAAGATTCTCTCTCTCAATGTACGGGGCCTTAATAATCTAATCAAGCGCCGTGTGGTCCTATCACAGCTGGAACATTCCACAGCTGACATCTGCCTTCTCCAAGAGACACACCTCCTGCCCAAAGACCACCATAGATTAAAATCCCGGGCCTTTCCTACACAACTCTTTATCTGCCTCTAAAAAAGTAGCCGGGGTAGCGATTTTGGTTTCCAAAGCATTTAAGGGCAAGGTGCTGCAGAAGGAAGCTGAATTGAGGGGGTGATTGTTGGTGTACCGCTTCCTAATTGCCGGTATGACACTCTTGATAGGCTCAATATACTTGCCCAATGAGAAACAGGAAACATTTCTCCAAACAGCGCTAGCGGCAGCCACTGCCAACACAGAACGACGCCTGCTGATAGGCGGGGACCTTAACCTAGTCTTCCATAACACGGCAGACTGCTCATGTCAGCAAACAGGGCAAGTGGGAGCTCTCTCTGAATCGGGCCACGCACACCTCCGGGAGCTCAGGCTCACCGACCTCTGGCGGCATTTCCATCCATGCAGCACAGCCTACACATATCACTCAGGGGCTCATAGATCTTATGCGAGGCTAGACTACTTTCTTTGCACATCTCATCTAGTGGCGCGAACCCAGGACATAGAGATTCTACCGGCCTCGCTATCAGACCATTCACCAATGGTGGTTACCTTCTTCCTACCGGCAACACCGGCCCCACAGGGACACTGGCGCCTCAGGGAATCCCTTCTTTGTATCCCTGCGACGGTGGAGCGGATTAAAAACGCCATCACGCTATTCCTGACCCACAACAACACGAGGACACCACACGGGCGACGCAATGGTCAGCCCTTAAAGCGGTCTTACGAGGTGAATTTATCTCCGTGGCCACAGCCAATAATAAAGACAGGGAACAGAAGCGCGCAGAGCTTACGCAACGAGTGGCGGAACTGGAGCAAATGCACCAGTGCACCGGAGCCATGAGGGCCTGGCGCCAACTCTGCAGCGAGAGGAAGATGCTGCCCGTCCTTGACCAGGATGCGGCGGAATATGCTGCCCTGCATCTTCGGCAAGCATATTACACTGGAGGGGACCACTGTGGACGGCTGTTGGCAACCAAACTGAGGGAACAACGCATAAGACAGGGAGTACAGGCCCTGCGATCTGAAAGGGGTGAGCTAGTCACAGAAGACGCTGGCATAGCAGAGACCTTTAGAACATTTTACCAGTCCCTCTATGCGAGTGACGACCTCGACATCCAATCAGGTCGGACATACCTACAAGAAACACAGCTCCCATCCTTAAATACAGCCCAAGCCGACTTCCTAGGTAGGCCAATAGCCCTGGAGGAGGTAGTGTCCGCAGTCTCCCGCCTAAAGCACAGGAAATCGCCTGGACCTGATGGGTACCCAGTGATCTTCTACAAGACCTTCTGCCACCAGGTGGCCCCCCTCCTCCGGGATCTTTTTAATTCCTTTGACCAACCAGGCGCGATCCCTGCAGACCTCCAGGAGGCATCTATCCCGGACATTCCGAAACCTACCGGACGATCTCATTACTGAATATTGACTTTAAACTCTATACAGGCATCCTGGCAAATCGGCTCGCGCCGTACATGCAACAGATTGTCGAACCCGACCAGGCCGGGTTCATACCCCAGCGACAAACAAGCGACAACACCAGGAGAGTATTACATCTCATTGAGCCCGGGTCACGAACACGGCCGGACTGCATGCTTCTCACAATCGATGCGGAAAAAGCATTTGATAGGGTGCACTGTCCCTATCTAGAGCAAGTTCTGCATCTTTTTGGTCTTGGGGACGCGCTCTGCACCCGCATCCTTAACTGCTATAGGTAACCCAATGCCACGGTGCGCGTTAATGGTCACACCTCCCCCAGATTCCCAATTAGGCAGAGGGACTAGACAAGGATGTCCCCTTTCCCCAATCCTGTTTGCCCTATATATGGAACCACTAGCACAGAGAATTCGACAACATGCTCTCATTAAAGGTATTAAATTTGGAGGTGACATTCATAAGATCAGCCTCTACGCAGATGACATCTTGCTATCCATTACCGATTCGGTCCCCTCACTTCGTGCGCTCTTCGTGGAACTCCATAGTTTTGCGCTCGCCTCGGGGTTTAAAGTAAATGAGGACAAATCGATTGTCCTCAACATCTCGCTATCACCCGAAACCCTGGCTGCGGTACGGGACGAACACAACGTACAGTGGTCAGACACCACAGTCCCCTACCTAGGAATCTTATTAGGTCCAACCATCCCTGCCACAGTAGACTCAAACTATACTAAACTCCGCACACAGCTGCGAGAGGAGCTGCGAAGGTGGAGGCGCCTTCCGCTCTCTTGGCTTGGGAGGATAGCGGCCACCAAGATGACGCTACTACCGGAAGTCCTCTACCTGTTCCAAACCCTTCCCCTGCGTCCACCTCAAGGTTGGATCCAGCGGATGCAATCCGAAATAGCACGCTACATCTGGCAAGGCCGCCGTCCGCGATTCAAACATGACATCGCGGTCTTACCGCCTGCACATGGCGGGGTAGGAATCCCAGACCTCCAACTCTATTTCCATGCAGCACAACTGCGGAGCCTTGTGGAATGGTACCAGCTAGAATCGAGCAAGCCCTGGCTGTTTCAAGACCAGGCGGTGGCCGGTATGCCACTACAAGGAATCCCCTTTCTTCCGCGACGACACCGGCCGCCTAACCTTTACGCATCCCAGATCACCAGCACGGTCATGGAGGTGTGGGACCGAGTAGCTACCAAACATGAACTGACGACCTTTCCCTCCCCATTGACACCTCTATTCGCTAATCCCGACTTCACCCCCAGTCTTGACCCGAAAGCATTTGTGAACTGGCGACGCACCCCCTGCAAAGAACTGGGGCATCTCAAGGCATCCTTTCTTTCCAACAACTGAAGGAAGCCTACGCTATCACAGAGGGAGATAGGTTAGCCTACCTGCAGGTGCGACACTGGGCCCTCCAACCCGATGCAAATCCAGGAGCCCATCAATACCTCACACCATATGAGAAGTGGCTAGTTACCCCCACATCTGAGAAGAAATTAATCTCTGATCTGTATCAGCATCTCCTTTTTATGAACACACACACATACAACGCAGGAAGATGTCGGTGGGAGCGGGAACTAGGCAGGGCCCTCACACACACGGAGTGGAGCAGGATCTATCACAGGGCACGACATTCCGCATACCACTCTGGTCTTACCGAAACCCTCACCAAGGTAGCAACATACTGGTACCACACTCCCGAGCGCTTACACCAGGCGAACCCCCAGATCAGCAACCGCTGTTGGAGAGGATGTGGGGATTTAGGCACATTGGAACACCTGCTTTGGAACTGTCAACATATACGGGAATACTGGGACACGATCATAGATGAGGTGGACTCTCACCTAGACATTCAATTGCCCCGATTTCCCGCCTACATCCTGCTGGGACTGCCCAATGCCCTGATGTATCCACTGAGATCCCACAGGGGCCGTCTCATTGCTATTGCCCTAGGGGCAGCTACCCAAAACATTGTGGCACACTGGAGAACACCACACTGTCCCCCGCACACAAGCTGGTTACACAGGTTATGGATGGTCCTCGGAATGGAAAAGTTGTCGCTTGTACAGGCCGGGAGGGGGGAGGAATTTCCAGAGTTGTGGCGCCCCTTCCTAACATTGCTCACAAGTGAATTTCGTGAGTTGAGCTGTCCCAGATACCTAGGTCTCCTACGACTGGCAGATACGCCAATTCCGGACCCACAGCCCTCGAAGAAAACACGAGCATGCAGGCCCAAATAAACTCTCCTTTGCTTCCTCAAACAGATTATTATGATGCTGACTTTTTCTTTGGTGGACAGAGGGGGGTGGGAGGGGGAGGGAGTGGTTTGTTAAGTTCTAAGGCACTTCAACAGCTTTATGTCATTATATCGGCCCTGTGGGCACTATGTTCGCTTTTTGTTAACGCATGGACACTAAGCAAGACACGTATGTCTGACATCGCAACACCTTCTTGTTTTGTTTCTTTTGCAAATTCAATAAAAGATTTAAACCATAAAAACAAGCATTGGCATAGCCAATAGGTCTCGCTTTTGGGACCTTCTAAGTATTTAGTTATGCAGCACAATATCCTTGGTGCAACAACATCAACTGTTGCATGGCTAAACACTTAAAAGGTTCAAAGGCGAGACCTATTGGCTATGCCAATGCTCAAAGGCGAGACCTATTGGCTTTGCCAATGCTTGTTATTTTTTGTTCTTGGGGGAAATCGGGCTAGTGCCAGGAGGGTCAAGGGTGAGTGGCAGGGAGGTGAGGAGTGAATGCCAGGAGGGACAAGGGTGATTGTCAGGCCATGAGGGTGAAGGGTGAGTGCCAGAGTTGTGGTTGTGTGTGTGTGTGGTTGTGTGTATGTATGTGGTTGTGTGTGGGCGTACTATAATTCGTGCAAGTTGTGTGTTGGGAACAATTAAATTAGGCCCAATATCAATTTGTATAGTTAGTAGTCATTGACGAGCAGACTAAATACGTGGTCGTGCAAGAAAGAGACTTCAAAGTTTGAGACCAATAAGTTTATTCATAAGACTAATAATAATAAGACTATTTTGATGCAACTTAAAAAAGTTTGCACACCATGGTAATTTACATTTGGATTCAAACGAAAATGAAAGTGATCGGACTGAGGCAGAGGGAAAAGCACGGGAAATAAAAACAAGCAACTTAATGACCGCGACGGAGGAGACAGATGGCGGCTGCGTGCGTGCACGCTCGCGTGAACGCAAGCTTGTGGCCAGTCAGTAGCACTTTGTAAACTCACCTACTAAATGTCTCTCCAAGCAGCGCATGCACTGGCTCAGTGAGACCTAAAAAGGCAAAATAAAAGTGGTGCTAAGACACAGACAAGGTGCTCCCTGGAGGGAAAACAAAAGGTGTCGCTACATTCCCCATATGGACCATATGCAGACTTCCGCTGCCTGCGACAGTATCAATACCCAGCTTGTCTAATCCAACCCATAGTTTTAATTAACTAGGCTGAATGCCAACTTTATTTCCATAAAATACTGTCATAAGAAGACTTTCTTTATTTTAGTGTATTTAATACAGATCATATGTCACTGAATTGCCTGATCAATCTTCCCTATTGAGAACCCGTTTTTGCCTCTGTGAGGACAGTTTCTTTATCAACCCAACTCTGCCCCTTAGTCAGTAGAACATGACCAACATTTTTGTTCACATCATCTAAAAGCACTAGGATATCAGATCATGCCTGGTAGTGGTCACCTCAACTGAGCTGAATGTTTTTGTTAAAATGTCTGCCAGTAGCTTGCGATCGGCATGAAACTCATCGGCCGGTACAAAGCCTGACCCTGGGGCTTGGTTAGCATTCAGGCACAGTTAGTTCTCTCACTCTCAGTGCGAAGGATTGTCAGGGTAGAAATGGTTTAGCGTAGCTGCTATTGCCATCACATATTCAAATTTCATGAATGGGTCTTGCTGTAGCGGTGCTTCCAACATAGTTTCTTAAAGTACGCTACCTATATAGTATATGAGTGCTAATATGATGCTCTTGCTAGATTACCCCATCACAGTGTACATTGTCAACAAGTGCCCAAAATCTTATGGAGTCTTTCTCATTGGCTGAAGATCTGAGCTCCTTCAACATGACTACTTGTTCTTCCTTATTTTTGGAAAAGTTTTATATTCCCGCTTTACTTTCATCAAATGATTTTTCTCGGCTGATTCAAGGTGCCTCGCAATTTAGATGTTAGTCTATGCTTTCATCCTATTCCTACACTCACTATCAAACCATAAATGATTGTTATGTGAAACCTTCCCGAGTGGTTGTGTAGTTGATCAAAATATTGATAGTTGTCCCATTGGAGAAGTGTGGCTCAATGGTTAGAGCAGGCAGACCTCGATGCAGAGCTTGGTCCAGGGACCAGGGTTCAATTCCTTCCCCGGCGGGTCTCGGGCTCATTAATTCCCCTGACCGGATATTCTCGCCTCAGTGTCTATTCTGATCATGGGTCCCACGCTGCAACTCTGGGCAATAGCTTGCTTAGTCTCCACAACGGCCCCCACAACGTGAGGGATGCCTTGTCTGCACCATGGGGGTGCCCAGGTGTGGACACTTCACAGGGAAAGCCAGGAAGGGTTCCCTTGCGGTATTCGTACAAGCGCCAGGAAACCCACTGCGGGTAGCTGTGCGCTATACAAGTACAAAAACATTTACATTTACATTCTGAGAGTCCAAAATAATGACATTGTCTCGAAGTTTAGCCATGCAAAGGAATGTAGTGGTTCCTTTAAGATGTCCATCAGCAGAAATCCCTGATTGAGATATCTATCCACATTACAATTCACATAGGTCTTCTGTTATTAGCGTTCTTTTCGAGTATATATAATACTATCTAGAGTCTTACTCTTTAATTTTATATTTCTTACCAGAGGGTTATGGTTGCTCTCTAAATGTATGACCTTCATATCAAGAACAGGTCCCCAAGACTAACTTAATCAAGAAGTAGTTCATTAGAATTGATCAACTACCACAGCTAAAGGCTGGAGCAACGGGCTGTCACTAACAGTAAGTCCATTTAAGATACACAGATGACAATCTTGTAGCAAATTAGTAAAACTCTTTTAGGTCTTATTTCCATTAAACGTGGGCCTAGGATGACCCAGCCTGATTCCTCCTCGATAATAACCTCTTCTCAATATTGCTGTTGGTAAAGCATCATTAAAATCACCACAATCAATCAATGTACATTGGTTCGATGGATTTGTATTGAAATGTATTTTATTCACTAGGATTTTCAGGTATATAGGACTGTCTAAATTGCAGCCAGTTTGAATGTAAACATCCAAAATATCAGTTTGTTTGGGCATTTTGGTGCTTGTTAATCTCATATTTAAGACATTTGGGATGCATTTAGGATGCGCAAATGCTGTACTTGCCATCTAATTTTATGGAGACCCACACTTCTAACCCCCTTCTATAAACCTTTGATTGTTCCTACTGTAAACTCGGAGAAGTTTAAGGGCTAGGTCAGTATCAGTTTGCAGTTCAAGCAACGCCTCCAGAAAACAGCATACGTCATGTAAATTAACAAAAGCTTACCCGGTCATCAAATTAGTATTTAGGCCCGCAATGTTTCAAGAGAGAATTGTTTTCTGATGAAGGGGTACTTCTTTGCATATCCTGTGAACCATGAAATTACCTGGCACACAAAACGGGGACCCTATTGTGCTAAAAAGATGGTGGAGGCTTTATCTGGTCTTCTGTTCTGGCAACATTATTTAAAGATTCAGGTAGCTACGTCCAAGCATGATCCCTTACACTCTGAAATATAGATGCACTACTGGAGCCTGGGGATCACATTTCAACCACTCCAGTGAGGTTTCCTTTTATTACAATCATGTTCCTAGCCTTGTTCCCGATAAAACCAGGCAACCTAAAAGACCATTCAAGATCAAGGTTTTGTCAAAGTAAATTTGTTTCTGGACTCAGCAGCGATCATTGCTTGTTGCTGATTTTGCTGTTCCAAGTTGCTTTGCAGTATACAGCCAGCTGTATCCTATCAATGTCCATGAAATGGAGACAATTCATTTTCTCCTTGATGAGCTTGGGAATAGTGGTTGATTGAAATGATTATTCTGCTGATCATTCCAAATCCTAGGATACGCTAAAGGGTTGACGTTGTTTATGTCAGATGAGGGGACTAATCTTACTACTGGTATTGCATAAAATAGGTTCAATAGGCAGGCTCTGTTCAGGGGGCTATCCCCAGGTGAATCAGAAAATAGATCCACAAATTTGCAGACTAATGTGTCCAGAAGTGCTGTTGAATTCAACATACCAAGGTTCTTATTGTTGGAATCAGCTGGAAGTGTTGTAGCGCTCGGAGGTTGGCAGGATGATGCCAGTGGGATAAGCATGGTAAGCACAGTGATGGGTGCTGCTAAGGTGCTCTCGGGCGACTTTCCTGCAATTACAGACACTGATATGGTAGACAATGAAACTGCTTGCTCAGGTATAACCATTGACAGTGGACTTTGGTTTTTGTTGCAAATAGCCCTTTGCATAGCTTATCTTCGTTTTAATTGTCTTTTTGATTGCCAGTCTATGGGGTCCTATCATTTTGCTTCTGTTCTTGATTATTGCTTATCAATGCAAATCTGTTTGTGTACATTATATGGCATGTTTTTCTTTTGATAGAAATATAGCATAAACCGGTTTAGAGGTAGGGTTATCCAACTGAAGTTCTGTGAAGAGTTTCTTTAAGCAAAACACTGGATGGCTAACCCTTGAGCGCTTTTCTCCCCTTTATTCCTCATTCTGCTGCTGCTACCTTTTTCCCCAACACTATTGAGAAAAATTGGGTCGTATTTTTTAAATTTGTTTTTTTAGAAAAGTCATTTGCAGCTAGGGCTTTGACATTCCTACTTAGATCCTCATTTTCAAGAGAAATGGTCCTGCCTTCATTCATTCCCTACTATAATGTCCTTGTTAACCTCTTTAATTGAGCCGCTGGTACCAACTGCTCCCTTCCACTACTCACCTCATTGGTTGGTTTTGTGCTAGCCCTGGTTCCAGTGCCATTGGCTAATGGGGAGTGCTCGGCTAGATTGTTGATTTATTAAGTCAGCTTGCATTATGGCATTCTACATGGGCTCCAACTTGGTCAAGACTAGACTTGTATGAGTTAGGCCATCAGGCCAGAGATGTGATCAATGCCTGCCAATGATTTATGGAGCCTAATATTCTTTCAATGACCTGTAATGATTTTGTAATTATAGATTCTTGGTCTAGGGTTTTTGAGAAAGCTATGCGTTGATAATTTGTCATTAAGTCAGGCTGTTCGACCTAAGGCTATATTACCTGTTGATATATTATTGCACAGGCAACTGACAGCTTTGTTATTTTCAAATACGCTGCTAAGTTCATTGTAGTTGTATTGGGGCCCTGTTAATACAATTTTAGGGATTGAAATGCCTGGGAGGGTACAGCCATTTATTCAGGAGGAGTTTACTAAGGGAATTGAACGGGTAGAATAAAAGTCTTTTGAATATAGGTGTACAGTGTCCTTTTCTAACCAATAAAAGGGGTTGTATCGTTATGGTCCATCTCTATATTGGTTCCTACAATCATTGTTTCTGCTGTTAGATCTAATGATCTGTGGCTGTTTGGAGCCAGGGCTGCATCTAGGACAGCTAGAGATAAGGTATGTTTTGATATTACAATTTGATCTCTGCAGGAGAAGTCAGAGATTGACTTAGATCTACATTTCAGTTCCGGCTTTGCATTAAGGTTTGTGCTTATTATACTACACATGGGAGGGTCCGGCAGGCAACAGCTAGAAACACTTGGTACTTTTGATTGTGTACTAAATAGTTTACTCTATATATGCATCGTTCTTCTTTGAATTAATGTATGAACATGGGGCTTTCTGTGAATTTTTACAATCTAAGAAAGACCTACAAAATGGTAAGTGCAGTCGCAAACATGTGCGTAGTAATCTTTATTCAAGGGCCATGTGACTGTTGTGTACTCTGTAAGTTCTGCAGTGAATTAGCACAGAAGGGACCATGATTAATAAAAAGGTCATTAATAAGTCGCACCCCATCCCCCACCACAACACATTCAATCACAGCTGAGTGCACAACCAGAGTTACTGCCAGACACAGAAACTTAGCTTATGAGCGGTAGTAGTAGCAGTGTGGTACACACCACCTTACCAGAACCTTAGTGGCTGTTGTTCATCTCGTCCGCCTTTAAGAGGACACTGCTTAGAGGAATATTCCTCCAGTAACTGTGAATATGCACTGTGCTGTTATGATCTTTGGATAACTATGTTCTTATGCAAATCCAAAAGTCCAGCTTTTGAGAGCCGGACACTAGTGGTAGTCAGCTTATCACTCGTTTCCTACCTCAGACCAAAAGTCGCGCCGGAAGTTCTCGTACCTCCCGCTGCCTCTCAGTCCTTCTTCCTTCTCTTGATTATTCACCTCTGAAACCTTGCATCTAATGTCTCCTCGTTGCTAGAGACCAGTGCTTCTCAAAAGGAATGACAACAGACCGCACAGCCTTAGACAGCAGCCTCTGAGGTTTCAGCCAAGTAGGAGTCAGGGGCCAAGCAGAGGCCGGCTGGTAGTGGTAGATGGTAAATAACACCCTGATCATTTCCACATGGCTTAGGAAGGAGAGGACTGCGGCTGCAGCAACAGCCACAAACGCTGGCCAAATTCTATTGACCGCATGCGACAGGACAGAGTTGATGACCAGCTTTTTGAGAGATTCTCTGGGGCTAATAAAAAGGTAAGGCAGCCACTTGGTGCGGTATTTCATGTGAGGTCATCCTTGCTATAAAGATCTATGACCTGGCCAAGAAAGGAGCAGCGCCATGGCTGCTTCCAAAGCTCTTTCCAGAAGCATTTCAACTGCCGCCATCTGCCGGGCAGCTATGAAGTCGCTCTTGCATACTTTGGCTAAGCACTACTGCCTCTCATTTCAGGCACACACTAATACTAATGGGTATTTTGTCTGAGCG
This sequence comes from Lissotriton vulgaris, assembly GCF_964263255.1. Lineage (NCBI taxonomy): Eukaryota > Metazoa > Chordata > Amphibia > Caudata > Salamandridae > Lissotriton > Lissotriton vulgaris. The sequence continues at coordinate 1,169,390,569 of NC_141687.1, read as the reverse complement.
GTATTGCATGGCTTCCTTGCTAAACCGGCATTACTCAGTCCGACCACCTGGAAGGTTACTGCTTTGGGAATCAATCAAAAGTTGAGGAGTGAGAGGGCAGCAGATGCCAGGACAGATGAGCCAGCACACTGCTTCCATGGTCTCAGCAGCAGAACATTGGGAGAAGAGCAGTTAAATGTTGGCATACCCTCCCCTGCAGGATACACTAGTTTACTGCCGAGGACGTTTGTCTTAGAAATTTGATCTAACATGGAACTACACTTGATAAGGCGGCTGTAAAACTCAAATGAAACAACTGAAGTGTTTACTTGCCTCAAATTATTGTCAAAAAATAGCAATGATTAGCAGATAGTTTGAGTACTCTTTGCACAGACTTTATAATAAAATGGTAGTATCTTTAATAACTTCTTCTACCTACCATTAGTTGCTGAAATATCAGATGGTTTTTGTGTACTCAAAGTAGTGATAGGTGCCCTCGCTGCAGATTGTCATGAAGTCACCTTGTGGAAGCAGAGGAGAGGCATTTTGCGACACTATGATTTTTAATATTTGTATTTTCACACGTTTTCTTATTGGACTTCTATCTAGGGTTGGTTATAACACGCCATCTTTCCATGGTACTCAGAAGCAGATGGAACCATCCACCTTCCCTCATTTTCTGGAAAGGGTGTTCTTTGACTATCCCTTTTGCCAACCTGTAATCTATTTCTAATTAAAGAGGGTATTGTTCTGATTTATTGGACGTCGTTCTTCACAGGAGAATATCTTGCAGGTTGTCTTGAATTCTATTCTTGTACCCTGAACTGCTGTTTGAGGTACCCATTTGTGTGAGCGCATATTTTCCGAATTGTTGTGAAATCAATGGGCATCTAGCAAGAGGGGTGCTGTGGAGAAACATATTTTACACTAAGCACTGTTTGGTGTGAACTACACATCACACTGTTACCTCGTCCCTCTTGACCATATGCTTCCCCTTAAAAAAATCCCCTTGTTGAAAGTGTCTCATTTACAATGGCCTTCATGTTGCAGGTGACCAATTGGTGGACTGTATGGTTGGAAATCAGTTTCTGCGAGCTTTTGGGTTTCTTGGATAGCTATAATCCTATAAAATTGCCTTCTGCGAGCTTTAGGGCTTCTTGGATAGCTATAATCCTATAAAATCGCCTTCTGCAAGCTTTAGGGCTTCTTGGATAGCTATAATCCTAAGAAAATACGTCCAATTAAATGCTACATCAATCTCGCAGCATGACTCTGCTTTCTCAATAACAGCATCCAGCTCCTTTTCTTTGCCAAATAGATTCTTCATGTCACATACCATGTTGTTGGTTTAGGCTTGTACCTCAGGTGTGAATTCAAGCTGCAGACCCAAGGACCCACCTACATTAACCATCCCCTGAACTTCCATCAACCATCTAGAAGACTAGGCTCCACCTCCCTTTCACTTTCCCATACTCCCCGCATCTACTGGAGCAGAAGTGGAGGACACTCTTTCTTCCACATCGCAGCAAAGACCTGGAACAATCTCCCCACGCACCGCCGGACCATCACCTCACTTCTGGATTTCAGAATGGCCCTCAAGACCGGGCTATGTGAATAAGCCTCTGGGGCCTGCAGGTGATTACCTGCACTTTATAAATCCTGATTGATTGAATCCTGACATTATTGACCACGCATTGCTGCAGTGCTAGGTCAACGTGCAGCAAGGCTCTGTTGCATACATCAGATCTCTCCTTTCCCTCATCAACTACATATGTAGTCTTTTTACATTGCCACGTATCTGAGATGCGCCATTTTCTCTCATTAAAGTCTGAAAAATTGCATACTAGTGCACTAGAAAGAAGGCCTGAGTGAAATTGTCGTTGTAATGGGCTACTCTTGCCTAATTTCCAGCATGTTGCATTAAGCTTGTTATGTGAAATAGCTAAAATTACACAATTACGCATGGTCGTGCAAATAAAGGTTCTGCACAAGAGTACTGGAAACACCAGAAAGAGAGTGGCTTTTGTTACTGGCATTTGTTTAGTGCAAAATAGGTCCTCAAATCCAAAATGGTTACGAGGACACATTTTGCACTAAAGTAATACACAAACTTTGCACTCCCCCCCCACCCCCCAAGTGGTTACGAGGACACATTTTGCACAAAGTAATACACAAACTTTGCACCCCCCCCCCCCATCCCCCCCAAATTGTATAGCAATCTGCAAGATAACTTCTGATTTTTAGTAGCTCCAAAACCAGCTCTGCATTTGCATGTACCTTATATAAGTGAGAACCAGAGGCACTGCTTAATAATTGTTTTGCTAGCTTTATATCAACTCTTGGATTGGCAAATACAAAAAAGGTTTAGAAAAAATAAAAGGTTATCCCTTACTATCAGTGTTTTAATATTTCCTTCAATTAACTTGATTTCTAACTTTTTTTTGCAAGCTTTAAGTTAGCCTCAATATTGCCCCCTACGTCAACCCAAGAAGCAAAATAAATAATTGACCTCGGATGAGGACAGAAATTGAAATGTGCTTATGAGTTAGCACAACACACAGGTTAAATATAAGGATGTATCTCTTTTACGTGCCACCAGAAAGTATACACAACTCATAATCTTCACCACACCCCATACACATATACTCTTGCCAATCCAGCTCTTCTCACCATTTCAAAAGCAATCCTGTCCCCATTGAAATTATTACCAAACGACCCTGTCTCTCCATCTTTAATTATTACCACCACTATTTGTTTCCCTAACTTCTAGAACTACTAATACTGACCTCAGGACTACTTTAAGAGCAACTTCTACAAGACGTACTACTAGTGCGATATGACAAACCATCATATTACCCGTCAAAAGTCAGGGGGCTCCATTCTTTCCACTGTAACCTGCTGCCTGAACTAGGAGCTGTGCTACAGGTAGAAATTGTAGTAGATTGCTTCAAGAGAGACCTCTTTCTGTGCCTCATCTGTACTTAGTGCTTTTGAGGTCCACAATAGTTCAGCCATCCTGCTGCCCTGCAAGGACCTCATCCCCTGGGAGTAAAGCAAGCGAAGGCCAAGACTCCTGAACCATGGCACGCCCTCGGGGTGCGGATGTCACTACCTAACGTAAGAGGGACATAACTTTTGTATAGTGACCACTGCACTTACACACCAGTTCCAAATGAGCAGTGGAGGATATCAAGGCACTTACAGCTTGCACTTGGATCAAAATTCTGCCTATTTACCTTACACTCTTTTTGTACTATGGTTATCAAATCACCCTTGGCAGAAAAAATTATCTCTTTATATGATATTTTATCAAATTGATACATGTAACAGACCATGATTTAAATTCATCTAAAACAACAAAGACCTCTCACATTTTTAGGTTTCCCAACGTCCAACCTACCCTCAAGGGTGCACTGCTGAACACCAGATCGGCTATTAAGCGTCAGCAAGAACTGGTAGACTTACCGTTAACTGGCAGAGTAGACCTTCTCCATTTAGTGGAAATTTGGCTCCAGGGAAAAAACGTGAGAGCACCGACTCTTCTTTGAGTACTGTGCAGAGACCTTGCCTTCGACCACCTGAATTTCATTCTTCTTGGGATTTTTAGTCCATTATTCCACTTTTGTGTTGATTCCTAAATTAAGGCTAACTAATGAGTTTCACTACACATAGCGGAACCCACCCATTTTTGGGTTCCGTTATAAGTGTATGGTGTTTATATCATATCATACCCTGTCGTTCAGACCGTTTGATCATCTACTTCCATCTGATGGAGCTGTTTCAGTTCAATTGCTAAAGATGAAAATATTTGCTCTTAAACTAATGCCTTCAAGCGCCCACTGCCTTCTTAGAATCTTCTTGAGAACTAAACTTCCTCATGTTCTGAACAACGTATGTATGACTTAGCTCAGAAGTTACCACTACTCTCATATAGGGTGCACTATGCCCCCGTTCTCATTCTTTGCTCTTAAAAAAAAGGTTACCATTTTAGCCGAAATAAAATGTGGAAACATTTGGGCCTCAAGGGAAAGTCCACCATCTTCTAAACCTAAGGGAACAGGAAAAAGAATACCACAGCAAAATGAAAGTTACTTACCTTTAAAAACAATATTTCTGGTGTATACATAATCTTCCCTCTAATTTTTCTTGTTACACAAATACTTTCAGGTTTCAGACCGGGTTGAAAAAACCTTCCCTCAGGGAATGTACTCTTCAGGGCTGCCAGGTGGTGCCAGATATAACACTGCATCAGAACGTGACATCCCTGATAGATTATACACCACCTGGTGCACTGGCGTCAGTTTCTGATATTTTTTCAGCTCCCCATTGATGTGTGTGGAGAAGAACATAGAGAGCCCTAACGGGGACAAGTACTGTACATAACATGTTACCATACCCAGAGACCGTATTAATTAAGGCACTAGCACATCAGTGAGGGATTTGCAGGAAGATTATGTATAACCGAGAAGCAGCATTCCCAGCAGTAACTTTCTTCTGACGGATACATCTTCCCGCAGACTTCTGATCTTTTGAATGAGTACCAAAAAACACTCTTCCAGGTGGTGGGATAGGGTAGTGCCAGTTAATCAAGGAAGCCGTGAAACACAAATCAGACAAAGTGCCCATTAGTGCGTGCTTGAGATGTGAGGCCCTGGTGCTTGGCAAAAGTATGACCACATAGCTGCCGGACAAATTTTGGCAAATGAGATGCTTCTTAAAACAGCTGTAGAAGGAGCCCTGGTTTTTCTTGGCCAGGGTATAACATATCTTTATACAAACTGCAACAAAATGTAAAAAAGAGCATTTTTTGACTACCTTGCCCTTTTTAGCTCCAGAGAAGCCCACAAAAAGCTGGTCATCAACTCTGTTGTATCATGTGCGGTCCATGTAATATGGCACTGCATGCCTGGGGCTCAATATATGCATATGTTCCCTCTCCTTGGTTGGACGTGAAGCAGGGAAGAAAGATGAAAGAAGAGTAATAGCCTGCGTCATATGGAATGCAGAATACACTTTGGGTAAGGATGGCAGGTCTGAAGAACCAGCGTATATATTCCATCACTACAGCTGGAGACTCCACCTTCGCCAGCCAGTTGTCCAAGTATGAAAATACATGAACTCCTGACTTCTCAAGTGAAGCTGCCATGATCACCACCACCTTTGTAAAGTCGTGGGGCTGTCTTCAGTCTGAATGGGAGGTCTGAAAAGGGTATTGTTGGTGTCCCACTGTAAACTTCAAGTACCACTGGGGTGGGGGGGGGGGGGGGGGGGGGGGCAGGGAGAAGAAATGTGTTACCTGTAACTGCAATTAGCCAGTATTGGTGTCTTTCATAGATTCACATGCCTGAATCATTCCCCGTCGTCGAGACAGGAGGACGACGGGGAATGATTCAGGCATGTGAATCTATGAAAGACACCCATAATACTGGATAAGAAATGCGTTACTTACCTGTAACTGCAGTTATCCAGTATCGGTGTCTTTCATGGATTCACATGCCCGAATCATTCCCCGTTGTCCTCCCGTCTCGACGACGGGGAATGATTCAGGCATGTGAATCTATGAAAGACACCCATAATACTAGATAATTAAAAGATGAAAATAGAGGTACCAACCAATCTCGAGTTCAAGGCAAACAAGGCCGTGTTCAGGGAGAGCTTCTTGAATTTGTCCTGATCATGAAAGCGTTCAGAAAGAATAGATCCAGGATAGGTTTCAGGCCAGGGTTCTTTGGGAGCAAGAAGTGAAGAGTAAAACCCATGTCCCTGGTTTGCAACACTTCTATGGACCCTTGTAGTAAAAGGCTGAGGACTTCAGCCTCCAGAATTGAGACATGAGCACAAGAGTACGCACTGAAGGAAGGGGGAATGGTCTCATGTGCATGATAGAAATGGAAGGGCATAGCCCTGAAAAATCAGCTGGAGCACCCACCTCCTGCACACCAACAGGTGATGCCCTGTGGCAATCCCGTGACACAGCAGGGCCACATACAGGCACTACCCCTGGATGCTCACTTCATGTTCATTTTTTTCTGCTTCTTTCATTTTCTTGGCTTTTGGATTTCTGTACTGGATTGCCTCGTATGCGTTTTGCAGCTCTGTCAGTTGCAGGTTGAGATTTTGTTCAATTTACCAGCCCTTGGACACATTGGCCAGATCAAGGTTAGTGGCTGAAGCAAGGTGAGGTCGGTTTATGATGGTCAATCACTCATGAAACATGTTTGGTGGGACCATCGTTTGGAGACAAAGCTAATTTGGAATGCCATGTGCCCAGGTATCCTTTACATACTGGTGTAGCTGGAAAGAGCAGAAAATAAATTCACAATGTAGTCTGTCTTTTGAAGAGATAATTCGGACAGTGAAGACTAAGCCCACTGTGTGGCCTCCTGAGTGGGTGGGTCCCTATTTCATAAGGATAAAGCTTTAAGACTTAAAAACTTTGACGTTTCAGTGGCCTAACGGTCTGGTCCATCCATCCAGAGATTAAGTCATCCTGGAAAATAACTCATGATAGGGTTTAAGTTGACAAGGCCATATCTGTGAATTCATCTCTAAATGGAACACCGTTATATTCTTGTTTGGGGTATATCAACTATGGGGAGATGTGCATGGTCAGATGCTCAAAAGATTAGCGGCCAGAGTTTGGGACTTCAGGGCAAGCCAATAACTCATGATGGAGTGTGATGCTTCTGCCTCTGCCTCGTGGTCTGTTCTCCAATAGGATTTTCAAATTTGGTAGTCGAAAGATGTTGAATTAGAGAACATACTTTCTGTAACACAAAGGATTTGCTAGAATTCAGCAGCATAGTTTTGTTTCAAGTGGGCATTGACAAGGCCGATTTGGAGTGCTTGGCAATAAGGCATGCTGGCTTTGGCACAGGGTGTGTGGGCCCTGTATGACTGACTTCATCAGATTTGGTGTCATTCAATTTTAGGGAGCCTATCCGAAGCTCGTGGAGCAAAATGGGTTTGATCTAGAGCATGAGCAAGATACTCTGATGACCGGTTTTGCAGTGTGAATCTCCTTGGGATTCACATGCTTTGAATCATTCTACAATCTAGTTACTGGGTCTGGAATACTCTCCTGCAGTAGTTTTTTAATGACATCAGCCATTTGGGGTCCAATTCATCCCCTTGTGATCTCATACATCTACGCGGAGGCCCTTCTGTGTCATCACCATCTTCATATTCTTATGATTTCAGGTTTTGAGTGATACACTAGTCAGGTTAGGCTGACAAGCAATGCTGAAAGTACAGCTGTTGTGCTGTCAAAAACTTGCTGCTTAGTTATCTACACCAAAGAACAATGGTCCTCTAGGATTCATTTGAGTGTTAATTAAATATATTACAAAAGCACAGTTGGTCAAATCAAAAATGTTAAATCAAATTACCATGAATTCATCTGCGATCCAAATCTTGTTTTGTATTTATGATAACTGGGATTCAGCAAGATAGTTTACATCAAGTAGGTGCTTCAAGTGACAAAGCAATGCAGGTGCAAGAGGTTTGCCAAAAACATATTACACATGAAACGTAGGCAGCATTTACAATATGTACACTTGCAGCGTGTCAGAAACTGTCTCAGACTCTGCGGAAACTTGCAAATATAGGACTGCAGATCCGGTCTCGTGGAAGTTTTAACCTTTATTTCATATCATGATGTATTTAAGATTATTATAATTGTAATTTATGGATGATTTCAGATACAGACCAGAAGTTGTTTGGTCAGGTTGTACCAACGTTCTATCTGTACTGATGAAGCCCCCACAGGATATTTTGCAAGAGGTCAAAATGTTGACTCATGGGGGTTCACCCATATCACCCACTGCCAGACTATCGAAATCTGAATGTTAACAGTGTTAAATTCTGAATATGATACTTTGTCCAATTTGGGTGTTATCCACTATGTACATATTGCAAATACTGTCTACACTTTACTTGTTATGTTTTGGGCTCACCTGTCAACACTTGGAGCACCTAGTTTGCACAAAGTGTCTTGTTGAATCCTTGTTATGATAAATTCTGATTGTGATAAACACAAAACAAGATTTGGATCACAGATTAATTGATGGTGATTTGATTTATTATACATTTTGATTTGGTCAATTGCACTACTGTAATATTTTAATTAACACTCAAATGAATACTAAGGGAACATTGTTCTTTGATGATTGCATTACCCGAGTTCCTTGGATAGTAGGTGCCCCACTTTTTTTTTTTTTAGATGAATGGCTTAGTTATCTACAGCACGAGTAATGCAACTGAAGAGTGGAAACTGGGTTGAGTAAGGATTCCTTGTTTGAGCTGGTCTGGGTCATCGAGTTTTGTATATGAAATTAAACAGCACATGGTAACTGGTGAGGTGTAGACCTGAATCATTGGTGTGGCTTTCTTGTATATACTAAGAATAGTTCTCCTCTTTTTGGATGAATAGCATCATTTGTCTGGGAATGTTCAGGGTGCTACATATTTTGAGCTTCCCAAAGAAAGTATGCATTGTCCAAATAATGCATGCTCCAATCACAGAAGAACATGTCAGTTCCATACTTCACTTTTCTAGCCAAGAGACAGTGGCTTACGAACTGTCATTCAGGGAGAGAACAATGGGTATTTTTCTTAAATCTGTGTCTAGCATTTGTCGAGAAGTTTTTCTTTGAGGAAAGGGAGCTGCAGGTAGTAATTCTGATTAGAGTGTATGTTATACTCGGGGGTCTCAAAACGGGGGGAAATCAATGTAGAAATCATGCTCATAATAACATACAGAAGGCAGATGAGGGTTCCAGAGAAATGTAGCAGGCGGTCAAGCATCCGCACATTGAGCAACTGCTCCCTGATCTATTGTATGTAGTCCTGTCATCTTTTAGAAAGGGTAATTCAACCCAACAGTCTTTTTATACTTAAGCAAACTACTCCAGCAGAGCGTGGATCCTCATCCTAATTCGCATACTTCATATGGATTTAATAACCAATGGAAATCTGGCCGGAAATGAGGAAGCAGAGAATGGGAATTTAAGTTCAGGGAGAGCTGAAAACTGGTGGTGCACTGTGCATTTAAGATGTTTGGAGCAAAGGGGAAAAGAGACATAGGGTGCTAATTAGAGGGTGACTAAGGGTTACGTTTATTTTTTGAAAGGGAAGTATGGCAAAGTGCTTGAAGGAAAGTGGAAAGGACATGGGTTGGAGAGTGCGGTTAAGAAGAGGACAAGGAGAAGGTGGAATACAATAGAGCTAAGAGACGAGAGTGGCAGGGACATGGTCAGCAGGGACCACAATGGGTTTGATTCTCTTTAGAAAGAGGTGGGGTTCAGAGACTGAAATAGGAAAGAAAGGAAAATGAGACATGTGTTGCTGGTGGAGCTGGAGAAGATGGTTTCACGGAAGAAAAGATAATGCACAGAAGATCCCTGGCTGAAGTAAAAAGGTTTGCAGAGGCTGAGAGACGAGAATGATAAGAAAGATCAAAAAGAGATGAAGCCAGGAGATAACTGATGATAGAGAAGAGACAGTGTCAGGAGAGACAGATGACTAGACTCTCAGGCACAGAGAAAGGTAGGCAGAATGGAGAAATCAAATACTGGCAAGACAAGATGGCACAAACCTTTAACCACTTCCATTCAGCTTTTAATAGGCATGCCTGTGGGAGTGGAGGGAATGAGTATGCCATGGTGAGGGTGCTTAAGTGATGGAGGAAAAGGGAGGAGGAGTCTAATCATTCAAGCAATGACGGGATAGCAGATACCAAAGACTATACAGTATTTCTCAACGGCCAAGCTGATCCAAATCTCTGACTGCTGTAAAGTTGTGGAGATTCACAGCACGGGAGCCCCACCCAAAAAAGTGGCCTAGGACAGATAGCACAGGAGAATAAATAGCAGCATCAAGAATTGTAGCAAAATATATACAAATGGGGAGGTGGAAGGGACTGAACACAAATGGTCAAGATGGAAGGCAGCAGAATGCAAGAGAGATAGTGAGCAATAGAAAAGTGTAAGTCGATATTTAAGACTGGAAGGACAAACAACGTGGATAATATAAGGCACAGAGAGAATGAAGCAGCAAGGAAAGATCATTGTGGAAAAAAAGACAAGGCCAGGCATATGAATATCAATTGAGAATAATTTAGTAAAAGCACGAATTAAGAAAGGAAAAAAGTGAAATCCAAAAGTGGTATAATGGAGTGAATGAGAAAAACTAAATTAATACATTACTAAGGTAATATCTGTACCACTTCTGAGACCCAATGTGAACAGGGAGTGAAAATGGGACAATTTGGACATACTAAGGGACGTGCAGTGCTGAATGGTGGAATTCAAGATTACGAGACAAAGCCACATCTAATATTTAGATTAAAGAAGCGATTTAACAGGCTTGTTTTCCTGAGATATGAAGCTACAACCGCAATGCACCTAGAGAGGGCTCTTTATGTCCATTTCAAGCAGGACGGTACAATACAAATGGCCATTGCTTACAATAAATCTTAAACATTTTCTGTCTTTTCTTGACCAATTAGTCAGGGAAACTATGTGTCTTCTAAATCTACAGTGCACATTCAGATATACAGGAACATCGCAATTAAAACTAGCATTCTGAATGTTTCTTTCCTTCTCTAACTCCTGTTTTTAGATCCAACTTGGGTATTCATTCTTCCTTCTGTCATGAGGAAATGCCAAGAGTATCTGCCTTTGTTTCTCTGGGGGGGCCAGTGCCTCTATTCCATGATTTTTGTAGCAAGAGAAACTTCGAGTCAGCCTCTCAGATAGTCCTGCTCGAAGTTTGTGAGTGGGATGTTACTTGGTGAGGTCTTTAACCTCACTGCATAAACGTTCTTCACAATATTCAAAACCCATTAATCTTATTCTTTTATTCCCCCAGAAAGGGTCTGATACAAAAAAGGCCGAAGCAGAATCCATGTGAGGAAAGAAGTGATAATCAAACGCTATTTGCGGTTGACTGGTACAGAATGACCAATGAACTGTGTAAGCTAGAACTGGAATGTACTGGTGATGTTTAGTGTAGAGTTGAACACCAGAACAGCAGATGGTGCTGCTGGCTATGTCTGGGGTACAAGGACAGAGGAGGGAGTTGGACTAGGATCTGAAAATCAAGGAGGTGTTTGGTGCTGTCTGAAAAGAACACAATAACAAACTTGAGATTTCAAGGAAGGAAGCACTGTACACTTCCATTCAAGAACCCGGAATCACTCTAGCGAAATGACAGGTGTGTGAATGGTCAACATAACTGACTTACAGGAATGTCGTATGAAGAACAGCAATGAACCAACGTATACAATATATGAACATTTGCTGGCTCAAGCCAACCTTAATTGAGTGTTCGGAATGTATGAGAGCTTGGTGGTGGGGTTGGTAGCAGATAACCTTGCTGACCGCATGTAAAATTACTCTATTTTTGGCTTCTGGCAGGCAGAAAGAACACCAAGAATCAGAGAAGGCAGCAATTTCACGAATAAGCTAGCATAGTGTGAAATTGCAGGCAAAGCTTAGCAACCGCTTCAAACTTGTGTGGAACTTGACCAAGTCACCCCTTCAGTATTTGGAGAGCTGACTGTACATTTCAGTTGCTTAAGTGTCATCAAGAGGGGCTCTGGGTCCCAATCTCTTCTACCTGGTTGAAAGGGTTTAGTTCGAGCAATGGCATTCTGATGGATAATATTAATGGAGGAAAATAAGAGAGAGAAATTGTGGTGTGTGGCTAAGTAGAGCCTAAGGCTAAAACAGGTCTTGAAATACTATTTTAAATTTATCAGAAGGCAGTAAGGACATTAATGCTGGCATGATGTGGTTTCAGTACCCTAGGTAAAAAAGGAGTCTGGTGGTATGGTTCTGGGCTCTTCTAAGTTTCAAACGCATCCTTTCTGGGAACTCTGTTTATATACAATTGTCGTACTCTAGGCGGAGTTATCATTAATTGGAATTGCAGTTCTTTTTTATTGGAGTTCGGGCTGTAAAGGACTCTTGTAAGCAATTTATAACTGGCGAAGCACTCTTAACTACAGCATTAACTTGAGGTGTGGAGGAGAAATCCTGGTCTAAAGATGGCCACATTTGCATTGTTTTTACACAGACTTTGAAAATGTTTTCCTCCTGTAAGTTGGGGCAGAAAAATCGAGGCAGTGAGGGGCCACTGGATATATGAGAAATTACATGTAACAGACTGTCTAACACAAATTCTTGATTACAAACCACATACCCTACTTAAGAACCCAGAAATGCCCAGAAAAACACAACACGGTTTGCTTGAATTTTTTCTTCATTTTTTGCACAATCCACAAAGCTGTACATTGCTCCAAACCCCAGGAAGGAAAATTTCACCCAATCACGCACACACGTACACAGACATACACACGCACACGCACCCCTGAGCTCTAAAAGGCCCATACTGCTGGGAGAGGGGTGGGAATACTGTGTTAACAAGTGGAGGGTGATACATAATATATCCCACCTCCCTCCCTGACCCCCTCCCCAATCTACCTCTTTTACAGGGTCCCGGCCACCTCACTCTGAGAAATACTTTGTCTCGGGGTTATTCTTTTTTTTTTTTTAAGTCTTTGTTTCATAGTTTTTTAGTTTTTCTACAAAGTAGGATCTTTGGGTGTGCACTGCCAAAAAGATATACAAAAAATAATCTTACAAATAAAAAAAAATCTCAAACTAAACCATGCGAATTTTCCACTTCACAAACCCCCTCCCACCCAAGAGCTGATGTACAAGAACAATCTACACTGATCAGATTATAATAAAACGCTTTGTACAATAAATACTTCAGAGAACTTTTTCTTGTCATTCTGTAAATACACATTGTTCCTCAGTGCATACCAAAAACAGGCTGGACTGCACGACTAGTTCTCCGCGGGGGGGTGGGGGAAGAAGAAAAACATTTTTAAAAACGTATTTACAGTTGCTGGTTTTGTGCGGGATAAGGGAGTCTTTCGCTAGCTTGGGAACCGTGGGACTGCGCTGTCTTCACTCCTGTCTCCACTGCTGATCGAAGCCTCGAGGACAGAAGGGGAAAAAAAGATGATGGGCCGGGGGCAAAGTAGACTTGTGTTGCTGTGTGCGTGTGGACAGGGGTGAGTAGGGCAAAAACACACAGCCCTCCCAGCTGGATTGTGGGACTACCACTTCTCCTCTCACTTGAAGTCGTGCCGCAAGACAGTCTTGAGTTATCATCACGTGGGTTAGACGAGGACACAGATTATGATCAAAACTAAGGAAAAACACAGGAGAAAAACAACAGAATTTTAGGACTTCTTTGAATTTAAAGCTCAAGATATAAATGTTGCATTACTTTTCTTAACACAGAAAGCAGAGTATTGTCCCATTTGAATGCAACAGACTACCCACATTAATGTGATTTATTGGAGAAGCACATTACCGATATTGCTATGGTAGATACAGAATCAATGCAAACCTTATGGGAACTGAGAATTACTCAATTCAATATCCTACGATATCACGAGAGGCATCTGTATAGAGCACTGGTAAGGCCTTGCACTATTATTGAAGTTCAGGTATCCACTAAACCTGCTGAGGACTCCACCACAGACCAGTCTATTTCAGCTAGTGATGCTGGCAGACTTGTGTATGTGTAATATCCTCAGTAACATCACTTTGTAATGTTATATGTCTCGTCGATGTCGTGTATAATCTTGATGTTTGATGTAATGGGACCAAAGTGCTACGAAGTCTCTGAAGCACCTTGTAGGTCGGTAGACATGCTCACTGCCGGGCAGATGGGTATGTGTACATAGCATTTGATGATATCAGTGTGGAAAATAGACTTTTTATCTTGACACTCGCTCCGCCATTTTGTACTCTGTATAAAAGTATATCTGTTATCTTGCCATTCACTCCACCATTTTGTGCTATACCCTTAATGACGGACCTTCTCTCTGTATCACGAACACTCTGGAGCTCCACTTTTGACCTGCCACATTAATGCACAGACACTCATCCCCTGTTCGTAATTTGGCCTGCCACAAACTGACCAGCACATGCTCAACCAGTCGAACAGGGAGTTTCCCAGATGTTTATCGTCCTCACCCTGCACACTATGCCCTGCAGGGGTCCAAACAACTATTTGTGGACTTATTTGTATAAACATGCTTTTCGCCTACACCCTGCAGGGGCCTCACCGCTACCAATGGGATTATCAGATTAATCTTTGTTTGACATAAAATCATGCCTTTTTTACCTATGCCCTGCAGGGGCCAAACAGCAAACACCTGCTGATTGTATCAGAACTGAATATTATTTGTCTGTAAATTATCGGTGTTTGTTGCTGTTCACCTGGCACGCACAGGGTGGGGATGAAGGGTACATAAGGTGCAGAACCAAAGCACTCCCCAGACTGCCTCCTCAGACAGCTATGGGTGTCTGTCGTTGATGCTCTCTCCATCTCATGAGATTGTAATAAATATGCTTTCTCTCCGTGCTCCAGAGTTGGTCTCCGTTTGTATTCCGGACCCGTGGACTATAGAGTGACCCTGCACCTTTTGGCTGGTCCCCCAAAATCCATATTCAGGTGCTGTTGAGATCTTTGATAGCCCACCACTGGATTATTGGGCTGTGCGGGATGTATGCTAGAAGCTGTCTAAGTCTTGTGTTGTAAGTTAGTATGTGGTGTGATTGGAGGGAAAAGGCGATGCGATACACTATGGCACACCTATACTACACCGGAAGCGTGTGAAAGTTCTGTGGGAGAGCTGCTGAATGTCTTACTTTGGCGTATGGTGTAAAATGGTCGCAAGTACAGTTGTACCCATCAGGATACACAACTATAGGTATAGCTATAGTGAGTGTCTGCCAAATAAACATTCTGTGCTGTCTGATTCAACATCTAGCATGTAGTATCCATTAAAGACTCTACAAGTACTACAAAGGTGAGTCATTGATACTGGTGCCTGAAGAAGAATTTGAGAAAATGGTAGCATGTAGAAAGAAGCCTACATTAGCAGCTTAAAGACCTCCTTTTGGCAATGTAGACCCTTTCTCTAGCTCACCTTTTCCAACTCTAGGTGCTTTTAAGTATGCTGCAAGACAAGTCATGGTTGCAGTCCTGCATATGATTCACAGGTGCTGCACATTACGCTTGTCAGTATGCACATCAATGATTTCTGAAGCCAAAATCTCAGCCCATCCACTCCTGCCACAAATAGAACTTCTATCTCCACTGGGAAGAACAGCAAAAACACTTAAAAAATATTTTGTTTCTTGAGCACCGGAGCAGTCACAGCGGAGGTCTTGCCTTTGGCACATGAGAGATTGGCACAAAAGGCATCCATGAAAGGAAGTCGGTAGAAAAATTACTCACGAAGGTAACTTATTACCTACTAAGTTCTTAGCCTCCTTCCTTTTTCACTTCCAGCAATTCACTGGGAATATGCAGAAACAGAAGATCTGGCAGAAGTCAAAATACCGAAGGATTCAGACAGAAAAATATCTGCGGCAGTGCCAAACAGATCATCATCTGCAGAGATAGTATTAAAGTGTGAAGAGAATCCCAAATGGGTGCATTGCAGATCAGTATAAAATAGACTGGTTGAATGAAAGTAATGCACATCGCCTAGGCCTTTATAATAGTGGTGGGCAGTGGGTGATAGGGCGGGCATTGGTCGAGTAAGACTCGACCCATAATAAGATTCTATAATGGAAAACAATCAATAAGGTTGTTGAAAACTTTCCTCTAAACGTTAGGACCAACTTAACCAGTATAAAGTATGTAAGAAGAATGCCATGTTTTTGTATGTTAAGATAGTACCGAAAAGCCATCCGTACATCATGACTGAAGTCTCCAACCTTACCATAAAAGTGTACAAGTCAGACAGAGCATCTCTCAATAGTTTATATAAAGTCTGACAGAGCTTTACCAGGAAAGTTAGTTTGAGTCTGAATGAGATTTTTATCAATGTGGAAAACCGTATATGGTTTCTTAACAGACTGTGACAAGCAATTCCCTCACTTGTGGAGGGAGACATGACCACCACCAAAAAAGCTGTAATGAGCTTAACAAGCTCCCTTAGGTGATGCTTTCAAAGAGTTTCTTAGCCTACATTAAAATGCAGAACTGAGGTACGTAGATGCCACAGCATGTTAAATATCTTTTGACATCTTCATTGCACACGTAAAAGCAATCCGCCTTTGGGTTTGAACGTGCAACATTCATCAGAGGTACAACCTACAAGACCCACCTGGATTATTCACAGGTGATTTGAGAAAAACAAAAATCACTGGCAACTGATCGTGATCCGTAGTCAGTATTTTTGTCCGGTGCCCTATGGCAATCACAAAACCAGTTGAATTTATACCAGTACATTAAGGGTACTTCAAGGGTAACCTGCCTTCCAAACAGTATCAAGCTCCTCAAAGGGAAACAGTTCAACCAGATGGGGGCAGGTCAGGATAATTCTTCATAAACAACTATGCTGAAAATGATAGGGATGGTGGTTGATGGTAGAATTGTGTACGTAAACACCCTGGATTAGACCAAAAGGTCAATGTACTTCAAGGGGGGTGTCAAACGACCTCTTAGGTCCCAGTACAGATGGCTATCTTGCCTAATGAAGACCACCTTGTCCCACACCAGGATGTATTACTGGTCACACTTTCTGTTATTTTCAAGGACAAAAGGACCATAGAGCATGGATCCAAATGCAGAAAACCTGTGCCACTACCATCATATGAAAAGGCGCATTCTGGGAGACAGAAAAAACAACTTGGTCTGTTTGTGCATTCTTAACTAGTGGAGGTAAAAAAGAATAGGACTGGTCTTAAACTTGACACTTGCCCACATGCCCTTCTACGTCAATTATGAAGCAAATCCGATGTAAGGGCCTATAAAGACCTGGCTGAAAATGTAGCCCCAACCCTAAGTTGATGTACTTTATAGGACCAATCACTGTTGGTTTAAACCAGGGGAGAGAAGACAAAACAAGACCATCGGGAGTTCCTGTCTACAGGTTTCAGCACCGAGCAACATGGAGTTAAGATATGTTCATGTAATCTGGATAACAAGAACTTCTGATGGCAGAGGATCTCTACATGTCTAAGAAATAATCTGCTGTGGTCACCTCTTGATCAAGTGCTGCTTTACAACGGAATTCCTTAACAAAAGATGGATCTCGTAGATCCAAATGAATAGCTTCCTCTGTAAAGGACTCAGAGAACATTTACTCTGTTCGACTGACAGGCCTGTTTTGAGAAGCCAATATGCATGGACTACTAACAGATTAAAGATCTCCCCCGCTCCGAACAATGCAGATTTGTGAAGCAAACACATCAGTCTCATCCAGGCAAGGATATAAGAGGAGTCCAATGAATGTCAAATGAGCTGCTTCACAAAGACCACACTGGAGGTCTCAGACGAGATAGTTGCACTTTATATTGATATTATACCAGCATGACACCAGCCACAAAGAATGGGGATCATAGATTTGGAAATAATTATATTAACACACACAGATTTGTTCCAAAAGCCACACCTTGAAGGCCTCTGCCAGTAGCTAGAAGTCGAAAGATGTGCAAACAATTATAGAGATCACCAAAATAAACGCAAACCAACGCAAACTTTTAGAACTAAACAAAATCCTGACCTCTGGCATCTCTTCTACAGAGGCATTCAAAATTCTTAGCTCTATGCCGCAAGCTAATAGTGTACACAATATACTCAGGTGAAGATGCCTTCGTACATCACACCTAGTACGTTAATAAGGTATGCAAACTATTCTCATCTAAAGGGGAGGCTGGTTCTACTTCCTCTATTGAACAGGTAGAAACTCTTAATGGGAGCTGGACATCATGAGGTGGAGGTATTCTTCCAGAGCAAACCTGACAAGCATTTTGAGGGTTGGTGGGAAGGAGCAGATTTCAGGGCGAAAAGACCTAATTCTTCTAAGTCATAGAGAAAGATCAAGTACACATAGAAGTAATGTTCATTTATTTCCACCAGGGGGCAGGGCTTCAAGTTCACATTTCGAAGTCATATCTTCCTCACATCTTATTTCTGATTTGCCACGTTCCAAATCTGCTGATCATAAATCTAAAAGTTCCTGGTGCGTAAATATTGCGGTAACAGCTTCTTCTGTTTTCTATTAGTGATTACCAAGTTCGGTGGGACACTGGGACTTGGTCCCCTGCAATACTTCAGCTGATGAGCCCGACAATTGCAACGGAAGTGTGTGAGCTGAAGGGGGGCTGAGAGGGTAGCATGTTGAGCAGAAAGGAGCGGTGAGGGTGGTGTATGACCAAAAGGGGTAAAGTGGAGAGGGCAGTGCGCAAGAAAGTGAGTAAGGAGCAAAGCAAAGCGTGAGCCGAAAGGGCAGCGAGAGAACTGTGAGAGCTGAAGTAGCAGGGTGAAGAGAGGGTGGAGTGTGAGCACAGACAGCTGAGTGCATAGGGGCAGTGCGAAGAGCAGCACCAGGAGCCCAGAAGGCAGTGAACGTGAAGAGGGGACAAGTAGTAGAAGGGGGGAGCGAGGGAGCAAAAGAGATATTTATTTATTTTCACATTTGTAGAGCGCTCTGTTACCCGGAGGTGTCCTGGCGCTAACGTGATTGTACCAGTGTATGTGGGTGTCTGAGAGCTTAATGAGTAAAGAGCCAGGTCTTAAGCGCTCTTCTGAAAGACATCAGGTCCTAAGATTGTCTGAGATTGAGTGGCAGTCTGTTCCACGCCTCTGCCGCGCCGAGGGAAAAACTCCTGCCTCCCCAGCGTGCTTTCTTAACTCTAGGGACTGTTACCAGCGCCAGCTCCCCAGATCTCAGGGTTCTTGCTGATTTATGCCAGTAGAAGAGCAGTTTCATGCACCTAGGGCCCATTTCATGCAGGGCCTTGAAGACCATGCAGAGTGCTTTGAAAACTATTCTTTTGCGGACTGGCAGCCAGTGGAGTTTCACCAAGTCCTGAGCTACCGAGGCAAATTTAGGGGTGTCGGTGATCAGGCGGGCGGCTGCGTTCTGCAGGATCTGGAGTTTGTTAAGTAAGACCTGCTGGGCGTTTAACATCAGGCTGTTACAATAGTCCAAGCGTGAGAGGACTAGACCAGTAACGACAGTTTTCCTATGCTCCCTCTCCAGATAAGGAAAAACGTTCCTGATTGTTTTGAGGATGTAGTGCATAGAGGAGGACAGAGCATTGATCTGAGGTTTAAAGGACAAAGAGTCGTCCACCAGTATACCAAGGTTTTTAACTTTTGCCACTGGGGAGGGGAGGGGTCCCATTTCATCCGGCCACCATCTAGAGGACCTGAAATTGTCCCTGGAGCCAAAGAGCAACACTTCTGTCTTTGTGGAGTTAAGTTTGAGACAGTTTTGAGCCATCCAGTTGCCCACCTCTCGCATGCACCCTCTAAACCTGTCTGCTGTGCTATCTGTATCGCCCGGTAGCAGTGACACCACTCTCTGTGTGTCGTCTGCATATGCTGTGAGATTAAAACCAAACTATCGGATCACCGGGGCTAGGGTAGCTACATAAACATTAAAAAGGGTGGGACTGAGTGAGGACCCCTGGGGGACTCCACAGGGGAGCACAAAAGGATGCGATTCAAAGTCTCCCAGGGCCACTGACTACGTTCTGTTGGAGAGGAAGGCCTGTAGGATCTTCAATGACTTTCCTTGAATACCACTGGCCCTCAACCAACTTGTGATGGACTGTGTCGAAGGCCGCGGAGAGGTCCAACAGGATCAGGGCGGCTCTGCCTCCTGCGTCCATCACTCTTCTGATGTCTTCCACGGATTTGATCAGGGCGGATTCTGTGCTGTGTTCCGCACGAAAACCATGTTGAGAAGGATCAAGATGTTCTCCTGTCTGCAAAAAGGCACTTAGCTGCGCATTTAATTTGCCTTCCATGATTTTGACAGGGAGGGGTAATCGTGCAATCGGCCGGTAGTTGTTCATCTCGGCAATGTCCAGGTTGGTTTTTTTTTAGGAGCGGCAGGATGGAGGCTTGTTTCCACTTTGCGGGATATTCCCCTTTATCCAACATCTGGTTGAGAAGGGGAGTAAGTCCAGTTGCAATGATGCCTCGAGCTAGTTTGGCTATTGCAGTTGGGCATGGGTCGTGTGGGGAGCCTGATTTTGTCTTCAGTAGCCGGCTCACTACTTCCTTTTCACTGATGGGCAGGAAATGTAGGAGTTTTTCCTGATTATTGTCTGATTCCCGACCAGCGTTAGCAGGAGGGGTCCTAACTAGACTGTCTAGGGAAAAAAAGATATTTTCCACTTTTTCCCGGAAAAAGGTGGCGAGATTCTCACAGAGTGGAAGAATGGGGGGTATTTCAATGGTTTTAGGGGCTGCCAGGGATGATACTGTTTGGAATAATTCGTTTGGGGCGTTGCTGGCTTCTTTAATCCGTTTCGTGAGGAAGGCCCTTTTTGCCTGTAAAATTCTTTCTTTGTAGGCTCTTTGCTCTGTATTGAGATTTTTTGTATCTGTCTCACTGTAGTTAGTCCGCCAAATTCTCAAGTTTTTTACACCGTGTTTTGTGGTCCCTGATTTGTTCAGAAAACCAAGGGGCGGCAGGATATGCCTGTGTGGAGTAAGTAATTTTGGGGGGAGCCAGAAGTAGGCAGGCACTTTCTAGCCAGTTTGTGTAGGCGGCGGCTGCTTCCTCCACATTGTCAGAGAGGGGTCTCAAGGAGTTTTTTAATACGTCCTCTAGCGTTTCACCATTTATGGTGTTCCATTTCCTGACCTGTCTGGGGGCGTTTCTAGTACTGGGAGGTTTCATGGGGGTGATTAGAAGGACCTTAAAATGGACTGCTGAGTGATCAGACCAGGGGACCGGCTGTATCAATGATACATTCAGGCTGGGATGGTTTGAAAAAATCCCGTCCAAGGTGTGTCCTGCCTTGTGAGTCGGACCGCACACCCATTGTATCAGATCCACCCCCTGCAATAGGTCGATCCACCCCCTGCAATAGGTCGATCATAAGATAGATAAGAGCACAGGGCCACTTATAAGTAGAAAGGGCAGTATGTGAGCATTAACTTAAATATGAAACGTTTTTTTACAATGAAACATACTGCATTGTACGGTCTTATAGAGGATCAGATGTCATGACATTTACAAATGGATATGCCTGCCTTACTCTAACCCCATCTGTAATCCTTTCACATTTAAATTCAAATTTGGGTAACCTGACATGGTGACTCATGTTTCATTATTTGAGGAAAGGTGGGACGACTCACAGT
The DNA here is from genome assembly GCF_964263255.1 of Lissotriton vulgaris. Classification (NCBI taxonomy): domain Eukaryota; kingdom Metazoa; phylum Chordata; class Amphibia; order Caudata; family Salamandridae; genus Lissotriton; species Lissotriton vulgaris. Next base: position 1,169,369,386 of record NC_141687.1, on the reverse strand, counting down.
ACTGGCAACTGAAGTTGAAAGCCGAATATGTATGAACTTACCAGTTTGCCGTTGGTATGAAAGACTTAACAATACAACGAATACATAAAATCACTAGGAAGAAAAGCTACTCTTGACTACCAGTGGTGTAGCACCCCAAATGCGATTAGTGCAGTATGGAAGCGCCTTCTAGTAGTCCGGAATAGACATAGCACGACTTTCATATCTAAATTTGAAAGTCCTGAGGTGCCAGGGAAGTCTTGGACTGGAATAAAGGGGAGGCGTGGGAGATAATATGACAAGGGACTGAAACTTGACACATAATGTCCGTTGTTCTTTATCTGTGTGACTTTCGGGTCAATGTTAAAGCACTGCATGGTCAACACTAGCCCCTACACAAGATGAACATAAAATAGAGTATTTTGCAGTTATGGTTTCATCCCATGTATGTATTCATTTTAATTAGAGATGAGCGTTTCCTTATGCACTCTCTTCCTTTCTCATCTACAAATGATCAGGACCACATTGTTTTGCCCTCCTTTTTTGGACTTTCTAGTATTGAAAGAAAAACATTTGGTGTTATTTATTAATTTTTCCAGGCAACTTAACGATATAAAATCACCTTTTGTTTAAAATCCACAAATGTTTTTATTAACAATATTATCTAATAATTCGGTCTCGGGACAGCTGATAACGACTTGTTAACATTAAGTCTACAGTGGAGAAAGCAATAGAACACTGGCTCAGGTCATGTTCTGCTATCAAACACATACCATGGCCAGAGTGAGTGATAAAACAAGGAATGATGGCGATGACAGGTATACTCTGGCTTATGTGCTCAAGTGTCATATGCAGGGCTTTAAATGAGATGAAAAAACTGGAGAGGTCTCTCAAAGGATAGTGGCCGATGTTATTAAGGCTTGGCTTAAAAACACCTAAGCTAAAATCTGTGCTTAGCATAGTGTGCCGCCCAACTGGAATTTTGATGCTTCTGTGATTTCATCCAGATATTTACTACAACAAGAAACATTATGCCTGGGAAGGGGCTGAGCTAGCTCGGGACCAAGATGGCCGCTTGAGCCGGGAGCTCCCTCGCTTCACGTACATATCCTTAATTTATCCAGTGAGCTGCGTTTCCAAATCCTGCCCTGTGACCGCTGTGGGGCCCCGCAGCAGTAGAGATGTGAAAAGCTGAAAGAACGGGCTCTCTACCCGCCACCTCCCCACTGCCGGAGCTGAGGCCGCTGCGCACACTCAAGACAGCAGGGATGCAAGGCCTGCCCCGCTCCGGGAGGTCCCCTAGGTGAGCCCTGGTTGCTGGATCGAGGTGTGGAGGAGCTCCAAGGGTTGGCGCGGCTTCGGGGGTGTGCGGTGAGTCCTGCCCCCCCCGCGTCGGAACTTGCTGTATGTCCCGCCCGGCCTGGGTGACTGCGGGCGGCCGCGGCAGGTGGACTTAACCCTGCTGGAGGGAACGGTGCTACGACGCACTGAAACGAGGCCCTGCTCACACGGGGGTGAAGTGCATAGCTGACACTGGTCTTCCAGCTATTGGAGCAGCCGAAGGTGCCGCGCTGCGTCCCTGAGATTGAGGGACTACGACGGCGGGCCTGTCCCTGCTTTTGCCTGCGTGGGGCGGACTGCGCTCCCCCCCCTGGAGTCGACCTTTGGGGCGTATTGCGAGGCGGCGAGGAGCAGAGGTGAGGTGCGCTGGCCCGGGTGCAGGCCTGTTGGGCGGCGTGCATTACGTCCCCATTGTATTTGGACCTTCATCAGGGTCGGGGGCTCAGAGAGGATCCTGGTGAGTGTCCTGCCATCATTTGAGTACCCTAAAACTTCGCTGCCCGATTCGTGTGCCTGGTAAATGGTCGTACCAGAGAGCTGTGTACCCCACGCATCGAGTGATCACCGGGTATCTCCCCTGCACCTTGGCGAGCCTGAGGAGAGGGAGGCGAGAGGACTGAATCCCTGATTGGAGATTTGGATGCCTAGTTCACCCGTGGTCCCTGTGATCGGATCACGACCCCAGTGGTGCCCGAGACTGGTATTCCCAAGGAGGATTGGGGGTTACCTGGGAGGCCTTTCGAAGACCTTTTGCTGGCTCCCAGTACCGAATGCTGTTAGGTGGGCTACATTTGGAGTATAGCCACCTTGGAGGCTGGGGATAAAGTTCTGCAGTGAAGGTTGCAGCAACACTCTCACAGGAACGATCTCCATTAACTTTTTACCCTGCGCCAAGTGGTTCGGCATTGAAGAGCCTGCACACGCGGCCGCCCCACAGTTTGGACGGACTCCACCTAGGAGGGAGACAACCAGCGGCGCCGTAACGGGGCGGGTTGACAGAACACAACCAAAACTATTGTTTGACCCAAAGAGACCCAAGTCCAATGAGACTGCCCAGGAGGATGGGGTCGGCGAACAGGATCAGCCTGGAGAGAACCAACAGCAAGACATTTGTGGCCTGCTGATAGCTATGGAGAAGAACCTACAGGGCAGGATCGCCTCACTGGGAACTAAGATGGATGCGTTCACATATCGCATGGACCGCATGGCCAAGAGGCTGGACAAAAACACGGAACGCGTCAACATGTCAGAGCGGCGGCGGACTGCGGTGGAGGAGGCCCACACAGCTCTTGATGTAGAGCACAAACAGTTAGGGAAGGTCCTCCAGGTCATACAAGACAAGATGGAGTACTTGGAGGCCCGCTCTCGGCGCTGCAACCTCCACATTACCGGCCTGCCGGACACTACCCAAACGGGAATTATGGAGCTCATTACAGAAAAGCTATTGAAGACCTTGCTAGGGGACACCGCCTATTCCGCAATGTTTATCGTCAAGAGGGCGCATCGTTCACTAGGCCCGATACCGAAGCCGGGAGCGCCTCCCCGGCCTGTAATTGCGAAATTGTTCAACTACAGAGACCGGGATACAGCCCTCAGACTTGCCAGAGAGAAACAGCCATTACAATACGAGGGTTCGACGATCTCGCTATTCCCGGACTTCACGGCCAGGGTGCAGGAGGCGAGACAGCAGTTTGTACCAATGAAAAGACAACTGCGAGAGATTGGGGCTGACAACACAATGCTGTACCCTGCGAAGCTGCGGGTCAATTGACAGGGACGTTCCTTGATTTTCACAGACCCTAAAGCTTTACAGAAAGCCCTTAAAGAATGGCAGAAGGAGCGGCAGCCCTCTCCCGGCGGCCGGAGACGCACTAGAAGAGAAGGACAGAACACGTCATTTGAACCCTGATGGCTGATTATATGTTGTGACGGTTTGGGAGGGATGTTATTGACACCAATTAATGAGAAGGGCAATGTTGTTTTTGCGGGGTGGGTACCCGTATGGACCCACTTGTTGGGGGATCGTCGGGGAGGGGTATTGGAAACTAGTGTTGTTAAACACCTATCTGGTTCATTTGCCCCATCAATGCTCTGAGCTGCTCCCACCGTGAGGGAAGGCGCCGGTGACCGAGGTGGTTTTCATTGATTCCTTGGGGTGGCAGGGATGCGGGGGCGGGGTGAAGGGGGTCTTGAAGAATATCTTGCCCTACGGGTTGGTTGCGATGTGAGTACTGATAGAAGTATACTAATACACAACTGTGGGGCTCACAATACTCAGCCTTAGTGAGGCAGGGAAGATGGTGATTACTGAATATCTAAGTGTTAGTTTTTTTTTTAGCGAGCGAAATCCACCCCAGCATGAATTCCACATGTGAGATGTCTTTTGTTGCAGAGAGATACGGGGGGAGGGGATGGTCACTGTTGAAAGGGAGGGAGGCACACCGCAGCCAAGTTGGGGTTGGGCAGGCGTGGGAGGGACTGGGGGGTTTGAAATGCAAATCTATGTTTCTCCTGTGGTTACAATTGATGCACTTCTGTATTGGAATGCCGGGACTCTGGTCCTACGACGCACACCCACATCCTGTCACTAAGATACGAACAGGAGAGAAACATTTGTTGGGGAGGTTTAATGCTGTTTTTTTTGTTTATGGTTGGACCTATGGTAAGGCTAAGACATGGCATGGCACAGCTGCATTTTTTCTTGACACCCCATCATGGCTCCTTTAACTGAGACTGACCCTTCGGTGGTCTCGCCTGAGGAGCCCTCAGACTCCCTGGTCCTATTGACTTGGAATGTGCGTGGTCTCAGTGACCATCGCAAAGTTCGGAAAGTACTGCAATACCTTACCAGACATAATGTAGACATTGCGCTTCTCCAGGAGACTCCCCTCCACCAGGACCAGGACAGCTGTATTTTGCGCACTAAGGGTCTAATGGACAACGTTCACTCAGCAGGATTTACTTCACACACTAGGGTGGTATTAACGTGGGTGAATCCAAAGGCCTCTATAGCTCAGACGCCCCTGGAGACAAATAGGGAGGAATGCTTTGCTATTTCCAAATGCTGTGGGAAAGGACTGGAGCTTTTTATAACGAATATTTATGGCCTCAACTATGATAATCCAGACTTCTACACCAGTCTGACGTCGAAAGCACAATCACATACGCGGGGTTATGTCCTCTGGGGCGGAGATTTCAATCTTGTTAGACACCTTGAAAAAGATAGATCGGATGGCCCTGACAGATGACTCTCGGCCTCAGCCAGGGTGCTAGAGACGTCGATGCTATGGCTGGACCTATGTAACGTATGGAGAGACAGGCACCCACACCAGGGCGGTTACACACACTACTCCGCACCGCATAATATTCACACTCATACTGATTACTGGCTGGCCTCCAAACACTTAAACCAACATGTTCGAGCTTGCGCGATATTGCCCTGTACTTATTTGCCACTCCTACTGACTATTGCCTCGCCCAGGAGGCGTATTCCCCCGTTTATGTGGCGTTTCTCGCCCTATTCTCTACTTGACAGTGCCTTAAGGGAACAACTAGCCACGGCCATTGAGACTTTTTTCGAAGCCAACGTTGGATCGGTTGACTCGTGCCAGACTGATTGGGAGGCCTTCAAGGCATAGATTAGAGGGATCACTATCTCTAAGCACGCGGGGGTACTGAGATCGATCCAGGGCCGACTAGATGCTTTGGAGAAAAAGCTGAAAGAGCTGGAGGCCTTACGTATTTCTGACCGGAGTGAAGCGCTTACTTGCGGACTTGCGCAGACGCTGCGTGAATATCACGAGGAAGCTGATCTGGAAATAAAGCATCTTGGGAAGTATGCCACTGCTAGATTTTATGGTGGGGGGGAACGCCCGGGGATGGTATTGGCACAGACTATTAGACAACAGAACAGCGATACCAGAAAAGCCAACTGGCCCGTCTCTTACTGAGGCTCAGGTGGTGGAGAGGTTTCGGGAATACTATGCGGCCCTGTATGCCTCCCGAGGGCCTCCTCGGGAGGAGAGTATTCAAATTCAAAAGCGTTATTCGATATTCAAGATTGAATGCATAAAAGCATACAAGTTAAGAAAAAAAACCCCCAAAAAAACATACAATCGCAGCATATCACAGAAATAGAAAGAGATCAAAGCATTATTGATTAAAAAGCGGGCAAGTCCAATTAGATGAAGACAAAATATTTTAAAAACTATGTGAGTGTACAAGATTAAAAAGCTTTACATAGAATTTCTGAACCTAATCAATTTTCAAAAACTAGATATAGCCTGAGCCACAGAGACATTTTCCAGCTGTTGCGGTCTAACATAGGCTATTCTGCAAGAGCGATGGCCCCCTGCTTTAAGGATAGGTTTCAGAATAATCCTCTGTGGAACAACATAAAATTTACAAAATAAAGGAGCCATGATAGGGTGTCAAGAAAAAATGCAGCTGTGCCATGCCATGTCTTAGCCTTGCCATAGGTCCAACCATAACCAAAAAAAACCAGCATTAAACCTCCCCAACAAATGTTTCTCTCCTGTCCGTATCTTAGTGACAGGATGTGGGTGTGCGTCGTAGGACCAGTAGGTTTGACTGTGGGGATAGATCATCACAGGGGCACGTGGGCAAATCCCTCGACCAAGTGTTACAAAGTGGGAAAGTAATGGTACGAAAGAACGTTCCAAACCTGAACCGTGTTAATAACATTCTTGAGTAACAAGTTAGATCACTTAAGAGATACAATTGAGTCCCTGGATTAATAGTAATTTCCTGAAAGGCCAAAACTGTGTTTTTAAGTTTTTCTATGGACCATCTTTTGTTGGCTAAGTGATTCATGGCCAGTTGTTTCAATGATTTTCTAGTGATCGTTTCCATACTAAGTGGACTAGAGGAAAACTCAGGGTGGCCAAGCTCGGTCATCAGAGCTTGCACGTGGGACAACCATTTAATATTTCTCACACCATCCAGGGTAAGACAGTCAGAAATTAATTTGCGATTAAAAGCCGTCTCCGGGGTAACCCACACCGTGTGCCATAAAAGGATGGGTGCAATTTTTATGGTGTCAGAAATAAAAGGCAGACCTAGTTCAATATGGGTAAGGTAATTTGCTGAGGATTTAGGAGCCCCCAGCAAATATCTGAGGCATTGATTTTCAATTAGTTGAATAGATGTTATGTTTTCAATACCCCAGATTCCTGAGCCATAGGTGGCCGTGGATATACCTTTAGCCTGATGTAATGTAATTAGTTCTTTAACGGGTCTCCCACCAAGTTTCGCCGCAAAATTATGGAGTGCACCGACCGCCCTCGAGAAGGCTAATTTTCTCGCTTTAACTGCTGTATGCCAGGTGCATTTCCTATCGAAGGATATTCCAAGGTAAGGAAAGTGATCAATAGTCTCTATCCTCCTGCCCTCTAGATATATGGGACAGGGTGCTTTCTTGGTACATGCCCACAGGCCATAGTGTATGTTTTGGTAGTGTTAACTTTTAGCCCCTTATCTTTCATGTAGATATTAAATTTAGTGACCGCCCTCTGGAGACCCAACCCGGTCTGCGACATAATAGCCGCATCATCAGCGTACAGGAGTATGGGGACAGGGTGGCCCTGGATGAAGGGTAGTAATAGGGGAAACCCTTCAGGTGGTCGCCGATAAGAGTTTATATATAACATGAATAACAGGGGAGCAAAAATGCACCCCTATCTCACTCCCCTCTTGATGGAAAATTTAGACGAGCATTCACCTTGTTTGCCAAAGCGCACCCTGGCCCCAGCACCCCTGTACAGTTCCTTGATGAAATTTAAAAAAATTTCATCAATCCCCAGGTCGGATAGTGTGGACTAAAGTTGGTTGTGGTCCACACAGTCAAAAGCAGAGCTTAGGTCAATAAAAGTAATAAAAAGATTCCCTTTTCTGGCCTGTGTGTACTTAGAAATTAAAATATACATATGTAAGCTCTGCTCTACTGTTCCCATGCCGGTGCGAAAACCATACTGGAAGTTAGATATAATGTTTCCTTCATCGGCCCACAATTGGATTCGCTTTAGAATAATACGACCGGCCACCTTCATTAGGGCGTCTAAAAGGGAGATAGGTCGATAGCAGGTTGGATCTGGTCTATCGCCCTTTTTAAAAATAGGGACCACTATGGCCTTGGTCCAAGTTGGTATTAGTCCAACCAAGTTTGCGCTGTTCATGACGTTAGTTAAAAGTGGAGCCCAGAGGTCAATTTCGTATTTAAAAACATCAGTTGGTATGCCATCCGGACCAGGCGCTTTACCTGGAGGACTCTCCCTTATTGCCATTTTGACCTCGTCACAGGTAAAGGAAATTCCCAAAGGGAAGACTCCCTTGCAAGCACTTCCCATGATTCCAGACGTAGAAGTAAGGGCAGAAGATACTGATGTGGAGGACGATTCGTTTTCATAAAGGTGTTCAAAGTGAGTGACCCGAGCTTCACCATTTATAGCAATATCTATCACTGCTGTATTATTTTTGTCACGAAAAATAGAGGAATTAACCACCTTCCAGAAAGAGGCTGAATCCCTATTTTTGGAGGCAGTAATTAAGGCCTGCCATGCTTCCTGTTTCAAAGATTTCTCCCTGTTTTTCATTGCTAGACGGTAAGAACGTCTGGCTTCTCGAATCTCAATTAGGGATCTGGGAGTAGCATGGAGGGCCTTTTTTAAGGTTTTTAATGCAGCAGTGCAGTTGTGATCGAACCAACCAGTTTGATGGTGCGAGACTGGGTGGTGGTATCTAGTCAATAGTTGTTTTAAGGTTATTTGTAATTTGGAAAAAGAATCCAAAATAATAAAAGGGTCGTCCCTGGAGGAAAGGCAGATGTAAATGTCTTTCTTCATTTCAGATAATAGGTTTGTTAGTAAACCCACAGGATCAACCTTATCCCATTTAAGGGTGTAACCGTTGTTACGCGCAAGGGTAATCGGTTGTTGGTATAAGGTACTGTTTTCCACCCGGGACCGCTCTGGTTCAAACTTTTTTATGGAAAAGGAGATTGGGTAATGGTCTCCATAGATAACGTCTATCGTCTCCCAGGAAGTTATTAAATATGCATAAGCTCTGGAAAAAAGGGTAAAGTCAATTATAGAATTACACCCTCTACCATGATAGGTTGGCTGGATCTCCATTATTGGCGAGCATAACTCATTTATGTAGGTAAGATTAAAATAAAACAACAAATTATTCAGGATGTCACCCTGCCTTGAGTGGGCAAAGTGACTCGGGTTGTCATCAGAAGAGTTTCCGAGGCCGCACAAGCCCTTCGGACCGTCCTGACAAATGTTGCAGTTAAAATCACCCACCCAGACCAGGAAAAACTCCCCTCCTATTTTGTCCTTTATAAAAGAAACATCACAGAACAGATTATTTGTAACTTTATCTAGGTGGTCAGTAGACGCATTATTATAAAAATTGATTAGAATCATTTTGACGGAAATGCCCCATCTAAGAATTAAAATCTGATCGTTTTCAGTCAGAAAGTGTTTTAAGACAGTAAGCCCGCTCACATTACTGAGATATATACATAAACCCCCACTGTTTCTACCATGAGGAGATGGTAAAGCTGGAGAGTGAAAGGTCCGGTGCCCCAGTAGGTGTGCAGGATCTATGGCCCAGGTTTCCTGTAGACACAGGATGGAGTATTTATCCACCAGGTCCCGCCAGGACTGTTGGGCAAGTCTGTTTACCATTCCTTCCACATTCCAGGACAGAACTGAGTGGGACATATTAAGAGGGTTTGGTACCTTTTGTATTGCAATGTCTCGAATTTCCTCTTCGCTAAAAATAGAGGGTGGTTTGATGTATGGAGGGTCCGGATGTGCCCTGTCGTCTGGTGGTCGTATAATTTGTTCCCCGTGAAGCGTGGGAAGAAGCCTTCCTGTTTCAATAGTTTCATTGAAATCACCGGATGGAGTAATATTACTAGATCTGTCAGATGAGGGTTCATCCCCACGCCCATCTTGATATTTTAAGTTTCCAGGAGGAAGAACTAGATGCTGGGGGCCCTGTATAACCATCTGCTGTCAATCCAAATCCTGTAGACTTGACAGTGGTTCAAATGGATTATACAAAGGGATATCCCACCGCTCGTTATGGTTTATATGGTGGTGCCTACTAAAATGAGGGAGAAAGGGCCTATTGGTAAGTTTGAGTGGAAAGAATGAGGGAAGTTTGATGAAGCCGGGTCTCGATGTTAAATATTGAGTATTACAACTGGGGGGGGGGTGTGAGATGTTAAATCTAAACGGAATTGATGGAAAGTTTGGGGGGGGGGGGGGATCAGCAGGGCTTTAGGATAAAAATAGCTCAGATTGCGGGATGAAATGCCACCTTCACCACTCCCCGGGAACCAATCAGTGATATGAGTAACAGCTCTATGGTCCCTAAAGTTAATTATCACAACATCCCCCTCAATATCTTTTGGTCGGGGACCCACCCAGTTAGATCGTCTAACAGACACTATGTCTCCATTTATATGTGAAGGGAGAGTTCTGTTAGTACACAGCCAATGCATAACTTTGTTTTTAAGATTGGCATGGGGTTCTGTCCTACCTTCGGCCAAAAGTGGGACTCCGGTCAGAATAATGACATAATTAACTGCTTCAGGGGGTAAGTCTATAAAGTGTCCACTGTGGTTTTGGGCATATATGATGGGGGTAACCTCGTTGTTACTGTATTTTTAGTATTCAGAATGTTTGATGATCCTATTGAAGTTTTCTCTCTAGGTAGCTGTCTGAGCGGCTCCGATCTGACATGGGCAGTCTGGGCAGTTTGGGCAAGCCCTGGTTTTAGTGGGGGACATTCCCCTTGAGACTTAGTTGGTCTCGGTGTGGGGCACTTGGATGCAGTCTGATGTTTCTGAGAAGTAAGTTGTTTTAAAGCCTCTTCATTTAGGTGGGAGACTTCCAATAAATGAGTCATTTGATCTCCCAACCTCTTAACTCTCTCTAAAAGAGGTAGCAAGAGGGATTTTAGGAGGTGTTCCATAGCCTCCATTTGTCCTTCTGAGAAAGAAACCTCTGGAAATAATTTTTTAGGACCAGATAATGTGTCCCTCATAGGTTGCTTCTTAGTTAAATCAATTGGCGGTGTACATATTTTTACACGTTTACCTACATGTCTGTCCCCACCCCTCTTCCTTCTTTTTTTTGGTGGTGGGCGTTGGGCTCGTGTTTGAATCTTACAACGTTTATTCTCTTTTTGGACAATCTGTACTGTGGGTGAGAGCGTTACTGCTACTACTTCCATCTCTAATAATGAATTAGAAGAGGAAGCTGAGGCATTTGTGTCAATTATGGAGGTTCTATCTTGCAGTATTAGTGGGATGCTATCGTTGCTAGATAAATCATGCCCCTCATTTTCTATTTGTTTACTGTTATGTGGTGAAGTGACTAATTGTGTTGGACCCAAAGATGAGCGCTTGTGTTTAAGAAGTTCGACAGATAGGCGGCGCTCGGCGCGTCGCTCAGCCAGCGCGATTTCTCTGTCTATTTCTGTGGTGGCCCTAGTGATATAGTTATCTAGTGTTCCTCTTCTTGTGGCTCCTGTTAGTGAGGATTTTTCCTTAGACATGCGTGAAGACATAGTGCGCTCGTGTGTTAGTACAAATCCAGTTAAACCACCATAGACCACTACGTTAATGTCAAGCAGTTAGATGATCAAACAGCGTTTTGCAATGGATAGTCTCAAAAATGCGAGAATGGAGGGAAATGGCGGCTTACTGGAAAATAGTTTGAGGAGTCCAGGGCCTAAAGATAAAATGGTAGGCCCAGCCTGGCCTCGTTTGGCCTCGGACGGCCACAGACGGCCCGCCCTCTGCCCGGCGACCGCCCGCGACGCGGGACGATCGCTGTGTCTTTAAGCGCCTCCGGGCGCGGAAGTGCAGCTGGTGGGCGGGGCAATCCCGCACGGTGCTCTGGGCGATGTAGTCCCGGCACACTGCGGCCGCTTAGTTGGTAGGTCGCGGCGGCTGGGGGGACAAGCGGGCGAGGACGCGCTCATGGCGCGGGAAGCACCGGGACCAGGAAACAAGGCACAAGGATCCTACTGGCAGCTAGGGCCGTCCAGGTAGGCAGCGTAATTTCAAATCTGCAAAGTCTCCCGCTCCCCTGGACGATCGCTGCGTCTTTAAGCGCCTCCGGGCGCGGAAGTGCAGCTGAGGGCGGGGCAATCCCGCACGGTGCTCTGGGTGATGTAGTCCCGGCACACTGCGGCCGCTTAGTTAGTAGGTCGCGGCGGCTGGGGGGACAAGCGGGCGAGGACGCGCTCACGGCACGGGAAGCACCGGGACCAGAAAACAAGGCACAAGGATCCTACTGGCAGCTAGGGACGTCCAGGTAGGCAGCGTAATTTCAAATCTGCAAAGTCTCCCGCTCCCCCGGACGATCGCTGCGTCTTTAAGCGCCTCCGGGCGCGGAAGTACAGCTGGTGGGCGGGGCAATCCCGCACGGTGCTCTGGGCGATGTAGTCCCCCCACACTGCGGCCGCTTAGTTGGTAGACTGGAAGGGGGGGGGGGGGGGGGGACTACATCGCCCAGAGCACCGTCTCGCTTGTCTCCCCCAACCGTCCCCCCCCCCCGCCGGGGGGGGGGGGCGGTTGGGGGAGACAAGCAGACGAGGACGCGCTCACGGCACGGGAAGCACCGGGACCAGGAAACAAGGCACAAGGATCCTACTGGCAGCTATGGACGTCCAGGTAGGCAGCGTAATTTCAAATATGCAAAGTCTCTTGATTACCTAACCCATATTGAATTGCCATGGTTATCGAACCTACACCGAGAATTTTTAATGCGACGGATGAAGGCAGGAAGCGCCGGGCAGTGATGGCCTTACGGTCGCTTTTCACAAGGCATTCCCTGACCTGCTGATTCCACAGTTACTTATGTTGTTTGAAGATATTTGTTCCTCTGGGGTGATGCCACCAACTATGAGCGAGGCGATACTGGTCGCTATACTCAAACCTGGGAAGCCGCCAGAAGAGTGCATTTCCTACAGGCCTTTGTCACTCATAAATGTCGATACAAAGATTTTGTATAGCCCTTGCGGAAAGGGACTCCGAATACACTAAACCGCTAATGGAATGGCAGAGGAACCTCGGGGTGGAAATGACGGATGACAGATGGCTGTACTGTTGCCCAAGCACTAACCATATATCGCTCAACAGATGCCACAGATTGATCCATTTCAAATTTCTGAATAGGGTGTATTATACGCCTGCACGACTACATAGATACGGACTCCAGGAGAGCTCGCAATGTGAGAGGTGTGGAGCGATGGCTGCCGAATTTCTCCATGTGGCTGTCCGGGGATTGTGGCCTTCTGGGGCGGGGTATATGCGGAGGTGAACCGCAACACCGATCTGACATGGTCTCCAGATCCACTACTCGCTCTTTTGGGCTACTCCAAACCTCTCCCCAAGGACCTTAGGGGACTGGTCGATATGGCCTTTCTCCTAGCCAGGTGATGTGTGGCCCTCACCTGGCTGCAAGGCCCAACACCGACCCTGGCGCAGTGGTCTAAAGAAATGCTTTACTGTAGTACCCAAACAGAACTATATAGTGAATTATTGCCTCCGCGCAATAGACCTAAAAACTTCTGGACCCTATTTCTGACCCGGGGTACTACGCTCGAGACGGCGGATGAGGAGGAGGCAGCACAACGACTGGGGAGGATTGCCCTGTTGCTGATATGTAAATACCCTAATGTTCTCCCCCAGACCTGCGAAAGACACATCCACTTGACTGACAGCGTGTTGAGGGCACAGAGGGATGAGTTATAGAGCGGATCATCCTGACGGCTGAGGAGCGGGGACTACCTGGGGGGGGGACACTGCCACAAGTCTAATTTATTAGGGGTGACACATTCATATGCTGGGGTTCAGTAATTAAGTGCACTAATGGTTATGTGTCATTTAGGATCATTTGTCTTTTGATTTTGCACTATGTATGTATATGCTGATGCCATGAACTGCTGTTCTTGTCTTTGAAATGCCAAGTAACATTATACCTACAACAAGCCTGAACTATTGGCTTTGTCAATGGTTGTTAGTTGCATAAAATAAATACGTAATAACTATGGCTTTGCTGTATATTATATTGAAATGCAGTTCTGAAATGAGGAGACTGAAGGAACTAAAATGGGTCTCTTTGAAGTTACATCAACAGCTTTGAGCAGAGGTACTGCTGCAGAGTTAAGATTCTGTTTTTCACTGAGGGTGATGGCAAAATGAAGAGCCCGATAGGGACCCGTCTCAGCACCTACTTTTAAGAACTGCCGGTGTTTGGCACTGGCAGGACCCTGCCCACTTAAAACCTTGGTCACAGGCTTGGGTCTCTCGCTACTGCCACCATTTCTCTAGCTATAAAGTTCAGGCTCTGTAAATCTTTCTCTGGGCTGGCAACTCCAGAGATCTTGGGAGCTAAACGGAAGGGGTTATGTACCCTGAATTTAGTCCGACTACAACTCAAAAGATACCCAAGGCAGTCATCACTGCTAAGAACATGAAAATCTCACTAGCACCCCTGCCTACGCAGTTTAGGAATAGGTCTGGAGCGCTGGAATTCTTACACTGCCCACTCAGAGTTGCAATACTTCCAGTGTCTTGTTTCCAGCACGTTGGGGAGAGCTTTCCTGCGCACACCAAGTTCTTCACACCAAGGAAAATGGAAAGATGTGTGCTAGGGCTATAGAAGCTTAAATAAAGAAGAAAAGTTCCCAACTTTGTTAAGTTGCTAAAGTTGTAGACTTGGCCAACGCAAATGGCGGATGAAAAACAAAAAAAGCTTTAGGAATAGAACTTTTCTTCTAACACTTTTTTGGAGGAGCATTTACTTGCAAAAAAGATTTTTGCAGGTTTATGACTTCCTTGAAAAAATATTTTTTTTAGGATTTCTCATTACCAAAAAACAACTCAACTATGGGAGGATCGCGAGGATGACAAAATTAACAAAAAAAGTCACTGAGGTTGGAAGTGAAAATTTACAATCTTGCAAAACGTTGCCCTGAGGTGTACAGGATAGATGAACCCTACTGCACTTGATCTCAGTCAAAGAGTTACTCAAGACTTGGGTGAAACTGCACAATGACAGTGGCTCTTCATCCACAGCAGTGGTGGCTGCGGTTTTCCCACAGTATTGTGAAGGCAGCTCTTTGGGAGTAAAATGTTACTTACCCTTTAAGCATACCTTTGTAGCGTGTAGTGCTGTAGATTCACATGCTTTGCATACTCCTGTCATCTAGTAACGGTTTTGGACATTATCAGTTTTTCTTCAAAGAAGCTTCGAGTAAGGGGTGCTGTGTGACTTCTTCTTAAGTCTTATAATGGACATGGGCTCAGACTTTACCCTTGGAATGTTTTTCGCTCAGCACTTTAAAAGTGAAGTGGAGTATAGAGAATAGTAGGTATGTGCTCTGTGCATTGTTAGCTGATAATAGATGCAAACAAATATCTGCTTTGACTATCCATTTCCGAGGAGGAGGGTGGTTCATGTGAATCTACAGCATTACAAAGCACGAACATATTCTTACAGCATAAGAAACATTTTCAGTTTGTAGCATGTGTAGCTGTAGATACACATGCTTTGCATCAATTCTAAAAGAATATCCTCCACAGTGTGGCTAAGGGGCATATGATGCAGATGTTTGAAACAAGATTCTTAATTCAGCCTGGCCAAACATAGCTTGTTGACAAGCTAATATATTCGAGTAGTAATGCTTTGTAAACGTGTGTGGCATTGACCAAGTAGCAGCTTTAAAAATACCAGCTGCTAAAAGAATGTTAACCAAGAAATTCATGGTGGCTCCTTTTTTACGTGTAGAGTGTGCCCTAGGAGGCATAAGGAGTACACGTTTCGCTGTTGCATAGCACGTTGAAATGCATTTAACAAGCCACCTTGCAATGACTGCCTTTGAAATAGGTTGGCCTTTATGAGGTTTACCAAAGCTACAAAAAGGTGACTGGGCTTTCAATAAAGTTTGGTCTTGTCAATATAGTGCACTTTCTCCTGTTTTAAGTGTATCCTAATCTTTACGCAACAGTATCAAGTTGTGGAGAGTAAACTAGCAGTTCTATTGTCTGATTCACATGAAAAGGTGATGCCCCCCTTAGGCAAGAACTTGGGCTGGTCCTAAGGATCACCCTATCCCTGTGAACTTGTATAAATGGCTCTAGGATAGCTCACAAATTCGTCTGAGGGAAGTTATTGTTATGAGACAGGTATGTGAAAGGCCCCTTCCAGTGAAAGAAACTGCAAGGGACATGAGTGAAGTGTTTTAAAAGGTGTGTGGGAGGGAGTGTAAGCACATTAAGGTTCCAAACAGGTGCAGCGTTCTTGTGTACAACTGTTTTGAGTCCCCTGCATGAAAGTCTTTGCTACACTAATACGAAACAGAGATGCAGCTAGAGCCAATAACTGAAGGCGTATTTACGTACACAGCTGACCTGCAGTTTGAAAGTGAAAAAGATATGAATCAATATCCTAAACAGAAACCCTAATTGTTTAGAAATGTAGAAATAGACGATTCTTCTTAACTTGGAAGCATAACAGGCCCTTTTGCATTCCATAATATAGTCATGCACTTCTCAGGGAGGTGTAAATATCCAAATTGTTAGACCTCAAGTGCCAAACAGCAAGGTTGAGCTGCCTTGGTGTCAGTTGCCTGACTTTACTTTCTTGTTCAGTTAGAAGGTCTAGCCTTACGGGGACTTTCTTGTGTGGGCTGATCGAAATCTCTAGAAGCATTGAATAACAGGGTTGTCTGACCTAAGTCGGAGCTAGGCAGTGCTTAATCTAAGCCAGTGGTATCCGGTGCTCAGCACCGTCACTTAATCAACAACTGCGCTTTTCATGAGCACCACTTAAGGAAACATTCATTTATGGCAGGCAAGTGGAGATTCAGTGATTTGCCCAGAATCACAAGATGTTGAGCTGACGCAGAGACTCGAACCTGGTTCCCCAGCTACTAAGTTGGCAGGCTGGCCATTACGCCACATCCGCCCCTCCCCTTTCATGGTTAATAATCGATTCTGTTTTAGGCAGCGCTACCAGGAGAAATGGGCTGGTGCATGATGCCTCCTGGCAAGAGGCCCGGCACTTATTTGTTTACAAATTAACCACTGGAGTTAGAAGAATGAGAACTGTTAAGTCCTGCCTCATCCTTCTGAGGTGTGGAAACAGTGGGAAAGGTGGAACAGCGTATATAAAATATCCCAGACCAATTCATTTATAGTGCATCAGCCATGGACTGTGGGTGTGGGTGCTTGGAGGTAAAGCTTTGGAATTTTTGTGTTTTGTGGGGTGGCGAATAGGTTCATGAGGGTCCTCTACTGGTGAAAGTACTTGCAGAGGTCTTGAAGATGGAGTTCCCATTTGTGGACTTATTGATTCGTCCTTCTTAGGAGGTCCCCAAAATTGCTCAATGTCAAATCTTTCGAGCCAGTCCTGTGCATAAATGCCTTTCCTATTGAAAAGGTTTCAATTGCCTAGAAGGGTAATACTGTTTAGATGCACGCCCTCACCCCATGATTGATGCATCTGTAGTAATAGTCACCCAGGGAAGATGGTCCACAAAAGGCATGCACTTCAATAGATTGTTGCTCTTCCACCATTGCACTGTCCCAAGTGTTGGGCTTTATCAACATCAGACTTCCCACTGACCCTCCATCTGTGATCAATGCCTGGCGAGGCACTGAAGGAATAGGCACTTGTGCAGCCTGGATGTGGAGCAATCTCAATGCAAGACGCCATCACACCTTGGAGCTTCATTACCATTCTTACAGTTAATGAATGAGTGGTTTTAAAGGACTTCTTGGAATTTACCGTGAAACCTAATCTATAGGACACGTTTAGAGGGCTGCCAGAGTGTGTGCTACACATCCTAGTCTACTGCTGCTCTTCATTCTTAATCGAGGTACAAGTATATGTCAATGCATACTCTGTCTAGATGAGCAGCACCAATGCCATACACTTTGTGAAGACCATTGTAGCTATGGTGACCCCAAAGAGTAGCACTGTGTACAGGTAATGCTATAATTTACCATGAAACATAGGTACTTGTGATGAAAAGGGAGGATAGGGTTGTGAAAATACACGTCCGAGATCAGAGAGCGCTCATGTGGAAATGTTTTGCCAAGATGTATCAATTGAGTGGCCTCCAATCTAGTATGGAGCGGAGTGAACTGTCCTTCTTTGGAATGAGGAAATATAGTGAGAAAACTCCCTCTCCTATTGTGGAAGGGGCACAGCTGTATGGTGCCTTTTGCAGGGGCACAATGATTTATTCTAAGAGGGCAAGCTGGCCTTAACTGTGGTTGTGATGGCATGGCAGTATGCTGGGTGGTGTGATATGGAATTCAAGCCTGTAGGTTTGTTTGGACTACTGCTAGGACCCACTGACCTGAAGTGATTTTCATCCAGTGAAGATGAAAATATGCTATCCGCAACCTCCCCCCCCCCGTCTGGTGTTGGATGATTGAGGGGGGGTTAGCGTCAGTGCTTAGGAGCAGGAGTTATTCTTGCCAGAGCTGAGTCTTTCCGTGCCCTTGCCATTATTGCCCCTATGGCCCGAGGGTAACCTCTGCCTTAATGGGAGTCAAGAAAAGGCTGCTGCTGGTGTTGACAAGATTGTGCCTGGGCTGGTAGTGTTGCCATAATGCCCCCCACCCAACTTGATGCCTACGAAACGATCCCCTTGAAGCTGTGGATTGTTGCGCCTCCCTAGACTTCCTCCTTATCTTAGTATCTTTCTTGATCTTGTCCAACATCTCGTCCACTTGGCGTTCAAAAAGATGTTTCCCATTGAACAGGAGGTGTCTACTTTGCATCAAATTCCTCCACTAGCCTTTCGAGGATGGGTACCTCGTAAACATCCAATCTTGGCATCAAAGGCCTGGTACTGGCCCTCAAGTACTATTTTAGCACGAACTTCGGCCCTGAAGGCCGAGTACTGTGGGCCTTCATAGATGTCGAGGTTGGGTGGTGTTTTGACTCCTTTCTTCAGAAGTCTGCTTGGTTTTGAGGCCTTGTCCCGGTGTTGACTGAAGCCTACAGTAGGCGGTGTAACAGACACAGAGGCCTTATGCCTCAAGCATTTAGGTCTGGATGCAGGACTGCCTAGGGAGTTATACTCTGCCTAGATACCATGGCGTTTAACTTGATGGGGTTTTGAAGCGGTGCTCAGTTCCCAGGGTAGTATTCACCGCCTTGGACATTTACTTTGTTTGCCCTTCCCCCCCTACCCCCCAGTTCGGTTGCTCTCCTCTCCCTCTGAGGAGTTAGAAATCACATTTTATGGGCATTTGTGCTACTACCCCAGATGGCTCTACCTCGGCACGGAGGACTCTTGTTCACTGAAAACATCCAGCATCTTGGTGGCTGAATGCTGATCCATCCTGAGATGCACCCAACACAGTTCACTCCTGTACCCTAGTGTTTTCGTACACATAAAGGTGAAACAGAACTCACACAGGCCTCGTTGTGCTTGGGTGACAGGCAAAGGTGGCAAACGTTGTGGTAATCAGTCCAATGTTAGTTGGTGTTGCACTATGGTCAAAAGCAGAAGAGTGTTCGATCCATCGCCCTTTACCTGCCCATATTCTCTGAGTCTTTGCACTTGATAGAGACGAGGACTTGAATGAGAGCTCGATTTTAATCGTTCTCCATGGATCATGGGTGGGACTAAAAAGATTGATCTCCTATCGGCGGTGCCTAAGTAAGAGAACTATTAGGCCCAAAACAGGCACTGGGAACATGTCTATCTCAGAGCTGTTATAAAGCGCACCTGAACCTGACAGCGGAAAAAAACCAATCTAAGGATGGGGTCGATGCCTATGCATATTGTAACATCAAGGAAGGAGTCACAAAGCATCTGCGACACAAAGCTTCTATGAAGTAAAATACCTTGTAATGTCCGAGCCCAACACTACACAGCAGGAGCATGAAAAGCATGTGTATCTAAACCTACAAACATTGTTCTTATTTTGGCATGAGCAGCACCAAAACTACAGGCACATTACTGTTTTGTGAAACTTCACATTCCTCATGCGCCCCAACCTTTGTGCAGTAACAGCTACCTGATCCGTAAATTCCTGAAAGGCAAAATCAGAGGTGCGATTTTTTCTCCTCAATCCAAATTAGTTCCCTGTGCATTGCAGCATTAAGAAACAATTCACACTTCACTAAATAACTCCAGTACTGTTGCTCCCAGTCTGAGCCTACAGATGGGCAGACTTATGTCACCCTTACATCAAGCACTCCTACATGCTTGATGTAAACACCCGAGTTGTCCTTTTACTTGTGCAGGGAGAGGTGGCAGTGGCTACCTTCTGTATTTCCTGGTCCCGGTGCAGGGGATCTCACAAATAGTCACCCTCTGTGAGGAAACTTTGCATTGCAAATGGCCAGGAAGGTTCAACTACACTCAGCCGAAGTCAGGTAAGAAAGCACATTTTCTCAAATATGCACAGTATCGCAGGTACAGTTAAAGTTCATTCCCATCTCTAATTCGTTGCATGAGAGCGACATTTTAGCCATGTGCATATTACCATCCACTGTGTGAAGGAAGCAATGCCTTAAAATAAATTCAGACATTCTTGCCTACTCACCATTTATTTTGTGGTGAAGGTTAACTCCTAGCGATGTGGGATTTAATTCTGGAAATATTGGGAGTTGGTTCGTACATTACATTTTAGAATATAGGTGTCACACAATCAGACCTATACTCAAACTGGTCATAATAGGTGCAAGTATGGATAGCTAGGTATCCGGATGATTTAAAAACAAATTAATTAAGGGGCCTGGTGGGTTATATTCTGCTGGAGCATTTTTGTTTTACAGTGCCACCCATAAACACCAGAAGGCTTCCTTCAAAAACATACAATTACAATTAACAACCAATTTCTCTGACCGAAACGCTTGTACCCCAGACTCCCATTTGTTGGTCATCATTTCAATACAATGTTATGTCTTCAGAACCCTGTTAATCTGTCTAGTTCTCTTCTCCATTATAATCGCTGCAAATCCTGGGGTGCCTGGCCACTCACTGCATCTCCAGCGTCATTGCATCAGAAGAACTTCAACATTTGACTTCTCAATGTCTTTCCCTCCACCTGTCATTCTGTTCTTTCTTTTTTGATTCTACCATTTAACTGTCTTGCTAACCCCACACTTGAGCATTGAATATATTCTCAGGACACTCCCCATCTGTAACAGCTTCAAACATTGGGGAAAGGTGGACTTTGAAAAAGTGTGAACTTTTTCTTATGCATTCACATACCGTATTATACTGCTTAATGCCATTTCTAGGTAGACTTGCAGTGGCAATAACTTCAAGAAGCTCCTCACACATCTGTATTACAATGCTTGATGGTGCATATAACATTTACCAGACTGTGACCACACAAACAAGGAAACCACTGATAATGAAAGTAGAAAGAAACATGCTTTTACATTCCTATGTATTTATTTACATGTGAGTGGAAACCTCAATAGTGGGTGATATAATATGAGCTTACCAATGAAAGACTAATCAGTCCTCTTCTATCAGGCTGATCAGTTTTTCGTGGAACGCACAAAAAAGAAATATATGCAAAAGAGCGAGGAGGAGGGGAGCATCCACATTCCAGTCTTCTGCAATTCTGTAAAGTATTATTTTCAGTTCACTGATTCTTTAAAAAAAAAACACTAAAAAAAACCAGTCCCTTTAGTTGCTGTCCCACGCTTGCTGACATGCTGCAGTCCTCCACGATTGTCTTTCTGCTTGAAGTCCACAGTTGACGGCGTGTCACGGTCCAAAAGCACTCCGTGTTACTCTTATAGAGATATATATATTTATATATATATATATTTATATATATTAAAAAAAAGTTTTTCTGTTTTAAAAAAAATTCGCAACTTGATTTCCATTCAGAACTTTTCAAAGTGTTCCCCAAAAAGTGCTGGATATAGCAACTCTGGAACGAAAAACAAAATATCACTTTAAGAAAGAGAAGTTAAGCTAAGCTAATGAACAATCAGCAACCATATAGCAAGTCCCAGATAATATCTTAAGGAGTATGTGCAAGAGACAAAAATCGGATTATCCCCTAAAAGCCAATGGAAAAGGAATCTTATCATGAAAATGTACTTAACTGTAACTGTAGTTGATGTTCAGTTGGTGAGGGATGGAACATAGTTTACGGAATCAGGCTATCAACAATGTTTAATTTGCATAAAAATAAATAAAAACAAGTACCCAGGCTCTCATCAGGAGGCAGCTTGTACCAGCCTATTTCCCCTGTTAGCGCCGCCTAAAACAATACCAGCTACTAACCATGAAAGTGAAGAGAGGCCGTGGCTTTGTGGCTAGAGCTGGCGACTTCGGAGCTGTGGAATGAGATTTGATTCTCGGTATCAGCTCAAAATCCTGTGATTCTGGGCAAATTACTTAATCTCCCTGTGCCTACCATAAATTGTGTCCTTAACTAGTGCTCATGAAAAGCATCAGTGTTGATGAATAAGTGCCAGTGCTGAGCACAGGAAACCACAGGCTCAAATTAAGTCATGGCTAGCAATGAGGGGGAAGAGCTCATGCTGGAGGAACTCAAACTTCTATTAAATCTTGGAGTGCGGACTTGTAGTGGCAGACCACAAATTAATCCCCTATTGCAGACACTGAACAAACAAGCATTTGCAATGCAATAGGCCTCGCATTAATTAAGTTTGAGCTGTTGGCATTGCTAAATAGTGCAACACCATTTGCAACAAAAGTCTATAAATTGTAGGCCAAAAAAAGTGTATTTTTTTGTAGCAATGGTGGCATGCTGCGCTTTAGATGAATATGTTTAAAAGTAAAGCGCGTCATACTGCGTTTGCTACAATAGTTAATTGTGGATGCTTCCACCAGGCGCACACACCACCAGCTGGCAGTGCACACTTCCACCAGGCACACACACCACCAGCCATCAGTGCACGCTTTCACCAGGCACACACCACCAGCCGTCAGTGCACGCTTTGCCACCAGGCACACACACACCACCAGCCATCAGTGCACGCTTTCACCAGGCACACACCACCAGCCATCAGTGCACGCTTTCACCAGGCACACACCACCAGCCGTCAGTGCACGCTTTGACACCAGGCACACACACCACCAGCCGTCAGTGCACGCTTCTATCAGGCACACACACCACCAGCCTTCAGTGCACGCTTTCACCAGGCATACACACCACCGGCCGTCAGTGCACACTTTCACCAGGCGCTGACACCATCAGTCGTCAGTGCACGCTTTCACCGGGCACAAACACCACCAGCCGTCAGTGCACGCTTCCACCAGGCACACACCACCAGACGTCAGCACCACCACATTATCACTCAGCACCACCACAACACCACTCAGCACCACCACAGCACCACCACATTTTCACTCAGCACCAGCACAGCATCACTCAGCACCAGCACAGCATCACTCAGCACCAGCACAGCATCACTCAGCACCAGCACAGCATCACTCAGCACCAGCACAGCATCACTCAGCACCAGCACAGCATCACTCAGCGCCACCACAGCATCACTCAGCGCCACCACAGCATCACTCAGCGCCACCACAGCATCACTCAGCGCCACCACAGCATCACTCAGCGCCACCACAGCATCACTCAGCGCCACCACAGCATCACTCAGCGCCACCACAGCATCACTCAGCGCCACCACAGCATCACTCAGCGCCACCACAGCATCACTCAGCGCCACCACAGCATCACTCAGCGCCACCCCAGCATCACTCAGCGCCACCCCAGCATCACTCAGCGCCATCCCAGCATCACTCAGCGCCATCCCAGCATCACTCAGCGCCATCCCAGCACCACCACAACACCACTCAGCACCACCACAGCATCACAACATCATCACTCAGCGCTACCCCAGCATCACTCAGGACCACCACATTATCACTCAGGACCACCACATTATCACTCAGGGCCACCACATTATCACTCAGGGCCACCACATTACCACCACATTATCACTCAGGGCCACCACATTATCACTCAGGGCCACCACATTATCACTCAGGGCCACCACATTATCACTCAGGGCCACCACATTATCACTCAGGGCCACCACATTATCACTCAGGGCCACCACATTATCACTCAGGGCTACCACATTATCACTCAGGGCCACCACATTATCACTCAGGGCCACCACATCATCACTCAGGGCCACCACATCATCACTCAGGGCCACCACATCATCACTCAGGGCCACCACATCATCACTCAGGGCCACCACATTATCACTCAGGGCCACCACATTATCACTCAGGGCCACCACATTATCACCCAGGACCACCTCAGCATCACCACAGCATCACTCAGCATCACCACAGCATCACTCAGCATCACCACAGCATCACTCAGCATCACCACAGCATCACTCAGCATCACCACAGCATCACCTCAGCATCACCACAGCATCAACACAGCATCGCCACCGCATCGGCACAGCATCGGCACAGCATCACCACAGCATCACTCAGCATCACCACAGCATCGCCACAGCATCACTCAGCATCACCACAGCACCACCACAGCATCACTCAGCACCACCACAGCATCACTCAGCACCACCACAGCATCACTCAGCAGCACCACCACAGCATCACTCAGCAGCACCACCACAGCATCACTCAGCACCACCACAGCATCACTCAGCACCACCACAGCATCACTCGTTGCCACCACAACATCACTCTGCGCCATCACAGCATCAATCTGTGCAACCATTCAACAACAACTGTTTCAAATATGTTAGCAAAAAGGAGGACAGCAATGAGCTGGAAACTATCTGATGGACTCCATTATGAGATTGTAGTTACTTGACATGATAAAATTGGTCCAGATGGAATGTGGAATGCTAAGGAACACAGAGTGTGACAAATGCTATTATTGGACAGGAGTCTGATGTTTGGGACCTAGCTTTAATTGAACACAAGTGCCCACTGGATACAAAACAGCCGTCAGTGAGATAGTGTAAAGTGCGGGATAGAATTTTACCTCTTTTCCTTTTCTTTCCATCATTATTCTTTGTGTATGGATGTATGCTTGGAAGCGGATATGGACACTTTGTTACTCTCTCACATGATCACACTGCGCATTTGCTAATCGATATTGAGCACTGCCACTGTACAGCGCTACAGCTCAATTACTTACTTTTTGCTTGGGGCTGTTGCTTTAGCTTACTGGTGCGGCACTGGGTGATTCGTTGATTATTGTGCATAATTAATAAAGATATCTGAACAAATAAAGTCATGTTGACAAACATTTTTGTTGAGGCAATTTTGACTCAACAGAATTTCAATTCTAAAATAAAATAACTATAAAAAATGGTAGTGCATTTAATCTCGCACTAGAGTAATAAAGTTGAACTATCTGGCTAAAAAGAAAATTAATATAATTCCTAAATTGCTTATAATAGAATTTTAAATTAAACATTGTATAATGTACTAGCCTTGTCAAACTTAATTTAAAGGTTGTAAAGTAATGCCAGTAGTCTGTTTTCTTAGTGCAAGTGGCTTTTGCCTCAGACAGCATGGAGGAGACTGAACACGGATTATCAGGTGAGGATTGACAATAAGCGTTACCAGAGGGGGCATTTTTCTTACATTCATTGTATATATATATATATATATATATATATAGAGAGAGAAACAGAAACGTGGTATATTATGTGCGCCATAATAGAGGTGTTTGCATAATTACCGTGGCTACAGACCGGGATTTCACAGTAAATTAAGACAAATGAGAAACTGAAAAGTGTACTGAAATCAGTGCGAAATATGCCTAAACCTGGCATAACTGTTCACCAATTTCACCAAAAGCACCATAGGAAATATCCGTTGCTATTTTGTCATTGAAACCTAGGCACCGTATGGTTATATTTGTATGTTTAAATGTGGGAAGAAATTCAAATATAAAACCCTACCTCCAGTATGGAAGATTTTATATAAAGATGTGAATTTAGGCTGAGCTAAGCTTGACCCGTGCCATATAGATCTTTGTCCTTGTGTCATTCTGATAAGAGACACAAGGCTTTTACGATTATACATCGATCAGTGGATCACCTCATGATACAATGAATTTTTAAATGAAACAAAATGTGTTTGGGTCAAAATTGACTAACTTGGGCATCATTCCATGAGCTTGTAAACTTCATAAAACGAATAAAAGTATTTTCAAGTGACTTTTTTAAATGTAAGCAAACATTTACAACTGTACTTTTCCACAGATAACCTTTGATACACATGGAACCATGAACTTTCAACCTCAAGAAGCCTTGCTTAAAGAAGAATTTTACTTAATAAGAGTAAGGTTCGCCGAATGGGGTGCCTATTACAACAAAAAGAGGACAACATCGTTGCTCTAAGCCCTAACAAAACAAGAATCGACGAAGCCAATATGTCTGGCATTTGAAAGCCTGCAATTTTTGAATACATGTGTATATATATATATACATATATATATATATATACACACACACATATATATATATGCAGCCCAAACGCGCGCATTACTTACTGCAGTAGTTTCAGTCTGTGACACGACGCAGCTAACCGGGTTGGTGAGCACGCTCAAACAAACATGCTGTCACGTTGGGAGGTTACATACTAAGTTAACACAGGCAAACCATAGGGCCTACCAAAACGGGACCTTTTATGAGGAACATCCATGGCAAGCACACGGGGAACCAGTAGCAAAGTGTGCTAACCAATATATATTTTTTCTCTCACGAGAATCTGATGCATTGTCATTTACCTTAAATGTTAGCTGTGAATATTAACATGCTACATGACAAATAAGGTTACCAATATTATTTTTTACACATGTTTTGGTGATTTTTGAATTTAAATTATGTTTAAAATTAAATATATTCTGAAATACAACGTGTCAAATGTGCAAAAACTGAAGAAAGACCTTTCTAACACACAGGTGAGCCTCAATGTAACCATGGCAACATCTGGTTTAAACTTGTATGTTAATTAATAGACACGCCCATGACTCTTTTCTTGTATATATGTAGAAACGAAATGTAAATGCAGATGTAGTGAACAAGGCGGCAACGCCGAAACGCGTCTAAGCAGATACTGATCGAATAAATCGAGTTTGGATTCAGATTCATGGTGTCAGCGCCTTCTTCAAAATGTACAAGTTTGGCAAGACTGGATATATATATATACACACACACACACACACACACGTTTACAAACCTATACACTATGCATGAAAAGTGTAAAAGTGATCAAAAGTAACAGGTATTAGCAAAGATGATATGTCTTGCCTTTGAGACCTATTGGTTTTGCAGTGGTTCTAGCTATGTTGCACAGGATGGCATTTAAAATAGAAAACAAAATACCCCGATGATGAGACTGGTTGTATCATTTACTAGGCGCACAAACTCGCCTATTAAATAAGTGGGGTTTTTGCTGACCGGAGTTGGATTGGTAACAAAAACAAGCATTTACAATTCAACGGTCTCGCCTTTGCAAAAGTTAGAGCTATTGGCATTGTAATTTTTTTTATTTATGTGTTGGTTTTGAAAACAGGTAAATAAATGGCATTGTCATTTACGATGCCAATAGCTTAATCTCTCGCAAATGCGAGACCTATTGCATTTGCACACACACAGCCAGCCACACACAGCCACACACACACAGCCACACACACACACAGCCAGCCACACACGCAGAGCCACACACACAGATGTAAGACTGTCAGAGGCGCAGCAGCTTCGACAACAGTTTTCCCAAAATGTTGACAGAAGAGCACTGGCAAAGCCAAAAGGCGGACAGCAAACTACAGATCTCTCGTATTTGCCAATGTTTGTTTAAAATTTGGACTAATATGGAAAACTGTTGGTATATTCTACTTTGGCATCACTGACGCATCAACAAACCATGAAAAAAATATTACGTGTGTATCATTCCGGTCCCTTCCTGTAGTCTAGGGACTAAACGTGTGTATTACTCCGGTCCCTTCCTAGAGTCTAGGGACTAATCTTCTGCAGAACACACGGGTGTTTACGTTCGGTCTGCTTATTATTAGATCTTTCTCCTTGAATTTCAATTAGTGATCAATGATACAAGTTCTTTTGCAGCATAATCATCTATATAGTAGAGTCACACAAGCATGGAGGTTCTTAGCCTATCCGGTACAGCGCTGGAGTACCAGGAGTTATCTAGTATTTGCTTAAACACATATTGTTCATTTTGCCCCCAGTTGACACGCAGGATCACAAGTACCAGAAATGAAAGATCAAACTGGAAGTGAGTCAGCTTACTAACATCTATCGTGACAGCCTGAGAGGTCTACAGTGGCAAATTCAAAGCCGCATGCATGAAAATCTCCTTCTGCACCCCAGGGGACTACATACAGTTGTTTGTTGAGCTCATGCACACTGAAGCTCACTGCACGGAGGTAAAGGCCACGCTGCTGCAGGATCCTACCCCATTCTTCTTCTGCTGCTAGTGGCCAGCTTTCTGATGACAAGCAACAGTATTTGTACACCAAACTGTATCACTATCTGTCCACTTCTGAAACTAGCTCATGTGTCCCTTAACATTAACACGTAGCAAACCATCCGCGTTGTTCCTCTTCAGTGCTTGGTATTTTACATTGCACCCATACGGACAGAAATACAAACGAAATAAAAGGACATCTAGCGTTAGAAGAGACTGCCGCAAGGTCTAGGCGCGTCGATACTTCATGTGGCCCAGCATGAGAGCCAAGCTCTTCCCGGACAGAGCGATTCAAAGTAATCTGTCCCAGTCCTCTGGCTGGGAAATCTGTGCCCATTGTGGGATGCATGCACAACAACAGACCACCAAGAGAAAGCATCGTAGAGGTCAGAACTGACAATGCACACGTTCATGGGAGTGATTTAAATGGGCAGTGAAATACAGATACTCACTCTTTAGAGCACCTGTTTACTCAGGAGACTTGCTAGTAGGGTCATCCAGCAAATGTAGAGCAGAAGTGCCTGCAAGGGGCGGGACCCTCCCCATCAAAATATAGCGCGGGTAGTCAGTACTGACCACACGGGCACTTCAAAAGCAGTGGTTAAAGGCCAGACTGCAAGTCACCCACCACGCACTTTAAGAGGTGCAACAACAGCCCCAGATGAAGAGACCACCGCCACTTCTAAGAGGCCCCTCACACAGTCCAAGAGAGCTCGGATCACCGGAGGCAGACTTGGGGGTGGGGCAGAGTACAGATGGACGATGCTCCTCCGGGTGAGGGGCAGAGCTCAGATCCCACGGGCCAGAGCCCTGCGAGAGTTGCAGAAGGTGGCCGAGGAGAGGGCAGATCACGGGCGGGGGGTGCACACGGGTGGAGGGGGCGCCAGCGCTCTGCCCCGGACGTTGGGAAGGAGTGGGAACTCGGACGGCTGGGGAAGGGAAGTGCCCGGGCAGGGGGGAGGAGTTAGGGGGCACTTGGGACGGAAAGCAAGCACAACGGGGGGCAGACGCACAACGAGGGGGACGGAAAGCAAACACAACAAGGGGGCAGAAGCACAAGCCAGAAAAACAATCACAACGAGGCAACAGAGGCAAGAAGAGCAAAAGCGAGCACTCACCGGAGGGCTCGGAAGCTTCTCTACTTCTTCCGCCGGCGGGCCAGCAGAAATGGCTTCCGGAAAAGCCCTGACATTTTCGGATTCGGGGCGTGGTTTTCGTTCTCTCCTCTTCCCATTGGCTGGAATGTAAAATTCCAGCCAACGGGAAGAGGAGAGAAAGAAAACAGAAAGAAGCGAAAAAACACTCCCCCCGAATCCGGTCTTGAACTGAGTGACGACCCTCTCCTCCAATGGCTGGACTCCGTTTAGTTGTGTGTGTGTATGCATCTGGTGTGTTGTATCTTGTGTTTGCATCGTGTGAATTTTCTACATGTTGTGCTGCGGTCCGAGGCAAGATGTATTCCTCAATCTGGGAGTGTTTTGTGTTTGGTATTTGTGTGTATTCACTGTGTGAATGCCTTGTTAGTGCATTGTATGGGTTTTGTGTGTGCGGGCGAGGTGCCTTTTGTACTGAGCGTGCTGTTTGTGAGTTTCAGGTGAGCATGCCATGTTTGTATATTTCGCTTTCCGGTGTGTGCACAGGTGTGAGTGTGGAATGCGGGTGATCATTTGATGAGCACCGGGTGTGGATCTGTTGGGGGTATTTGTGCGTGCCATTCAAGTGGTGTGGATCTGTTGTGATGTGGTGTGTGTATATTGAACACAGCCTGCACGGCTGGTGTTCGCGCACTAAGTGGAAGTGTTTTGTGTGTTGTGGGTGATGTGTGACCCTTTTTTTTTTGGGGGGGGGGGGGGGGGGGTCTGTTGGCGTCTAGCTGGGTCAGTGTGTCTAAGTTAGTCCTGATTGAGTGTGTTTATTACTATTGGGTGAAACTGAATTGTCAGAGTGATATACTGGATATGTGAATGAGTGTGGTTTGTGTGCATTCATGGGGGTGTTTGAGTTTCTCCGTGTATGTTCTTCCATACCTGTTTGTATGATTTGTGTTGGCGTGTTTCCGGTGTCAGGGCTGCACGTGACAGGTGAGTGGGGGGCATATGATGTATTTTTCCATTAGTTTTATGTTTGATGTACGCATCGGTTGTGTTGTGCGGTTCTGACTTATCTGCTGCTGAAGTATCCTTATGTAAGTGTGGTATTCGCACTGTGTTTTGTGACAATGCTGTACAGCCATCGTACTATCAAGGGGAAAGTAAATATAGCTGTGTCGCATAAACAACTGAGGAACATTTGAGTGGAAACAGAGGTCTCTCTTGTATGTCACTCCACCAGCTGCCATGTTTATGGGGTTTTATTTATTTTATGCGTTTTTTATATAGCGCCCTCTACAACCAGCTGTCCTGGCCCGCAGTACTGTGGTGGTATCCGAGCCATCCTGGCGGCGCCACGGTGGTAATAAACTGCCAGGGGCCGTCTGTGTTTGGACGGTGAGTGGGAGGCGGGCAGGAGGGCTGCGAGGTCACACGGGACCGGCTCCTATTAAATGCTGAGCCGGCCCAGAGCAGCAGCCCCATAGTGTCCGGTTACAGAAATCGATAAGTTCCCCATATGTTCCTCTTAGCACTCCATGAACCGCTTCCATATGGACAAGGATCTGGCTGGCACCCCCGGGCAGGCTCCGCCTTCTGACCCCGGAGTCCCAGCGCTAGGCCTCGAAGCATGCACCACCTCACACAGAATAAGTTAACCATAGTTAAACTGCGCGTATCACTATGCACTAAATACACCTCTTTAAATATAGAAAAGGGACACGTGCTGGCTGAACTAGAGTCAACATTGTATAGGGACTTCAAAGTCAATCAGATTGGACCACGACATGTATAGCTCCCAGCCTGCTTCTAAGCACCGCGTTTTTATTGTCAGATAATAGATCAGAGGCACGGGGAGAACTTGTTTTCCTGCTTCTTTAGTATTTTATTTAGCTATTGATTTATAGCCTCCACACACCCACTGTTTCTCATCCTTTCACAGCTCTCAAGATGCCCCGCCCCTTCCGTTTCAGGCTATAGTGCTCCTTGAAGTCACAGAGCACCGCACGACGCACCTTACCAGAACCCGAAACATCATTACAAACAGTGTGCAGGTGTGTGTTTGAGACAACCAGAGGCGTCCATCAGACGCTTTGTCAGAAGGTGTAAATGTTGCGAGCAGAGTGTGCCGAAGTTTGAAGCGCCCCCTCCAGACAGCGGGCGCCTGGTTCTGAGGAACCGGAATTGACTTTCTATGTCCTGAACCATATAACCATCGTTTGTTTATTAGCGTGATGCATCTAGAATAATTATTCAAAGCACGCAAACACTAATATACACACGAAAAGCAGTAATTTAGGAATTAACATACATCACGTTACACGTTTTCACATTTGCTTGACACGACCGACGTCATTTTGTGGCCTCGCTCGATCTCTGCATTAGCAGGCCCCATCCTTGCATTTCACTGAAGCCGTTCCCTTGAGATATAGACCAACTGTTGCAAACTGCTGTCTCTGCTTTTTAGGCCTGTCAAGGTTATAGGTAGAAGGAGGAGGCCGGATAAGCACATTCCTGGGGGTGCGGTACAGGCTCTCCCGGAGTTAGCAGAAGGGAGTCACTGGCGCGACCTTGCTAAATACGATGAGCTAGACCAAGAGCGCTTTGTCTCCCATATATGGTCTTTCCTTCTGCACCAACCTGTGCCAACTTGTATTTTTCCATCTTGAGTAACGGTTTCGAAATGTAACAGTATATATGTGATGTTCTGACAATGTGTCAGCTGTCTTCTTGGCGGACCTTGTGGGGTTAGGTCGCAAGGAGCTCCTCTGGCAGAGTTTGTTTGTTATAATAAACGATTGGACCTTCTACACTGCCGACTGACTGATTATTGGTAATGGGTATGGGATTAGTTGTAAGTATGACTCTATTTGGGATATGGTAGATCATTTTCGGTACTTCAGTTGGCGACTCTGCCGGGACTCCACGTTGGGGTCGTCCCTCTGTAATCAGAGAAGAAACGGGACATTGAAAGGGGCAAATTTTGATCGGGGGAATGAAGAATAGACCAAAGAATTTGGGGTCTGCTCCGCACTCCCGATCGCGAAAACCCCAGCTGCTAGTGACCCCACGATGGAGTCCTTTGGGTGTAACCCGAGAACCAGCCACATTGGCATTAACGTGAGTTGGCAGTGAAGAACGTACAATCAGACCTGCGCGCACCAGGTGAGTGTCTTGTCTTGTCCTGTGTTGGATATCTTTCTGGAATTTTGAATTTGAGACTTAGCATGAGGTGACCCTAGGTCACAGAGAACTTTGTGAACAGGGGTCTGATGGCGCAGTATTGAACCTGCACGTGCGGACGCCCCTGTTTTGGTGATGAAAGTAACTAGAGATAGAGACCAGATGCCTTGGTGTGAAGCGCGGTTTTCTACCAGGGCGGACTGCTCTCGGGAACGCCAGCAGTTGAGATTGGGTAGCACTCGGACACATCTGGAGCGGCGCTTGAGAAAGCGGGCTTAGCCAGAATAGTTCGGGAGGTGAACCATGAATGCTGTCGGATGGCCCGTAGATCGGTCTGTGGTTTAGAAACCTGTGTGGCTATCTCTAGGCAGTCTTAGGACAAGACTGTTGTACAAGAGGCATTTTGCGTTTTGAAGGTTTGGAAAAGGTTCTCCATAGGTGGGAGTCGACGGGCTCCACCTCTTGTTTGCAAATATCTGTGTTCCGTTTTTTGTCTTATATGTCGATGTGAATTGAAAGGCTTGTTTTCGCGCTGCGGTCATTTGATTTGTGCAAGAGTGAATTCGAATGAAAGACATGGCCATGTGTAGGAGAGTGTAATGCTTAACAATTCTTGATTCCTTTTCAGCTTGATTCAGGTACAAAGGGGCAATGCCGTGCTTTAGTAAACTATGCTTTGGCTGCGTTCACCGAGGGAGCACCGGGTTGAATGAAAGCCAGCCGGCCCCTCCAGAGGGGACTCCCAGCCATGATATGTATTGTAAGCACGGGATAGGACCCCTCCTCTTTAATACCTTATGGCACAAGTATACTAAGGACAATGTGGAGCTGCAATGGCCAAAAACAGGATCTTTCGATGAGAAAAAGATCCAGTACCTGCAAGAACGCCTATTTGCTAAACGTAGTAGGCAGGCTATGTTTGATACACCTAATAAATGGCAGAAATAGGCAAAGCGAAGACGCATCTGGTCTGAAAAACTCCTGAAAATACAGCAAGGGCAGACTGTAACTCAGAAAGCCATTGCTCATGATAAGAATAAGACCGAGAAGAATATCGAGTATGCAGATAGACAGTTCAGGTTGCAAGTAGATAAGAGTTATGTAACACGGAACGATGCAGAAGATGAAATAGAAGATTTGTTAGATAAAAGACCTCCCCCACCGTACGCACCGCAGCGCATATACCCCGCAATGCCTCTTCAGATGGTGGCTGCGCCGCAAGCCTCCGCGGCAGAGGAACAAGTGCCTCTCACCTCTCCGGGGACTACCCGTGCCCCACCTACCTCAGTGAGAGACCTGGCTACCCTCATCCCTGATCCGGGACAACTCCCGGGATCGCACCAAGTGACATTAGCAGCTCCAAGCCCCATATGGATCTCCCAGTCAGCCAGTAGAACGCCCGGAGATCCGGGGCAGACACCGAAAGGGGAATTGGGAGGCCTGGGTGGTAAGCGACTATTCACCAGAGCGTCTGTAGGGTACGGCGAAAAAGAAGCAGTTGCAGATCAGGCCGCCCGATGGATGCGGAATGATATATATACAGTAGCTGATATATGGAGCACTATTAAAGACTTAGAGCCGGTGATGCAGCAACATGCCCTATAACAAATGTCTTGCTACCTCATCGAGGCTTGGGAACTATGTTTCCGGGATGGGAGGGCCCCTCTAATACTGTATATCATCCGAGACTGGACTCATAAGTTTAATATGGACCCCCGAGAGGTATTCAAGAATGTCGACACCGTAGTAAAATACAGAGGCAGAATGTTCATAAAAAGCCCCAATTGGACTTCCCAGCATCCTATGCGAGAAGTGCACCCCATTTTTCATCCCGAAATTCCTGAAGTACGTGATAATGCTGACCAGGTGATACGGGCTCGAGTGGATGCCCGGTTTCAGGAACAATGGGTGTACACTCCGTGGAAACGAAGTGAGGTTCTTGCATTAAAATCGCAACTTCCCGATCCCCGCAAGAACCCTACCGCCTATTACAAAGAACTGACCGAGGTTGCGGCCTCGGCAGTGATGACTCTGGCAGATGTCGAACTATTCTTTGGGTTACTGGTTCCCGTTGATATATGGAGGCAGGTGCATGACGCCGATCATGCTGAACTAGGGGGAACTTGGGACGAATTGAGAGGTTGGGACCGAGATCGTAAACCTGGGGATAAGCCCAGAAATGAAATTACCTCCTTGCCAGTAAAAATAATAGCATTTATGCATACCCTGATTCCTCCGCGAAAGGTTGACTGGGATAAACTGACAGCCTGTAGACAGAAAAAGGATGAAAGCGTGTCTGACTTCTTTACTAGGTTTGAAGGGGTCTTTATTGACTTCAGCGGACAGGATTTGGCCACGGAAGGTGGAATTAGGTTGTTTGTGAATAGATTTGTTACCAACTTGGCACCGGAAATTTCTGCACGGTTGCAGGCCGCAGAAAGCACCTGGACTACCTCCACTCCCTCCGTGATTCTGAGCATGGCCCAATATTACGAGTATAGGGAAAACGAAAGAAGGATAAAGTAGAGAAAATGGCCAAGGATCCTAAAACACAGGTGGCTGCTTCAGCAAGTTGTCAGAGGACAAGGAGGAGGGAAGGGAGCCAGAGGGCCTGTGTCCAGGGGGGCGGGAACAGGCAGAGGCGCAGGCTTGGCCCCTACTGTAGGGATAAACCAATGCTCATATTGTAAACAGGAGGGACATTGGAAAGCGCAGTGTCCGTTATTACTTGCCCAGAACGGCGCAGAGCGAGGACGGGGACAAGGTGGCCCAGATCGGAGTGATATGCAAAGAGAGGAAGCATCAGGCAAGTCTGAACGGAATCATTTCGATGGCCACCAAGGCAGACAGTATTATCATGATGATTACGCATTCGAGGACCAGGATGGGTATGTCCACCCATAGGACAGCCAGGAACAGAGTAGGGGCCAAGTGTCGATCCCTGTCAATCAACAAGGACCCTATGTGAAGGGGGAATTGATGGGACTTCTGAGAATTTCCTAATTGACACACGGGGCAATGAATAGTTCAGTTGCTCGATCATTGGTTCCAGGGGCGACTCTGTCCGGGCAAAATAATGTATCTGTGGGATTTTCAGGAGTCCCAGTAGTCAGTCCCATCTCTAAACCACTCCCCTTCACGATAGGTCACCTTTCCTGCTAACTTCGCATTGTGGTGAGAATCTGTTGGGCTTAGATATGCTGAAAAAGCTGAATGCGAAAAATATACTGCTCCCCTGATGGGGTTTATTTGACAATACAACCCCACCCTGATTGCATGAAACAATGTTTTGCTAAAAATGAACCTCTCCCACCTGAGTTTAACGGCATTCCTGCTGCCCTGTGGGCAACTGGAGATGCAGACGTGGGTAAGTTAGACATTCCCCCAGTCCATATTACTTTGAAAACTGGTGCAAAGTTGCCACGCACTCCGCAGTATAAGATCTCACCAGCTGGTGAACGGGCTCTGCTTTCCATCATTCAAGACCTAATTGACAAAGGAGTGGTGGAAGAAACAGCTGCCAATATTTGTAATAGCCCGATTCTCCCGATTTTAAAGAAAAGTTCTGATCCTACCGCACAGGGACATGGTGATGCCTATCGTTTTGTGATCGACCTGAAAGCTGTTAATAAGATTGTTGTACCACAGCATCCTGTGGTAACGGACATCACCACTATCCTTACCATGATCCCGCCCACTGCCCAGTATTTTTCGGTCATCGACCTGAAGAATGCTTTCTTCAGTATTCCTATCCATCCCGACAGCAGACAGATCTTCGGATTCTCGTTATCTGGCCGAAGCTTCAGATTCTGTCGTGCACCTCAAGGCTATATATACTGAGAGTCCGAGCATCTATAGTCAGGCCCTTAAGGCTCTGTTGGACGATCTAGTCTTACCCAAGGGCAATGTGCTTTTGCAATATGTGGACGACCTGTTGATCGCATCTGATACAGAGGAAGGATGCATGGCCGCCACTGTTAAATTATTGCACCATTTGGCAGCAAAGGGGAATAAGGTATCCTTGTCTAAGTTCCAATACTCTCGACAGGAGGTAACCTACCTAGGTCATCTACTGTCGAAGGAGGGTAGGCAATTGACTCCTGAGCGCATTACTACCACCTCTAACATGTCTGTCCCTTGCACGCAGTGCGAAGTTCGTGCCTTTCTTGGCATCACTTCTTACTGTCGCCAATGGATACCTAATTTTTCTCTTCTTGCTAAACCTTTGTTGCATCTAACCACTAAAGAAGTGCATGAACCCCTACCCTGGACGGATGAATGTCAGCATTCCTTTGACTCTTTAAAAACTGCTCTCTGTTCTGCTCCTGTCTTGGGTACTCCTGACTACCGTAAACACTTTGCACTATATGTGCATGAGGTCGACGGTTGCTCACTTTTAGTGTTAACGCAGGACTTTGGTGGTAAGCAAAGACCTTGCGCTTATTTGTCAGCCACACTGGATAATGTCGCATTGGCACTTCCTAGCTGCCTGAGGGCCACTGCAGCTGTCGCTGTGACCATCCGGCAATCGGAAGGACTCGTTCTAAATTCCAACCTAACAGTGATGGTACCGCATGCTGTGGACACATTATTAAACAAAACTAAAACACAGCACCTTACGAGTGCACGCCTCACTGGGTATGAATTGACACTATTTGCTCCGCATATCACGATTACACGATGCGCTACGCTAAATCCAGCCACACTGTTACCACTCCCTTCGAGTGAGACTACCAATGATATACATGATTGCATATTTCGAACTGAAGAAGAAACGAAGGGAAGGGTTGACCTTACCGACATTCCTCTATCTGACCCTCAGGGGGAGTTATATGTGGATGGGTCCTGTTTTAAATTAGCAGATGGAACAACAACAGCTGCATATGCAATTACGACTTTGAAGACAGTAGTTAAGACGTCTCGAGTACCACACCGGTCAGCCCAAGATGCTGAACTAGTGGCATTATTACGAGCCTGTGAATTAAGTGAATGACTCAAAGTTAATATCTACACCACAGCTTTCCAAACTTTTCATGTTGGTGACACACTTTTTAGACATGCATCACTTCGTGACACGGTAATGCAGTGTAGCGAGCACGCGAGCCCGAACCACCTATGGGGTGTTCGGGTGGGGGAGTTCGTGTTCTCCCCTGTGAAATTTTTGAAAAAAGAGTGGGCAAATGGTGCATTTATAAGCAAATTTGAGAAAGCAGGAAGGTTAATAAAGCAATTGTGAATCTGTTCATCTGTTCTAACAAATACAGTAATTGGTAAAACTGTCTATCGCTTGTTCTGCTGACATCCTAGGTGTGCAAAAAGAAACCAATTTATTGGGTGTAAGGTTAGGTTTGTGCCTGAAACAAGAATATAATTATGCACACAACGACACATGTCCTAGTGATTTATAGCACAAAAAGTGCGGGTGCACGCACTGCCCACCCTTTCAACCCTGCACAAAGTCCACCAGCTGCCTTGCTGAATATGAGTATCTCAGGATACGTAGATATGTGCAATATTTTCTGAACAGCAAAGCAGGCTGACTGCTCCTGACCTATATTATGCTATTCCCGGATCTTTGAAATCTCGTGTAAGCACTGTTCTTTTCTTTTGGAAATTCTGAAGCAGTTGCTGGAAACTGTCTTGGAGACTCAAACAAAGGTCATTATGTGCATGAAGTAGTAGAGACATTTCATTTAATTGTATGTGTGTGTTGCACTTTTGTTCAGCCCTAATCAGAACAGCAAATATATAAGCAAGCATTGCTTTCACAGGTGCAGGTAGGGCAGAAACCATTTAATTTCTGTATAGTCAACTATAACCATTATTGTTTGATTTTAGAAAGAGAGCACGGGACGGAAGGAGGTATGCCCGTCATGACCCTGATGAAAGGGAAGCAGATCCTGTCAGGCA
The DNA here is from genome assembly GCF_964263255.1 of Lissotriton vulgaris. Classification (NCBI taxonomy): domain Eukaryota; kingdom Metazoa; phylum Chordata; class Amphibia; order Caudata; family Salamandridae; genus Lissotriton; species Lissotriton vulgaris. The sequence goes on along the minus strand of NC_141687.1, from coordinate 1,169,331,380 downwards.
AGGAGGGGGGCAGTCTGTCAGGCAGGAGTACTGACAGACTGCCAGGGGGTTAGGGATTCGGCAGACTGGAGGGAATGACAGGAGGAGGCTGCTAAGCAGGGGCACTGACAGAAGGGAAGGTATCAGTGATGTAGCAGGAAGGAATGACAGGACGGGGTGAGGGGTCTTAAAAGGACGAGGGACTGACAGGAGAAGGCTGTCTGAAATGAGGGGGTCAGGAATGTGACTGACAGGAGAGGCAGACAGGGACTGGACAGTGACAGGAGGGGTGGGGGGGTCAGAGAACCAGGTCTCATATTGTCCGGCTCTGCATGCACGCCTCCCCCGGATTCCCCTCCGCCGCTAAGCCCGACGTCAGACCGGCACCACACCCCCTGTCACAACCCCAATGGAAGAGGGTGAGTATGGGAGGGATGGGATGGGGGTGCTGTCCTGACCGGCACCACCAGCTGGCCTACTGACCTCCTGCTATAGGCCTAGTTCTTCTAATGGAGGCAGCCCACACCCTTAAACTTTGCCCCATCTAGCCATTCGTTCTGCTTGCCATACGTTTACTTACCCAACCGATATAAAGGCTTTTTGCCCCATACTAAACGATGTTCTTCTGTACACGTCTGTACCGCCATGGGCCTATTTTTTTTTAACGCCCTTCGCTCCTACACAACAGTGTGCTCTCTAATATGCAAGCAGACTTTAGCCCCTGTAAAATTGTTATTCTTACCCCCCTCAAGGTCTTATCCTTGTGCTGACATGTACAACCCTTAACCCCGCCTGCCAGCCTGCACTTTAGTCCCATGGCATCCATCCCTCAGTCCATGATTTCCCTTCCCTCGCCATGAGATGGTTTGCCTCTGCCACCTCATGTTTGTAAGCCCATTCATAGAACTTGCTTTGCCGCCCTTTCGTGCAGCTCCAGGCTTCCCTACATTGATCTTTGGGTGTACTACCACTTTTGTATACTGGCTCATGCAGTTCCATATTGTATTCTGACTTATACGCTCTATAACAATAAAATAGCATGTGTAACCCCGTTTCCTATGGGCATATAGAGGATATTGAACACCCCCACCTTTCGTCCTCTGGTCATTGCACCTCCCCATCCCCCCCGCCCCCCCCCACACCTATGTCAAAATCTTTTTTCCTTTTCTGCTAGCGTATGATAATTTAACCACGTGGAGGGAACTGCCTTTGTAATCAGAAATTGTAAAATTAAAGTATGCAAATGCAAGCCCTAGTCGGGTACGGCCCTTCCCCCACAGTGCAAGTTAAAAGGTTGAGGATAAGAAAAAGAATACTAGCATAAAATGTATAGACAGGGGTGGGCCAGAGGGACCGGCAAGTGAGGTAGATTCTGACGAGGGGCAGTCTTGCAGCAGTAATGACAGACACGCAGAGGCGTGCAGGCAGAGCCGGACGTGTCAACAAGGCTCTGACATGCTGCAGGGGAGCAAAGGGTCTCTCGCAGCCTGCACACCCAGCCCCGGCGCGTCCTTACTTGTATTCTTTCTGAGTCGGTGTCCTCATCTTTCTTGCTGATTCACTGTATGGGCCCCTACGACATGAAGTTAGCATGAACTTTGTCCCCGTGGCCGCCAACCTGCAGCTGAAGTACTACACACTGTGTCAGAAGGAAGTGTGCAGCAGGTCAGTCAGGCCAGACGGAGGCTCGATGCGCATGGTGCGGGGGCTTACAGACAGCGAAGCCTGGCGGCCACCTGATTGTTCTCCGGGCCCGCCGTTTTCTCCTCCTCCCCGGGCTAACACTCATGCCAGGAATGCCTCTGCAGACCGAACCGCGCTTGTGTCGCACACGCACATGCACATGCTAGCCTAAAAGTCTCCCTCTCCTTTCTGCGCCTACGTCTTGCATACAAATTGCACAGTACTGGCGTCATCCTGTGACACACCCAACATTTGCAGGTGACACAGTACCGTGTCGCGACACAGAGTTTGGAAAGGTCTGATCTACACAGACAGCCAATACGCCTTCGGCGTGGCCCATAGTTTTGGGCGGCTGTGGAGGGAACGGGGCTTCCTTACTTCTCATGGTCAGAAAATACAGAATGGTCCCCTGGTATTACGATTGTTGGATGCCCTAACTCTGCCCAAGAAATTAGCCATAATAAAATGCAGTGCACACAAGGCAGTGGTGGATGAAGTTGGTGAAGGGAATGCTTTCGCAGATCAGGTGGCCAAACAGACAGCCCAATCCCCGATGTTGGCTATGTTTGTAATGTGCTCCGCAAGATGGGTGGAGGAATCTGTATTGTTTGATAATACTATGGAAAGTGTGAGAGAATTACAGAAGGAGGCCACCCCTGCTGAATTAGAGAGATGGGAAAAGGAAGTGGGAAGATTGGACAAGAATAATTGTTGGGTCGATCTGACTGAAAAACAGAGATGGTTGCTGCCTAATGCATTGGTGCAGGCCGTTGTAACTATGGCCCACGGTCCTGCCCATGTAGGAGCTAAAGGTATTTGTGGCCTGCTAGACCCAGTATCCAATAACCCTAACATACAAAGGACAGCTGTCCGTTTGGTACAGTACTGCATGGTCTGTTTACAACACAATCCGGGGAAGGCAGAAAATGTTCTGAGTGGTAACTTTGCACCTCCAACGTTACCCCTTGAAGTGCTCCAGGTGGATTATATCCACATGGAAGGCGTCAACAATTTGAAATATGAGTGGTGGTCTGTGCTTTTAGCAAATGGGTCTACCCCACAAAAGAAAACACTGCACTGGCCACAGCAAAGGCTCTTCTCAAGGAATTTATACCACGCTATGGTTTGCCCAGTTTGATCTGGTCGGAAAATGGGGGACATTTTCATGGGGCCCTTGTTAAGCGTATTTGTGATGGATTACAGATAAAACAAAAATTCCACGCAGCCCGACACCCCCAGTCGGCAGGGCTTGTGGAAAAGTACAATGGGATTTTGAAACTTAAGATGTCTAAGATTCAGGAAAGCACGGGGTTGAAATGGCCTGACACCTTGCCCTTGGCCCTCACGTCATTGCGAGTTACCCCTCATCCTCGCTCTGGACTTTCTCCTTATGAGATAACATTTGGGCGGACCGCTAATATATGGGGGGGTACCCAGACCACGATCCTTTTCTGATATAGAATATCCTATGTTGATCGATTATCTGTATGCCCTGACTAAAGATCTCCGTTCTATTCATCAGCAGGTAGCATCTGTGCTGCAGCCGCTGCCAGAGGGCCCCGGACATCGACTACAACCTGGCCAGTGTGTGCTGGTCAAGACATTTGAACGAGACTCCAGCCTGGCTCCAAGGTGGTCCGAGCCGTGCCAGATCTTGCTCGCCACCCGGACGGCCGTCAAAGTGGATGGGAGAAAGCATTGGATTCATGTCTCCCATCTGAAAAGACTGCCGCTTCCGCTTCCATATGATCAGCGACGCTCAGGGGGAATTCTGACTCAGGAGACCGAGAGAGCAACTACATTTGTACCCTTTTCCAACGCCTGTGAGACAGAACAAAGGCAAGAGGAGGGAGTGACGAGATCGGGTGAACCGGTCTCTGCTGAATCTGCAGTTGCTCTGAATCCTGTTTTGAATACTCCGGCAAGCGACAGCTCTAATGAAAGAGAAATACCTACTGTGCTGTTTTCTGATCAGGAAGCTCCGGGTCATGTGCGATACAACCTGAGGCCAAGAAAGCATCACGGTGCCTCAGACCCCACTGTCAGGAGATAAGGAAAGAAGCGATTGAATAGACAGGGTTTGCTAGATTATGGGTCTAAGGTACTGAGCGAGACACTGGACTGTACTCGTTGAGAGCTGGAACCTTGATTACTGTGCTCTGTTCAGAAAGAAAGACTAAAACTTCTGTGAACGGCCAAGTTGTACACCAGGATCACCTTGACCACAACGCTTTGTTTTTCTTGAGATGAACGATAGGAGTCTGCCTGTGAGACTCTGACGGACACAGGGAGAAGAACCCTCTGGCAGGACGGACTGCTAGGCCGGAGTTTAGTTTTGGACTTTTAGCTAGGAATGTACCCTTTTAGTCGTATTGTACTGGAAGAAGAACTTCCCATTGCACCCCAATACTTGCCAATCTATGAACCAATGTTTTCCACTTGGACCACGAGGGTCAAGGTAGCCTTTGTGTTGGTTATAACTGTCATATTAGCTATTTTCATGGGCTTATTCATATATCTAGAACACAAATACCTCTTGCAAAACTTCTTACCTTCTACTGTACCCCCCACCTGAACACTTTATGTTTACCTTATCACCCCACAAAGAACGGCATCGCCAGACTTATGCAAAAAATGTATTTGTAGAAATGCTCCATCAGACACACAGTGCCACCAACATCACTGACTGCTGGGTTTGTGGGCTCCTGCCATCTGTTATGCATAAACATGACCTGTTCCTCTCTTTACCGTTGTCCTATTTAGGAAGTTGTGAAGCATGGTTCAAACTGTTCTCTGCTATGTATAATCATTATGTAGAAAATCCCAAACAATACACTGAGAACGACTATAACATGATTCTAGCATACATTGAAAAACATCAGGGATTCGACCCAGAAGGGAATCGGGGACAGGGATCGTTGGATCCAGAAGCCTGTATGAATATGTATATGGAGATTGCAAATAGTACTTGGCTAAAAGATGAACTCTATGATTTTGCTAATTTTATTGATTCGCAGTATTTCCAGCATTTTGTGGTCAGAAATGTTACCAGTGAACGCACCGTACCCATTCCCATTCTGAATACCTCTTCTGATTTCTGCGTGCAGGGGATGGGGCATGTACAGGTTGGTGACAGTGTCTGTAACTACACTTATCGCAAGATATTTAGTAGCCCACCGCTATTAACGCCACCCAATGTGTATTTCGTATGCGGGGAAAATGCTTACACTTGGTTACCCCGAGGTTGGGCCGGACAGTGCTATCTGTCTTTCTTGTACCCGCCTGTATACATAGCACCATCAGACTATCATAGAACACACCAGCTCCACTCAGCAAGAGCGATACCCAATAGGCAACGTAGACTGCTCATAGCAACGGAAATAGATCAAACTGATACCTCCTTACAGCAGTTCACTGACTCTAGCAAGGGATTGTTAACATTCTGGGGACCTATATTCAATAGCAGGGAAATAAGACGGTTGTCCAGAATAGTAGAGAATGTCATTAATATCACTACTGATATCATGACCAATATTACCGTAGAGCTTCAGACGACAAGGCTCGTTTCGCATCCAAAACCATCATCTTGGCTGATCGCGGAGGAGCATGCCGGGTGATTGGAAGCTCCTGTTGCGTGTATATTCCAGACTCCACACCCACTGTCCATTTGGCTAACCGAAAGCTACATCGCATAGCAGCTGAGATGCATACCGAAAATGGGTCCTGGGTGGTTCTGGGGGCTTCTGACAAGCTGGGGTTGGAAATTATTGATGATACTGGCTGGGGCAGCCAGTGTCATTTTCACCTGTTGCATCCTCGTACAGTGTGGCCCGGCTTGTTGCTCCTATTGCGCTACCAGGGTGACGGCCATGTGCGTCCCTGCTCCGGTCCCCAGCAAAACTCAGATGCTCCAGCAAGAGATTCATGAACTAATGGCCATTGATGAGGAGGTTTTCCAGGACTAGGATTTCCTCTTTATTAGCTACATCACCCTAAAAGGAGGGTTTGAGGAACCGGAATTGACTTTCGGTGTCCTGAACCATATAACCATTGTTTGTTTATTAGCCTGATGCATCTAGAATAATTATTCAAAGCACGCAAACACTAATATACACACGAAAAGCAGTAATTTAGGAATTAACATACATCACGTTACACGTTTTCACATTTGCTTGACACGACCGACGCCATTTTGTGGCCTCGCTCGATCTCTGCATTAGCAAGCCCTATCCTTGCATTTCACTGAAGCCGTTCCCTTGAGATATAGACCAACTGTTGCAAACTGGTGCCTCTGCCTGTTAGGCCTGTCAAGGTTATAGGTATTTATTTATTTATTTGAAAGTTTTATATAGCACGAACAAGATCTTTGCAGATATCAGAGCGCTTTCCAGTAATAGCATGTAGCATGTAGCAGTTGAGGTAGTTAGGTACAATATGCATAATTACATAGGTAGGTCAAAGAACAACCGGAGGTAGATCATAGGTGAGGTAGTGTCAGTACACGGTACATAGTCAAACCGTTGCGCCAATAATATAAAAGTACAAAAGTATGCATATACTTATTTAAACGTGCTGCAAGTGTTTTTGGAGATAACATAAAGGTGGGCATAGTTGAGGTAGGTGCGTGCAGGATGTAAAGTCACACAGGTGCATCAGTAGTACAAAAGTAGGGATGGTTGAGGTGGTGTAGGTACAGTGTGCAAGTCAGACAGGTGCGTCAATAGTACATCAAAATACAAAGAGGGAACATATACAATCAAATAAGTCATAATACCAGTGGTACAAGTAGTACAAAGAGGGAACATATACACTCAAGTAAGTCATAATACAAATAGTACTAGTAGACCAAGGGGTCAGGCCGGTATTATGGAGCGGATTCATGAGAGATACAGGTTAATAGATCATGTGTATTTAGCCATGAGGATCGCTTTTACTTCTTTCTTAAACAGTTTGTTGGAGGAGATGAGCCTGGTTTCAGGAGGAAGTGAGTTCCAGATCCTGGGCGCCATACCTGAAAAGGAGCGTTTATAGGTTTTTTCCTTTCTGAATCTTCGAGGTTTCAGCAGAAGATTGTTTGTGCTTCTAGTAGTTCTAGAGCCACCCGAGATTGTCAGCTTTTGAGTGAGGTAGCTGGGCGAGTTATGGTGTACAGCCCTGTGAGTCATGCAGGAGGTAGGAGGAGGAGGCCGGATAAGCACATTCCTGGGAGTGCGGTACAGGCTCTCCCGGAGTTAGCAGAAGGGAGTCACCCGCGCGACCTTGCTAAATACGATGAGCTAAACCAAGAGCGCGTTGTCTCCCATATATGGTCTTTCCCTCTGCACAAACCTGTACCAACGTGTATTTTTCCATCTTGGGTAATGGTTTTGAAGTGTAACAGTATGTATGTGATGTTCTGACAATGTGCCAACTGTCTTCTTGGCGGACCGCGTGGGGTTAGGTCGCAAGGAGCTCCTCTGGCAGAGTTTGTTTGTTATAATAAACAATTGGACCTTCTACACTGCCGACTGACTGATTATTGGTAATGGGTATGGGATTAGTTGTAAGTATGACTCTATTTGGGATATGGTAGATAATTTTCGGTACTTCAGTTCACTGAAGCGTCCCGCCCTGGCGCAGAGGGCCCCTGGCTCACCGCACAAAGAGGCTTTCCGTGTCCTAATGAGGGGTTGTCCCCGCATCAGCAAAGACCTGCTAATTCCTAGGCAAGGGCTGCAGTAATTGTCTTCGCAGCCAAAGTGGAGAGTGTTGTCATATTAAAAATTGAAGGCTCTGATGGCGGCGGGGTCCCGGGGCGGCTCTCACCGAAGCCCCCGTTCGGGGAGGAGGAACACGGAGGCGAGGGGAGACTCCCCCCATCCACCTGTGGGAGCAAAACTAACAACAACTCTTAACAAACATGTCTTTGCTGCAGCTCCACATTTCCTGCTACCATCCTTTCATCCAAATGGGAGATCTTTTGCAGCAAACTGCCGAACATAGGAAAGTGCTATTATTCAATGTGCCAGAGCACATGAGAAGTGTTGGTACTCTCTTCTTAAAGGCACAGCCCTCTGGCTGGGATGTCCAGGTGTCCTCCCTTCCAAATTCCTGAAGTACAGGTGCTCCGTTCCTGACCCAACCTGCCCACTTAAAACACAGGGTTTAATCAAAACATGTGTGACGTTGGTACTTAGTTAAGTGTAACGTGTACGTGTTTGGCAGCCCTAGGTAAATGGAATGGCTGGCTGGGTCACTCTCGGCCCCAAATGGCATACGTATGTGCCATTAAATCAACAAGTATATTTGCTGTTTTCTTCATTCAACGTTGTTAAACTGATTCTAAACGCTTCGTTCGCTAAGGCCACCGAGGTACGGCGAGATGGTGTTATGCCCAGGATCACACATTTTGGGTTAATTGTGAGCCGGGATTAGAACACAGAATTCATTGCTCTACATAATTGACAGCGTCATGATTTAGAACAGAGATATCTTATCACTAATGCGTCCATTTCACATAAGCACATTTTGAAAAGCAAATGCAGACGAGAGACAGCGAGAGGCGTGTTCGCCCGAGAAGGAGCACAGTGTGAAATTCGAGCGGTAAAAACACAACATATAAAAACACTTCCCCAAAACAGTGCCATTCCCCTTCCCTGCAAACCAGAGCACACACAGAGGGGGACCCAGAAGGCAATCACAACGAGGCAACAGAGGCAAGAAGAGGCAAGAAAAGCGAGCACTCACCAGAGGGCTCTGCAGCTTCTCTACTTCTTCCGCCGGCGGTCCAGCAGAAATGGTTTCCGAAAAGCCCCGACATTTTCGGATTCGGGGACGTGGTTTTCGTTCTCTCCTCTTCCCATTGGCTGGAATGTAAAATTTCAGCCAATGGGAAGAGGAGAGAAAGAAAACAGAAAGAAGCGAAAAAACACCCCCCCGAATCCGGTCTTAAACTGAGTGACGCCCCTCTACTCCAATGGCTGGCCTCCGTTTAGGAAGCCAGCCAATGGAGAAGAGGGGCGGGTTCAAGCCCCCACACTGTCAACATAAGATCTCTCCCTGCGACTGCGCAAGCGCAGCGTACGCAGGTCTCGACCTAAAAAAGATATAGCATGAGTGGTGCGAAGCAACACAAAGGGGGGGGGAGTGCGAGGATTCAGAGGACAGAGTAAACAAAAGGAGGGCGTGGGGCGAAGCAGGGCGTGAGGTAAAGCAACAGGAGGGTGTGGGTGGGGGCAAGCGACAGTGCGGCAGGGGGAAGGACTCGGAGGGTGTGGGGTGGATTTCTGAGGGCCTGGGTGGGGGAAAGGAACAAAGAGAACGAATAAACTGCGGGGGGGATGTGCGGGGGGACAAACAGATGTGAGAGCACAACCTGGAACTGGCAACAGCGAAAGAAGAACACGGGCAAATAGGCAATGAAGGGGGATAGGCATACAAGGACATCATTGAGGAGGGTGGTAGGCAGCGTGCAAGAGGGGGAGGGCAGCGTGGAAGAGGGGGAGAATTACACGAGGGAGACTAATGGAAAACACATTTTTCTAGTATGCTTAACAAAAAGCAAAAATATCACAGGGAGCAGTGAAAGGACACAAGTAATGCATCAAGCAACAAGCATAATAAGAGGAAAGAAAGGCAATACATGCTAACCCATAAGATGAAAGCAAACGAGAGTGACAATGAAACCAACCAATGGTAATCAACTGGCGGTTCTAAGCCTACTGCAAGCTAACAATACACCTTGAAACATACAGCACTTGCGCTGTTTAGCAGGCAAGGCCTAGAAGTGTCGGTTTAAAAGTGGGGGGGGGGGGGGGGAGGGGGGAGGGCATATGTTCGCAAACAAAAATGACGCACTGCTAACTAAATAAAAATAAAGCAAATATATATATATATATATATATATATAGATTAGACTACCAGCCCTGGCACATGCACAAGCACGGTCCAGAGCCTGTGGCTGTAGTGAGTTGAACCATTTACCCAACAATATGTATGGTGTAGAGGCAAGACCAAAACGTTAATGACATTTGAACAGATCAATGAATGAAGATGACTCACCAAAAGTGCCTAAATGTATCTATATATTTACTTTTATTATTAAATATTTGGAAACCATGAGGCTGGCGAAATAGCTAAGGCTGTCTGTATGCCAGATCTTAAAACTCCAACTATGTATTTTAGGATTCTATTTTAACTAGAAAAACACCACCTTCTAAAAACAGTGGCTAAAATCAGTAGCATATATATTCTAGCTTTCCTCCCATGAACTAAAGCTCTTCACCAACCATGTCATCTATGTAAAATTAGTAAACTGGAACAGATGCTCAGATTTCCAGGGCAGTTTGAAAAGCACGTTTGAACATTAGATAAAAAACCTTTTAAAATATGAGCTTTTAATCTGCATAGATCTTTAGGCAGTAAAATAGCTCGACATTCCCATGGACAAATGTACCTAATGTGCTTTGTGCATGAAGGGGAGTGAATGCAAGAGGCTGTGGCCCCCTCAGTAGCAGGAGTATAAGATTTGAGGATATTTAGGATAGGTTGGGAGGTTCCGTTGTAACTGCTGTTCCATTTTTTTTCTAGGTTGATTTTGTCTATCAACTCTGAATACTGAACATAGGACTTCAAACGGAACGATTAACTCCAAGCTAGAATGCTATCCATATAGAAGGTTTTTCTAGGCCTTATCACTCTCTTTCATGCATCTTGGGATGAACCATGTGGTGATGTTTCTGGTACTGTAGTTTCACATAACGTTTTTTTTAAAGATTATGCTGAAACACAGTCTGTGAGTTGGAGAACAGCTCCTGGAGCTTAGTGGAGTGTATAACTAATATACCATATTAGAGACCATTTCCCCTTCGGTAGTTAAGTTCAGTCTGGGAAAAATGGAAGATAGGGAGACCATTAGAATTGATCTGGTTTTGGCTGAGTGATGAAGTCTGCCATTAAGTGATCTAACAAATGTTCTTAAATTGATAGAAATGAAGATATGGAAATGAGTCAAATCACAGTGGAAATTATTTGGATTTTCTTTTTTTGGTAGGTGGTTCTGAACTCATAAGCAGGTCTTGAGAGCTAGAAATGCAATATATTTCTTGTTAGATGAAGAGGCTGTAGCTTGGAATTAATATTCCTTAAAAGAATAACTTTTAAATGTATAGTGTGCAACTTTCAGGTGCGACCTGACTACAAAGTCCTACTAAGTCATAATTTCCATCAGCGTTCAACTCGATCGATATGGAGAAATTACTTGCTATTAAGAGATAGTAAGTAGTACAATTCTGCACTTTGCGGTCAAAGACTATCTTGATTCAAAGGTCTTGAATGGGCTAAAAGAGGACAGCACAGATTTCTCCTTGTGGCGGTGGCACCAACTTCTGTTGGGTCTATGCCAACTATCTCTACATAATAAAACATTCGATCTCACACCTGCATATGGTCCTGACCGAGAACCCATGCTGGGAGGCAAAAATAAAACATCTGTAATTTATGCTCCACACCTAGGTCATTTTCAAAACCAGTTGCTTTAAGCAAAGAAAATACCAAAATTGCTCAAAAACAAAACATTAAGGTCCACCTACATGCACCCAGTGCTTATCTAACCACACAAAATCTGCATTCCTCATACATAAAGCACATGGAATTTAGAGTCTGTGCGGCCCTCGAACTGGGGTTATGGAACTGGTTTCAGGGTCACCATCTTCACCAAAACGAACCAGGTCTCGATATGTTGAGTGTATACTTCAAAGGTGGAAGTGCTGACTATAGAGAGTTGTGTGTGTCCAGCCAGACTCTCATCCAAAATTCATAAATCTAAACTACTTCCTAATACAAGATATCGGAACGCTTACCATCTTGACCCCAAGCTTTCTCTTCCTTGAGTGATTCGACATATACTCTAAATAATAATTTCCTGCTATTAGAGAAAGTACATGACCCATGCATCCCTTATCGATGCCTGAAATGTATTCCCAGGCTTAAGTTGAAAGGCATCACGTGCTGTCCAAATATCACAGCTAATACTAGTAACTGTTAATTCTTAACTATTGATTTCTTCGACTGGATGATGTGGCAGTTTATGTACTTTGCTCGTGTGCTGCAACTGACCTTTGTACTGCAAATCTCATACAAAATGGAAAATAAAATAAATAAATACAATGCAGTGTTTAATTTAAATTGCTGAATCAAGGGAAAGGTACAGATATGCGGCTCTACAGTCTGGTGGCAGGTACGCTTGTTCTCGAAGGTTGATTGAATTTTCTTTCAGGATGTCCTTCCACTTGCTTGAATGAGACTCCTAACAGCAAAGCAAAGAACTTCGGGATCAGTAGGAAGTTAGAATATTGTGTTAATGTCATTGAAAAGTAGGAAGATTGTAACCTAGGCCATGAGGACCTCCTGTGCAACTCTTATGTTGTTTGTGACTTTCTGGACTGCGGCATGAATATCAGTCTCTTGAAGTAGAAAAAAAGAAATTGAGAATTTGCTAGGAGCCTAGCAATATCTGATATTTAGAAAGCTGAATCAAATGCCCCTTTGCATACCTATTGTCTTTAGAAACAAGCATTGGTAATGCAATAGGTCTCACATTAGCGAGGGTTTTAGTTATTGGCGTAAAAAAGACGAGAATGATTTTACAACACAACCGAGTGAGTGAGCTGTGTGAACCTGAAGGTACCACACGCCCATCGTAAAAGCCTTGCAGGAAAGTCATGTAGGCAGTAGGACTAGATAATTTAAGAAACTAGTGCTCACGGACTAAATAAACTTATTGTGTAACCACACAAGTACAAAGTCCTATCCTCATGGGAGGTTACAAATGCAGACAAGGAGTTACTAAGGAGGGACTAACAAGCCTATTAATGAATCAGAAGCAACCATTTAGAAAGGACAGCAACAGGAGCCAATTGAAAAGATGGCCAGAGAGTTGGCCGAGCTTCAAGTCCATACCAGAGCGCATGCCTCGCAGAGCAGCGCATGCGCTGCCCAGGCCCGACCTAAAAAGTCCAGGAATATTTGGAGCAGGCTGGCTACCTCACACTGTGTTCAGCTCGGGGAAAGACGCCCCTTACCATATTGAGATGTTCTTAAAAAGAAATTTTAATTAAAGTGTTATTAGTCTGGAAATTCTCCCAACTCATCCTCCCATTGCGAATGAACATACTGACAGTGGCTAACTGATAATGAAGTAGTACAGACCTGCAAATGAAAAGCAAGGAAGTACTAAGCAAAAGAAAAATTAAAGTCTATGCATGAAGACCGTTTAGGTACTGAAAGTGACACATAATGCTTCCAAAAACTTAGAGAGACCCATTTTGCTAGAGGTCACAGGCCTGAACAGTCAGAGAAGATTGTTCGCAATTGAAATTAGAATTAGCAATCATTATTAGGTTGAAACTTGAATGCTCCACCAACACTTTCAAGAGGCCACGACATTTAAAAATCCCAAGGAAGCAAGTAAACTGTCTTTTTCTGCAAGGCTGGAGGGCAGTGGAATATTACATGCATGAAAACTGCAGAAGTCATTGCTCTCAAGCTATGCACTCCAAAGTAATGCTTCTCTTCTCATCCTTAGGGTCGAGTCCTGTATAGTTTGAGTAAACCGCAACTAAAAAGGAGTGAGGCTTGGGTGCCAAATTGGGTTTGTGATAAGAGGCTTATCACATAACATGTACAATGATTCACATATATATGTTCAGGTAGTGCATACGAATGAATGAATACAGCTAGGCCTATTTCCTAAGGATCGCTCTTGTTCCATCTTCTCTTTCTAATTTGCCTCTGCATCAAAGAGAAGATTACCAGTCTGAGCCTACTGCAAGGAATGAGATTAAGAGGAAGTCTTACAGAAAAAAATATGAGTAACAATGCTTTACGGACCCATCTAGAGGACATTCAGTCACTTAACTAATAAGAAAACTAATGCTTGGGCAAGGCTGAGCAGGCGACTCCTAACCCGGCCTCTGAAAATTCAGAGAAAGTCAAACTGAAAACACCTGAAACACCGAATTCTCCCCTTGTTTAGCAGAAGGCCATGATAAAAGTGGTACTCTTAATTCCCACTCCAAATAGTCCAAGTTGGGAAGGCACTCATGACACTGCTAGAACCCTTAAGGAAGCTCCCGATCTGGAACACAGCTAGGGACATCTCTAGTTTATTTCAGTTCTCACTTTTTCTACTCAGCAAATTGGGTGGTTGACAGTTTTCCGCTCCTACGCAAAACAGGAATCTTCTCTATATTTAACATTTTCCAGAGAAGAACACAATTGGTCCTGATCAGGCCCATGTTAATCATTATTTTGTAAACAAGGACAAAATGCATATTAAAAAGTGTTTACTTTTCTACAAAGCATACCGAAAGAGAAACCCATTGAATTATCTGTGCTGGGATCATGATAAATGTGTGACACCCCTCCTAAATATTTGGTGCAAGGACTTAAAAAGACAAGGCTGTCAACACTCATTGTCCACTTTTCAAAAGAGAACAAGCATTTACAGTGCAATGGTCTCGGCATTATTAAAGGTAGAGCTATTGGCATTGCTCATGACTTTTTTTTTTTTTTAAATCATAAATAAATGGCATTGTCATTTACATTGCCAATAGCTTAATCGTTAAATAAATGGCATTCTCATTTACAATGCCAATAGCTTAATCGCTTGCAAATGCATGACCTATTGAATTTACACCCACACAGAGCCCCACACACAAAGCCACCCACACACACCGAGCCCCCCACACACATAGAGCCCCCCCCACACACACAGAGCCCCCCACAGACACACACACAGAGCCCCCACAGACACACACAGAGCCCCCCACAGACACACACAGAGCCCCCCACACACACACACACACAGAGCCCCTCCTCCATCCTCCTGATCAAGCTATGCCCCTGGAGCCCAGATGTTGAGGGTTTAGGGGGCAGAGTCTGGGGATACGGGCGGGGGTTCATGCTCTCCGTTTGTACCTCGTGACACAAACTTCATGAATCAGAAGGAATAGAAATCTCCCTCCACCAGGTAAGTTGATCCTCATAAGAGACCACTGGGACGAGAGCTTTATGACCCCCCACGTCCCGGGATGGGTTGTGATGGGACAGCTATGTTCAGTCCTCTAGAAGGGGATTCAATCAGACATCTAAGATAAAGAGCGTCACGACCTGCCGTGCCACCAGAGCACTGCACTGAACCACAGATGACACACAGGTACTCCAGGGCATTAACAAGTCATTCAGTAGTTATCCCTGGCGCCCCTAATCAGCAACCAAGTGCATCGCGAAAAGTACGCCTGCCCTCAAGCGCCTTACAAAGAGAACCCGGGCACCCCAGAACCCATGCAAAAAAAATTAAAAAAGGGAGGCACTGCGAAATAAAATATTTCCTTAGTTTCACACAGTTTGGTCAAGCGAGCAAGCCAGGATTGATTCTATGTGTCTGGTTTCACCTTGTATAATTCAAATAATGGATGCGTTTCGCTTTACTGTTTTTCCATCAACGGTTCATGGTTTCTTTTTAATGCTTTGTGCATGAGGTTTGAGCGTCGGTGGCTTGCAGAACACACATGAAAGCTCATCTCGTTTTGGGTTCGAGGGGATCTCCGGCTCAGCCAGAGCCAGCCAAGTGGCTCATAGTAACACCTGTAATCCCGCATACAGAGAGCATTAAATGGGCAGGCTCTCTCCGGTATAGAGTGCCTGCACTTGTTTAATTTTAAAGGGAGAGTACCTGCCCTTACCAACACTGCTCCAATACGTTTAATGGGGGGAGTACTGACACTTCTCAGGAGCAAAAAGGTGCCCTAAAGAGCGGGTACTTGCATTTCTATATTTCCATGTAAAGAAAGCACTGTGCATACAGCTAACTGCTAAAGCAAGCGTTACCACAGCCTCGCTCACGAAATCTGACCCGAGTGCAGGTAGAGGATTCTAGTTTGAGGTGAGAAAAATCTCTCCTGTATCGACGACTTTCATTTCATCCCACAGTTTCCCTATTGTTCATTCCTTATGAGCCACCCCCCTCTCGCTGCTTTTAGAATGGGTAATCAGATCTGGTCCCGTGCACCATCAAGTGTCACCCTTGCCCATCGTAAAGGTGTGCGAGTGGGGGAGGGCAGTGCCAGACAAAGAGGGACGTAATCAGTAACCAGTGTCGCCGGATTCATCTCGCTGAGCCGTCCGCCCCCGCCCTGCGCGGATGGACAGAAAAGAGCCCGTCAATAAGAGGAGAGTCGGGGCACAGCCTCGCGTTACCCGGGAAGGCCGCGCTGACCCTAGCTCGCATTCCGGTTGTACAAGAAGCTTTAAAAGGCAGAAGGACGGAACGTGGCCCTCACCCGCCCGAGCCCTGCTTCGCTGAACCCACCGTCCAACCTGTGCGAGGACCCCTGTGTGAACCTTTCGAGGTCCCGCCGAACCCTCTCCTGTAAACCTCCCCCGCACCGACTCCGGTGAATCCCATCCCAGTGTCTCCCTGTGGGCCACCTGCACCGTCTGGTGTGAACCTGGGCCTGCACTGACCCCGTTTGAAACCCCACCCCCCGCCGGACCGTCTCGTGGGAACCTTCTTCCACTGACCCCTGTTTGAGCCTGGCCCCACCCCGACCGTCTCATGTGCATCTGCCTGCACTATTTCCGTGTGCACCTATCGGCACTGATCTCGTTTGAGCCCTCCGTACTGTCTCCGGTGAACTTCCCCGCACTGACCCTGTTTGAATCCCACTCCACTCTCTCCCTGTGGGCCACCTGCATTGTCTAGTGTGTACCACCTCCCTCCACTTACTTCCCTGCACCGTCTTGTGGGTACCCATCTGCACTGACCCCCCACACTACTCTGCCCATGAGAAGTGTCCTGCTTTGCCCCCTTTGAGCCCCACTATGCCGTCATTTGTGAGCTCCCCTGCACTGACCCCCAATTACACTGTCCCACGCGAGTCCCACTGCGCCTTCTCCTTGTGACCCTCCTGCCCTGACCCCATCTGATCCTTACTGCACTGACCCTGTTTGACTCCCACTACACTGCCCCCATGTGACCCTTCCCATCGTTTCCGTCCCTGTGCCACCCTCGACCGAGTACTATCTTAGTCCCAAGCTGCTGTCGCTGCCTCACAGCAGTCAGTACAAAAGAGCCTCACCCCGACATAGCGTCCCTCGGGCCTGGCCCAAACTACCCACCGTGGCATGTAAGAAACAGAGGCTCACACTGGGAGCCTGACACCTCGGTTCAAACCCCCAACGGGCATATCACCCTGCTTCACCCGACCTCCATGGCTGGTCCTAATACTGAACAAAGTAGAAACCGACACCGGCTGCACAAGTTTGTCTACAAATGACCATTTCTTGTCCCATCACGACTACTGCGGCTTTAATGCACTCAGTGCACATCCTGCCTTTGCTCCCAGGACCTACTGTTCTAGTCACCTAGTTCAGTCAGCCACTCGACCCCCCCACCCCTCCCCCCTTGGAACATTACACTTTTCGCATCTCTCTCAGAACCCACCCTCCCACCCATTCCAATTGCGCGGGGACACTTCTCATATATTTATCATATAGCACTCACCCTACCTACTACTCCCAGAACTTCGAACCATGCCCTTTGGATTCAGTTCGCACCGCACCGCCACTACCTGGCCCTCACTATTGGTACCTGACTGACCTACCTCCGAGCACAACAAGCAGCATCTATTCTCTCTTGGCAGACACCCTGGCTAGTTTCAGAACATCCCACGCTGCAAATGACCCTCTGCGTCCATCAACCACTCATGTCCCTGCTTCATTGCATGTACACACACACACACACTTGTGCTCTCTTGCCCTAGTTATTTTCTGTCTGTC
The DNA here is from genome assembly GCF_964263255.1 of Lissotriton vulgaris. Taxonomy (NCBI): domain Eukaryota; kingdom Metazoa; phylum Chordata; class Amphibia; order Caudata; family Salamandridae; genus Lissotriton; species Lissotriton vulgaris. The sequence goes on along the minus strand of NC_141687.1, from coordinate 1,169,313,899 downwards.
CTGATTTGTGAATGTAACATCACACCATGTATTTTGAAAGCACACATTTGTCACGATGGGCATCTTGGCACAGAATAGCAGATATTTTTTGTTACCTAATTCTGTGGCACATTTTTTTGGTCTCTGAAGGATGAAAGGCTATGTGGCCCTGCCAGGAGTTGAAACTGCTGTGTTTATGAGGTCAAACACAGAACCTGGCAGTTTAATACACGTCCTCTAAAACACAAAGGTGAGCACAGTTGCCCTATATTACACTTTGTTATGAACATTTATATAGCGCACATCCTGCCGTCTGTGTAGCCGCGAAGCACTGTACTCACGGTTCTGTGTTTACAATCTAAGGCCGGAGTCTAGTTGAGCATGTGACTCTGTGCGGCAGGTATTTACAACCTCCAGTGTGTTTGAGATCAGCTGAGGGAAAAGGGCATGACCAGCAGGTGGAAGGAGTATCAGGTGAGAAAAATGAGAGGGAGAGGGGAGTAAATAAGGTTCTATGATAAATAAAATACAAAGTTTGGGTAGTATTAGCAGCTCTAGAGGTCTTATGAAGTTTACACCAGATCTTATCCCAAAAAAGAGTGGACCAAGCCTGAGAGAAATCAGATTCCCATGTAACTTCAAGCTTAGATTTTGCCCTGTCTATTGAAGAACGAAAAGAATTGTAAAGAGAAGAAGCGGAGGGGGAAGATTCTAGCAAGGAGGAGGTAGTCTGACGATCAGTAGGTAGATCACATGATGAAGGTAGAGACTGAAGAAAGGAGATGAGAGCGGGTAAAAATGAATCATATTGAGAGCGGGTGTTGAAAGGTAAGTGAAAGGAAGACTGTAATACTGAGAAAGATAAAGGAACACCATGAGAGAGTAATTGAGAAATCCAACATAAACCACGTGAGTGCCAGACCTTCCAGTATATTGTGCGATTGCGAATTTGAAGACGAGAATTGAACCAAATAGGTTGGTCATGAAAAGATTGAGAGGAAGGAAAAGATGAAGACAGGAAGGGAAGGAAAAGAGTGCGACAGTGGGATATAATCGGAGTTCGGAAGCGGGCCGGGCAAGAGGTGAAGGACAAAACTTCACGGAAAGTGAAGGGAGAGATGAAAGAAGACTCCATGGAGAGCCATATTGGAGGATAAAAGGGAGGATCATCGGAGAGCCACCGAGCCGTTTGTTTCATAGAAAAAGCTTGATGATACTGCTTAAAGTCCGGAAAACGGACGCCGGAGTGGGCTTTATCTTGTCGAAGGGTCGCAAGAGCGATCCTGGAGCGTTTACCGCGCCATAGGAATTTCAAAAGCAGAGAGTCAATTTTTTTAAAGTAAGAAAGGGGAATACGAATCGGGAGCATGGAAAGGGTGTAAAGAAGGAGGGGAGAAAGCATCATCTTGATAGTATTAAGGCGCCCCCACCAAGATAAAAAGAGAGGATGCCAACGGGTGATATTAGTATCCAATTTCTTAGTAAGATAAGTAAAATTAAGCTTAAGAGTGTCCGAAAGAGTAGGAGCGAATAGGACACCCAAATACTTAATTGTGGAGGGTTGCCACGAGAAACCAGATTGGGCGAAGTGATGATGGAGGCAGAGAGAATTTAGAGGAAGAACCTCACATTTGTCAACATTCAATCGATAACCCGATACGGCAGAGAATGAAGAGACTTGCTGGAGAAAGGAAGGTAGGGAGGAAGAAGGGTCATAACAATAAAAGAGGATATCATCCGCATATACCGATAATTTAACCTGCTGGGAGCCAAAATGAAATCCGGAAATGGTATCATCCTGACGGATTTTAGTAAGAAAAGGTTCTAGAGCCATAACGAAAAAAAGAGAAGAGGACAGCCTTGACGTACACCCCTATGCAGGGAGAAATAATCGGAGGTCATACCGTTAACAAAAATGGAAGCTTGAGGATTAGAATAAAGCAAGGAAATGAGGGAAATAAATTTTGGAGAGATGCCAAACCAGTGAAGAGCTCGAAACATAAAATCCCAACCAATCCTATCAAAAGCTTTTTCTGCGTCTAAGGATATAGCCGCAAAGGGAAGATTGAGACGGGAAGATTTGCTGATAATGTTAAGGAAGACACGCGCATTGTCCGAAGAAAGGCGACCTTTCACGAACCCAGATTGTTCCGGGCCAAGTAGGTCAGGAAGAAGGGGATCCATTCGGAGAGCAAGGATCTTAGCTAATATTTTGTAGTCCGTGTTAACGAGAGAAATCGGGCGGTAATTTTTGCAAAGAGAGTGATCTTTATCGTCCTTGGGAATCAGGCAAATCAAAGCCTGCTGAAAAGAACCGCTGGAAGCAGAAGCTGAAATAAAGGATTGGAAGAGAAGGAGGAGTTTAGGAAGGAGGAGAGAAGCAAAGTGGGAGTAGAACTCAACAGTAAAACCGTCGGGCCCAGGAGCTTTACCATGACGCAGCTTAGAAACCGCCAGAGAAATGTCCGCTAGGGAAATATCAAGATCTAACGAAGCAAGATTAACATGGGAAGTAGGAGGGGGGGGTAATGCTTGGAAATAAGAGTCAAGATCAGAGGGTGAGGGAACGGTTTCAGGGGTATATAAGGCATCATAAAAGTTGACAAATTCAGAGAGAATGTCCTTATCTTTAAAACAAGAGACACCTGAAGAAGTACGGATAGATTCAATTCTCGTAAGTTCCTTCCGGATTTTCAAATAGTTGGCAAGGAGCTTCCCCATTTTATTCTTACCACCGTAATATCTGGATTTACATTTTAATAACGTGTTAGAGGCTGCTTCGGTCGTGAATTTGTTGAAGGAGATCTACGCTTCGATAAGACGCTTAAGGGAGGAGTCGGATGAGGAGGAGTAATATTCAAGCTCCAAGCGTTTAATATCTGACAGGATTTGAGCCGATTTAGCTTCCCGAAGTTTCTTCCGTTTCGCGACGAAGTTGATAATAAAACCTCTAGAGGCTGCTTTAAAGGAGTCCCAAACCATGACGAAAGATGAATCAGGAGTATGATTAAGAAGGAAGAACTCATTAGCAAAGGTAGAGAATTCGGAGCAAAATTTGGGGTCTTGAAGCAGGGTGTTGTTAAATCTCCATCTGCCAGAGGGTGAGGAAAAGGGGAGAAGATCTAAATCCACAAAGACAGGGGCATGATCAGAAAGAAGGATTGAGCCTATTTCAGAACGAATGGCATGTTGAGCTAGGGATTTGCTGAGGAAAATGTGATCGATGCGGGATTGGGATTGGTGCGGGGGGAGAAGAAACTGTATTCCCTGAGATCCGGGTTGCATAATCTCCGTATATCCACGAGGGCGGTGTGTTGGGAGGTCTTGACAAATTGAGAGTGCATTTTAGAGGGAATAAATCTAGTCTTAGAGTTCCGGTCCAGGAAGGGGTCCATAATTTGATTGCAATCACCCCCAAAGAGAATATAATCCCCAGAGAGGGAAACAAGCTTGTCCGAGATAGAGGGCCAAAAAGATTTATCAATTCCTGTAGGAGCATACACATTGAATAACGTGAGTGGAATGTTATCAATTAAAAGGTTAACAATGACCCAACGACCATTATCATCACATTCGTGCGAGATAGAGGTAACATTTAACTTTTTGTGAAGTAAAATCACAACACCATTCTTTTTATCAACAGTAGGAGAGCAGAAAACATGGCCCACCCAACAACGTTTCAACTTGAGAGCCTCCTCCTCGGATAAATGAGATTCCTGGAGGAGGGCAACATCTGCATGCAATCTAGCAAAATGCAATAGAACCCTTTGCCTTTTGATGGGATTGTTTAATCCCTTAACATTCCAAGTTGTAACTCGGAATAAAACAGTAGAAAAAGATTGATAAGAAAAACATGCTTAACAAATGCAATGAACAAGAAAAAATTGTAAAAATTAGAAATGAGAGAAATAACGAGGCTAGTCGAGTGCATAGAATAAACAGATGAAGACTTAAGAGAAAAATTGGAGACATTACTAGCTTTCTAAAATCTCGGGATGAGAGAATGTATGGTGATTCCTCTTTTAGCCAGTACTGTATGCAGCCCTACAAATTTCCTATAAAACTGAATTTCTTGTAAATCAGCCAAAGTATGTATTGTTGGTTCAGAGAGACCTCGAATGCTACTTCGCAGGTTATCTTCTCGCTCCAAAACCCTTGCACCCCATGCTACATCCATGCAACGTAGGAAAACTGCTGTTTGTTCCCGACAGTATGGGCAGTTAGATTATCACACTGGGTAAATTTAACTTAATTGAATTGGTTTCAAGTAAGTCATGTGGAAGTAGCTATATTACACTAAGGGAATAGAGCATTAGTCAATATACTTTTGACTCGCGGGTAGGCCTTTTCTCCATTCCTGCTTGGTGAGAGGTTCATCCATGCTTGTCGCCCATTTGTCATGATCCTTTACAGCTATTAGTAGCTGGCCTGATGGGACAGCTCTACAAATGCAAGTTATCTTCTTTGTGCCAATAGGAACAATGTTGCAATTGTTGTGTAGGACCAGGTGCCTCATGGAATGTGCATTAGGTCCCACACAGTACTGTCTATGAAAGTATTGTGGAACCTGGATACCACTCTGGTATTAGTAGAGTGACTGTGATCTTAGGCGGACAATGCACATCAAAGTGGTGTTGAGGGAAAAAACAGAACTTAGGAATTTACAACAGTACCTTAGAAGGAAAAACTGTATTGACTACTAGCATTGAAAACATTATTGAAACTAGTATCGAGATATAGAGACCCCAGGAACCCGAGATACAACAATTAACGACAGCCTCAATCCAAAAGTTAGGAACACGTTGAAAAGCTGTTGTCGCAGCACCTCCTGTATTTCGTGACAAGTTAAAGTATCTGCAGAACAACAGGCATGGTGGTTGCAAGAGCAGCCATTGTGCATGGTGTCAAATAGTAAGAAAAGAGTACAAGCAGCTTCTTTGTGGCTTGTAAGAGAAACCTAATTCTTGATCGAGTGCATATGATCTCTTTATCAAAATACCGTAGAATAATTTCTGTTTTCTATGGGACAATTTGTCTAAACCCAAGACATTTCTTGATGGGGCAGTCTGCAGTGCTTTTGTTCGAGACAGCTTTGTTTCTTCAGATGTTCTCATTGCTTTGAGTTATTCAGCTGTACTAGATCTTCATTTGTACTGATAAGTTTTATATTGCCCCAGTAAATTTTATATTGCCCCAGTGTTTAATTGAAGCATGTTTATGCACCTTGCAAGATGAACTTGCACTCTATGTTTGCATCTGCCAGGTATGAGCAAAACCCTTCCCTTTTGCTTTTTACTCTTTGGTTATGCTTAGATCCTAGCAATTTCTTTAAAGCCCTTTTAGGTTACAATATACACAACGTTCTAATCCAATGTTACATATATTTACTGCAGCAGCCCCCTTTCACTTACTCTGCCACATAGCTTGAGCACCTTTAGGACCTTGTCACCGACTTTGGTGCTGTTGCCAGTATTTAATCTGTTGCAATGCTCTTATCTGAGGCGAGTAGAGCACACAGAACTCTTGGTATTGTGCAATCTTCCTTAAGATGGTGTCTTGTTAGCGGCATTTTCCTGTGCTGGTGACTGACATTGGCTGTGGCAGCCTTGAGAAACTTTAATTATTTTCTTGTATCGTTTTCAATGAGACAAGCTGTTTCTTGTCAATAGACTTGGCAGGACAATTAAGGTTCACGAAGAATAAACTAGCTTTCTTACCAATCTTTGTCACATCAACTTTGTATACCCATTTGAGGGGGGTTTTCTTTTGGCAACTCATTGCATGTTAATTGTTCATTCGAAAATCTTGCAGTCAAAAGTAGCTAAGTGTAGGTGAGTTATTCTGTCTGTCTGTCTTCTTTATCTACCTGACCGCAAGAAAGGAAACGGGAAATAACTTTTAAAAGAGCCGGTGGCCTTCCATTTCAACAGAACCCCTTCAAATCAATAAATCACTGAGGAGTGGAACTTTGGTCACAGACAATTTCAATTAAGTTTTGTGTTTTTGGGAGGTCAGGCTTGCAATAAAGAGCATCAATGAAAGAAGCAAGTACCACTTACTTCGACCATAGCAATAGTTGAAATAGTTCTCTCTTAAGAACCAGCTGACCATTGGAACTGTTTATACAGCCACAAACTCAACAGTGTGAAGCATTAACTAGAATCTTTAGAAGGAAATAATAGAAATTCGACAGTAAGGCACCCATAAGTCTTCAGGAGTACTCAACAAGGCATGTGGAAGGACCAGATAGTCCCATAACAGACAAACAGACTGCAGAAATGTAATCTGAAATGAAGACGATATCAAATACTGTTGCTGAAGAACTCAAACACACCTTGTCAAGAAAAAAAATACTTCCAAACTACAGAACTAAAGGAAAAAAAACACAATACGATCTAATGCCCACCTACGTCCACACTCATAACTTTTTTCATGGACCACCTTCTTAACGTAGTCCAGGAATTCCAAACCTCAGATTAATGCCAGAAATCACCCACAGTCACACTTAATATCCATCTCCTCAAAGTGCTACTTGTAATTTCAACACCCAGGCCCACACGACAAATCACCCATAACCAAAACCAACATTCATTTAAAAAAAGGTGCAACAGGAATTCTATTGCACGGGTCCAACAGAGAATTCACCTAGCATTACACAGAATGTTAACTTCATTAAAGCGCTACAAGAATTTCTAACCCATAAGTCCAAACAAGAACACACCAATAATTATAACCAGTACTGATCTCATCAAGATAGGAATTCCATCATACAGGTCCAGCTGAAAAATCACCTACACCCATAACTAATGCCAACTACCTTAAACATGCTTCTGCGATTTCGAGAAATCACCAACAATCACAGCTATCATCCATCTCATCAAGCTACCACAAGAATTTCAACCAAAGGTTCGATGGGTGAAAAAAAAATCGCAGAGGATCAAAAACACCACGGGTGGGGGGGGATGCACAAAGTGAGTTTTTTGTTGAATTACAGAATGAAGGGTACTTTCCCTTGCTTATGTCCTAGCTCTTTCAGTAGTAGGGTGAGATATAATGTCACACTTTTAAGATATTTAATGTAAGTGTGTATGTGGCATTTAACTACACAAAAAGGAGGACATTGTTCACAGCATTAACCAAGGCCAGCTCGCAAGCATCATGCCACAAAATGAAATCTTGGTCTTTGAAGATTAGGAATGATTCCTTTTAACTATAAGGTCAGGCCCAATTTCTCGACTAACCCACATGCTGGGTCTAAGGAACATCAGAGCCTTAACCATATACAGAGGTAAGTTTTAATCCTCTATAAAAGAGGGCAGAGGTATGAGCAATGCTACGACCGTTACAGGAAAAGGAATGAGAACACACAAGGGAAAGAGGTACTCGTATTTTTATATCATTTTAAGGCACATAGTCTTCTCAAGAGAGAAAAACCCTTAGTGTCACTGGGGCATGAAAAGAAAATTGCCAGAAACGATGACGTGTAGAAAAGAACTCCAAGCCACAGCACTTTGAGGATGAGAGCGGCGATCAACTACTACATAAAATGGCCTTAAACAAAAAGACTTGGAAATCAAAACCACAGCAAGGGATGCTGCTTCAAATTAACTCAGCCATAAAATGCTGGAAATTAAACAGAAGACAAAAGGTGCTGCAAAATAAGATCGCTGTCAAAGGACTTTGAAAGACGATAATGTTGTCTGGCTGCAGAAAAATAAACCACAATCACTAAAGGGAGAAGGAAAATAAAATAAGTGGCAGATGCAGCTAGGCCCATATTGACCAAAATCACAATAAAAGGGATAGGATGCATAAAGAAATCTGCTAAAAAAAAAAAAAAAAAATCAAGAAAACCCACGAAAAGGGCCCCTTAACAGAATTATAATGTAGTATTTTCAAATATCTGTGGTAAATATTAGCAGTAGCTTTTTCATAAAAAAATAACTGTTTACCTTTGGCAACTTTTTGTTTGCAACAGGTCATCGTCTTTAAAAGATCGCCACGTGTCAACCTGGACCAGACAGAAGGCTTGCAATACACTCAGTGGCACAATCTACAGAGCCGACTGGCATTGCGGTCGGCAGTGATACATAAGTTCCATAAAGGTGCCGCCTGGGCCTATGAAGCCACTTCCACCTAGTGTTCCCACACTGCAGATGCCAGGATAATACAAAGCTAGGAAAGAATATATAATCAGAAAAGGCATAATGCAAGGTATCAGTAGTCCTCAACAGTAGTCCTCAATAGAAGGCAAGCTGGATTTGTGAGGGATGAGGAATCTGCTGTAAGATAAATTATACAGCAGTAAAAATGTAAAAAGTGACGTCACTTTTGCATGCAATCCTGAAGAATCTTCATCAGTCCTTAGTATTTCCATGTGATCCCTACGCATCACTATTCAATAGGCAAACAAACTGAATACAAAAAATAAAAGGCAGCAAACTAATCACACCCTGCCTCAATTCTGGAATCAACCTCCCAGCAGATAATGTTGGGTAAAAGTATGCGTCAAAGCCGAGGTAGCTGTCCTGCAGAGATTCGAACTTGCAAATGCTTTCATTGAGAAGTCTGGAGTTGGACGTCATTGAAATGGTTGATGGACGACTAATCCAAGATAGTGCCCTCCTTATTCAGTGAATTTCAAAGCCAAATCCGGGCACGATCAATGATGAAAAATGTTTGCTTGGATACAGACGGCTTCTTACTACCACAAAAACACCCAACAAGCGGAGAATCCAATCCATACTCATTTTAATGAGTAATGCAAGATCAAGCGTTTGGAGTCCAATATGTGTCATCGCTTCTTAGATCTGGAAAAAAGGGTAGGAAACAAACTATTTTGAGCTAATGCATAAGGAAAACTACTTTAGGCAAAAAAAAGTCAACTAAGATGTCATTTTTAAGATACAAAGGTAGTGGAATGAGGGTTGGAGCAAAGTGATTGAAGTTCCCCAGTCAACAGCATAACTGACTGCAGTTAGACACAGTCTTTGTTTTAACAGAAGTTATCTCATTAAACAGAAATGCTATGGCTAGAAAGCAGAAACCATTAAAAACATCCAATTCAAATTCCACTGTGAGGTAACAAAAAGTATTGGTGGGGAAACGTTTTTGAGAGCTTACACGACTCGACGAGGAGCTTAAAGAAAGTACACGGTACAGATGAACCGTAAAAATCAATCGAGATGGCTTCTGGTAGACGTCACTGTGTCGATATAGAGCGCCTCCATAGCAAAGTAAGGATTAACGTCCAGAACGTGTGCAACCTGCACAGTGCATAGAACATTTATGAGCAGGAGTCATGCCGACCTTGTCTATATGGTTGATTCATATAGTGGAACGTATTTTCTATTAAAAGAATATTTCCAGACCCATCCACTAGATGGCACAATAAATCACAGCATGTAAAGAATAGTCTCACGCTGCTGAACACCGATTTTGAGAACGGGGGGCTGGCTGCCAACACTACATCGTCGACGTTGTGCGGCAGAATGAGTCTGTAAAGTGCACTTCTCTACTCACGACTCAAGTCAGAGAGTGGGTAAATACAAACGAAGCCCCTCCTCCCCTCAGTGCTTAAGTAACGGCCCATCCCCTCCAAGGTAGGTGCGGTGGAGGAGATGGGGCAAACACCAAGTGGCAGCAGATAAACTAAGCACAGCATCTGTAATCCAGTAGTAGCTCACCACATCACCCCTGCCTGGTGCATCCTGGTCTTCCCAATCAAACGAGGCGGGGCCTAGACCTGCAGGAACTCGCAGCAGAAGAGGCAGACCCAATCAATCGAAAAAACTCTCGTAATCACCATTACCATGAACTTCTTGGAGCAAAAGCGACTGCTTTTTCAGGTTTTTGCAAGTAAGAAACAGGCTGAGTAGTGATTCCACCATGGGCAGACGTGCTCCACCGCTTCCTGATGCAGTTCTAAATCAAGGGATGTGGCGTACGACTTGCTCAGGGTATCTACATGAACGTTTCTGTTCCAACAAGACGGTTGGCATAGGACAGACTGTAGTCGACAGCACAAGATCAAATATTCACTGCCTAAGTGCAGAAATTAAAAGAAGCCATTCTGCCTTATACCCTTGTACTGTCCATGAAGCTCTGTCCCCAAACGATTCCCCCAGAAGGAAAGTAAGGCACTAGAGGAATTGCCAGCAGTACCAATAATTTGATGTGACGTTCCTTCTTCTGTGCCCTCCAAAGGCTGCGGTCAGGCAAAGTCTCCAATTGGGTGCTTTAGTCAAGCACAGAGGTGTTTGTCGATACTATGACAAGCAGACAATCGCTCACTAAAAAGGTTCTTACAACAGAAGGCGGGCTTGTATTTACACTAAGGAGGCTTGTACAAAGCAGGGGCAGATGGACAGAGAGGGTTGCTCCCAAGATTAGGTCGAATGACACCCAATGGCCCACTGAATTGGTTAAAACCTCACATTGAAAGAAGGGATCAGGAGTGTTTGTCTGGTAATAGAGAGTCCCCCATTCGCCCCGGCCTGACCCCCCCCCCCCTGCTTGTACAGATATAGCATAGCAGTTGGGTTGTCCATTAGAATTTGAACTTTCATGTTCTGGATTTTACTCTGGCATACTTTCAATGCCAGGTAAATCGCTTCCGGCTTTAACCGAAATAACTGGTCACCTCATCAGCACACTACAGCCCCATTTTTTTGAGTTGTCCCATGTGTGCCTCAGGCCCTCATGTGACACATCGGTTAAGGTGGTCTGAGGTAGTGGAGTAGAGAATGGATTCTCATCAACATTTTGCTCTGTTCAACCAGTATATCTTTTAGCTCACATTTCCTATTACAACCACTAAATTCTCCTATTTCCCCAATTTTTGTGATCACTGGCTGTTTAACTAGTGGAAATAAGTCTTGTGTAATATCATGTTTGGCTTTACATGAATCCAAGAACGCATTATACCCAATAGCTTCATTGTTGTGCTTACCATTGGACATTGAGGCGTCTGGTAAAGACTAGCCTTTTCCTGCAATGTAAAGGCCCTCTTTAAGGCAGGGAACGCAATTGCTTTGAATGCGCTCAGATCTGACCCCAGTAAAGTCTTTTTAACTTATGGGATTGGGGAAGACTTTTTTAAATACACGATGAACCCCAGCTGGTGGTACAGGTTCACCACTTCCCGAATGTTTCTTTGGCACTGCTCAAAAGTGACGCCTTTACAAGCCAATCATCAAGGTAAGGGTACACATGAATATCATCACAAACCTGAGATATTTAATCTGAGGCGGAAACTGCATGGGCAGGAAGGCATCTTTTAAATCGAAGGTTACCGCATAGACCTACTTCTTCAGTAGAGGTATGACCCCATGGAAGGCTACCATCTAGAACCTGTGGCTTCTGATGAATTTGTTAATAAACCACAGGTCCAATACTGGCTGCAAAATTAGATCTCGTTCTGGGACCAGGAAACAGACTGAGTAGAACCCAGTGTTTCTGTTTTCTAGAGGCAGTATTTCTATTGCATCGTTCTGTAACAGTTCTTGGACCTCAGTTTGAAGCATCTACCGCTGACCCTTTCTGTACCTTTGTGGTTTTGGTGGTATTTTACAAAATCCATCTTTACACACACCCGTGTCTTATTAGATTTCGCACATACTTATCTGTTATGTACTTCCAGGTGCTCAGTAGTCTTTATTCTTCCCCTACATATTTAATCTCCCCTACAAGTAATGTGTGTGCAGGAGGGGGCATCGCTCAGTCACTTAGATGACTGTGAGGTTGCTCCTCTAAAGGTGCAGCCTCTAGGCTTGCCTCTCCTTCGAAAAAATATACCTTTAACTGTTCACGCTGCTGTTGCCATAGGGCAGACTGGATCCCTGTGGATTGTCTCCGACTTTGCAGGTGGTAAAGTGATTTCCCTACCTTTGTCTGTCAGCCACTACCCATTTTAAGGGAAGGTTTGTTAAATCTGCAGAGTATGAAAGACTATAGCAGATCACTGGCCTTTTTCATGGATTGAATGGTCTTGTCAATCTCTGGCCCAAAACGTTGACTGCCCGTTAGAAGCAACTATGTTGGCCTGTACTGCTGGTTTAAAAACAGAAATGTATAGCCAATTTTGCCTGTGCAGTACTGTGCTTGTGGTGAGTTGTCTGCTTGCTGTATCTGCGAGTTCAGTGCTGATTTGAAACAACTGTTCACAATAACCTTGCCCTCCTCTAGCACTGCTTTGGCTCTGTTTTCGTATTCCTCGGGCAGGTGGGACATTAGATCCACGCTGTGCTGGTGAGCGAACATATTCAGGAGGGTGTTAGAGTTGGTGATACTCCACTGGTTAGCAGCTGCTCTCTCCATCCTTCTCCCCATTGTCCCAAGTCTCTTGCTATCTTTATCTGAAGTGGACCCACCAATGCTGGTGACACAGCTCTCTTCCTAGCTCTAGATACCACCAATGAGGGAAGCCCGACATGCAGCTGAATATATGAGGGGTATTAGGAAGATGACCTGTATTTCTTCTCTATTCTGGGTGTTACAGCTTTAGAATTAGCTAGCTTGCTAAAAAAAACTCTCTTCCGAGCTAAAGGATACTAAAGAGTATTAGGAGAAAGTGATTCTTTCAGGACTCAAAGTCTCCACGAGGAAACATATCTCTTCTCTACCGTCTCTTAACCACTCTATATGGTATATCGATATGTCACCTACAGGTGTTGTTCTTGAAGGGTATAAATTCACCTCCTCCTGTGGCGAATCTGCCTCTATGTCCCACTTAAGTGTTTCCTCTTTGTGTGACTTCAATTCTAGCTCCTCTGCAGTGTAATTCTTCCTACCCCATCCCATTTCGATGCCTTGTTTGACATCGTATGGTGTTTCTTGAGTGTTTAGACAACTCTTGTTTTGACCTCTAAGGGTTTAGGAGCCTTGTGTGGTGTCAGTCTCAGTGAACGTCCTTTTCTTTTTAATGAGCTGCTTTTTTTATTGCCTCCAGTGCCATTTTGTTTCTCACAACAATGAGCCGTTTCCTCCTCAAGAGACATTTCTGTCGAGGGTGCCTGGCCCACCTTACCCTTTTGAGATCAATCGTCCTCAGTAGGTGAGCTGATGTCATTTGGTACAGCCTTGCAGGTTTGGCTTTTAATTTTGACCCGGTATGATGGGAAGTGTCTCTAGTTTCAACTGCCTGCTTTTTGGGCATTGGGGCCTTGCGTTTGCGCAGCTGCACCTTCTCGTTCCAAGACTTCAGCTTCGGCATTTTATTTGGCAGCTTGGGTGCCTTTTATCTTGATGGCTCTGACAGTTCTTTCCTTTGGGGCACTGTGGGCGTAGTGTTTTTTCGTGTGAGTAGGAACCTTTCCCCTGCAGAACTTCTGATTCTGCCTCATGTTCGCCCTGAACTTCCTTGGTCTGAAGTCATCCTCCTCAGTAAACCTATGTCCTTTATTGACATTAATTCTAAACTGCCTCTCTACAATTAAGAGCCCAACCAGGTCTGCTGCCTCCCAATGGGCAAGGAAAACCTTGCCCTTTGCATGATAGTCTTGGGTTTAAACCGTGAATAAGCATACCTGAAGCAAACCGCAGACTTAAGGTCTCTCAGAAGTCAAACCATACATAGTGGATAGTTATTAAGGACACACTTACGATTGAGCTTGGGCAGAATTTAAAGATCATTCTCTTAATACAAAATGGTGTTAAAGAACCACAGGGACCCTACCTTCCTCAACTTTTCATCTCTAACTACGCTGAAGTATCCCATGACAAATCCCCCGAAAACCCGATCCAAAATGGATATCAGATGTTCCCTCAACTACTTCAGTGTTTCTTTGAGGTCTCATGACAAACTTTCAGCAACTTCCTCTGGAGCTCTTTTTGGCACACCTCTGAACCCAATAATGAAGAAAAAGTCTAAAATGGTGTTCATGCATTGGGGCACTATGGGCTTACAGTCCATACAACAAACAGGCCCTGCCTATGTCAAACCTCACATAGAATCATCAATGATGTAATTAAACATATTACGAGTGATGTCATAGATGAGGTCATGACTGGGCTAGAGATGTGGTTAGTTTACCCAACCATAACTGGCAAATGTTAATTGTTTTGGTTTTGTTATTCAACCATAAATTTAAATGAATTCCAGAGTTTTTTTAATAAAACATATGTCCTTCAGTGAACTTCCGTCTGATCTATACAGGTGACCAATCCCCACTGCACAGGGTCTTCACCATGTGCAGCAGGGGTTGGCTCTAAGGCCTGGCTAATAGCGAAGTCCTGCCCTAACCCTCTGCAGATAGCCGACCCCCACTGGAGATAGCTATTGGCCCGCACAGTTGTGTGGCAATGAGGTGAGACTTTGGAATGTTGCTGGTAAAGCCCAGGTCATGGAAAAGAGCCAGTGTTCACTGGAGAAGTTTTTAGATCAGCATCAAAAACTCAGCATTCACCAGCCAGCTGTCCCAGGTATTGGAATACATAAACTCCAGACCTTTGGTGAGAAGCTGCCAAGATCACCAGCACTCTGGTAAAGATGTGTGGGCCGGCCATCAACTCAAAAAGGAGACCTGCAAGCCTATAGACCAGGGGTCTTCAAACTGTGGGGCGTGACCCCCAGGGGGGGCCGTGGAGTGATATGAAGGGGGTCACGCCTTCCCAGTCACACTTCTGCCCTGGCCTACAGGGCTTCAGCTTCCCTCCTCCCCCGTCCTGACTCAGCCCGGGCTGCTCGTTCAGCTCATGCTGCTGGGGGCTGGGCAGTGTCTGGAGTCTTATCTCCGGCACGCCCGAGTTTTTAACAAGTCTTTAAAGACCATTTGCATATTTACATGCCTTTGTTAACTGGTTACAGAGGCTTAGTTTTTTATGGTTTCAGTACCCCTGGGCCCCCACTCTGCCTATTCCTTACATTTGTATGTTTACACTTACTGCTATATTGTGAGAATGCATTTAATGAAAAGGAATATAAATGTGGGTTGCCAAAAGAAAATTCCTGCCGAGTGTTGTTTAAAGAGCCAGTAGAGACCTGCTCTTGACACTAAATAGAGTTATAAATAACAAGCATTTGCAATGCAATAGGTCTCGCATTAGGAAAGTTTGAGCTATTGGTCTTGTAAATGACAATTTTTTTATTTATGTTTTGTTTTTGAAAATAGCTAAATTAATAGCTTTGTCATTTACAATGCCAATAGTTATAACTTTCGCAAATGTGACACCTATAGCATTTGTATTGCAACATGTTTTGTATTTACGTGACTTAGATGTTTTGATGCCAGTCAGTGCGCAATTTAAAGTTCAAATTGTAAAACCCCTTACTATTGCATTTGCCAGAGTTCACAATGTAAAACTGTAAGAATCTCTCAGAGAATTCATAATGTTAAATCCCTTCCTATCTTAGTGGTCGCAGGGCTAGACCATGCACACATGCCAAAAGACACTATTCTGGCGAGACTCGCTATTTTGGGGCCAGAAAGTGCCTTATATTAGCTGCCCCCTTAAATTTGCCTTTGCGTCGATATTAATCAATGGGAACAATATTGTTTTTCAAAAACACCCTTTCTCCCCATAGCTGCCAAGTTTCCCAGGTCCATGAGTGATAAACTGCGTTGAGTTGGACGATAGGACCTTACTCGACCAGCCCGAGGTAAAGGAAGAAGGGCTGCAAAGGAAAGAGCACTGTGGTATAAGGAGCTGGTAAAGAGGGCATTGGATGGATGCATATGGCTGCATATGAGCAGCAGATTATAGGCCCATAAACAAAAGCTTTTTTTATAGCAAAGATATATAATTTCATTATAAATCACCAGCTATTTATTTTTAGTAAATACACATTTGTTCCTCAAGCATGCACGTTTTATTAAGTTCTCACATGCAACAATCCCACAATAGGTAGAATGTGATTAAAATCCCCATGCTTTTTAGATCACATTGTATACATGCCCGTCATATACCAAGTATTTTCGTCATTATGCCAAGGATGTTTATAACTGTACTATAAATATACACAATGAGCTTGAATGATGGGTAGCATATAAATACTAGCATGGCCCCCAATACAGACTTCAGTATCAGTAGCCACAGTACTGACTAATTCACCGAGCCTCAAGACCATTAAGATGACTGATATCTTGCTTGGACTTAAGATGTGAACCTTTACTACAAACTCACTACGAAATTCGAGAGGAAAAATATTTACCCTTTGGGAGCTTCAAGAAAGAGTACGAATGTATTTCTACATTAATAAGACATCAGTCAAATTAAAAAGCACCCGGATCGTAATTTTGTACACGATAAGGGGGTTTGTTATGAGAAGAGGTTCTCGGGGAGATGCAGGTCAGATGGTATAACTCAAAACAGATTTATCGCAATCGTATGCCACCATCACACAACTTCCGAGTTTCCTTCCAATGGCTTCAAGGGAACATGCAACTGGGAAAGTGAATTGCGGTACATAAGGCCCAAATGGTGACATACGTTTGCCAAGCACACAAAATACACTGCATTTCTCAAAGACACACACATTTAAAAAGACATGAAAAAGAGATCGCTGTCCCAATGTAGGCAAAGCACTGAGCAAAAATAACACAATTAAAAATTAAAACATTACTATTCTTATCTTTATTCTCTATGACCACATCAATTGCAGGTTTTCACTTACATTAACTAAAGAGAAAATTAATGTGCAGTGCATCTTCATAAACACTTCAGTAAAAACGAGGAGGACTCTCTTGTGAAGGACAGATGATGAAAAAATTGTAACAGCAAATCGACAACAAACATCTCCTCCCCGGCAGGTGCGCCCCAGTCCTGTGTGTGCGAGTCCCTGATGAAGCTCTCACATTTGCTAATACCGGGTCTGTTTTCAAAGTTCTAGCCAATGGATGTAACCGAGAATCATGTTTAGACAAGCCAGCAACAAAACAAAAAACAAGAGAGAGGCGACTTTTTTTTGTTGTTGCAGATTTATATAGCGCGAAATCGGACCGAAGGTATTGAAGCGCTTTACACAAGCACCAGTTACAGTACACGCACACGGACACATTCATTTTCCCCGGGGCCGTGCCTACCAATAAAGATGAATGATTTGGCCAGTTACAGGATGCTGAGCCGACGCCGAGGTGTTAACATGTTTTCCCAATGAGCACAACATGTAGTAGAGTAAGGCAACTGATCAACTTCTGTAAGCACGGACACCCCTGCATCTGAAGGAAAGGGACTGCGCATCGGAGTGCCGCCGCGCTGCCCGCGGCGACCCGGAAGCTCTTGGCTGGCCGGCGAATCAGGTCGCGGCCGACCGGAAGTCCCGCCTCCCGAGGTCCGCGAGCCCGATTGAGAAGAGGAGACGAGCCGCGCCGCGCCGTGAGGAGCCCGCCGGAAGAGCGCAGTCGGTGAGTGGGGCCCAGGGCTGAAGTGAAGTGCGTGCGTGCCTGTGTGCATGCCTGGGAGGGGAGGGGGGGGGGAGTGTGTGTGCGCGCGTGCGTGACTGTGTGTGATTGAGCCTGTATGTGTGTCGTATGCCTGCGTGTGCATGCGCGCGCCTGTGTGTCTGTGTGTGTGTGTGCGCACGTGCGCCTGTGTATGCGTGCATGCAGAGGGGTGGGGGCTGGCTGTGTGCGAGCAGGGGCTGTGAGTTGATCTGCGCAAGCGCGGGTCAGACGCGCGCTCCCGCGGGGAAAACTGCGAGCTCGTAACAGATTGGTGTCCTCATTCCCCAGCATTCTCACTAACTGGCCACAATAGGTCTGAAGCAGACACCATCAATGCTCACGCATTGAGGGTAGGTCTGCTCGACCTAAAAAAGCATGTATTAATTAGTTATGTGACACTTCTGTCTTTGTTCTCTTAAATTATCAGTCATGGATCATTGAGGCAGCCCTAGAACACAATTAAAAGTGCTTTCTATTTATATTTGCTCTTTTGTGTATTCACAGATAAGTTCTAAAAATACAGCTTTAGGTGACTGCTTATTTCTGGGCCATCAAAATAACGAGCTGGTAACCCTAATCATGGGACTGGAAGTTTGCATTCAGACAACTCACTCCTGATTCTCTCCTTCACTTCCACGCTCAACCTGCACTCACAGCCATCGCCATGCACTCGCGGCAATCGCCATGCACTCGCGGCAATCGCCATGCACTCGCGGCAATCGCCATGCACTCGCGGCAATCGCCATGCACTCGCGGCAATCGCCATGCACTCGCGGCAATCGCCATGCACTCGCGGCAATCGCCATGCACTCGCGGCAATCGCCATGCACTCGCGGCAATCGCCATGCACTCGCGGCAATCGCCATGCACTCGCGGCAATCGCCATGCACTCGCAGCAATCACCATGCACTCGCAGCAATCACCATGCATTAGCAGCAATCACCATGCACTCGTAGCAATCACCTGGCACTCGCAGCGATCACCATGCACTCACACTGATCACCATGGACTCACACTGATCACCATGGACTCACACGGATCACCATGCACTCACACTGATCACCATGCACTCACACTGATCACCATGCACTCACACTGATCACCATGCACGCACACCATTCACACGCTCACAATGCACTCCCAGTGATCACAATGCACTCACACTGATCTACATGTACTCACAGCAATCACAATGCACTCACACTGATAACCATGCACTCACACTGATCACCATGCACTCACAACATTCACCCAATCACCCTGCACTCACAGTGATCACAATGTACTCACGCTGATCACCATGCACTCACAACATTCACCCAATCACCCAATCACCCTGCACTCACAGTGATCACCATGCACTCACACTGATCACCATGCACTCACACTGATCACCATGCACTCAAACTGATCACCATGCACTCAAACTGATCACCATGCACTCAAACTGATCACCATGCACTCAAACTGATCACCATGCACTCAAACTGATCACCATGCACTCAAACTGATCACCATGCACTCACACTGATCACCATGCACTCACACTAATCACCATGCACTCACACTAATCACCATGCACTCACACTAATCACCATGCACTCACACTGATCACCATGCACTCACACTGATCACCATGCACTCACACTGATCACCATGCACTCACACTGATCACCATGCACTCACACTGATCACCATGCACTCACACTGATCACCATGCACTCACACTGATCACCATGCACTCACCTGATCACCATGCACTCACACTGATCACCATGCACTCACACTGATCACCATGCACTCACACTGATCACCATGCACTCACACTGATCACCATGCACTCACACTGATCACCATGCACTCACACTGATCACCATGCACTCACACTGATCACCATGCACTCACTATTCACCCGCTCACCCTGCAGTCACACTGATCACCATGGACTCACACTGATCACCATGCACGCACACCATTCACACGCTCACAATGCACTCCCAGTGATCACAATGCACTCACACTGATCACCATGCACTCACACTGATCACCATGCACTCACTATTCACCCGCTCACCCTGCAGTCACACTGATCACCATGGACTCACACTGATCACCATGCACGCACACCATTCACACGCTCACAATGCACTCCCAGTGATCACAATGCACTCCCACTGATCTCCATGTACTCACAGCAATCACAATGCACTCACACTGATAACCATGCACTCACCATTCACCCGCTCACCCTGCACTCATAGTGATCACAATGCACTCACACTGATCACAATGTACTCACGCTGATCACCATGCACTCACAACATTCACCCAATCACCCAATCACCCTGCACTCACAGTGATCACAATGCACTCCCACTGATCTCCATGTACTCACAGCAATCACAATGCACTCACACTGATAACCATGCACTCACCATTCACCCGCTCACCCTGCACTCATAGTGATCACAATGCACTCACACTGATCACAATGTACTCACGCTGATCACCATGCACTCACAACATTCACCCAATCACCCAATCACCCTGCACTCACAGTGATCACCATGCACTCAAACTAATCACCATGCACTCACACTGATCACCATGCACTCACACTGATCACCATGCACTCACACTGATCACCATGCACTCACACTGATCACCATGCACTCACACTGATCACCATGCACTCACACTGATCACCATGCACTCACACTGATCACCATGCACTCACACTGATCACCATGCACTCACACTGATCACCATGCACTCACACTGATCACCATGCACTCACACTGATCACCATGCACTCACACTGATCACCATGCACTCACACTGATCACCATGCACTCACACTGATCACCATGCACTCACACTGATCACCATGCACTCACACTGATCACCATGCACTCACACTGATCACCATGCACTCACACTGATCACCATGCACTCACACTGATCACCATGCACTCACACTGATCACCATGCACTCACACTGATCACCATGCACTCACACTGATCACCATGCACTCACTATTCACCCGCTCACCCTGCAGTCACACTGATCACCATGCACGCACACCATTCACACGCTCAGAATGCACTCCCAGTGATCACAATGCACTCCCACTGATCTCCATGTACTCACAGCAATCACAATGCACTCACACTGATAACCATGCACTCACCATTCACCCGCTCACCCTGCACTCATAGTGATCACAATGCACTCACACTGATCACAATGTACTCACGCTGATCACCATGCACTCACAACATTCACCCAATCACCCAATCACCCTGCACTCACAGTGATCACCATGCACTCACACTGATCACCATGCACTCACACTGATCACCATGCACTCACACTGATCACCATGCACTCACACTGATCACCATGCACTCACACTAATCACCATGCACTCACACTAATCACCATGCACTCACACTAATCACCATGCACTCACACTGATCACCATGCACTCACACTGATCACCATGCACTCACACTGATCACCATGCACTCACACTGATCACCATGCACTCACACTGATCACCATGCACTCACACTGATCACCATGCACTCACACTGATCACCATGCACTCACACTGATCACCATGCACTCACACTGATCACCATGCACTCACACTATTCACCCGCTCACCCTGCAGTCACACTGATCACCATGGACTCACACTGATCACCATGCACGCACACCATTCACACGCTCACAATGCACTCCCAGTGATCACAATGCACTCACACTGATCTCCATGTACTCACAGCAATCACAATGCACTCACACTGATAACCATGCACTCACCATTCACCCGCTCACCCTGCACTCATAGTGATCACAATGCACTCACACTGATCACAATGTACTCACGCTGATCACCATGC
This sequence comes from Lissotriton vulgaris, assembly GCF_964263255.1. Lineage (NCBI taxonomy): Eukaryota > Metazoa > Chordata > Amphibia > Caudata > Salamandridae > Lissotriton > Lissotriton vulgaris. Next base: position 1,169,292,630 of record NC_141687.1, on the reverse strand, counting down.
ACTCACAACATTCACCCAATCACCCTGCACTCACAGTGATCACAATGCACTCGCAGTGATCGCAATGCACTCGCAGTGATCGCAATGCACTCAACACTCACCCGCTCACCCTGCACTCACAATGATCACTCTGCACTAACAATGTGCTTGCATTGTTCACCCTGTACCTCACCCTGCAGTCACACGAGCACACTACTCACCCTGCACACGTGTGACACTTCACTCACCTGTCCCCCCCCTCACTGCTCAATCTGTAGCGCATTCAAACAAGGCCATCACTAACCATGCATTAATTCGTCCCACTCTGCACTTCCAGCCAAACCCAAATGTATATTGTCACCTCACTCACCCTACAGTCACTCCTATTACCCTACTCTCACACTGTTGCATCGCTCACCGTACAGTCACATGGGCTCTCTGGTCATCAGAAGGTTAAAGTGCCTGGTACAAAGAACATGTACCAGGCACATCACAGAACTGAGTGTGAGTAAACTATGAGTAGCGCTCTAGAAAAATGAAATGTTTGTCAGAAAGGTGCTATAGAGAGAAGAGGTGTATTAATGGTGAGTGGTAGTGAGGGAATTCATGGACAAGGTGGAAAGACTGTTGCACAGTGTGCGACCAGTACTAGCTCCCCCCGAAGTTCGAGTCTAGTGGATCCCCTGCTACTGCCTATTATTATTTACATTTGTAGTGCGCTACTGTTACCAAAAGGTGTCCTGGGGCTAATAACCATCTGCTGCCTGAAGGCAAACGAGAAACACACAGAAGGGGAAGGAGAACCAGCCAAATGGGGTGACCTACAGAGCATAGAGCCAGGTTTATATATCTTCCTAAAGGATAATAGATTCTTGGTGGAGCGAAGCAAAGGAGGGTGCAAGTTCCATAACTGCGTGGCCTGCACTAAAACAGCGAGACAGACAATTCATGCCTTCCTGAATTAGGGAACAATAAGCAGAGTGGCACAGGGCAAGAGGAGCATACGGGTTCGACCAGTATGCTCCATGAGGAGGGATGAGAGAATAGCAAGGGAGTGGGAGAATTCGATTGAAGAGGTCAGGGATGAGGTGAAATGTGAAGTTCTGAAGCGAAGCGCGGACACGCAAGAAGTGAGTGTGAGCAAAAGATGAGGGCTACTGTTAAACTATGAGATAAGATAGCTGAGAGGTGATCTGTAAGCTAAAAAGATAATTTGATGTGACATGGGTGAGGGACAGCAGTGATAGGGGAAGAAAGGGAGTACTGGGGTGTGTGCTGAGCAGTGAATAATTTGTAATACAACATATGCCAGGACCCTCACCAGTAGGCCACTGCAACTTTAACCACCCACCATTGCCTGGCCTGTGCGGCCAATGACAATACCTATGCAACGACCAGCCATAACACTCGTACAAGTGGAGACACAGTCGCCCTCATCCTCCTCGACCTCTCTGCAGCCTTCGACACAGTCTGCCATAGCACCCTTCTACAGCGCCTCAAAAACATCGGAATCCAAGGAAAAGCACTGGAATGGATCACCTCGTTCCTCTCCGGAAGAACCCAGAGAGTCCGCCTTCCACCATTCAAGTCAGAGGCCACTGAAGTCATCTGCGGCGTACCTCAAGGATCCTCACTCAGTCCCACCCTCTTCAACGTTTACATGAGCCCCCTCGCAGCCATCGCACGCCACCATAACCTCAACATCATCTCCTACGCCGACGACACTCAACTGATCCTATCACTCACCAGAGACCCTAACACGGCCAAAACCAACCTACACGAAGGAATGAAAGAAGTAGCTGAATGGATGAAGCACAGCCGTCTGAAACTGAACTCAGACAAAACAGAAGTCCTCATCTTAGGCACCTCCCCCTCCGCCTGGGACGACTCTTGGTGGCCAGAGGCCCTTGGAAAAGCACCCATCCCGACGGACCACGCACGGAACCTGGGCGTCATCCTGGATTCCTCACTCTCGATGAACAGACAAGTCAACGCCGTTTCTTCATCTTGCTTCAACATTCTTCGCATGCTCAAAAAAACATTTCGCTGGATCCCTACCGAAACTAGAAAAACAGTCACCCACGCTCTGGTCACGAGCCGACTGGACTACGGAAACACCCTCTACGCCGGCACCACCGCAAAACTCCAGAAAAAACTACAACGCATCCAGAACGCCTCAGCCAGGCTCATATTAGACATCCCGCGTAAAGAACACATCTCTGATCACCTGAAAAACCTCCACTGGCTCCCCGTCAATAAGAGGATCACTTTCCGGCTCCTAACCCACGCACACAAAGCACTCTACGAAATCGGACCCGAATGCCTCACCACACGACTATCCTTCTACACCCCCTCCCGCCAGCTACGATCCTCCAACCAAGCCCTTGCCACTGTACCTCGCATCAACAAAACCACCATGGGAGGTAGATCCTTCTCCTACCTAGCAGCTAAAACTTGGAACTCACTTCCCACTCACCTTCGCCTTACTCAGAACCACCTAGCATTCAGAAAGCAACTCAAAACGTGGATATTCGACAAGTAACTCCCCACCCTTCTACAAGCGCCTTGAGACCCTCTGGGTATGTAGCGCGCTATATAAATCTTTTGACTTGACTTGACTTGACTTGACTACTCAGACTATTTCAAGCCCTCAAAGCTATAAAGAATGGCATGGGCGTCAGGAGGTTATCATTTTTAGTGTATATTGAATTAATAAACAGACGTTCTGCTAATCTCTAAATTACACAGACAGAGCCACCATCTGGAAGGCTGTCATAGTGCCAGTGTGCATAATTAGGTGCCAGTGCGGAGCACAGGAAACCACCTGCTCAAATTAGGCACTGGTGCTGAGGTAACAGGGGAGAGGGACGTTGGTTCAAGAAGGTGTGAAAGACAAAGGGGAGATGTGAAAGATGAATGGGGGACTGGAGAGGTGCAAGATACAAATAGACACAAATGTGAATGGAGAGACTTGAGGTGAATGAGAAGTGCTGAGATGCACGGGAGGTGAGTGGGCCAGAGAGGCCATGAGATAAATGCGAAAGACTGTTAGAGATGAGGGCAGTGAAAAGACAGAATGGCAAGAGGTGATTAAAGTTGAAGTGAGAGGTTGAATCGAGGGAGTTCAGAAGTTGTAAAAATAGGTGAAAGAAAATGGCCTGCAATGTGAGAGAAGGATCCGGGGTTGGGAGAGCAGAGAATAGAGGGAGGGATGGAAGGAAGGGGGTGAGAGGAAAGGGGCATGGATAAACTGCTTAACTCTGCACAAGACCGCAAGGGTTTGAAGGGACCCTTGCTGCTCCCGGCCAGGGCCAGGTGAGCTTCTAATGTGGCAGCGCGTTTTCCTGCGGAGTGGGAGGCCCTTCACAAAGGTTGACTAGACATATTTATGATGTTAATTGCTGTATTTTGGTTATAAACTGGTACTGATGGGGTGAAATATTTCCTCAGTGTTACTGTGTTTAAAAAAATTCAAAATAATAAAGCAATGCTATCCCAAAATACGCAGCATCACAGATTATTTACATTTTCTACCCACACAATTTAGTCAAGCCCGTCGCATAATTTGGTCCTCACCTGCCTCATAATTCCAGTAGCCCAGCCTACAGGTTTAGACATTTTTTAGAGGAGGGGGTCCTTACGCCTGAAAATGTTGGCAGGGGGGTCTCGGCATCCAAATGTTTGAAGACCTCTGCTTTAGACAGTCTTGGGTTTCACCTGTTCCTATCAGATATGGAGGAATCAGCCTAAAAGGCAGGTGGCATTATCCGAGTAAGAGCCACTCTGAGGTAAAAACATTGTGACCCACAATGGCAAACTTCTTGGACTAGCTGTCGCGATGAGCAATTGGAAAAGCATTGGAGTTCTGGTTTAAAGACAACATTGAACCCACCACATTCTAGGGCGATTGGTAGGTAGACATTAAGTGCAGGTCACCAGGACTGAGGTTTGCCTTTGGAGGTCTGCCTGGAACTGCGGGTTAATAAGGGTTTCTCCCATGAAGCCATTATGGGGGCATTGAGGAAGAGTTTTGTGTGCCAAGATTCTGAACAGTCCAGGAAACAAGACTGCTCACTCGAGGAGGGCCTTCCCATGGAAATTTTGTGGGAAACCTCCTAGAACGTTCCCTGGAAGGTGACTTAGAGGGATTTCACTTGGAGTCCCCTTGCATTACAGATCTTAGTCAAAAATGATTTGCCCTACCGCTCCTAGATACCATGTGGTGCATGGACACACAAGAACCAGGGGCCACGGTGTTATGTCCCAACAGTATACACCACACAGTTGTCATGGGGGCCCGAAAAGGAAAATATGTTAGTGGTGCAGTCTGCAAAGGGTTAAAGCCTGAGGACATTTGTGGAGAAATTTGATCTAGACGCAGTGGAAAGCTGTAGAGTTTGTCAGTGAGACATCTTGAGAGAGATCTGGACCGCATTGTTGAGCTAGAGGAAAAACAAGAACTGACGCGAGCTGGGACCCAATATGCTCTGGTGGCGACACATCTGGGACTGTAGTCATGGATGGAACTGCATGGTACCACTTGTCGGCACTAGAGAGTTATTGCTGGGGGGGGGGGGGGGGAGGTTTTGGGAAGAGCCTGAAAGGAGTGTATAGAGTGAAGCATCTTCAGGAATGTGTTTCCATCAGAACTATTGCCTCAGGGTACCTTAATTTAAAGTCAGGAGTGTCTTTTGTGTGCACCATTTAGAGTAATATTTTCCTGTAATGTGCATTAAACTAAAAAGGGCTCTCTGATCTCCAAAATCAACTTTCAACTACAAATTTTCAATGATATATAGGGACAATTTACGACAGACTGAATGTTAAGGACTATTAGATGGAACATAGTAATTTAACAAACGATGTACAGAGCACAGAGAGCAGATTTCTCTTCAGAGTAAGCAGATCAGGGGAGCATCACGTGAGACTGCATAATCTGAGTAGAGAAAACATCTTTTCAAAATGCTTAGTGATCATTTTCCTGTATTTACTTGCATGCACCCTCAGCTGCCTGGGACTTAAATTTCTACGTTGCACTGATGTAGAGACTCTGTTGTTGAAGCTAGGTTGATGGTATCATATTGTTTCTTTGTATTCAGTCAAACGTACACTGATCCAGTTATATACGTTACATGGCAGCATTCATTCCTATGTGTTCATTTAGCTAGAAATTTGTAACAAAAAAAGGGATGGGGAGGGTCGAAGACATTTGAAGAGGAAAGCAAACACTTATTATTCCTCCCCAAAACACATATATCTTTAGTTTCACATCCTGGAAGGCCTACTGTGCGTGGTATAGGTAGACTGACAGAAATTATTTCTGAATAGCTGGTTAGTAATTTGGTTCCATGTGCTTCAGCACTCTCTTCTTTCTTTTGTTTAAGACAAATGCGATGTGATACAAACATGGAGGTTTTACCCTTTAAAGAGGCTCTTACCATCTTTCAATCAATCAATCATAACACTTGTATAGCGCACTACTCACCCGGAAGGGTCTCAAGGCGCTTGGGGGAAGGGGTCCGCTACTGCTCGAACAGCCAGGTCTTGAGTTGTCTCCTGAAGGCGAGATGGTCCTGGGTCAGCCGAAGGTGGATGGGGAGGGAGTTCCATGTCTTGGCCGCCAGGTAGGAGAAGGATCTGCCTCCGGCGGTGGCTCTTCGGATGCGTGGTACGGCGGCGAAGGCGAGGCTAGTAGACCGTAGCTGGCGGGTGGGCGTGTAGAAGGTCAGGCGGTCGTTGAGGTACTTGGGGCCCAGGTCGTGGAGAGACTTGTGTGCGTGGGTGAGGAGCCTGAACGTGATCCTCTTGTTGACGGGGAGCCAGTGCAGGTCCCTCAGGTGGCCGGAGATGTGGCTGCGTCGGGGGATGTCCAGGATAAGTCGGGCGGAGGCGTTCTGGATTCGTTGTAGTCTTTTCTGTAGCTTGGCTGTGGTTCCGGCGTAGAGGGTGTTTCCGTAGTCCAGTCGGCTGGTGACGAGGGCTTGGGTGACCGTCTTCCTGGTTTCGGTCGGGATCCATCGGAAGATCTTGCGAAGCATGCGTAGGGTGTGAAAGCATGAGGAGGAGACGGCGTTGACTTGTCTGGTCATCGAGAGGGAGGAGTACAGGATGAAGCCTAGGTTGCGTGCGTGGTCTGTTGGCTTGGGAGCGGTGCCCAGGGCTGGGGGCCACCAGGAGTCGTCCCAGGCGGAGGGCGATGGTCCCAGGATGAGGACTTCCGTCTTGTCTGAGTTCAGTTTCAGGCGGCTGTTCTTCATCCACTCGGCGACGTCTTTCATCACTTCGTGTAGGCTGGTTCTGGCGGTGTCGGGGTCTCTGGTGAGGGAGAGGATCAGCTGGGTGTCGTCGGCGTAGGAGATGATGTTGAGGTTGTGTTGGCGTGCGATGGCAGCAAGAGGTCTCATGTAGACGTTGAAGAGGGTGGGGCTGAGTGATGATCCTTGCGGAACGCCGCAGATGACTTCGGTGGCCTCGGATCGAAACGGGGGAGGCGGACTCTCTGTGTTCTACCGGCGAGGAACGAGATGATCCACCCCAGTGCCTTCTCTTGGATGCCGATGTTGCTGAGGCGTTGAACTAGGGTGCGGTGGCAGACGGTGTCGAACGCTGCAGAGGGGTCTAGGAGGATGAGTGCCGCTGTTTCCCCGTTGTCGAGCAGGGCTCGGATGTCGTCGGTGGCTGCGATGAGGGCGGTCTCGGTGCTGTGGTTGGCTCTGAAACCGGACTGCGAGGGGTCGAGGGATCCGTTCATCTCGAGGAAGGCGGCAAGCTGTCTGTTGACGATCTTCTCGATGACTTTGGCAGGAAAAGGGAGGAGCGAGATGGGGCGGAGGTTTTTGAAGTCGGTGGGGTCCGCTGTTGGTTTCTTCAGTAGGGCGCTGAGCTCGGCATGCTTCCAGCTCACCGGGAAGGTGGCGGTGTTGAAGGAGGTGTTGATGACGTCCCGGAGTTGGGGTGCGATGGTGGAGTGGGCCTTATTGAAGACGTGGTAGGGGCAGGGGTCGGTCGGAGATCCGGAGTGGATGGTGCTAATCGTGCGGGCTGTCTCTTCGGTGGTCACCGTGGTCCAGGTGCGGAGGGTGGCGGTGGGGGACATTGGTTCGACGGTTGGGTGCGTGGATGGTGCGCCAAAACTGTTGTGGATGTCGGCAATCTTGCGGTGGGAGAACGAGGTGAGAGAGTCGCAGAGATCTTGTGAGAGAGTGATGTCGTTGTTGCCGGTGCTGGGGTTGGAGAACTCCTTTATGATGGTGAAGAGTTCCTTGCTGTCGTGGGCGTTGTTGTCCAGTCGTTCCTTCAGTGATTTCTTCTTGGTGGTGCGGATGAGCTGGTGGTGCTTGCGGGTGGCGTGTTTGAGGCCGGTCATGTTGTCAGTAGTCTGGTTGAGGAGCCAGGCTTTCTCGAGGGAGCGGCAGGTCTTCTTGGAGTCCTTGAGTTCGTCGGTGAACCATGAGGCCTTCTTGCTTCTGGGTCTGCTGGGAGGGTTCTTCAGTGGTGCGAGGTCGTGGGCGCAGGCGGTCAGCCACTGCGTGAAGTTGCGGGCTGCTTCGTTGGGGTCCGTTGTGCTGGCGGGTGGGTTCTGGCTGAGGGAGGTGGTGAGCTGGTCGGCGGTGATCTTGCTCCAGCTTCTGTGAGGAACCTGTTGCGGGTGGTGGTGGGTTGTGGTTCTTCTGAAGGTGAAGTGGACGCAGCTGTGGTCGGTCCAGTGGAGTCCGGTGGAGTGGCTGAAGGTGATGTGCTTGCTGGATGAGAAGACGGGATCAAGCGTGTGACCGGCGTAGTGGGTGGGGGTGATGACCAGTTGCTTGAGTCCGAGGTTGGCGAGGTTGTCCAGCAGGGAGGCGGTGTTGCGGTCCTTGTTCTCCAGGTGGAAGTTGAGTTCCCCTAGGAGGATGTAGTAGGCGGAGGGGAGGGCGTGTGGGCTGATGAAGTCCGTGATGTCTTCGCTGAATTGTGTGCGTGGTCCCGGGGGTCTGTAGATGAGGGTTCCTCTGAGGGTCATCTTTGGGTCGGTGTGAATCTGGAAGTGGAGGTGCTCGGCGGCGGCGAAGGTGTCGGAGTCGGTCGTGATGCGGATGGTGTTCTTGTGGACGATGGCGATGCCTCCTCCGGTCTGGTTGACACGGTCCCTCCTGATGATCTTGTACCCGTCCGGGATGGCGATGGCGGGGGCTGAGGAGACGTTCATCCAGGTTTCCGTGAGGAAGGCGTTGTCTGGTGATATTGTGTCGAGGAGGTTCCAGAGTTCCACGGCGTGTCTGTGGACGGAGCGGGTGTTGAGCAGGATGCACTTGAGGTTGCTGCTGGTGCTTGGCTTGGCGGGTGCGGTGCAGGATCGGAGGCAGGTGAACTTGCAGGTTCTGCAGGTGAAGGGTCCGTGAATGGGTTTCGGGGCGGCCCGGCAGCAGGCGGGGTTCCGGCCGGCATTGAGTGCGTTGAGGGCGGCAGCATCGTAGGTCTGTCGGGTCGTCTTGCATCGGTGGGAGCCAGGGGTCCTGGCACTGGGCGCAGTCCATGCACAGACGGGCGCAGACGGGCTTGCCTTTGCCGTACCTTCGGCGCGCCCGCTGCGCGGGAACGCTGCGCGTAGGCGGCATAAGTAAGGAGCCAGGAGGGAGGAGCAGCTGGGTGGTGGGAGCGGGGCGGCGAATGGGCAGGAGGGGGGCGGGGCCGCCGGGAGTCAGCGGCGGGAAATTAGCGGTTCTGCGGCGGCTGGGGCATTCCAGGCAGCAGCGAGACAGGAGCGGCAATGCAGCAAAAGAGCGAGGCAGAAGACGGCAGGAGCAGCGGTGAGTGGGGGCGACCTCGCCTGGAAGTAGGCTCAGCGGCTTTTACCATCTCTGGTGGGCCAGGGTTTTCTTCCTGAGAAGCACAGACAATATTATTCTCAACCAAAAACGTTATCATACTGTGGTCCAAAGTAGATGCTTTCATCCAACCAAAACCCACTTTGTGAATCACCTTGTCTCTCCTTGTCTTGGCTCTCGTCTATTCCCCCTTCCACCCGTCAACTTTCTATCCAGTTCCAATGCCCCCCCTCTTGTACTTCTCTCTCACCCCGCCTTCTGTCCTCTCTCCTCTTCTCGTTTCCCTTCCTCAACGAGAAGTACATTTCCTCCATCCACAGGATCAAGTCAATGGCCCAACTACCCTATCAGACCATTATATCGATCTTTGGGCTATGCTACACAATGGCTCTTACCACACGAACGGTAGGAATATTTCTCTCTTATGACGGACAGAAACTTGATAACTGAAAGTATTGTGATGTCCTTTACTTCTCGCTTTCCTATTAATTTCATTTACTGTATGTATTATTTTATTGAAATGCCTAACAAAATGTTTAAACATAAAAAAAGAGGAGGCTTCTAGTGTCTGTTGAAATATGTTCTTTAGATACATCTATTTATCATGATGATTTTAACCAGTCATTAAAATACTCCTGATCGCGCAGTCTCACATTAATCAAATATTAAGAATGCTGACTGACTAGATTTATTCTAGACAACTGGAAGGTAGAGAAATGACAACAAAGCTGCAATGTATCTCTTGTTGGTGACCACTTCACAGGCTATGCCAGCAACAGTGTTAAGCTAAGTACCTCGTAGAGGGGAGCCTTCAGAGGATCCAGATCGCAGTCTGCATACCAGGCGACAAAACTACTATACCTTTCAGAGTAGATTACCTTGGTGGCGGGAATACAAGCTGAAAGAATCGCATCCACCATCTCAGCCACAGCTAGAAGGAGCTCAGGGAACTTCGCTCGATTTCCAGGCATGCAGGTGGAGTCTCTAGGTTGAGGTGACAAACCACCCCTTGTGATTGGGAGAGCAGATCCACACCGAGAGAACAGTAAAATGAAGGCACATGGAGAGGCGCAGAGGGTCTTCATACGACACCCTTCACAGCCAGTGCAGTGCAATTAAGATGACTTGGGCTTGGTTCTGGCGAATCTCCCTCAGAAATGAAGGATTCAAAGGTATGGGAGGAAATGTGGAAGTAGAATGTTCCACCTCAATCAAAACATGTCCACCAGGGTCCCCTGCCAGGGAATAAGGTAGGGCTCAGAACTCCAGACAAAGGGCACTGCTGGAAGTGGCAAAGAGATCCCCTTGTGGGGTGACCCAAAGGCCAAAGATATGCTGTACCATCCCTGGATGGAGATGTCACTTGTGGTCAGCAAGACAGTGCACACTGAGGCTGTTGATCTTGGTGTTTGGAGAGCCAGCTACATGGCTGGCTACTAGCCCTATCCCAAGCTGGTGCACCCAACCACAGAGCCTCAACGCCTCTGCACAAAGCAAGTGAGAACCAACTCCTCCCCGTCTCTTGATGTACTACTTTGCAGTCGTACTGTCCATCATGGTCTGGAGAGTCTGACTGGAAAGAAAGGGAAGCAAGGCCTTGAGTGCCAGCCAAACTGCCCTCAGTTCAAGCAAGTTAATGTGCAGAATATGGTATTATGGAGGCCTGAAGTTTTGATCTTGTTTCTCAGATAAGCATTACACACCACAGCCAGCATTAATGAAAAACTCAAGTCCAACAGAAGGGATGTTGTTGCCTGTCGATGATGCTGCTTCTGCCACAAGCTGGCTTTTAGGGAGCCAGTCATCTATATTTGGGAATACAGAGATCCTCTACCTCCTGATCTAAGCACATCCAACACCATCACTTCGGTGAAGACACCCGGTGCCAATATCAGTCCAAAGGGGAGGACCGAGAACTAGTAGTGAGTAGATCCCACTGGTCATGTATGCTTGCAGGATCAGTATATGGAAATACATGTGCTGAAAGTCGAGGCACACCATTGAGTCTTCTGTTTCCAGCACCAGAAAAACCTGAGCCCGGGACACCATCTTGAATTTTTCTTTTGGAGATAAAGTTCAAGAGTCTCATGTTTCTACTGTGGAACAAATGCCACTGCTGCTTTTCTCACCTGAGTTGCCACCCCCTAATGCAGTATTTGAAGTCTTCTGACTGAAGGACTGTGGGGACGGGATATGGGGAGGAGTCTACTGGATGGGCAAGACATCCCCCTGTTTTGCAAGCTAAAGGACTCATTGGTTCGAGGTTATGGAATTCCAAGCCTGTGCAAAGGAGGATATCTGCCTTCCAATGGGCCACAAATGCTCTTTAAATGGGAACCTAAAGCAGATTTCTATGTGGGTCGGGGAGAGAAGACGAGGAGGGTTACTGGGTCTCGTTTCCTCTACATATAACTTTGCTTCTGCATTGTCAGAACAACTTTGGTTGGGAAGGTTGTGAGGGCTGGCTTTGGTGGAAGATGAAGACTTGAGAAGCTTCAAAACTGCAAAAATTGATGGTAGTCTCTAGCCAGAGATAGAAGGCCCAAAGATTGGGCTTTTGCTTTCCTCGCATTGAGTCTTTCTAGACCAGCATCTGCTTTATCCCCGAAGAGCTGTGCTCCATCGATGGCATGTCCATTAACGTTGCATGGATGCCATCTGAACCAGGTATGCTTATGTAGCATTATAGAGGAGGGAGTCAGCTCAGATTATCTTTCTAGAGGAGTTCTGTTCATCACAAACCGGCTCTAGAAAATAATCATTAGGGTGGTCTGGTAAATTTGTCACCACCATTCCGGCCTTATCCCACAAAGTAGGAGTATAACTCCCTGCCTTAACCCCTTCCATGCTGGGCCGATTTTCCTCGTGTGCTAGGCTTTTAAAGAATCAATGGCTTTATGACGGCCCCCAGCCGTCATCAGCACACGAGCACTGTAATGCATGCCGGATGGGGGCCGTCATCAGCATGGAAGGGGTTAAGGGTGCATAGCGCCAACTGCGAACTGCTTCCAGTTTATTTGATTCTTTGACTGGGAGAGTACCAGGATATTATCTGATCTTGTGCAGGAAGAAACTTTCACCACTAGACTTTCTGGACATACCAACAAGAACAGTGGGCCGCTGGCTGTCAGTCCAGCAAATCTGCCAATTAAACGGTTTACTGCTGGGGCTGATTTCTGTTTCTTTCAGACAGTTTTTACTGGGACCATGAGAGCCTCATTAAAAGGCAGCAAGGGTTCTGACACTGATAACGAAGGTAGCAGAACCTCTGAGAAGGCTGAATCTGGTCTCTACAGTGTGAAAAAGGAGCTCTGTATATCAACAGCCTTTCTGAGTACTGCATGAAAAGAAGCCATCTCTGGGAGGGATGGGGGCGGGGTTAGAGGGAGGAACTGTCCAGAGGAACACACAATTTCTACCTCTGGGAAAGTATTCAACCCACATGCATTTTGAGGTGCTAAACAGTCTGAGAGGCTAGAACGGTCCAGAGGAACACTCCATTTCTATCTCCAAGAAAATATCCAGCCCACTTGCATTTTGAGGAGCTAAATAGTCTGTTATGTCCAAGGAGGGGAGTGGCAGCAAGCTGACTGCCTCATTGCGGTCATCTGTGTCATGCTGAATAACATCTGAATTGGATATGAGCTGGCGGCGAAGAGGTTATATGCCAATAGAGTTGGCATGAAGTGTTCAATCGCTACACCCTATAACTATCCTCCTTCTTATACCTTTCCTTTTCCACTATACACTAGGTCTCTCTTCTTAATCTCTGCCAGACAGCCTTGAGATTGTATACTAGCTGCTCTGTGGGTAGCACCTTGGAGGCAGTGCTAGAATCTGTGCCAGTTGGAGGACAAACACGAGTCGCAGAGCCAAAATGGCTAAAAATAGAGTTGGAAGCATTCAACTTAGAACGGATATAATGTATGGCCCGGTGGAAGACCTATTTTGGGAACTCAAACGGAGTCCTAAATGGCCCCATGGGAAGGAAGAAAGTTAGATCAGCTCCCGGCACTGGAAATTCCAGATAGGCCTGAGGCATACCGAATATGGCGACGGCAGTGGAGGATCTAGTAAAGGTCCTGGGAGTTGCGCCAGCATCCATGCCACTGCCATTACAGGCTCCTCAGGAAGAGTGATATCCATCAGTTCGGGCTCGAAGGACCACTCTGCAGGGGGTGGGACAAGTTGAGGTGATTTACTTATCAAGTGGCAGTAGCATTTTGGTTAGTTGTCTCTGTGCCTCCTCTTTTTCAAGTTTGACTAACATTGAGTCTGATGCAGCCCATTAAAAGGCTGGCTTTGTGCTCCTTTATGGCCCTGGGAGAGCTACTGATGCAAGAGGCCTCACTTCACCTCGAGTCGTACCTCGACAAGGGCCACAGGAATACGTTGCAGGGGGTCTGAAACGGACATCTGCCCATTACAGTCTTATTCCAGTTATTTTCTGGCCAACAGACAATACATTTATAATTAATCTTCCAAATCCAAGCTCTCCTCGTTAACTGTGAAGTCTGCCCCACAGGGCTCAATTTTTTTTCCTTTTGATATTAAGCCTTTAGATGGAGCCCTCTGTGTTCATACTAGACGAAGAAGACACAGACATTCAACTGCATCTCACGGTTTAATAGATACTAGATATCTTTGGTCTGAAGAACTTCCACGCAGCATTTAAAAGTGGATGTATATGGTGTACTTTAAGTTTAATAAAACAAATCAATGAGTGAAGGGTGTTATACCAGGTTAACTGTAACATCAATTATTTACTTAATCAATTCAGCAAATAGGCTTTTCACTCACTCACTGCACCACTATCAAGTCCCCAGGGTTTCCTTCTCGAAGGGTGCCTCACCATTGAACTACTTGTAAAAAGAATAATCCACTGTCACCACATTAAAAGCATTATTTTACACTGCTGTTAGCTTGATCAGCAGTCTACACAAGTTATTCAAATTCAGTCTCAAAAAACATCACTGGCTCTCTGTTCCCTTGAGCATCGGAATCACCCACAATACAAAATTGAAATCAACAAGGCAGATAACCGAAAAACGTCTTCACTGGCCACTCTATCATAAGTAGAACACCAACCAGATGGTGCTGAAGATTATTAAGGTGAAATGAGAACACAAAAGGCTGGCCTGCTCATTCCTTGACCTCAACCACTGGAACGACCCTTGCCAACCTTCACTGGAAATTCGCCTACACACTTCTTAAGTGAGCTTTATCAAAGAAATCAAGATTCATCTTCTTTTCTCCTCCCCTTGGTGTGCTTATCTCCCCTGCCCCACACTTCCTCTGTCTGCAATCAAGCCATCCTTATCCTGTTTTAAATCTGTTGATTGCCTGCACTGTTGATGCTTGCTGATGACCATGAACCTGTAATGCAAAACCACAACCTATGTTTGAACGAGACAAACACTGCACAAAACGTTTTTCTGTACATTTTCAGGTGCAGTTTTAACTTACCCTGTAACAAAACGTTTCTGTCTTGTTGGCACTTCAAATGACACTACAACGACGTCACGGTGAAAGTGTCCTCAGGGTGCGGGTCTAGCACTGGACCTAAAAAACTGTTCTTCAGGTTTGGGGCAGACAGGACTGGATGCCCTGGAGGGGGGAAGCTAGGGTACCGGTAATTCTCCTGCAGCTGTAGCATTGAGTCTCTGGATACCGGGGACATGTTCAAGTCATTCATCAAGGGGCAAGGGTAACCTCCTCTGTGGTGAACCCTTGCGAGTTCAAGGGACTCCTTGTCTGACTTTGGGGCAGTGGGACTGGGCATGTGGGGATTGAGACAGGAGGAAATGTCATTTCTCATGAAGTCTATTAGCATTCCTGCCCCGGCTTTAGCATCATAAGGTGGACTCCTTGCAGTGGAGTTCTGGGAATACCAGAAGTTTGCATTTTTACAGCTTGAAGAGTCATAGCGGGGTTGGGGCATGGACAAGTCCCGACAGGCAGTTAAATGAGACATAGGGGGTCCTTGCATGCCATGCTTGAGAGGGTCACATGCAGGCAGCTTCCGTACATCATTAGGCCGTAGATCATCTTTGAAGGCCATAGTAGGTGAACAGTTAGGGGAGAAGGCTTTCTGCAGTGCTTGGTCAAAAGCGGCCTGTGCCTGCTGGCTAGATACAGCAAGCTGATGATGAGGCAGGGATTGGAAATGTTTACTTTCCAAGTCTGCATGTCCAATACTGGGAGAGTCACAGTGGAAACCTTGCCCAAATGTTCCATCAGAAGGAGTCGAAGGGTTCATGGAGTAAGGTCCCACAAAGTCACAAGGGTCTCTTTCACTCACCCCAAAAGCTCGGGACTGGGAGGGCAAAGGAGACATACTGCTGTCCCCACTGTAATAGTCTAACCCAAGTTCTGTGCTTTCGTGAAACAAAGGATGAATTGGTTGTGGCTTGGACACAAATTTAGACTTTGCACCTCTTTCCTTCTTGTTAGCAGAGCATGCTCCCCTGGCTCCGCGAGGCTGTCTTGGGCCCATGTTCCGTTTGGAAGGGAAACCAGCAGCTGGGGATACGTTTGGGGGAAAATTCAAATGGGCAGGGTCAAACATATCAACTTTCTTTCGCCTTCCTCTTCCTGGTTTTGAACTGTTCTGGAAAAGCACACTCTGGTTCCAATTGTATCCAGGACCAGAGGAAGCTTCATTCCAGTCCATCATAAGCTTCTCCAAGCTGGAAAGGCTTGACTGGCCCTCGCTGGATGAAGCCTCACTGTTGGCCCTTCGATACCCTCCTCCAGGCTGATTGAACTGGGTGCTATCCGAAGAGGACTCTGAGAAATTCTCAGAGGCGGTAGTCTGTTTGGCTTTTTGAGGGGTGTAGTTGGAGATATCCAGGATGACATTCGGCTCTGTGATGTGGCAATCAAATGCTGGGTTATATAGCTGGCCAAAACCATCAGCATTCCACTCCATGTTGCTATAGTTTTGTCTCAAATTCCAGTGGTTTGAGTTGGGGAGCTGACGGCAGTTTTCAGTAGCAAGTGGAAAAGCTGCGGTGGTGTTCTTTTGGGCCATGTAACCTGCAGGCGAGACAGCACTGGAGCGGCTGTCACATCTCAGTGGTGCGTGTGTTGTGTTTGAGAACTGTGCTGGCTCTGAGTTGTTGAAGTAGTTGGTCTTGCTTATGGGCAAAGGGGGAACTGTTGTCTGCTGTCCATAGACACCACTGTGAGCACTGCCTGGCGAAGAGGGCAAACTGTTGCCACCGCTGAAAGGAAAACTACAATCCTTGTTAGTGGAACAATCTTGAGTGACATACTGTTTATTCTGCTGAAATATACTTGCCGCAGACAGGGTTTGCCCTGTTCCATACCCACTGTATTGTGCAAAACTGTTTGGAGTATGGTGGGTTGTTGGTGATCTTGAAACTGAAGATGGAGGTACTAGTTTCTGAAAAACCTCAGGATTACGGCACTCCGATGTGATTTGGGACAGGTTGCCCCCATAGCTTACTGTCCTGCTGTGGCTGAAAGGCTGTCGACTCTGCAAAGCCACTTGAAAGGGGGGTTCAGTGCTAGCCGGGCTGGCTTTTGCACCTCTACTGGGGAACGATGGCAAGCTCCTAGGGCTCGGGGTGGCACTTGGGGCAGTGTATGTGCTTGATTTTCGAGCCTCTGCCCGCTGTGATGAAAGAGCTGCATCGACCAGATCGGATGAGTCATCGGAATCGAGCAAAGACCGGAAATAGCCAGTGAAGAGACTGTGCCTGTCTTGGCTACTTTCAGTTTGTGATGAATGGCTTCCTCCTGCGTAATAACCAGTCCTGTTGGGAGAGCCACAGTCAAGCAATGAAGAAGAAAAGGCTCTGGATTCATTGCCTTGGTAGCTGCAGTTTCTAAGTGCCTGATTCTGGGGGTTCGTTTGATGAGAATGCCACTGACCAGCAATGTCCCCAGCCCATTCTAGGAGACCATCCTCAAAGTTCTGTTCTGCATCCTCCTCTGGGAAAAGAACACCGTTCTTGCGAGACCGTCTCTTGCGTTTGGGCTTTCCCACTGGGTCTGGCTCCGCTTTCTTGCGCTTTCGTTGATGCAAAGGGTCAGTCTGAACCTTTGTCTTCTTCTTTCCAATTCCTTCAAAAAAGTCGCTAAAAGAACACCTCCTGGGCTCTAAAGGGTGCCCCCCACCACGTCCTCCGAATCCTGCTACTCTTCCACCTCTTCGACGGAACCCCTGAACTTTGTGCAAGAACTGAGAGATGCTATGGGTATCAGGGGCTTGGTGCACAGACTCTGGTATGGTGGGTGTCCAGCACCGGGGTGGTGAGCTCTTGCTTGCACACTGGCTTTGTCGATTGAGAAATGCCAACTTAGCCAAGGCATCGGAATACTCAGCTTTGTTGTCATTGGTGTCTGCTGCATAGGAGGGCTGAGGAGAGGCGAGTTTCTGCTTCCGCTTCCTCCGCTTCTTTAATTCTGGTTCTGGTGGTGGAGGGGTTGGCGTCACCTCCTTGGGCTTGCCTGGAGCGACAACCAGGTTTTTAGGAGGGCGGCCTCGTCTGCGTTTTAAAATAATGGGCAATTCTCCAGGTGGAAACACTACAACTACATTGCGCCCATTATTCTTCATCTTCAGAAGTGGTGTTGGTTCGACGTTGGATTGGGCATTTACATCTTTACCATCCACATTTAGATTGCTGCTCAGGGATGAGACTTTGTATGTCGTTTTATTTCTTCTACCCAAGGAAACAGGGATCTTAGCCATTCGCACCACCATTTTTCTAACACCCCGGCACTTGGACTTCTTTGGCTGATCTTCAGCCTCCTCCTTTGGAATCTCAATAACACACTGAGATGCTTGCATTTCCATAAAGGCTGGCATCCTGCCTTGGGATGTTAGCACCTCTGCCTGTTCTAAGGCATGAAGATCCACATTCTCCAACCCTACCCCCATTCTTTTTGCCCTCCCTGGCTTTCTCCGACGGCAAATCTTTGGTTTATCAGTTTTTCGTGCAACATACTTTTGACTGTTCTTGGGAGGCCGTCCTAATCTGGGCTTTATCCGAACAGGGAAAATATCTGACGATAGAATACCCCCAATAGAAAACCTGCTGGAATTTAATTGAGTGTCTGCTACATGGGGCTCTAGTGACTGTGAAGCTAATATCTGTGGATCCAAATTGAGCATATGCAGATCTGGGGACTGAGGATTTATCATTTGGGAATCCAGTTCAAGTAATCGTGGATCTGGTGATGGAGGACCAAGCATCTGTGAATCTAGTTCAAGCATTTGAGGGTCTGTTGAAGGGGGCTCTAACATTTGGGGGTCCATGGATGGGGGTCCTAACATCTGTGGATAAGGAGACCCTAGCATCTGGTGGTCCAAAGAAGCAGACATCATTTGAGGATCTGGTGAGAGAGATTCCAACATTTGTGGATCCATTGATGGGGATCCCAGCATCTGTGGATCCATTGATGGGGAACCTAGCATCTGAGGATCCATTGATGGGGAACCCAGCATCGGAGAATCTTGTGATGGGGACCCCAGCATCTGGGGATCTGGTGATGGGGGCTCTAGCATCTGGGATTCTGGTGATGGAGATCCTAACATTTGGGAATCTGGTGATGGGGATCCTAACATTGGGGAATCTGGAGATGGGGAACCCAACATATTGGAATCTGGAGAAGATTCCACAATTGGAGATTCTGGGGAGCGGGATGCAGGTATCTGGAGACCTGGTGAGCGTAACTGAGGTTCCAGTGACTCTGTCATTTGGGGATCTGGAGACCCTACCATATGGGAATCTGGAGACCCTATCATACGGGAATCCGGGGACTCGGCCATCTGGGTCTCTGGCGATTCAGCAATCTGGGTATCTGGCGATCCTGCCATTTGGGTATCTGGTGATCCTGCCATCTGTGAACAGGGTGATGGAGGGTCTAGTCTCTGGGAACATGGTGAGCCTAGCCTCTCAGAACCTGGCGATGGCGAGTCTAGCCTCTCCAAACTTGGTGCTGGCGAGCCTATTCTCTGAGAACTTGGTGATGGTAAGCCTTGTTTCTGAAAAACTGGAGATGGCGAGGCTGGCCTCTGGGAAGCCGGTGATGGTAAGCCTAGATTTTGGGAACCTGGTGATGGTAAGTCTTGATTCTGGGAACCTGGAGATGGTGAGCCTAGCCTTTGGGAAACTGGTGATGGTGATCCACCTCCCAGGGAATCTGGAGATGGTGAGCTAACTCCATGGGAATCAGGCAGGGGTGAGCTTAGCTCCTGGAATTCTGGTGAAGGACAGCTTAGCCCTTGAGAATATAGAGACCGAGAGACTAGCCTTTGGGAGCCTGGCGATGGCAAGTCTAGCAACTGACAGTTTTGTGATGGTGAGCATGAACCATGGGAATCTGGAGATGGAGAATCTGGCCTTTGGGAGCCTGGCGGTTTAGAGCCTACTATTTGGACATTAGGGACACGTGTGCATATGTTTGAGGTGTCTAATAATGGGGAGCCTGGCTTCTGATAATCTGGCGACTGTGAATTTAGCCTCTGGGAATCAGAGTACACCAAGTCTGACTTTTGGGTATCCAGAAATGGTGAGCCCTGCATCTCATAATCTGGTAAAGTAGAGTCTAGCATTTGTGAATCTGATGGCGTTGAGATCATTCTGTCTAGCTCCTGTAACACAGGTAACTGGGATTCTGATAAATGGGGCTGTACAACCTTAGAGCTTACAGAAGTGGAAAATGAAGTCTGGAATTTTTGTGATGAAGGCTCTTGCAGTGGGAAACTGGGGAACTGTGTCTCTTGAAGACTGGCATCTGATGCATCTGACATGGGCAATGTCTGGGGCTGCAGCGATTGGGAAAGATGCGCAGCTGGGGATTCTGTTGAGTCCTGTGCTAGATGTTGCAATTCTGCTGAATGGGGTGCGAGCTGATCGGAGTCCAGCATCTGAAAATCTGGGAGCTGTTTTTCTACCACTTGAGGATCTAGTACCAAGGGCCGTAACCTATGGGTATCTTCCGATGCTAGATCTAGCATCTCTTGATCGTCACACTGCATTTCTGCAAATGAGGTATCAGGGCCCTGATTCTGGGATTGCACTAGGTCAGGGCTTAGTGACCGGGGACTTGATGACTGTGAATCCGGAGACTGGGAATCCAACATCTGCTGATTTAGAGACTGAGGATCATTATCTAGCGTTTGAGGCTCTAGCCATGCCAAGGCTGCCAACTCCCTCAGGACATATGACCCTGCAGATTCAAGAGAGTCCATGGGATCAAGGTCTAAGTTTCCTTTATACTTTTCCTCACACAATTCTGTATTAGGATCTTGCCAGTCCCCCTTCTCAGAGCTTTCCTGATCCTCATTTTCAGCAGCATACGGTGCTTCAAGCACTGGATCAAAAGTCTCAGATTTGGTGCTATTGTGTGCACTAATTTTCTCCTCAGGCCTTCGGATTCTGTTGGCGAGTGTAAGCGATGAGTAGAAGCTGTACTGCAATCCTTGATCTGTGTGGTTCTCCATAGTACCCTCCTCTTTCTTGCCCAATGATGCATTGTGTTTCAGAGGCAGGTAGTTGCAATCCAACTGGACACCGCTGTTTTTCAAGTGATCAGAGAGCCGGTTCAAGTCCTTCATAATGTCTATCAGCTGAACCACAGGGTAGAGGTTGATCCGGTCACTGCCACACTTGCTCTTCAGTAGCTGAACAAGGTTAGCCACATTACATTTTCCAGGAGCCAG
Source organism: Lissotriton vulgaris (assembly GCF_964263255.1). NCBI lineage: Eukaryota > Metazoa > Chordata > Amphibia > Caudata > Salamandridae > Lissotriton > Lissotriton vulgaris. The sequence goes on along the minus strand of NC_141687.1, from coordinate 1,169,272,146 downwards.
CTTAGCCTTGCAAAACGCTGGGCGCATCCTGCCACACTTGGCTCCATCATCTGGCAGTGCTCCCAAGAACGAGGGCTCACTTACGCAGTAGTGGCTCTTCAAAATGTTTTTTTCCTCCTTGCCTGTGCTTTGGACATGTGACATATGACATGCATCAGCAGGATCTGCATGCAGCAAAGAATCTGCCGAATTTCCCTGGCTGAGAGGACACGGACCTTCTGGAAAGTTTCCAGCACTGCAAGTCAAGGCCTTCTCTGGACACAGAGGCGGGTTTTCGGATCCCACATGAAAGCACCTGGGTTCCTGAGACTCTAATTGGCTGCATACTGCACTATCGGTTTGCATAAGGCTCCGAGGCTTCACACGGCGTCTGATGACCTTGTCTACGTGAAGTTTAGTGGAGCAGTTGCTGAGCTGGGGTTCTGTTAAGCCAAGAGGGGTGCCTGAAATTTGAAGAGAAAGTAGAAATCAGTAAAATCTCCACAGGAAGCAATTCAAAAGTTAACATGGAAAATGGAGTGCATTGCTTTACTGCACTAACTTGGCTCTCTTTCTGGCAAATACAGTTAAGGTAACTTCATCACACAAAGAGCAAGGAGTCTACTGGCTTTTAAAATAATGGATCGTTCCTCAAACTATCACAAGCAATGCAATTCAATGAATAGGTGGGGCAGCAGTGGAATAACATCTTCGTTCTACACTACAGATTACAAATCAATTCTGGACCAGATCTGCTACAAATATCGTTTATTACAATGAAATGATACTTTCCAATAGCTTGAGTGTACAAGATGGTCCAATTCACAGGGGAAAAAGTGTCCACTGCAACAATTCTCAATAGTGTTTGAACCATCATCTTTTGCCTACATGCAGTCTACATTTGCAGTCTCCAGATCAGGGTTTTTTGCTGCTTCCTTTAAAAATCTACCTTTGCTGCTTGCCAGTTAAGTTTCATGACTGCTACTTCACAAGCAGGACTATATTTGCTTCTTCACAAGCTGGTTGTCATTATCTGCTTTCTGATCCGGCTCTACATACCCTTAACCAGGAATGTGTTACACCCCCCCCCCCCACCCAAAAAGCAGGGTCTTTGTCTGCTGCCCTTCTTAAGAAGGGTTTATGTCTGTTGCCCCCCCCACTGCCATAAAGTGTCTACTTTTACCACCTCGCATTCTCCCCCAAAAACAGGTGTTGGTTTGCTGCCCCGCAAGTGGTGTCTACGTCTGCTGCCACCAAGCGCAGTCAACGTTTGTTGCCCAAGAAAAAGGGTCTACATCCAATGTCCACGCTCCTGTCATCAGGAGCTACATGTGCCACTCCAAAAGGATAATCTATGTTTGATTACCCAAAATGGTGTACATTTGCTGTTCCCAAGCAGTCTACATTTGCTGCTGCTCAAACAGTTATTGTTTGCTGGAAAGTTCATAGTTGCGGCTCATCCGCTTAGGTGGAGGAGCATCGCCCCACTGCTCTTAGAGCAGTGAAAAGGGGAAAAAAGTCAAACGATAATAACAAGGTTATCATTGTTTTATTTTTGGTTGCCTCAGGCTGAGTTGGGTCTGGGCTGGTGGCTCAGGGTGGAAGGAGGAGTGGACTGTGCACACTAAGTGCGCATGACTGCTTGGCCGGCCGTTTTGACCGGCCAAGCAGTCATGCACACTTTGCATATTCCCCGCATATTCCCAACCAGGCTGTAATTGACAGACTGGTGGGGAATATGCACAGGCTCCCTGTCCCGGTCTGAGCGCCGATCCACGGTGCTCAGACCAATCACAGCTATGCATTGCAACATTGTGATTGGCTCAGGAGAGCCTGTGTGCCTGGGTGCTTCCTGCAGCTTCTTCCGGACTGGAGTCAGGAACAGCAGGGAAACGGAGAAGAGACGCATCAGTTGGAAAAGATACATTTGTTAAAATATCTTTTCAACCACCCCACCCCGGGCCCCAACCCTCTTTCCCTACCAGCCGCCACTGGATGTACGGTTGAACACTTTCAGAAACCAGATGATATTTAGCAGTTCTGCTTACAAATATGTTGACTCGGGTGTATCAGGACAGGCAGTGCAGGAGGCTAGATGAGGGACAGAGGCATCCTGAACTGGTTTGCTAGGGGTCGGGGATGGAGATGGAGTCAAGAGGGGTGGATTCAATTTGTCCACAGGTGGTGCTGTACACGAATGCAGTGTGGTGAAGACCATGGGAAGGAATTGGGTGCAGAAATCAGGAAGCCATACAGTGACAGCAGAACCTTGTCATAAGGTCTGTGCTACTTTTGTCCTGTAGCACATTATTGCAAGTCCTACAATTTATCAGCATACAAGACACCGTCTTCCAGGATTACTTTGACAGTCTTTTGGCATAAATCCACATGGGGAAGCTTTCCTTGCTACAACAAAAATATTTCTACTGTGCTTTTAATCATTCAAAAAACATTTGTCACCGCACAATGCCTCTACAATTCACACCAGTGCCTTCAATATGCGCACTAAAAAAAAATACCACTAGGCCGTGTGGATAACTCACCTTGTTCCATTGTGTCCTGCGCACCATGCTTCATTTCTCTGTGGAGAGAAAAAGACAAATTCAGAAGGCCAGTTATTTTAGAAACCTTCCAAAACACAATTATGTGCTCAAAGAATATTCCGACAAGTCCCCACTCACTCGTATCGGAAAGGTTGGAACCAACGAGTGCATGTATGAAAATTCTCTGCAGGGAAGATTTGCTCTCTGGATCACCTCAGTCAACTACAACCTTCTCTCACGGCACACATGCTTGTCCTGGCTCGCCAATCACTCCGACCACCTCACAGACATGCCATGCAAACAAATTATACACTCTTCCACTCAATGTCAGAACACACAACACCTGCTATAAGGCATGCAAACTTCACACAAACTAAACAAAATACAAAAGGAACTATAAAAAAGCAGTGGACTGTCGAATTTGATCATTTAAAACAAGAGACCACAAAGAACTCTGGTAAGCAGAAGATATCAAAAACACAAGACAGCACACAACTGCATGAGAAAGGACTTACAAAAAAGAACATCAAATTAATTCATACTGAAAAATTAATAGGCTTCGATGCCACATATGTAAATCTGGAGAAAAATAATCCCAAAAAGGGATACAGTCACCTTCAGGTCATAGACGCACTTCTATTCTCAAGGGGGTACCATACCACCTTGAGGCAGCACTAGAAGCTGGTTCTCGATGCATGCAAGCTACAGCAAATCATGCAGCTCATTGCACTCTTAGGTTAGAATTCTCAATGTTTCCTGACAAAACGTTTATCGGGTATGTTGTGACTGATGGCATATGGGTTGACGAGAGAGTATTGGGAATAAGACAATAAGTAGTGACGCTCCAACAAGCCGAGCCTTTTTTCATGTAGGTGCCACATCTCAAGATCAAGCAGATGAAGTGGGGTCAGTGTGAAGCTACAAGTACGGCACGCTAACCTGGATTTCAGTACCCTCACAATTAGATGAACACAAAGGAAGGAAGGAACAGTTGATCTTCCCTGACCAGTCCATCATCCTGAGACTGTTGACATGTATTTATTTATTGTTTTATACAGCGCAAACTTGACCCGAATCAGGTATCAGAGCGCTTTACATAGCACAAGTTGCATTACATGAGGACACATTCATTCTTCGTTAGGTTCGGTGATATTAAGTGATTTGCCCAGAATCACAGGATGTTCAGCGTCATTGCCGAGACTCGAACCCAGTTCCCTAGATTTGAGGTCGACCGCCCGAGCCATTAGGCCAACTCCTCTCCCACATTGGAGCCGGGGGCCTCTAACCAAAAGTTCCAGGATTTCTATTCAAGTAGGACACAAGAGGTCTTACTTTCTATGAACATGAGCCTCACAGATAAATTCACTGACTTATGGGACAGAGAGGGAGAGAGGAAAAGAAGAGAAACGGAGAGTGAGTGTGTGTGTGTTTGTGTGTATGTGTGCGAGTGTGTTTGAGATGAGACTGTCCACCCTTGGGTTGGATACTGCAGCAAAGTAAGACTTCAACATTAGGACCTCCTAACAAATGATTGACGCCCTCATCTCATTGAGAGGAGCCAGAAAAATCGAAACAGAGTAGCAGGTGTTTCAGTGTGAATCAAGTCCACTTTGAATTTAACCACAGGTACGAAGCCTTTGAAGGCAAAGAAAAAGATTTTCAGGTTTAACAGGTATCGGATATCTGCTCCATAAAATCGTTATGGGAAGATCCCAGAGTGCCACAAATCTGAAGACTAAACAACACAGCCTCACCCAGAGCCTATCGTCTTGGAAGGTGGAAGAAGCTGCCCACCAACAAACTGGGAGCATGGATGCACTATCTCAAGGAAAGGACTAGTAACTGATCCTTTAGCTTCACCAGTTCATGTCTGTATGCAATATAAAATGGCAGCTCACGGCACTGCACGACACACGAGGCCGAAAAGCCTCAGGAATGAGCAGGTTGTCAATTACCCCTACTTGAGCAACTTCTCCAGTCTAGTTGACAGCATTAAAATTATCTGGGGGAGGAGAGAAGTTTAAGTACTGTGGACAGAAATGGCCTTACACAATGAATCCTTTCAGAAAGAAGCAGAGAGGATTTTGGAAAGTTCAATGTTAGCTCCACACCACATAGGAGCCAAACAATTAAGGTCCTGCTGATCTGGAAACTACCCATGTAGGGTGTTATCATACAGTATTCCCAATAAAGTTATCAATGCAAGTTCTGAAAGCACAGAGAAGCACCACTGGGATCATTGAGCTCTATTGAGGATCTTAATACCTTCAATCTCTAACCTCAGCTCCCAAGTTGGAGAAAATGAAAGACTAGGACATCTGACTGGCAATCCACCAAAATTCCAGTGAAAGCTTGAAGCTAGAGCAACTTGAGCTCCTATCCCCATTTGGGTGGCAGCAATGTCCTGATTCCACGACCAGTTGTCATGTCAGATGCAGGTGGGACAAATGAAAAGCCTTTTGTTAAGTTGTATGCTGCTGGAAAGCACTACGTCCAGACAAGTAGCAGCATAATACTGCTGCACCGCCTTCCCCAGAGAGGAGAACATAAAGGGACATGCTGCAACACAAGGCAGGGCATTCAAATTAATAAGCTAGAACAGTCATTGAGCTGCTGAGCCATTATAAACTTGAAAATAGGGTGCTTGGTTTGCGATATGGTGCACATCATGGAGCTAGGGGGATTTTGTAAACAGAGATTCCCCTCTCCGGGCGTAATGTCAAATGTCAAGAGTCACCAAGTGCACTTCGAAATGGCAGCCAAATGGTTTTGGAATAGGTACCCAAGACTCCAGAATACAAGAGAAATGAGGACATTTAGAGGTGTCTATGCTAGGACTAATCTGCTACTCATAGCGAACTCATGCCCACTTGTACCACACCTAATTGTAAAAAAGCAAAAAAAAAGCCAAAAAATCTTTACTGGCCAATATCCAGTGGTCAGTTCTTATGAAAACTGATAGAAAAAACCACCTTCAGCCCAATACAGACATTTATCAAAACAAACAGTTTTTTTTCAAACTGACAACTGTATGGTATGCTGCTTGAGTCACTGAAGTTGCACTGATAGCCACATGGGACAACATCAAAGCTACGTTGGACTTAAACAGAGCTGGAGACTTCTGTTACTAAATTTCTCCCCTGCCTTTGATTCTGTACATCACTCTACATTGTTAGATCAACTTTGAAACATGAGAGAACAGGGTACAGTCCTGCACTGGATTGCCTCCTTCCCAACTAATGGAATTCTTGTTGTATCTTTTCCTTTCTCCTCCTCTTCACCATTCAATCCACGACCGATGTCCCTTAAGGAAACATTGTATCTCTTCTCTTCAATGTGTACCTCTCCTCTTCAATATGTACCTCAGCCCCCAGGGTGTAGTTCTGACCTCACTTCTCCAACGAACAAAACTATTGCAACTGAGGACATTTATTTTTATTTATTTATTTTCATTTTAAAGGTTTTATATAGCGCTGGCTAGACCCAGAGGTATCAGAGCGCTTTACATGAGCATCAGATCATAGTTACAGGTTACATCGTTACAAAGGTTACACAGTTATTAGAGCATGGCAACATAGTTACTTGTAAGGTCAGGATAAACAATAAGCACAAATACGTAAGGGGAAAAGTAGGCAAGGGGAAAGATTTAGGGGAGGGGGGAAGGAGCTGGGGAAGTAGACAGGTAATGAAGGCGGGAAAGAGGAGGGGAGGGTGAAGGACACCGCAAGGAAAGAGGAGGGGAAGGGTGACTGGGACACAAACAGGTAGACGAGTCAAAGCAACGTCCAAAGTCCAGTAAGCTGTGATCCCAGGGGAAGTGGTATCACTTCCCTATTTCTGTTGCGGGAGGTCTCTGAGACTCCAAGGCCTACATACTGGATCCTTCCCCAAAAAGGGGAGAGGGAGTGCTTTGGCAAGGGGTGCCATATCATACCTCAGCTGTGAGTGGCTCCCTTGGCACAGTGGACTCTCTCAGCGGGTAGGCTGAGACTCCAGAGTATAAATATTGGATCTTTCCCCAACAAGGGGAGAAGGAGTGCTTAGTCAAAGGGCACAAAGGACATGGGGCTAGGCAGACTAGCAGGCAAGGTGAGAGATTCAGGAGAGAGTGGATAGGAGCTAGAAGCAAGGGAGGAAGACAAAGAGAGAGAGTACTAAATGGGAAGAAAATTAATTAATGAGTTATTATATAGCGCTGGCTAGACCATATGGAATCAGAGCGCTTTACATGAGGGACAATAATGTTTCAATTTACATCAGTTAAAAGTTACATAAGTATTAAGAAAAGCATTTAAGGAATATAGGGGACAAGGTGAATGGAGCACGGAAGGGTAAGGGGATAGGGTAAAGAGGTAGGAGGAAGATAGGACGTAGAGTCGAGGGGAAAATTCGCCCAAGGTCCGGGTGGGTAGGTGACGGCAGGGAGGGCGAGTCCACAACACATCTCCTCTTTAGCTATATGGTAGCTCCACCGGGCATCAGCCAAATCGCTAGGTCTCCGTCTGGGGTAAGTTCCGCAGGTTCAAAGCCCTGATGTGTAGGCAGGTAAGCGGATAGGTTTGAGGTCAGGTTAATGCCCAATTGTTGTCCAGGGAAGTAAAACAATGTGTAGGAATCCACTATGGATGTCATCGTGGGGTCAGGCAGGGGACTGTATGGAACAAAGGTGGCCATCCTAAGGTCAGGCAGTTAAAGTCAATATCCAGGACAGCGGCTGCCTGAAAATAACAAATCCAGCGTGCACACACCATCACACGCACAGACATGCATAAGCTCACACCAATGTGAGCACACACTCTCATATGCACACTGATTCACACAGACACGCACATAGCCAGAAACAATCAAGAACACAAGCACACAAAATCCCAAGCACCAATACAAAAACACCCAAATACATGCACGTGCAAACACCATCACATGCACAGACATGCACAAGCACACACAAATGCACTCACTCTCATACACGCAGACACGCACAAACACACAAGCATACATACAGAAACTATCAAAAACACAAGCACACATACAATCACATGCTCCAGTACAAAAATACCCAAGGACATACACACAAATACAGGCCCACACACACACACACCCCATCACACGCACAGATATGCACAAGCACACAACAAATGTGCGCGCACACGCTGGGGCAAGAACACTGCCCTGTCTGACCCCTGTATGCATGTCAAATGAGTCCGTACTTTCGCCTTTGCTCCCTTATATTACAGTTGCTGTATTGCCTTTATGCAGATTCATTAGTAGCTTCAGAAGATAATTGGGGACTTAATGTTTCTCCAGGGGACTCCACAAGATTGACTGGTCAATACTGTCAAAGGCTGTCTTTCGATCTATAAAGACCAAAAAAAGGGTGGAGTTTTGCAATACTACGTACTTCAAGCAAATCATATACAGCCTCAATACTTGATCGATTGTGCTCTGCCCTTCGTGAAACCAGGCCTGGAAGTGTGAGATGATCATTCATCCAAGACTCTAACCAAGACAGGAAGAGCTTGCCAAAGATCTGGCCTACTCCGTCAAGTAGAGAAACTGGGCAGTAATTGATTCTAAAGCTCTTGTGCCATTGGCTAATTCCTCCAAATGAGGGACTACTGGGTGCTCACTAAACACCATGAAAATCAAACTACTCACAAGTAAAAAAAATTAAAAAAACTTTTGCTGTTCCATTATTTAAACACAAGAACAAGATCCAACCTCAAGCCCTTCTTTACAAGTGAGGAACCTGCAGGTGAATATGGACTCTAATTCCTCCCATGCAGTACCAAAAAGGATAGGTACTTTTGACATTATCTAATTCCTACATCGGAAATACCCCTTACCTATACTTCTTTCAAAGAGTACATGCCACTGCTGCTTTAGTGCTTTCACATGGGAGACCAGGCTTACCTCCACTGCAGCCTACAGAGGATACAGAACACACCTGCTTGACAGCTCCATAAGCTACATATTCAGGCTTGTATCTCACACGACATGCCATTTTGATCCTAGACGTATCAGCTTTAAGGGAATGTTTCTAACCTATCAGGTCATCTACTCCACAGCACTGTAGTCTAGTTAAGACCCACCATTGATAACATATTGCCTTCTTTTCTCTCAAATGCCAGCTCTGCAACTCTTGACTTTCAAGTATCCTAATAAATGACAACCACCTCAATTGCCGGCTATTTATCCTCTTAGATAAATAGTAGGCTATCCACCCATGGTGCAGTTGCATAGGGTTATCAACCTTCTCTGCAGCATCTCATGCTTATGCCCATGCCAGGTACTAGTCCGGCAGTGACAACAGCACATTCCTGATCCTCACACACCACACCTTACACTTTCCGGACAGGCCAAACTGCACGCACACCCTCTCAACCATACAATCTTGGAAGGCCAATTTATAAGGCAAGGCTGACTAAATTATAGAGCAAGACAAAGTGAAATTATGGGGCGTAGCACAGCACATTTTAGAATAGTATTACTGCATTATTTTGTACTTTTTAGACATATTAACACTGTCCGGGCAAAGGTTTCAACGCATTAGTAACAGTTTTAACACTTACATACAGCATTAGGGACTTGAAAGGTAACTAGCCAACTTCTTCCACTGTGCAGAAAAACGTGTTGCTTTGTTTTTAGCACTTTTGATCCGTCTAAGCTAGAAACAAATTTTGTTTCTTGAAATCTGCAAATAATGCAGCTGATGTTCCATTATGTGGAAAACACGACGACTGCATAATTCCAGTGGTCATGCCTAAAGTGAAGCATAGTACTTTACTTCTCAGCAGTAAGAAAAGCTATATCCATTCTACAATGCAATAATAAAGCCTTTACTCCTACAAGGGTGGTCGTGGGTGGATATAAGCTTCTGTACTTTTTGGTTCATGTTCGATTCCCGTTGCTCTTTTTTTTTTTAGGGTTTCACACCTGGCTGTCCTAAAAAGGGTGTTTTAATATGCATTATTTGCTTGCTTTTGTGCCTTTAAAGGCCCTCAAAAAGGATGGCCCCTACGTTGCACCCAATCTCTCACTAGCACCCCAGTCATATGTGTATGGGCAGGGTTCCACCTTCACTCTGTTCTTATTTGTGTAAAGATGGGCAGAAATCCGTTTGAAGAATAGGTTATCGGAAAAATACTATCTCCCTAGTAGAATCAAATGGTAAAAAACTCCTTGAGTTCTGGACACTGCCAGATCTGAAGCTAGTGGCCCAAGCCCAGGAGCTAGTTTAATCAGCTGTTTAGCACTCTTCAAATCAGATAGTTGGTTTGCCTCATTCCTCCCTTTGGGGGTGCACAAAATTCAGCAGTATTCTTAGTGAGTTTGGGGAAAGTCAGAAGGAAATGATTTATAACTGTTGAGATAAGAGGGGAATATGATATGTCTGAACAGGTAGCGAAACGCAGAAAAAGATTATCAACTAACATTTCAAGTTGTGATCTAGGACCTGTTGGACCCGGGCCCTTTGGCTGGTTCACCCCTGAACTTTTTTGCTTTTGATGGTGACCTGGCGTTAGTGATTTCTGGCTTTGGCGCACTTTTCCACTGTGTCCCAGGGTAAAGTGTGTGCGTGTAGTGAGCTTGGCCTGCCCTCCCATAGCAATGTATGTGACCATGTTAGTTCCTGATGTATGGGGATTGCAGGCTCGAGTTTGGTATGTGCGGACTCGTAAGATTGAATGCTGTGCAATGATGTATGCGGCGTGAATGTGTCTATTGTGGAAGTGCCACTTCTAGACGTTGGTGTGCTTGTACGGTGAATGTGCTGGCTTGCGATTGGCTGGAGCTGGGTGGTGTGCCTGGCTCCTGGAGTCAGGATGGGTCTGCCCCGGGGGTGAATGGGAGATCTGCATGTGTGATGTAAGGGAGGGGTGCACCTGGGGCCTGAATAGGGCTGGGCTTCCCCCCACACAATGCTGGCTCCGGCCCCTGTGGTGCGACTGATGATCCTAGCCTGTCCTATGAATAGTGAGAGGGGCTGAGCACCCCAAGGTGCTCCAGGGCGATACTTAACTTGCAATGCTGGCTCCGGCCCCTGTGGTGTGTCTGATGTGCCTGACCCACCTTGTGAATAGGCAGAGGGGCTGAGCAAAACAAAGTGCTCAGGAACCAGTTGCATCTGGTTCGCCCCTTGCCTGCACCTTTTACAACAAAGGATTTTAGTGTATAAAAAGAGGCTGTGACCTCTTGTAAGGAGTTCTTGTTCCTGATCCTAACTTTAGGGGGGGGCCTGCTGCTGCTGCTGAGCGCCAGGAGGAACCGCCACTGGGTGCTGCCTCCCTGCCTGGAGGGCCCCGTGAGCTGGCCCTGGGCCCAGCCCTTGGCCCCCTGCCTGCTAAAAGGAACTTTGGGACCTTGCCTTTAAAAGCGCCTGGGAGCGCTTTGGCTTTTGTTTATTTCAAGCGCTTTGTGCCCTAGGGGACCGCTGTTTTACGAGCCTCTTGCCCGTTAAAGAAGAAGCTGCCCACTCTGCATGTGACCCGCGATTTTGCCGTGGTTTCGTTGTAACCTGAACAGGAGCCCACCCCGTGTTGAGCCAGGAATCACCGCCGCGGACCCAGAGTCCGCCTGCTTAATCGTTCCTGCTGCGCCGGGATTGGCCCAGCGGGAGGAAGAGGTGCCCGGCCATTGGAGGCCCGACGGAGGAGAGAGAAGCCCATGTGGTCGGAGGCTCGTCTGCGGCGCCGCGCTGGGATTGGTCCAGCGTAAGGAAAGCCGCAGAGGAGACCAAGCCGCCCACACCCGAGGAACAGCGCCGGCGGAGGAGACTGCGGGTGGAGCAGTCCTGTGGCCGGCGGCCGATCCCCGTGGAAGCGTCCTCGGTGAGTGCAGGTTGTCCCTGTGAGGAGACGGGGGCGTCAGGACACATTGCCTGTTTTCGTACCCCCCCCCCCTCTGTCCCCCAGTAGCGTGATCTTTGTCCCGGGGGTAGTTTGGTTATTTTGAGTCCCCCAAGAGGGACTCCAACGAAGGCGCCATCCGTATTTGGAGCCCACGAGGTTCAGGGGGCATTTGTCTATGTCGAGTCCCCCGAGAGGGACTCCCCGAAGGCGCCATTTTGTTACTGGAGCCCCCGAAGCTCCTAAGGGCCCAGTTGTCCATTCCTCGAGCCCACGAGGTGCCCACTTGTGTTTGGCCCATTGGTGATTCAGCTGCCCAGCACTTAGTGGGCAGCTGCTACGTTTAGGCTGAGAACTCTCGCGCAGTTCTCCTTTGGCTGCCTGCGTAGCCTGCCCTGACTTTGCTGGACAGAGGGCATGTGAGCCCCTGCGAGGCCAGGTTGGCCTGGGGTCCGTGTTATAATGTTTTGGCGCAGATGTTTTGCCTACCTAATGTGATTTATGCAATGCTTTTGCCCTTGCCTCTAACAATGTCTTTTTATATCTAGGAGGTTGTTTGCCCTAGTATAGTGATGTTAGAGGAATCATGGTGCCCTACGTGATGTTTGCCTAAGGTGTGTTAGGATTATGTAGGTGATACTTACCTGTTACCAGTGAGTACTGGTTGTGTGTTACATGTGCTATTTTGGTACTACAGTTATGATATGTTCTAAGTGCTAGTTCTAAAAGTGATTATCCCTGACAGCGGTCCAGGTGGCCCTGTCCCATGTAAATAATCCCCTGTACATTCTGCCCGTGCCCATGGCACCTTGTAAAGTATATGTTTATTATCTAACGTTTGTGGGTATAATACAAAGACTATTTTTTATATATACCCTTGTGTGGAGTTTCCTTTGTGGTGGGCCTTGGGTGTTGCTGCTGGGTGCGCGCGCAAACGCTTTACACATTGCCTCCGGGATAAGCCTGTCTGCTCGTGCCAAGCTACCAGGGAGTGAGCAGGGGTTATCTTGGCGTGTGACTCCCTTGCCCTGACTAGAGTGGTGGTTTCTGCCTGGCTTTGGCGCAAGCCTTAGCCAACCAGAAATCCCATTTCTAACAGGACCCAATCAGAATAAATATTAAGATGGCCTGAGTACTTTAGTGCCTAAAAGAGTCGGTGACAGGCTGCATGCAAACAAATCTTATATGCTACATTCTGCTGTAAACAGAGCAGAGTGAGTCCCACAGAAGGACTGTCCTCAGCAATATAATTTGTGCACAAAGGGGAAGACGATTGGTTGGGGTCCTATGAGACAAAATCTCCCTTTTCGATCGTTCGAACCTCAGTTGGATAAGGAAAGCAGAGATGTGTTACTGAAAGTGTAGACTAGGGTTTCGCCGACAATCAGATACTTCGGCTGTGCCATAAACAATAATTCTGATGGCAACCAAAGTGTCATAAGAAACAAAAGAAAACCTGGTGGTAGGATGTAGAACCACCTTCAGTGTCATTTGCGCTGCACACACATCTTTCCATAGGGCCAGGCTTGAACTGCTTTAGATCAAACTGACAAATTATATCCCATCGCCCAGACTACTAATCAACTGAACAAAAGGCACAGATCACATTTGTTCTAAATATCATGCAAATCCCATTGTTTGGGGAAACACAAGAGTCATCATTGATCAACTAACCCGTATGGACGCACTCAGTCTCAAGAGCAACACAAGTAACTAACAATCTATGAACACCAAATAACCCTACACGACTCGCCCTCAAAATGCAGAACCGCAAAATACAAACCTGCTTTTTGGGTCAGTTTCTTTTCTTTCAAACTGTGTACATGAAACATCAGTAAATACTGAGAAGAGGGCATGATGGGTGCAAGGGATGATCCTATACAGGACGAGATTAGTTGATGGATTTAAGAGTACCAATAACATATGCATAGCTTGTGCGTCACAGGGCCCCTTCTTAAATACCAATATAACAATACCTCTGCATAAGAGAATCCCTTTCTTCAACACAGGGTTAGCAATCTCTGCCTGGAGTCTAGAGTTAGCATTTTCTGGGATGAATGAAATATTCCAACAAGCATGCAACGACTGAGATGCTACTTAGCCAGGGTGGGACCTACAGCAAGTGAAGACCTTGATTAGTTGAATAAAACAGACAAGTTTCATACAGACAAAACGTCAGTACGTTCCATCCAGCCATAACGTAGAAAATGCTTTATACCTTAAATCATAAATTAGAAAACAGTCTGTTAAAAATCCAAATAAGATATGTAGCTCGTCGGACAACAAAACAACTCCCCTGTGGTATATTTCGCATAGACTTCAAGTTCTTCACATATGTCATTGGCCAAGAATCATAACCTACCTCCCCCTTAATAGTATTATTGATCAACAGGGCCTGTACATCGCCAAATCTGCTATTAAGTAAATGCCAATAAGGAGGAGACTACCTCTTTGTCCAGAAAGTCATGGGTTCAAAGAGATTCTATGGAAAAACATTCAAACCTCGCAGCTATTTGATCAATCAAGGTTTCTTTCCTGATGAAAGATCAGTGTGGATTACTTTTGCAGACCTCATAGGCACAATACGAGTTTTACATTAAGAATATGGGGTAACCAAATGGCCAAAGATGAACCAACCAAACACATATAATTATGGAAGTAATCTAGGAGAGCGGGTTTCTGTATCCATTCATCCTTGCTAGAGAATTAAGTCTACATTTGCAAGAATAAATGCAAGCACGAATGTAAGGCTCAAATGGTTACATATAGCTTGTTCCACAAACAAGGACTTTGGGCCTATGGATTAGAGGAACGTGCCCAAACACCCTAATCATAAACCAGTTTCTCCAGGTTCAAAAAATGCCATTTTACTGCCTTCACTAGTCCAAGACCAACATTCTGCAGAGCCACGAAGGCAAGGTAAGAATCCTCGTTCAAAGAGATAATGTTTTATCTTGCATTTCACACCATATGAGACAAATGAGTGAGAAGACAAGCAGGGAGTTCCCGGCCACAGGAGAGGATGTCTATAAGGTACTTTACTTATTCCTGGAAAAAGGTAGGAGCAAAGTAGGATTTCTTGATGCCTTGTTAAATTCCTCTAAGAATGTAGATTTTGAACAAAGACTTCTGTGCTTCCTTGACTTGTCGCAGACAGTAGTGGCCGGGCAAACAAGACCCACGTTCATTAGAGGTTGGAGATGGCGTCAGACACAAATGAGTCTGACAGACTACCTGAATTACTTTGATAAAAGAATGAAATACGTTCATCAGCTGCAGTTTATAAGCTTGAATATAGGTTTTCACATGCTGTACATAATTCCGCCATCTAGTGGTTGGGTTTGGAATAGTATCTTGTTTTTCTCAAAATTAAAATTGTAACAGATGTATTGTATTGTAATTGCATTTATATAGCGCTTCCTACCCCCGACAGTCAGTAGCAAAGTTGCTTTGTATTGCCTAACCTATTAGTGCAAGAGAAAGAAAAGCTGTTTATTTGCTATTTTCACATGGTTGAGTACGATCCATGTGGTAATAGCAGGCTTAGTAAAGCATTATCTGTGTATGCAGTAAAAAGGTACATCTTTTAGTTTCATGATTTTCCGTTTCTTAGTGTCCCTTTAACATTAAATCTGTACAGTGATTTCAAATTAGTGACTGTGGGTTTGAAAGAATGGTAATCGTTTCACAGTAAAGCTAATCTGAAAAAAGAACACAATCTTGGCAACAATTTGAGGTAGGTTCCTAGGCAAAACCTGTCCTGGTGCATAAATATAAGGTATTCATTAATATCAGTGAAGTATGTCTTTTAAAACACCATAGAATTTTAGGATAACTGCAGATTTTAAAAACGCAAAAATAAAGCATACTTGTATAACGGTCTAATAGAGAAGGCTCAGCAAACAAAAATCTTGAAACCGTGCTTCCACTTTGCAGTTTATTATAATTTTGTTATAAAATCTCGCTGCTTTAGGGCCATCCATACATACCTTTTCTAGAAAATGTAATTATAATATTCCTACTCCCATCCCAGCTTTATTTTTTCCAAAAATTAAGTTTGCCTGCCTCAGATGTTAGATTTAGGCTCCTCAAGCCAATCTCCCTGCTCCGATTCACAGTGAAGGTACTGGAAAAGATCAACAATCAGCTCATGACACACCTGGAGCAGAACCAGCTAATCAACGCCTTCCAATCCGGATTCCCCAGCAATTACAGCACCGAAACCACCCTGATCGCAGCCAACGGCATCTAAACCCACTTAGACCAAGGAGAAACAGCAGCTTTTATCCTCCTCGACCTCTTCACAGCCTTTGACACCGAATCCCACCACACATTGATTGAAAGACTCCACCACATCGGCATCCAAGTGAATGTGCTCAGATGGATCCCCACCCAAGGAGATCACCTGAGGTGTACACAAAGGATCATCTCTCAGCTCCGCACTTTTCAATGCATATATGACCCCGCAGGCCAACATAGTCGGATCCCACAGTATCAACATAATTTCCTACGCAGATGACACTCAACTCATCCTCTCATTCACCGACGACCCAACCACCACCAGAACCATCTTCCACAGATGCATGACCAATATCACCGACTGGATGAAGAACAACTGCCTGCAGCTGAACACAGACAAGACAGAAGTACTGATCTTTGGCAACAGAAGAAACACATGGAATGGCTACTGGTGGCCATCAGACCTAGGACACGCACTCACTCCCTCCAACCACACCAGAGACCTCAGTATCATCATTGACAACAAGCTCAACATGAAATAATGCCGTCTTATCCACCTGCGTCCTCACTCTGTGCATGCTATGTAAAATCTTCAAGGAGCTACCCATACACATGAGACACACAGTGACAAACGCCCTCATCACCAGCCGACTAGACTAGGGCAATGCCCTCTACGCACGAATCGGCGCACACCTTCTACAGAAACTTCAGACCATACAGAACGCCGCAGCCATACTCATCCTTTGCCTTCCCAGACAAATCCACTTCACACCCCACCTCAGGAAACTCCACTGCCTGCCTGTACAGAAGAGCTCTACACAACCAAGGACCCACCTAGATTAACCACCACCTAATCTTTCACCAAGCATCGAAAAGACTACGCTAAGACTCCCTTTCACTTGCCTTTACTCCCCAGATCTACTGAAGCAGAAGTATGGGAGTGGAGGACGCTCCTTCACCCACATCTCCGCAAAGACCTGGAATAGCCTCCTCATGCCTCTCTGGACCATCACCTCACTTCCAGAATTCCGAATGGCCCTCAAGACCTGGCTGTTCGAATAAGCATCCGGGGCCTGCAAGAACCTGGATACTCTATCGGGTAAATTATCCTCACTTTATAAATCCTGGTTGATTGATTGATCAATCAAGCCCAAGTAGTTCAGATGCAGACCAGTTCAACAGCTGACTAACAAGCACGGATACCCAGGCATACCTGCTGGGCTTGATACCAAAGAAATCGCTGTAATCTGTATCCTAACAGCAGATCAACACTGGGAAGTCCTTAATTCCTTATTTGCCCACACCCAATGTCAGCTTTAACTCAACTGTGCAAAAACACACATGTTCTGTGCACACAATCATCCATTCCAAAAAAGATGTGCAAGAATTCAGGTATAAATGCTGCAACACAATACTGGGCATTCCACAAGGTGCAACCAACCCCAGACATTTCAAGTACCGGTCACTGTATCTAAAATTATTATTCCCTGCTACCTGATGCTAATACTTCGACGACTGAAGCCCCCAGGATGCTGGCAATTTCGAGAATCCTTTCCTTTTCTGGTACACAGTTATGTTATGTTATTTGTTTTTTTTATAGCGCTTGGCTACTCCATAGAGTGTCCCGTCGCTTTTATTGACGAACCAGTAAAAGATAAAAATACAACACAGTAAAAAACAGACCAAGGATAAGAAGAACAGGAGCCACCTAAAGGGCAAAAAGCCAAGTTTTAAGGCCCTTCCTAAAGTTTAACAGATTAGGGGTAGAGCGTAATGCAAGGGGCAAAGTATTCCAAAGCTGTGGCGCCAGCAGCCTAAAAGAGCGATCTCCAATCCGGGCACAGACAGACCTCAATATTAGCCCACAACCGATTAAGCTTCTGGTCCTAGCCTGCTTAGGATGGACGTATTTAGCAACAAATTTCTAACTAGTTCACCTGAAAACAAAATGACTGAAAAATATCCGGGTCTTGATCCAAATAAAATCTTTCAAAGGTAAACACATAACCAAAAACTCTACTGAAAAGTAGGGCGGAGATTACGCTTTATCATCTGGTATAATTCACAACAATCCCATCTCCAGAGAGGCAACAGTTTTTAAAATAGGAGTTCAGGGGCAGTGAAAAAGGAATGTGATAGAGTTAACTGTGTGGAAGCAAACATCATAAAAGCGCACAGTCTGGGACCGGACCATTGCAGGCATCACATGCAAGACTAACCTGGCCAAGAGAGGCCATTGAGGACAACAGCTCAACTAAGGGTTCTACAGATTCAAATGATTGGTTGCTTAATTAATCCTGCCTTAATATTATAATATTATGTTATCGGATAAACTTCTAAAAGTCCGCAATGACGCAACTGGCTATAGAATTCCATCTTTTCAAAATGCCTTCTTAGCATGTTTACAGAGCATGAAACACAAGGGATTCTGAGGACCTGAGAAAGGACCAGAGCCTCATGTGATAAAGCAATGAACACCCAAATACAAGATGTGGAAGCATTCTTTATTTAAGAAACTATGGCTGAATGGTCAGAAGTCAACGATTTGCTTAGCAATAGTATGATTTGCTTACCACTAGAATAAAATTTAAAAAAAAACAATGTTTGACCACCATGGCGAGACGCTCAAGTTCAATAGCATTTTCTGCAGTAGCAAACATACATGTCAAAAAAGTAGTTTAGTCTAAAAAACTGTAGCTTATTAATGTAATACCAAAATCATGCCAGATTTAAAGAGACTATACTTTAGAAGGATTTGTGACATGTGATAAACATTTAGGCTGATTCATAGGAATACCTGATACAGCTTTATGGATAACTCCACAGAGGGCCTGAAATCAAGCTTGATACAGAAAACAGAAAATGCAACAGATACTGCACGAACCTAAGTATATAATGATTACTCTTATATCAAAGTAAAAGATTAAAGGAAAACCCAGTGGATAAAACTGAAGGCTATCCTGATCTGACAAATGCAATATTGGCCCATAGTATACACGGAAAGGAAAGCAGACCACAACAATAGAAGATTATTAACAGCAGAATATTCAACCAGGAAAAATATTTTCTGGCTTTTCGAAATCCATTTTTTGACACAGGATTCGGACGGATCAATCTGGTTAAAAGCCTTTGCCTGAAGGACACTGGGGTGCACGTAAGGGCTCCTCTAAATACCTTGTACTGACCATAATGTAATTATCTGTTGCAAGAGGTTAGAGGAGGCACAACTTACAAATGTTGCTGAACTACCGCCTCTAAGAGCCTAGCTTGAATTGCGTGTCTATGATATTTCTTTATTCTTTGTTAATGAACAAATAACACTGAATTCCTCTTTACTGAAATCTAGTACTTGCTGATTTAGTAACAATTACCTCTACTAGATCACTCAATCATTCTGTAATGCTGGAAGGTGAATACTTAGTTAACTGATTAGTGAAGTCTGAGGGTCAATTCCCAAGGAGTTGTGCTTCCAAAAATTGGGCCTTTGGTCTCGGTCATACTTGCTTCTCATTCGAAAAACACAGTTAATCTACTCTATGGACTTGAAATGTATTTCTAAAGAATACAATTTTGAGGCATTGCCCGATGACCTGATGCCAAAACAAATGTGTGCAAGCTTCTTGTTTCCCACACACTCGCTCTGACAATTTTCCTGAGTGAACTTGGAATTCCTCTAGCTGCCTCCACCGATTACCAAGGCTTTACTGTTGGAGATTTTTGGGATTCAACTAAAAATGAGATAGATCTCTTTTCTTCTGTGAATGAATTATGTCCAGTGACCTGCAAAAATAGGCAAGTGAAGCTTTCCTCTTTGACAGACTACGCAATTTCTTTGAGCAGTAAGTAAGATTTCCCTAGAAGATTTCCCTAGACCTCACACAATTATGCAACAGCCCGACCCACGTGAAAGGCTCCATCCTCGACCTCATCATCGCCAAAGAGGGCGCTATTCAACTTGAGGCTATTCAACCCTGTGACTGGTCAGACCATCATATTGTTACATTTCACATCAATGAAAAAGTCAAACTCAACTCTGTTCAACCCACCAGACCTAAAGTCTGGAAAAGAGACCTGAAAAGACTCAACCCATTATCCTTACCTCAGAACTGTCGCGACCTCCTACTCCCCCCTACTGGCGTTACAGATGTCCAATCTCTGACTGACCACTATCTTAGTGCAGTGACCTCAATAATTAATGAGGCTGCTCCCATGCAGCTAAAAAGAGTCCCCGCTAAAATCTCCAAACCATGGTACGACGGGAGTCTCAATGAAGATAGACGAGCCATGAGACTGGCAGAGCGCACCTGGAGGACAGCTCCCTCTGCACTACACCTAAAAACCCTGAAGACAAAGAGAAACGCCTACTTCAGGAAAATATAGCGCTCGAAAGCAAACTTTTTCAGCCTCCAGCTTGACCAAGCAAAAAACCGCCCTAGAAAACTGTTTGAGTTAATCGGAACACAAGCCAAGGAACAACCCCAACCTCTCAGTACCTTGCACGAAGCACCCTCATGTGATGACTTCGCCACTTTCTTTACCCAAAAAACTGACAACATAAAGAATGACCTCGGCGCGGACGCAAGACTCCACAGCACTCTCAATTGCATAACACCCACCGAACCTAAAAACAATGCAACTTGGTCAACCTTTGAAACCTACTCCGAAGAAGAAATAGGCAAACTGCTCAGCACCTTGAAACCTTCCAATCACCTCTCGGATCCCCTCCCTGCCAACGCTGTCAAAGATTTCATCCCACTGCTCCTTCCCCTCTGGACTAAAATCATCAACAGCTCGCTCCAAGAAGGAACTTTCCCTGACTCCCTCAAAATTGGACAAGTCACACCTTTGCTAAAGAAACCTACTGCCGACCCATCCGACTTAAACAACTACCGTCCCATTACCAATATTCCCACTCTCGCCAAATTACTGGAAAAATGCGCTCAACTACAACTGACTAAACATATTGACCGGTTTGATCTCCTCAACCCGCATCAATCAGGTTTCCGTGCAGGACACAGCACTGAATCAGCTATGACGCACATAATTGACGACGCCCTTCAAATTCTAGATCAAGGTGATACCTGCCTCTTCATCCTGCTTGATCTCTCTTCAGCATTCGACACTGTCAAACACGAGAAGTTACTCGAGCTTCTGAGCACAAGAATGGGTCTTTCTGGGACTGTTCTCAAGTGGTTCACCTCCTTTTTACACAACAGGTCGCAGAAATTCAAGAGTAACAACCGGATGTCCTCTCCAATACCTGTATCGTTAGGCGTCCCACAAGGATCTTCCCTATCACCAACCCTGTTCAACCTAGTTATGGAACCTTTCACCACCTTGCTCCAAGCATCCAATGTACTCTTTCACATGTACGCAGATGACACCCAACTATATCTCAAATTACAATCCCCCAACGACATTTTACTACTGAACTCTACGATCAGAAGCACCCAAGCCTGGCTTGCTGATAATCATCTCAAACTCAATGCTCTGAAAACAGAATTCCTGCTGATCTCACCCCCGGCGAAGATCCCCATCACGCAAACCTGGCTTAAACAGTTAACTGCACTCAATGTCCAACCCATCATAGTGGACTCAGCGAAATCTTTAGGCATAACCCTCGACTCCAACCTTAACATGCAACATCATATCAGCAAGGCTACTAAGGGAGCGAACTTCCAAATCAATACACTGAGGAAGCTTAAACCCTTCCTGCCAGCCAAAGACTTCCAAACTGCAGTACAAGCTCTAGTTATCCCTCGAATTGAATACGGCAGCGCCGCCCTTTGCGGTCTCCCGTTAACCAGCACTGCACCCCTAAGAGCCTCTCTAAACGCTGCAGCCAGACTCATCACTGGATCAAAAAAACACTCACACATCACCCCTGATCTGAAAACACTGGACTGGCTGCCTTTTGAAGCCAGAATACATCTGAAAATCGCCTGCATGACACACAAGGCTCTACACCTGAGCTCTCCCAGATACCTCACTCAGAAGCTGTCAATCTCTGGCGGCTCTAGAATCACTAGAGGCACAGACAATCTTCTGCTAAAACCTCGAAGATTCCGGAAGGTAAAAACATATAAACGCTCTCTCTCAGGAATGGCACCCAGGATCTGGAACTCACTCCCCCCTGAAACCAGGCTCATCTCCTCCTTCACTCTTTTTAAGAAAGAAGTAAAAGCCATTTTTATGGCCAAATACACTTGACCGATTAGCGTGGTTTTCGGAAGACCCTACTCCGACCTGTATTACTTTGCTCAAACTCTATGCATGTATGAACATGTATGATTATGTATTTCACCTGAATTATTGTTGCTACTACCATCTACGCACACATTTAAATCGCTGTTCGAACTTTATGACTATGTATCTCACCTGTATTATCGATGCTACTGACTATCTATGCACACATTTAACTGTTATATTTGTATTATTGATGTGTTGTTCTACCTATGTGTAACCCCAATCTCTTGCTGGCATTCCCAGCCGTGTAAAGCGCTCTGATATCTGCAAAGATCCTGTTCGCGCTATATAAAACGTTCAAAATAAAATAAATAAATAAATAAACCAATCATTGTGCCCTGCTGCTGTACGCGGTTACAACGTTTAGTCAGCCTGCAGTATTTCAATGGCGGATTATAGTTCGTGTTTTGGTGTCCTACAGCCAATTTGCTAGTGATTTAGGGTGGGTTTAAGGTGTTTCGCTATAAGGATACTGATTTCAGCTAATCAAACCATGTCTGATGGTTTCACTCGAATTTTGCTGCATAGATATTATGCTCCTCATTGTAATCTTTTCTGTTTTAAACCGCTTTTGCACCTCAGCAAACAAGCATGCTACACTTGCAGCAACGCTCTGCTTCCAATGTGTGACTATCAACTGTCTAGTGAGTAGCGCAACTAAGTCTAGGAACCTACTGCTGTGTCTATTTTCTTTGCTCTGGTCATTAGACCGAGGAGGTGAACCTTTGAGTTCATCAGTTGTCTCCTGCCAATTGGTTCAGTCATGTCATGGATCACAGATTTTTAGTGGTCTGTCAATCACGGTCATGCTCAAACCTGCATCAGCCTCCTGATGTCTATGGAAAAAGTCCCAAACTACCCGATACATCTTCCCCAGTTTCCTGTGTATCAGGTACTTTCTGGGTGCAAAACTGTACTGTGAAAGACTAATGCAGGCATTCCTTGATATTTTCAGTGTCTACGCCAATTCTGCCTCCCATTATTTATCTGTCAGTTTGTTTTCCAGGTTTACTGACCAGAATGCCAAGATCTCTTTTGATTGTGTCAGTAGGATATGGCAGGCAAGATAACTTTCCGCCTCTTATGGCCTTCTGTAAGTAGCATGTGTAATGTTCAATGTACGGTTGGTTTCACATCATCATTCTTCCAAACTTTTTAGAGAAGCCCAGATAATGATCCATAATCTAAGAAGTGATCCATTGTTGCACTGTATTTAATTACTGTGTTTGTACTAGTTTTAATGGTGCTGTATAAGTTTCCCATTGTCTCCAACCCCGTTGTTTATCACAACATCAATGAGCTCAACTGTCTCGCTGCTGAGGTGTCAACTAAGCTACACATTTGAAGCTCTGGGTCGTACACTACAGTCATGCTGTAGAAAATTGGCAGTGATCAGTGTTCGCATTTAACTGAAGCCATCTTGTTTTCGGAAGCCATTTTGTCTGCCATGTGCTCACCATGTGCTCTTTCCTTCTTCACTGTTGTTTACCCTTGTGCTCTGCCTAGAGGACTAGCTATACTTAAATTCTACCACTCTGCACATGCGCAGAGGAATCTGTAACTGTTCATACATATGCTTTAGTCTGTAACTGTCAGGTTGATTTTACCGGAGTGCTACTGCTAGCTCCTCCCTTACTGTTGACTGTGCATTTCCGTATGAGATTTATGTACGTAACTCTCCTATGTGTGTTTGTACCGTCTTCTTTTAAGCTCCTGTGTGGGTATTAAAGACCCATGGTTCTTCTACTCCTTGTGCTAGTTCATACACTACAGAAGGGTGCTGTGTGAATGTAGTTCCACCTCATGAGGTTTAATAAACATTTCTCTTAACCTTTCAGTTTCCGTGCCAACTTCTATTTACTTGTCTGAGGACTTGCTTGCAGAGAAGGGCGAACCCCTAGCACTGGTAGGCCTGGCTGAGGCCCACCTATACAATGCCCACTGTCATGAGGCACTGGTAATTTTGCTTCTCTGAGCAATGCAGGTATACTCCTCCTCTGGGTTCTGTCACCCAAGGGCAGTTCCGCTAGATTGCCCCTGTCACCTCTCGGTTTAAGGTTTCCCCTCCATGTTTTGGAGGCGGTTTGAGACAGCCAATTAGCCAACCATTGCAGCAGCGCTGCTATATAATAAAGTTCAACATCTGCCACTCCAAGCATTTACAGACATCATCAACATCTGCAGAACAACCCAGCGGCTCCCTACAAAGGATATTAGTATCAGGTTCAATTTTCTGCACAATGCTGTCAGCAAAGACAAAGGCATTGGTGCAAAGTAGTTCAGCAGTCGTGGCAGTGCCATCATTTCTGTTAGCATACCTCTACTCCTCTCTGATAACTGCAGCTTCTCCAGAAAAAAACACAACCCATTTAGGCAGCTATAGCCACTTTCATGTTCACTGCCATCACATCCATTCCTTTAAGCTTGGACTCCGAGAAAATGTGTCAAGTTCCTATTGCAGTTAGATGTGTTACAATGTGCTTTACAGGGAATATGCACGATTCTCTCCAGTTCACTTTCAGACCAAACATACTGCCAACTAATTGTAATGCCTACAAAGTCAGACCCAAACCTGTGCGTGCATCTTTTACATTTGTTAGAATGCCATGGGCATATATTGAAATGGTGTGCGTTGTGCCAGATATTGGCAAACAAATGTTGCTACCTGTGCCTCTGAATAAACTAGCTAATGGTTCTATTGCCACTGCAAACAACAATAAGAACAAGGGAGACCCCTACTGTGTCGCTCTTCCTACCATATAGGTGTTGGATAGCAATCGGCCAATATGCACTCGGACTGTGGTACTAGCGCAAGTAAAGTAATCTAGTGATTTCCATCTTACTGTATCAAATGCTTTCACTACATCTACTGCCAAGACCATGGTAGTTTCTCTGAGTATTTTAATTTGCCAAAGACTAAGAATAGTCTGCAAGCATTTTGGGTGCTACTGGATCTGGGAATAATTGATAGGGTGCATTTCTTCAAGGGTTATTATTACTATGTAGTTAACCAGAATCTAGTTTAGTATTTTATAATCAGTAATAAATATGGATCAGGCTATGTTTTACTAACTGTAGAAAATCACCTTGTGGTTTGAGGAGCAGAACTAGGTCTACCTTGCACAGAGTTGCAGAGCATGCCCTGTGATTTTGTTTCTTCAGCGATCACAACAAGACGTGTGCTAAGATATCCGATTAGGCTGAATAAAAAAATGCAGAGTACTCCATCTCTGCCTGGTGTCTGTTAATTCACGAATCTATTGATTGCCCATTTGATTTATTTCTCTGCGATTGGCGAGTCTAACATATCTCTCTGTTGCCTGGTCCGCTTGGAGGTGCACATTCTAAAAACTGTCGGACACCGATTTATCGTCTACTGTGTCATTGTTGGACAGGCCACGTGAAGGGCTTGCTTCCTCCCCACATGACAAGGCCCGAGCCATGCCCTCCAGGTGTTACCCACAGAATCAACCCGCACCCCGTCTCATACGGGACTCCTGCCCCCGGACATCTCTGCATCATGGGGCCGAATCACTACCGGCTCCCTCGCCCGGCCGCCATCTTGGACACTGCACCACGAGGCCGCGTGGCCTCAGATCGACCCTAACCCTGGGCCTGGCCAGGCCCCGACATCTCGGCACCACCATCCACCCAGGAGGTGAGCGGCCCACTTGGCAGGTCAATGGGAGAAAGAAGTGTCGATGGCTCTCCCCCGCCAGGTGCCGATCGCCCCCAGCTCCCCCGGGCGCTGGCTCCACCCCCCTGCTGGGTGTCTGGACTCGCTCATCCCGGACCTCCCGACCTCCAAGTGCGAGGGTCCGGACATCAAAGGACGCCAGACCTATAACTGGGGCAGCTCCAGAGCAGGAAGGCAGTTGTATCCTGGAGTCGAGAGACACCGTGAAGAACTCATCCTTGACGGACTACTGGCGCTGCCGTAGCCCTGCCTTGTGAACTATGGTCCTGCCTGCTGGCGCTGCCGCATACCTTCTGAACCCTTCATCTTCACCGGGACCTGCTGGCGCCGCCGCGGACCGTCGCTACCTACGATCATCTCGGGACCTGCTGGCTCCGCCGCGGCCCGACCATCTGAGAACGCCGAGCTCGAGGATTGTGAGCTATCCATCTTATCATCGCATCTACCAGATTGGTAACAAGACTGTCCCGCTACCCCCTTTCCGCCCAAGAGACTAAGAATCGAGGGGACCCCTGAGTCCAGACCTCCTTGTACCATTCTACCGTACTTAAAGTTTGCCTATAAAGAACGTTAACCCTTATCCTTGTGTGGTGTACGTCTGTGGGGGGGAAGTTATTCGTCTGTACGATCGCTGGAGACGGCTCTCCCCGGAGACCTCTCCTCTTGTCCTCGGCCGACCCTCCCGGTCCGTCTAACATTGGTGGCCAGCGGCGCGATCCGAATCAACGCGTAAACGTACAGAGAGTAGCTCACCCCACGACAAAACCACAATGACAACCAAAGAGAGCGGATCCACCGAGAAATTCCAGATGGAGAAATTGGAAGAATACAGCCATCTTGATTTGAAACAATTCTGCATTGAACTAGGCATTGCTACCACCGGTCTGAGTACGAAAGACGATTTCAAGCACGCCATTGAGTCATGGGCAGAAACCGGGGCCGCCAGACCCCCGGACCAAAATGTCGCAGCATCGGAGAGGAGCACCACGGCTCCCGAGGAGCGAAGAACGGGTCTCTCGCAGGAAGAGATCCAAGAGAGAGAAAAAAACAGACTACATGAGTTAGAAATGGCCCGGCTCAAAATGGACGGTGAACTCAAATTAGCCGAACATAGAACATCTGCGGCTCCGAGAAGAACGAGAAGAAAAGCAGAGACAAAGAGAACTCGAAGAAAAGAGACTAGCGTATGAACACGAGCGCAAGCTAGCGGAAATAGACTTACGAAAGCAGAACAAAGATCTGGGGGTGCCCGAGCAACTGCGCACTCCCGGAGTGACAGAAAAGAAAGTACACATCCCCAAGGATGTCGTTCGAGAGTATTTCCGAGATGACGACATACAACAGTGGTTCAAGGCCTACGAGATCGCCATGACCTCCCACAGGATCGATCGAAGTGACTGGAGAGCCGGTCTATGGGGGAGGTTCGTCAATGAGGGCCGCGATGCCCTGTTACAGCTCCCAGACCATCTGATGACCTCCTATGACCACATGAAGGCTGCCCTCCTCACCCGATATGGACTCACACCCGAAATGTACCGCCAGAGGTTCCGAGACTGCACCCGGATCCCGGGTACAACTTGGGTGGAGTATGTAAACTATTTCAGCCGAGCCTTCGAGGGGTGGATCAAGGGGAGCAAGGTAACAACCTACGAGCAACTTTTTAATCTCATGGTGTGGGAGCACCTCTCTAACAACTGCTTCGTCGAGCTCAGGCAGCACCTCCTCGACAGCAAATTGACAGATCCACGGCAGCTCGCCGCCGAGGCTGACCGGTGGGAGATTACCCGAGTGAGCCGGAATGGGCCGCACGAACAGAACCAAAACCACCAAGGTCAGCACCGTCCCCGAGGAGGAGGCGGCGGCCAGGGACGAGGAAAAGACACCGCCCCGGCCGCTTCCGCTGCCAGCACCCCGCCCCCGGCCAACCGGGGCAACCCCCCGGTGCGCCCGGGGTACAGAGCCAATGTCACGTGTCACCGATGCCAGCGAGTCGGCCACTACGCAAATGACCCGAACTGTCCTCAGAATCAGACTCCGAGACCCCGCCAGATGGCTGCCGCCGCCCTGGGGGAAGAACAAATCTCCGAAGAGCAAGAGGAATGCGAGCAAGAACAACCGGAGTGGGAGCCGGCCGCCATGGTTCTAGCGTGCCTAGGGGGAAGAGACATGGTCCCGCGGGCTCCCCTACCCGCCAACACCAGAAAATATAGTCAGTGGGTGAACATTAATGGGCGCAGGGCCGAAGCCCTACGTGACACAGGGGCCAGTGTGACAGCCGTCCGCTGTCACCTGGTGACCCCAGAACAGATACTGCCGAACATTCTCTGCCCTGTCCGTTCAGCCGACAATTCCGAGAGTCTGTGTCGGATGGCCTGCGTCCCCTTCGAATGGGGGGGGGGGGGGGGAGTCTCCGGCATGTTAAAGGTGACGGTCCGAGACGATGCCCCCGTGGACTGTCTCCTGGGGAATGATCTTGAGAGTTCCCCGTGGGCCGCCGTAGACAGAAGAGAGCACCTGGGGATGTTGGGCCTCCCGGACTGGGCGTGCGTAACCACCCGGTCCATGGCTGCCCGTACCATCCCCCGACCCGAAGAACCTGAATGGCCAGCACCTCCTCCCCCGGTCGCTCCAGTAGAAGACACCGACCGTGCCGACCCCCCAGGGCAAACCCCCGAAGGGCTCGCTCAGCTCCAGGACCTTCCCAACCTGGCTCAGTGGCGTCAGGAAGGAGGGCCCACCCAGGAACAGTTCCGTCAAGAGCAGAAGACCTGTCCCTCCCTCGAGGGACTCCGCCAGCAAGCCCTTGCCCAGAGCGCAGGGGGCACCACCGGAGGCCATTGGATCTATTGGGACAACAACCTGTTGTACAGTGAACAGAGAATCGCGGAGTTAGGGGCTAGTCGAGTGCTAGTGGTGCCCCTCCGCTTTAGAGACTTCTTGCTAAACTTGGCCCACGATGTCCCCCTGGCTGGTCACCTGGGTCAAGACAAAACCTACAGTCGCCTGGTGACCCACTTTTTCTGGCCCAAGATGAGAAACGACGTCCTCAACCACTGCCAGTCCTGCCCCACGTGCCAGGCCAGCGGGAAGAGCGGCTGCAAACGTAAAGCACCTCTGCAACCCTTCCCAGTTGTCACCACCCCGTTCGAGAGGGTGGGAATAGACATTGTGGGGCCCCTGGACCCCCGTACAGCACAAGGACATCGGTTCATCCTGGTACTGGTGGACCACGCCACCCGCTACCCCGAGGCTGTTCCCCTGCGAACTGTGACAGCCCCGGTGGTCGGCCGGGCCTTGATGGGGATCTTCTCCCGGGTGGGCTTTCCCCGAGAAGTCGTCAGCGACAGAGGCCCGAACTTTATTTCCAAATACATGAAGTCCCTCTGGCAACAGTGCAGGGTCACCTACCGATTCACGACCCCCTATCACCCTCAAGGAAACGGACTAGTCGAGCGGTTTAACCGCACGCTCAAAGGGATGATTGGGGGGTTAGAAGAGCCCCTCCGTCGCCAGTGGGATGTGCTACTGCCGTGCCTCCTCTTTGCATATCGGGAAGTCCCCCAGAAGTCCCTTGGCTTCAGCCCGTTCGAACTCTTATACGGACACCCTGTGCGAGGGCCCCTCAGCCTAGTCAAAGAAGGTTGGGAGATGCCCCCTCTGAAGACCCCTCCAGATGTCTTCAAGTACCTCCTGACCCTACGCAACCAGACCAGGCGGTTCAGAGAAATGGCGAAAGCGAATCTTGAAGCCAGTCAGGAGGACATGAAGAAGTGGTACGATCAAAATGCCTCCTCCATCGAATTCGAACCTGGCCAACAAGTGTGGGTAATGTCCCCCACCGAACTGTGCGCCTTACAAGACAAGTGGACGGGGCCCTTCAAAGTGGTCGAGCGCATGAGCCCCGTCACCTATCTCATCGATATGGAATCTTCACGGAACCCCCTCCGGATCCTCCACGCCAATAGACTAAAACCCCACTTTGTGCGCTCGGAGCTCAGCCTCCTGATGGCTACCGACAGCGGAGCCGAAGAAGACTCCGAGCCCCTCCCTGATCTCCTAAGGACCCGGGAGAAAGATGGTTCCGTGGACGGGGTCCGACTCTCAGAGGCCCTCACCCGGAGCAGCGCCAAGGCTGCCGGGACCTCCTGCTGCAGTTTGCAACTCTGTTTTCCCTCACTCCAGGGGTCACCCACTGGTGCTTGCACGACGTGGACACTGGAGACAGTCCCTCTATCCGACATCGGGCATACCGCGTACCAGATCGGGTACGGGCCTGCATCCAAGAGGAGGTGTCCAAGATGCTCACGCTCGGGGTCATCAAGCCCTCAGACAGCCCCTGGGCCAGCCCAGTGGTACTGGTCCCCAAAGCTGCCGCCCCCGGCGCCACTCCAGAGCTCCGATTCTGCGTCGACTACCGGGGCTTGAACGCTGTCGCCAGAACCGACGCTCATCCCATCCCCCGAGCAGATGAACTAATCAACCGCATGGGAGCTGCCCGCTACCTCAGCATCTTCGACCTGACAGCGGTCTACTGGCAGATCGGTCTCACACCCAGGGCCCAAGAACGATCCGCCTTTTCCACCCCTGATGGCCACTACCACTTCAAGGTCATGCCATTCGGCATGAAGAATGCCCCAGCTACTTTTCAGCGACTAGTGAACCAGGTCTTGGCGGGACTAGAGGAATTCAGCGCCGCCTACCTGGACGATATCGTTGTGTACAGCCGCCACTGGTCCGACCACCTCCACCACCTCCGAGAGGTCCTGCAGGCCCTCCAACGGGCCGGCCTCACGATCAAGGCCAGCAAATGCCAAATAGGTCAGGGGTCCGTGACCTATCTCAGACACCAAGTGGGAAGCTGTCTGGTGGCCCCTCTTCAACTCAAGATCGCTGCCATCCAGTCCTGGCAGCCCCCCATCACACAGACCGAGGTCCGCGCCTTCTTGGGGCTCACCGGCTACTACCGGCGGTTCGTGAGGGACAATGGCAGCATTGTGGGGCCCCTCACGGAACTCACGTCCAAAAATCACCCAAAGAAGGTCAACTGGACCCCAGACTGCCAAGCGGCCTTCGAGAAGTTGAAGGCCGCCATGTGCTCTGCCCCTGTGCTCCAGGCCCCCGACTACAGTCGGGAATTCATCGTCCAAACAGATGCCTCCGACCATGGCATTGGGGCAGTCCTTTCCCAGTTAAACCCCGAAGGACTTGACCAACCAGTGGCCTTCATCAGCAGACGCCTTCTGGCACGAGAACAACGCTGGAGCACCATCGAGAGAGAGGCCTTCGCAGTGGTGTGGGCCCTCAAAAAGCTCCGGCCTTATCTCTTTGGTACCCACTTCCGGGTGCAGACAGATCATCGGCCCCTGCAGTGGCTAATGCAGATGCGGGGGAAAACCCAAAACTATTGCGTTGGTCCATCTCCCTGCAGGGAATGGACTTCACTGTGGAACATCGACCTGGGCAAGACCACGCCAACGCAGATGGCCTGTCACGCTTTTTCCGCCTCGACGAAGAGAGTCCCCAACAGGATGGGTGACTCTCCCCGCCTTCAGCTGGGGGGGACGCATGTTGGACAGGCCACGTGAAGGGCTTGCTTCCTCCCCACATGACAAGGCCCGAGCCCGGCCCTCCAGGTGTTACCCACAGAATCAACCTGCACCCCGTCTCATACGGGACTCCTGCCCCCGGACATCTCTGCATCATGGGGCCGAATCACTACCGGCTCCCTCTCCCGGCCGCCATCTTGGACACTGCACCACGAGGCCGCGTGGCCTCAGATCGACCCTAACCCTGGGCCTGGCCAGGCCCCGACATCTCGGCACCACCATCCACCCAGGAGGTGAGCGGTCCACTTGGCAGGTCAATGGGAGAAAGAAGTGTCGATGGCTCTCCCCCGCCAGGTAGCGATCGCCCCCAGCTCCCCCGGGCGCTGGCTCCACCCCCCTGCCGGGTGTCTGGACTCCCTCATCCCGGACCTCCCGACCTCCAAGTGCGAGGGTCCGGACATCAAAGGACGCCAGACCTATAACTGGGGCAGCTCCAGAGCAGGAAGGCAGTTGTATCCTGGAGTCGAGAGACACCGTGAAGAACTCATCCTTGACGGACTACTGGCGCTGCCGTAGCCCTGCCTTGTGAACTATCGTCCTGCCTGCTGGCGCTGCCGCAAACCTTCTGAACCCTTCATCTTCACCGGGACCTGCTGGCGCCGCCGCGGACCGTCGCTACCTACGATCATCTCGGGACCTGCTGGCTCCGCCGCGGCCCGACCATCTGAGAACGCAGAGCTCGAGGATTGTGAGCTATCCATCTTATCATCGCATCTACCAGATTGGTAACAAGACTGTACCGCTACCCCCTTTCCGCCCAAGAGACTAAGAATCGAGGGGACCCCTGAGTCCAGACCTCCTTGTACCATTCTACCGTACTTAAAGTTTGCTTATAAAGAACGTTAACCCTTATCCTTGTGTGGTGTACGTCTGTGGGGGGGAAGTTATTTGTCTGTACGATCGCTGGAGACGGCTCTCCCCGGAGACCTCTCCTCTTGTCCTCGGCCGACCCTCCCGGTCCGTCTAACAGTCATATTACTTGTATGAGTAGAGTTTCAGCTGGTGAAAGCCTCATTGAGCTCCAGTTAGTAAAGTACTAACTCACTGTGCTCCTTCTGAACAGCTGTTATGGATAGGTCTCATGTGCTTGCCTAGGTTAGCCAAGCAAGTAGCCTGAATCATATAGCTCTTTCTGTACGGTGTCCCACCCAGGTATTGCCTACACGTTCTACGCTCTGTATCCTCTACTGCGTCACTGCATGCTTCTCCCTATTGGTATGGATTTGCTCTCTTATTAAAGAACTTCTAGGAACCAGATCCTCAAGATCTCGGATTTCGTTTTTCAAGAATGTGTTCAGCTCTGTTCTGACCCTGTGTATTGTTGAAAAGCATAGGCCCAGTATTGCCACTTTAAATGCCTTCCAATCATCTAAAATGTTTGGTGCCGGGCCCGCATTCTCTGTGAAATATTTTCTTATTTTCTCTAGTGTCATTCCCCACCATCTCGAGCCATCTGAGGCTCTGGGTCTACAGTTGCTCTGTGGGAATGATTGCAACTGACTTTCCCCGATCAGCAGGTTATGCTAAGATGGAGTATTTCCCAGGCCCTTCATGTTCACAACAGTGGTGAGCATTATTGTGGTCCATGGGAGCTTTGCTCATTCCAACGTGAAAGTCAAGTATTGGGGAGTAAAAGCAATATTCTCTTCCATTTGGGTGTCTGCTCTGCAATTCATAAAACAGGCTCCAGGTCCAGTCAGTAAAGACTTTAGCCCCCACACAGTTGAGGCGCGATGTCTGCATGTTCCCTAAACAACTGAAGTCTCCATCTAACAGCATTAACAAGTGGGCTAATTAAGCCAGGCATGTGGATCTCTCATTCAACAGTGCTTAGTCGCTATTAAGTGCATAATGCTAGCTCCTAGCATTTGTATGCAACCCAATCAACAGAGGTTATCACAATTTGCCCCTCAGTTATCATCAATTGAGAAAGGGAATCCTGCTCATACCAGGAATAGAGAAGCTCGCTTGTCGGAGAGGCAAGTCCTTCATTACCTGTTTTCTGCAAAACCCGTGAGCATTTACCTTTGCCACAGAGAATGGGTAGAGAGTGGCCGATGAGGATGTAGACGGGCTTCTGATCACTGTGCTGATCTTGTGCCCTCTGAACACCAAGGCTATTTTCACCTTATTCAGCAGGCCAGCGGTGCGTTTTATGTTCAGGCGACCACAGTTGCTATACTGCTGTTTGTTTAAATTCAGGAGCCCCGCCTTGGCTTTCGATCACCAATTTCAAACATGAGATAGGCTAATGGCAATATGCACCTTGCATGCAGGTAATCGTATCTGCTCCCAGTTAACAGCACAGGCAATCTTCAGTATACTGTATAATGCACGATGCCGGGTCACTGGCGAGGAGATCTCAAATGCACATCTTAGTCCACACATTGCTGGCCACGCAACCACCCAATCTCTGACATCAAGTTTACCACATACAGATGCTGTACAGTCTATAAAGCATGACAGTTTGACTTAGTTTCCAGGAAAGTCGAGGTTTTCTAAGGCAACCTGCCAAGATTAAAGTCCCATCTACCAAGAACGAGCCCTTATCACTGAACCTTCCACATAATGACAGACAATAATTTCTATAATGACTGGAAAAGCTGCTAATGCTGGCAAGCTACTGGAAATCATCTTCTGTGCGGATGTCTGGCACAAGAAAACAAATGGAACCACAGCTTCAATGAATAGCAGAAGTTTGACAGTGTGCATCTTTCCTACGGTGTAACAGAGGACCTCTTATAATGCACCCTTTACGTGAACAGGGTGCAGGCATAGTTGACTTTGAATAAGAAAGGGAAATTGGCTTGGCGGAATCAGAGACCCAAATGGTAAAGGACATTCTTGAAAGCCTCTCTTTGGAGAACTGAACGATGGCGTTGAAGTTTAGGGCCTAACAGAGCCCTTTGAAATTTGATTTTGGTCTGGGTTTTGTAAGTTGTCATACAGAGCTATAGATTATGACAATTATAAATAAAATAGGCTTTGGGTCCTCCCCTTTCAACCACTACCTTCCTTCGACCACCCTCTTTCAGCAATAGGCTTAAGACTTTGTCAGTCACTTCTAGGTTCAGCCAAGCAGAGTATTCATCTCTCACATGAGGCTACTAGCTGTATCCTTCCACCTCAAGTTCTTTACAACAATAGCCCGTTTAGTACTTTCTTGCTGACTTTAATGTGATTCGCTGCATGTTAGCACATTTAACCCAGATCATTTGGCTTTGCCAAGGCTTGTTTTACTGGGAAGTAAAACCTTGAAGCTGCATAAATGGAAGCCCTGTCCATAACCAGAACGAGCCAAGTAGTACATGGAGAAAACGTCCTACTTACCAATTTTGATTTCCCTCAATCTTAGTGATTTTTAACTTAGATGCTTATGGGTCAAGACTCATCACCTCACGTGAGTCATTATTATTCATTTTACTGAAAACGTGAGAGTCATTATTATTCTTTTTACTGAAAACTATATAATCAGACAAGATCACTTACAAACAAACACACATATTCCTAAAATAAAACCGTAAAACCGAATACAAAACACAATGAGCAAAAAAGAAAGACAGATCGAGCCAAGAAAAATATTTTTGAGAACGTATTTGGAATTACTGGATAATATTTTTTTAATAGTAGATTAGGGAATAAAAGGGCAATTAATTCAACAAAAATAGAAAATGTACCCCCAGAGAGGAAAAGAGATACCTCTGGTAACTGTACCAGTGTTCTTTTGCTATGAAAAAAATGGAATCGAAGATAAGAGCTGGGTTTGAAGTTTAACTTTAGAGAGGCAGTTGTAGTTACCCATCTCTCAGAAATTGATAATGTATTAAAGAAAACCCAGTTCAGGTCACTAAGTGCTGAAGACGAGCAACAGGACAATGGATAATAGAACAAACATGTTTTAAGGTCGGCACACTGTCTAACTTGCAAATTATGGTAAAATTCATTCCAGAGTTATATGTTGTATACAAGTGAAGCACCATAGGCTGGTGTAAGTTAATCTACCACTGAGACCAATGGTGACCCAAGGCTACTGGTTTCAACATCCTGAATAGGATCTAGAGTGTAGTCCCTACCAACAGAGAGAAACTATCAATCTTTTAAACTAGAGTATCAACAGCACCAGGATCAAAGATAGACAATGAGTGTCCTCATTCAACTAGGCATTGGGTTCTATGGAACGTATATCTCTGAAGAGCATAAAAGACAGAAACGAAGCAAATTATAAAGGAGATGAGAAAAATACTCATCCCTTTCGAAGAGAAAACCAAACAGGTACACAAGAATAAAACCATAAAATAAATACTAGTAGCTAGCTCTGTTATCCTTTTCTGAATGGTGGTCTTTTTAAGCAGCTTTCAAGAATAATGCCACCATGTGGCAAGAAGTGGCGTGAGAGTCAAGACAAACTAATGATGCCATGGTGCCCAGGGACGATGCAAGTGCAGCCCAGGCCTTACCACCTCTACATCCCATTTGAGCATTTCATTCAGTTCAAGGTGATTTTAGATCTACTGTTTGCTGTGTGAACCCTGAACCCCCGCTAAGGACGCGGAACGCGAGTGCCTACCTCGCAGCACAAGAATCAGCTGGAAGCCCGGAGTCTGCTGGTCTCGGTACCCTTCCCGCCGCCGCACTTTCCAACCTGAAGCGGTAGTGAAGCGGAGGGGACCACAGGACTACATTTCCCGGCCTGCCCCGCAGCGGAAGACGGGGCAGACTTCGCGCCAGGCGGCGCATAAGAGCGCCTCACCCCGGTGGAGCGGGTGACGCTCTACTGTTTGCTGTGTGAACCCTGAACCCCCGCTAAGGACGCGGAACGCGAGTGCCTACCTCGCAGCACAAGAATCAGCTGGAAGCCCGGAGTCTGCTGGTCTCGGTACCCTTCCCGCCGCCGCACTTTCCAACCTGAAGCGGTAGTGAAGCGGAGGGGACCACAGGACTACATTTCCCGGCCTGCCCCGCAGCGGAAGACGGGGCAGACTTCGCGCCAGGCGGCGCATAAGAGCGCCTCACCCCGGTGGAGCGGGTGACGCTCTACTGTTTGCTGTGTGAACCCTGAACCCCCGCTAAGGACGCGGAACGCGAGTGCCTACCTCGCAGCACAAGAATCAGCTGGAAGCCCGGAGTCTGCTGGTCTCGGTACCCTTCCCGCCGCCGCACTTTCCAACCTGAAGCGGTAGTGAAGCGGAGGGGACCACAGGACTACATTTCCCGGCCTGCCCCGCAGCGGAAGACGGGGCAGACTTCGCGCCAGGCGGCGCATAAGAGCGCCTCACCCCGGTGGAGCGGGTGACGCTCTACTGTTTGCTGTGTGAACCCTGAACCCCCGCTAAGGACGCGGAACGCGAGTGCCTACCTCGCAGCACAAGAATCAGCTGGAAGCCCGGAGTCTGCTGGTCTCGGTACCCTTCCCGCCGCCGCACTTTCCAACCTGAAGCGGTAGTGAAGCGGAGGGGACCACAGGACTACATTTCCCGGCCTGCCCCGCAGCGGAAGACGGGGCAGACTTCGCGCCAGGCGGCGCATAAGAGCGCCTCACCCCGGTGGAGCGGGTGACGCTCTACTGTTTGCTGTGTGAACCCTGAACCCCCGCTAAGGACGCGGAACGCGAGTGCCTACCTCGCAGCACAAGAATCAGCTGGAAGCCCGGAGTCTGCTGGTCTCGGTACCCTTCCCGCCGCCGCACTTTCCAACCTGAAGCGGTAGTGAAGCGGAGGGGACCACAGGACTACATTTCCCGGCCTGCCCCGCAGCGGAAGACGGGGCAGACTTCGCGCCAGGCGGCGCATAAGAGCGCCTCACCCCGGTGGAGCGGGTGACGCTCTACTGTTTGCTGTGTGAACCCTGAACCCCCGCTAAGGACGCGGAACGCGAGTGCCTACCTCGCAGCACAAGAATCAGCTGGAAGCCCGGAGTCTGCTGGTCTCGGTACCCTTCCCGCCGCCGCACTTTCCAACCTGAAGCGGTAGTGAAGCGGAGGGGACCACAGGACTACATTTCCCGGCCTGCCCCGCAGCGGAAGACGGGGCAGACTTCGCGCCAGGCGGCGCATAAGAGCACCTCACCCCAGCGTCGCGGGAGCGCGCGGGAGCGCCCGGGGCTAAGCCCGGGCAAAGGGCGGGCCCTCTGTGGCCCTCAGTGGCCGAGGTAGGCTGGGCTGGGCCCCGTTATTTTAACGTTTTCTCTGTACTCCAATTCTATCTTGTTGTCGGTCCAAGAGAAGTGAATTCCTACGTTTGTACAAGAACGCTGGCCGTACTATTGTAATTTTAATTCACATCTGTGTGTAGCCAAGTTATTTTATTTTTCACTCTCATATTTGGAATATTCATTCCTACATACGTCGTAGGTGTGGGAAGCTTTGATCTAAAAAGATGATTAAAAAACTCCGTTCTGGTAGAATGGTGGGTGGAAGAACCTGTGCCAAAACAAAATCTAATCCCCTGAGAAATAAATCAGTGAGTAACCCGCTGCTAAAGGGCCAATGTCAGCTATTTGAACTATGGGAAAAACCGGGGGACAAACTCCTAATGACCGGTGGAAAAGATAACATGGCCCAAACAAACCAAGAGGCTTATACTAATGTTGAACATAGCAACGCTCTGCCTATAACTTCTGAACCAGTACAGACGATACCCACTGACTCTCTTAGTATTGTACATTTTGAGGAGGGCGGGGCTATTGATCCTCCTGCAACTTTGCCTAAAGGCGATTTAGTTAATGTCCCCGTCCCTCTCTTGGAGCCCTCTTTGAACAGTATGGATGGGCAGGTTTCATTACCACTTTCCATTGACCTTGAACTTTGTGGCCGCTATGTGAAACCTGACAGCCCGGATGTTCCAAAAATTAATAAACTCCCGGGAAGGGCGACTCCATCTGGGCTCCATCTCTACAGTAGTACCCCCTCTGTTGGCAAACATGAAATGTCTGACTTATTAAGTACTTCTAGGAGTCCAATTCTTAATCTGTCTGGCAGTTGCCCTACAGTTGGGGCAGTAGATAAACCAGTATCGGAGTCCCTTATTGCCTTGGAACACCTGCTAGCCTCTATTCTGTTTCTCCTGGGGAAATTTGTTGGTAGCTCGGACTGCATCTTGGATTCCGTTACACAAATCTTGGAACATCTAGTTCAAAAAGCGCCGGAGAAGAAGATCACCCCACTCCTCCCGCAAGTCATTATCTTGAAAAAGGGGGAAACTGAGGTGTGTACAGAAAACTCGAAGGTCCCAGCTCCAATACCTTTGGTAGTTCCTGATAATAGTGTTAAAGGCCCGCCTGTAACCACCGAAACTACTGCAACTAAGTGCACTATGAAGGGGGATCTAGAGTTGGAAGATGGAAGTATGCCCAAACTGGACTGCCAGGTACCACAAGATCTGTTTCCTATCTTTTGTGCGGAAAATAAAAAATCAACTACCGAGGTTAACCTAGAAGTAAGGGAAAAAAATGGAAAACATAAAAAATACAAAGGAAATAAAAGGAAACCGGTGAGAAAGCATAGGAAGAAAAGACAGAGGCGAATCATTTTTCAAGACTCTTTACATCTGAGTGATGGGGAAAGTAGTGCCATTGAATTTATTACATCAAAAGCAGAGGTGGCCGTGGAAATGAGTCTTAGTTCCCATACTCCTGAGACCCCTGTAATCTCTTTACCTACGATTGGGGAGGTCCCAATACAAGAAGCTGGGGTGGGTTTAAGATCTCCCCCTGAACTGAATCCAGGGAATGTTAATCAACTGAAATTCGGGGGTCTTAACCCACTGGCTTCTCCTTTCACTATTATAGTGGGGGGACAGGAGCCGCCAATTGCTCCCCATGAGCAAAAAGAAGCTTTATCTTATGTGGACACTAATGTGTTGGACTTTTTGCCGCTATTTGATAATGATTTACTTTTAAACAGATCATGGTTACTAAAACGTTTTGGTGAAATAGATAAGTTACAGCTCATCCAATCAAGTGACATTGAGCTAGTCTCTCTGTTGGGGGGGAAAACTGTGTCAAGTATTAGGGTGAAATTTTACTCAAAAATAATTGTAAATTTGGTCTTGCAACAGGCAGAGTGCTTCCAATGTACAGGCATTGATGTCCTTCCTATAATGAACTTTGGTTATAAAGATGTGTCTTATAGGATGCCCCAAAAAGATGATAAACAAACTGGGATTGGTTCATCCTTTAAAGATTTAAAGGTCTGGGTAGCAAAAGGGAAACGCTTAGTTTCCCAGATAAAACCACTCCCATTGACCAAGAATTCCTCTTTGTTAGAGGATTCTAATCGATGGAATTGGTTGCACAGTGCTTTAGCAGCTAAATCCATAGACAATCCTAAATTATTTCAGCATCTTTAATAACCAATTGAAAATTATTTCATGGAACGCAGCCGGGATACACAACAGCCCAGAGAAACTGGAGTTTTTATTTACGTTGGGTGCAAACGTAATTTGTATCCAAGAAACCTGGTGCACTAGTAAACTTGATGTCAGAAATGACTATTTTGTGTTGGAAGTCCCGGCTGTTGCTTCCAAGAAAGGCCACGCTAAAGGAGGAATCGCTTGCCTGTTATCTAACAAAGTGAATTGGAAATTTGCTCAGTACATCGACCCTAGTAACCTCTTCCAGGCTATATCTATAGCAAACCTTCCCACACTTCCCATGAAGACGTCTGTTGTTATTATAAATGTTTATATCCCTCCCGGAGAGTGTTTTAACCGTGTGTTGAAGCAGGTATTTCAATATATTGGCCTCATTAAAAATAGAACTCCCGCCCCACAAGTCATATTAGTAGGCGACCTAAATTGCAAAATATCTAACTCTAGTATGAATCTTTTCAGAAATAGAGCAAAAGAAGAGGCGTTTTTCATACCACAATCTGTTTTTCCAGATAAAATTACAACTAGCAAAAGAGGGAAACTTCTCCTTGAGGAATTATCGATAGTCGAGGGGCTTATTCTAAATGGGAGATTCCCCTCCGATGTACCTGCAAAATTTACGCATAATTCCCATGGCAAGCCCTCTATAATTGATTATGCGATATCTGATTATGATATATTCCCGCGCATCTTGGATCTTATACTAGTTCCTACGATGCTGAGTGATCATAATATACTTATCCTGGCTATTTCTTTAAAACCACCTAGTACGGCATCATGGTCTCTTAATGGTGAAGTTACGGACTTTCATGCTTCCTCTGGTAGATGCTACTGGAATCCATCTGCAATTGCTAGGGTGCACGACAGTTTGTGTAAAACCATGGCAGACCTGAATGCTTGGCATGGTTTAGAAATATCCAGCTTCGAAAAATTTATGCGGGACATTATTTTAGATATTAATAAAGCTAGGTGTCCTTTAAAGCGGATATATATCCCCAGTGCTCTGAGAACATTAAATAAAGAGATAAATAAACTAGTACGCGCCCAGTTTCTAAACAGAAACGGGGAACGGGAAAAAGAAATATCTAGGTTAAAAAGAAAGAGAGTTAGATTGAAGGCGACAATAAAAAAGGAGAAGGAAGACCTAGTATGGATTAACCTAAGGGAAGCTGTAGTGCATGGCAAGATCCGCGAATTCTGGTCTATAATTGGGAAGGAATGTGGCAATAGAGTAATCCCTTGCTCTATCCCTATTGCCGAAGATGTTTGGTCTTCCTACATTTGGGAGCTCTACGGGGGGAATGGTATTATAGAGGACAATAATTTCCCTGATGTAACCTCTGATGGTGAAATTATCTATCCCACAGAGGAAACAATAGTATCGGCCATAAAAAATATGCGTTCGTCCGGTGCAATGGGACCGGACGAACTCCCCATGACTGTTCTCAAGCAGGAGCCTTTACTTTGGAGTAAAATTCTCTACCCTCTA
This sequence comes from Lissotriton vulgaris, assembly GCF_964263255.1. Lineage (NCBI taxonomy): Eukaryota > Metazoa > Chordata > Amphibia > Caudata > Salamandridae > Lissotriton > Lissotriton vulgaris. Next base: position 1,169,231,135 of record NC_141687.1, on the reverse strand, counting down.
TTCAAATCCTGTTTTGAGACAAAAAGGGTTCCAGCATCTTGGAGGGGTAGTATTCTGATACCCATCTTCAAGAAGGGTGCAAGGGAAGTCCCTAGTAACTACCGCCTGATTGCGCTCCTCGACTCAGTCGGCAAGATTTTTGCAAAATGTCTCTTAAGGCTACTTTCCGACTGGGTCGACGAGAACAACATCTTACCACGTGAACAAACGGGATTCCGTAAGGAACATGGCACGTTAGATAATTTAACCGCCCTGCACGTAATAGCTGACAAGTATACGAAAGTAAGACGGGGATTTGTTTATGCAGCCTTCATTGATTTCTCCACAGCGTTCGACAGAGTGGATCGTGGAACGCTGTGGAGAAAATTATCTTTTCTTGGAGTACCCCCGTACTTGCTGGAGCTTGTCCGCTCATTACATACGGAAACATGGTGTAGGGTGCTGCAGGGGGGGGAAAGAGGTCTCTCGGATCGTATCTCTTCCCTTAATGGTCTAAAGCAAGGCTGTCTTCTAGCGCCCCTTTTGTTCTCCCTATACACGCAGGATTTGCCTACCGTGGTGGCGGCCTGTGAGGGCATTGCTCCAGTGATAGGGGGGGCTTCTGTTTCTTGCTTGATGTACGCTGATGACATCCTCCTCCTTGATTTGACACCGAAAGGTTTGGCAAATAGGTTGCAAGCCCTTAATGCTTTTGCAGTCTCCCACTCTATGAAAATTAACATCACCAAAAGCAAAATTATGTGTATAGGGGGGAGAAGGAAGTGCCGCTCGGAAAACTTCGGCTGGCAAATCGGTGGTCAAAAATTGGAGGTCGTTAAAACTTACACCTTTTTGGGGAAAATCATCGCGGCTAACATGAGCGAGAGGCCTCACATCGAATACTGTGCACGAAAGGCTATAGCACATGGCAATGGCCTTAAAACACTCTACTCAGCAACTGGCAAAAGACACTTTGCCTCTTTGCTTGAAGTATATAAGGCTAAGATTCCCGCTACCCTTATTTACGGCATTGAACTCATAGATATAAAACTATGGGATTTCTGCAATAAAATCGAAGGGAAACTTCTGAGATCCCTCGCATCCCTAAATACTAACTGCTCTTTAGCAGCATGCAGACTTGAGTTTGGGCTAAGGGGTAGCTGGGTACAGGGGCTCTGTGCCCTGGTACGATGGGTGGCCTCTCTAGCCAGAGCGGAACCAGGGACAATGAGGGCACTGCTGAAGAGTGAATTATTAGGCAACTTTAAAGAGTTTTCATTACTTGTAAAGAACTTCAGAAAAGCGGTGACTATTCTGAGGTTGGAGGAAGGTACTTTGTTCCAGTACTCTCTAGTACAACTAAAAAACCTGCTAAAACAGGCATCATGGGAACTATGCTTTCTAACCGATAAAAACATATTACAAGGAAAAGGGGGTTGTGATCTTCTCCTTAACTCATATGTTGCCAAAAAAGCAGTAAATTATGTTTTATGGAACTTACCCCATGGCATCAGAAGATTCTGGTTCCTTCTTCGGTACGATCTATTGCCATTAAATGTACTTCTCTCTAAATGGCACGGTTCATCCAATATATGCAATTTTTGTAATACTAGTATACAGGACCGTATGCACGTTCTGTTGATCTGCCCAGCACTTCGCACTTTGCGCCTTAAATGGCTAAAACCTATCTGTCTCCGCTTAGGTATATCTACTCTAAATATTTTTATGCAATCTTTATATTGCCCTCCAAATGAAGTGTTCTGCTTCTTCATTTTTAAATTTTTCAAAAGTTTTTTAGATATTTATTAATGTTATTTATTTATTGTGCCAGCTCCTCTTCGTGCTTACTTAATGAATGACTTTTTCTTTGGACTTGATCGACATATGTACTAGAAATATTGTATATAGATGAAATATGTTTGATGTATTATTACTTGTATTGGTGGTATGTCTTTTATGTGGCCCTCAATGAGAGCCAAAACATAATAATAAAAACTTGAAACTAGATGACTAGTAGGTAGAACTGCAACCAGAGGTGCCCTGGAAAGAAAATAATATTTATCAGGTAGACATCCTTGGAGTCATGGGCAAAGACATTTTCAGCCTTCCCTCGATGAACTCTCAAATAGTGGGAATGGATTAACAAGCCTACTGGGCTAGGACGTGTAGACAGAGTAGACTGCTACTAGGCTTGAAGTGAACAGTAATGTAAATACTGGCTTGGGAAAAGTGATCGCAGTGTATGAAACTGGAACCCTGTATGCAAGGCCAGAGATGCAGCCTTCATTTAAGTGGCTAGTGCATGGCCCTCCAAGAAAGCAGAACCCCTTACACCTCAAACAATGAGATGCCAGATACAATACACCAAGCTAATAGAAATGGAGGTAGCCGAGTCTTGCGCATTCCCACGACTGGTTTAGGGTAAGGTTGAAGTCTTGCATAGACTCAAAGTTCTTTCAAAATGTACAACATGAAGAGCTTTGTCAACATGATTGGATGAGACTTATGTTCTTCCTCCGCTCTACACTCAATTTCTGTTCGCCCCTCAACTGTCAAACCCAATCGGACTTCTCTATCCCTCTGCTCTCACCAAAACAGAAAGAGGACTGCGGAAGTAGGGTACTGAAAACTCTTTAACAGCCGGTGTCAGTTGTTTAATTGAGTGCAAGAAAGGCAGGAGTTGTGAAATAAAGACCAACATTCTGGAGAGTTGACTGGATTTAAATGTTTGGTTAAACTTGCATTGTAACTATGCCGTGTACGAATGCTTTTATTTAACAACAAGGGGTGGTGATGGACAGAGTTTCTGAATTAAGCAGAATACTCTCACCCAGTCAAGAGATCAGGGCTAGATCCAACACCGTTTTTTAGCTCACTGCACCATCCCAGCTCAGAACCTGACTATATGCAAATTAGTCTGTTCCTGTCCCAGTGCATGATGGGAACAGGGCAAACCAAACTACCAAGCCAATTCTTACACTGGGAAGGAAACAAGCTTCCGGGGACCGGTTTCTGGCATTTCAGCCGTCGTCTGCCCGGCTTGCTTGAATCCTGATGGTGCAATGAGCAAGGGACTCACATCTGAGTATACCCTTCCACGCTTAGGGTGGACAAAATGAATGCTTTGGCAATGTACACAAATTATTTTCAGTAGGATCGCATTTGGTTTGTAGTTTCTTTAAGGTTATTCACCAGATGAGAAGTAAATGAATACAAGGCACCGATTACACACTTGGTTCCAACCATATACACCAATACTTGGCACATTACCCAAGCCTATTCATCACTTTTTAGCTCGTACATCGCCACCATTCACCAGACATTCCTCCTAACTCTCCATTCTCCTGTATCTCCTCGTGGATCTTACGTCACAAGCACAATCTCAGCTTTCACTTCACTTTCCCTAGCACCTTTCTGTCATCTAATATCCCATACTCTTCACCTCTGCAGTCTCCACGTCAGCCCTCCTCCTACCCGTACATACCCCTCTGAGGTCTCAGCTCACTCACCTTGCTCTTGGTGGTCACCTCATTGCGCTCCCAGTCTTCCGTCTCGACTATTATCGCTCCAATGGCCTATAGACTTATCACTCAAACCCAAACGCCTTTCTTAGTGTTTACTCAATGTACAACTCTTCATCCTTCACCGTTACGACACTCACGCTTTTGCCTTCCCATACACCGTCTCGTCACAGGTCCACTCCCCTCTCGCCCCATCCCAGCCTTTGTTCCATGGTCCGTTCTTACCTGGGCCGTTTCCGTTTGTAATGTAAATTGATTTTGAAGTTCCTTTCGCTGCTGTGGTCTATGTCGGTGCTCGAATCGTGTATTCCGGGTTCCGGGGAGTATGGGTACCACTCCCCCAGGCTGCTGCCGTTCTCCAGGCCAGGAGGATGCTGGACCCCACACATGCCATCTGTGGACACAAAATAAGATCCAAGTGTTAATGCGGTAATTGCTTTCAAGACTAGTATCCATCACAATAAGCCTAGTCTAACATGTTCGACAACAGGATTCCACAGAGCAGTGACAGCTGGATATAAAATCGAAAGCCACATTTCATCGGAGCATTTACAGCTCCTAGAAACATTTTGACATGACGATGCAGAGTAGCTCCGAGGCAACATCACAGAGAAAAGCAAAGGAAAAGTAAAGTGCAGGATAGGGTAGGGTAGGATCCTAGAAGAAACACTGAAGTAGCGTGTCCACTGAAGTAGCGTGTCACTTATAAGGGGCAGTCAAAAGCTATTGGGCAGCAGCTGTTGCATCCAATGGGTTAAACCTACATTGCGGGAACAGTTTCATTTATTTAAATAAAAAAAACGAAAATGTTATTTACCACTAACATTTGTACTTTTGCACTTTTCCCTCTCGAAATTCGTAGAAAGTATTCCAGTTTAAACTTTTTGCAAACACTTGCCTTAATCCTTTCTCCATTTGGTTACTGTCCAAAGGAGTAACATCTCAGGACAGAAGGATGTCCGTCTTGTAAATGTGTTACAAACAGCAATCATGCCAAGCAAGACTGCCTCGTCTTTTTGTAGGAATAAAAATAGGAAAAAGCAACCTTTTATTGAGGCTCTGGGGTATAGAGGATAGTACTGATGCCCACATTCTTCCACATCAAGCCTCGAAACATTGGATCTTTTTTTAGTGCATCACTGTCCATTTGAAATCAAAGGGTAGGTCCAATGACCATTGTGTTGACACTCTATGAAACCCATACAAGACCCCTTGTTTTACTGCTCACCGTCCCCATTTCTATTGCACTTATCCCCGTCTGCTAATCGCTCTTTTCTAGCCTGACCGCCACCCAGTTTACTGTGACTTGGGCACACCCAGGTTCGAAGCTGGAGGGGATGACGATCTGCAAACAGAAGAATGTCTGTCCCAGGTAGGTGCGCATCACCAGCCTTGATGGGTCAATGTCAGCTGCAGCTCTCCAAACAAGTATTGGCAAAGCCAACAGGTGTCACCTATGCAAGAACCATTGGCTTTGCCAATGTTTTAGCTATGTTGTGGCTGCTGTTCAGTATACGTAAAAGTTAGTGGGCAAAGGAGAGTGGCGTGAACCATCTTAAAGGAGAGTGGAGTGTTCTGGACCAGCGTGAAGTGGTGTAGAGTGGAGTGATAGAGTGGAGTGATGTGGTGTAGTGTAAAGTGGTGTAGAGTTGGCTGGTATGGAGAGGAGTGTGATGAATTGGTGCAGAGTGTTGTAAAGAGAATAAGAGTGTTGTAGAGTGAAAGGGCGTACAGTGGAATAGAGTTGAATGGCATAATAGTAGAGTGTCAGAGTGGAGTAGAGTGGCACAGCGTGTCGTGGAGTGGTGTAGAGCAGAGTGGAAGGGCAGAGGGTGTAGAGTAGAGTGTTGTAGAGAGAAGTAGATTAGCGTAGCCTGGAGTGGCGTAGAGTAGTGTAGGAGTGGAATGGTGCAGAGTGGAGTGGCGCAAAGTGTCAGAATGGAGTGGCGTACAGTAGAGTGGAGAAGTGTGTCGGAGATTAGAGAATATTAAAGTGTCATTGAGTAATGTGGAGTAGTGTTGTGGAGTAGTGTCATATAGTGGAGTAGATGTTAATGGAGTAGAGTGTCAGAGTGTAGTAGGGTGGCCTAGAGTGAGGTGGTTTAAAGTATTGTGGTGCAGGGTAGATTGTCATAGACTGCATTGGTTTTGAGTAAAATGGTGTATAGTGCATTGGCGTCGAGTGCAGTGATGTAGAGTGGTGTAGAATGCAGTGGTGTAGAGTAGTGATGCAAAGTAGACTGCAGTGAAGTAGAGTGCAGTGGCGTAGAGCAGATTGTTTCAGAGTAGAGTGAAGTGGCGTAGAGTGGAGGGGTGAAGAGTGTAGTGGCGTGGAGTGCAGGGGTGCAGACTAGATTAGAGTGGCACGGAATGATGCAGACCAGAATGGAGTAGAGTTCTTTGGCAGAGTGTGCAGTGTTGCAGAGTAATCGGTCGTACGATGCACTGGTCAGACCCTACAGGATTTCGCGGTTTGCTGGGAAATCGGCACACTTGTAAAAACGCCGCGATTTTTACAAAAGTGCCCGCGTAATCGGCACTTTGGTAAAAATGCCCGATTTTTACATAGGTGCCCAAGAAAATGAAGGAAGTGGGGAGTGATGTTTGGGGAGAGGAGAAGGGGAGGGAGGAGGGAATGTCATGTAAGGAGAGAACAGAATTGCAAGAGGGAACAATACATGCAGGTCGGTCCAGTTAACTAGTTTTGCCCCTAAAGCTTGTCTGAGTTGTAAGTATTTATATTTTTGGATGGGAGCTAAGCTATATTCCACCTGCAGACTTCGGTTCTCCTCCCTCAACTTAATCTCTCCATTTGGAGGTACCAATATGATTCCACCTTTTAAAACTCGCCAGTTTCCTCACCTTTGGTAGCCTTTTCCATTTCCATAGAGGGGTTTCTCTGGTGAATCCCATGCATTTTGTGGCCCTACCCATTAGCCTGGGTGGGTCCCAATAGTCCTCTCATAAGATGTTTTCCGTAGAAAAAAAATATATATATGTATGCGTTTCCATTAGCATCTTTTCCAGTCTCGTCTCAGGTTCATCCTGTGAAGTGTATCTCTATTTATTAATAACCTGGAGCGGAGGGGCCCAGTAATATGCCCTTTTGTCCACAAGAGATATACCTACGTCAAAACAAATGGATTCCCTTGGATTGTATACAAAAAAAGCTGAGAATTAGCTATAACACAGTAAAATTTACATCACACACGTTAAGAATATGAACAATATTAAAATTAAGAGTACAAAACAGTTTATTGAAACATTAAAAATAGCATACGGTACACTTCTAAATAATATCCCAAAAAAATTTTTAAAAACAAATTTATAATTTTGTGACCTGCACAAAAATATACGACAGACAAAACTGAATTGTAAAACATAGAACTTGTAAATTACAAAACGTACATTCACAATAAAAGTTTCAATCAGCCCTGGTGTTATAACCTCACAATCTTATATACATCGGGGAGGAAAGCATGAATTGTACATGAACTTGCGTCGACGCGTTTCGGTGGTTGTGCGTATGATTAGGTTCCACCTTTGTCAAGACTGTTATATTCGTTGTCTGTCATACAGATGGATCTTCATCGATCTTCTGTAGGTTTCCTGTGCGTGAACCCGTCTGTAATTTATAGTGGCTGTGGTTTTGGGAGTGTCAAGTTTATACCATCTGCAGGTTATTCATACAATTCCTATTCCGTAGAAGATTAAGGAATTAGTTCTAGTCCGTCAATAGGTGGACACTTTTGTGCGATTGGACGACCGCTGTGATTAACAAACGTCGTGTTACACTTCTGGTCAGGAATATAAAATAGACCTGATAAAATCACTCAATATGAGAGGATAACTTGATATGAAGATTATATGTAGAGGCGCAGTGTGCTGCCTGGTCTTAGTTGCGTGCTCGGGTATTTCAGGTCATTTAGATAAAAATATCCCCTGTTTAAGCAGCAGCGTGGCTTCACTACGGGTGTCTGGTTGAGTTCACTCGCAAACAGACACCCGTAGTGAAGCCACGCTGCTGCTTAAACAGGGGATATTTTTATCTAAATGACCTGAAATACCCGAGCACGCAACTAAGACCAGGCAGCACACTGCGCCTCTACATATAATCTTCATATCAAGTTATCCTCTCATATTGAGTGATTTTATCAGGTCTATTTTATATTCCTGACCAGAAGTGTAACACGACATTTGTTAATCACAGCGGTCGTCCAATCGCACAAAAGTGTCCACCTATTGACGGACTAGAACTAATTCCTTAATCTTCTACGGAATAGGAATTGTATGAATAACCTGCAGATGGTATAAACTTGGCACTCCCAAAACCACAGCCACTATAAATTACAGAAGGGTTCACGCACAGGAAACCTACAGGAGATCGATGAAGATCCATCTGTATGACAGACAACGAATATAACAGTCTTGACAAAGGTGGAACCTAATCATACGCACAACCACCGAAACGCGTCGACGCAAGTTCATGTACAATTCATGCTTTCCTCCCCGATGTATATAAGATTGTGAGGTTATAACACCAGGGCTGATTGAAACTTTTATTGTGAATGTACGTTTTGTAATTTACAAGTTCTATGTTTTACAATTCAGTTTTGTCTGTCGTATATTTTTGTGCAGGTCACAAAATTATAAATTTGTTTTTAAAAAAATTTTTGGGATATTATTTAGAAGTGTACCGTATGCTATTTTTAATGTTTCAATAAACTGTTTTGTACTCTTAATTTTAATATTGTTCATATTCTTAACGTGTGTGATGTAAATTTTACTGTGTTATAGCTAATTCTCAGCTTTTTTTGTATACAATCCAAGGGAATCCATTTGTTTTGACGTAGGTTTAATACCCCAATTCCCTTGTTCTCCTCAAGGGGTTCCTCTCTCTCTTTATATCACAAGAGATATACCACCATGATGCACCGACCGCAGTGCTATGTGTAGTGCTCTAGTGTGATCGTACCTCTGTCTCAAAACAAAATACACAGTATTCTGTTCATTCTTTCAAAGAAGGGCTCAGACACTATCCAAGGGATAGTTTGCTGTATATATAAAAATGTTGGCAGCGTAATCATTTAACGATTGACACTTTCCCCATTACAGAGAGCAGGAGTTTTTCCCACCTTTCCACATCTATTTGAAAATCCGTCAACCCGACTCAAAAGGCGGCTGTTTGTTGTGTATTTAAAAGCAAAATACAGGGTTTTACTGTCATTTCAGTAATCCCATTTTGACCACATCCAGTAAGGCGACCCTAAGCTTAGCCACCCGTCTCTCCGTGTAGGACAGAATAAACCTTTCTAATACAGAAGTTGCTTTAATATATGAAAGTATGGGTCGTCTCAACGCATCAAGATATATTTTAAATAGAGGCACATTGGACATGGAAGGTGAGGGGGTAACCTGGCCAACTAGAGCATGGGCAAATTAACTAAAATGCTAGGGGTAGTGGAAGGGACATCTAAGGAAATTACATCACATCAGGGCCCATTTTAAAGTAGAATACTCTGCTAAAACAGTTTCCGTTATTTTAAAGCAGAAAATGAATGATTATGAGTAAAATAAAGTGCCGAAAATGTTTCATATTTGTGCCGCTAAATTTCTATATTTGTGCCGCTAAATTTGCTAATCCATGCCACTATATCCTGGGGGGTCTGCTGGTGTGGAGTAAAGTGGTGCAGAGTAGAGTGGAACCGAGAGCAGTAGAGTACAGTGGTGCAGAGTAGGATAGAGTGTCATAGATTGGAGTGACGTAGAGTGCAATGGTGTAGAGAGGGGTGGAATACAGTACAGTGGTGCACAGCAAAGTATAGTGTTGCAGAGTGCAGTGGTGAAGAGTAGATTGGTGTAGAGTGCATTGGTTTTGAGTAAAGGGGTGTAGAGTGCACTGCTGTAGAGTGCAGTGTTGCAGAGTAGAGAGTAGTTGCGCAGAATAAGAGTGGCGTTGTGCCGAGTGCATTGGCATAGAGGAGATTGTTTCAGAGTGGAGTGGTGCACGATAGGGTAGAGTGGTGTAGAGTGGCATAGAGTGCAGAGAAGAGTAGCATAAAGTGGTTTGGCACAGAGGGCACTGGTATAGAGTGGAGCGGTACAGAATGAATTGGTGTATGGTGCCGTGGCATAGTGCCATGTTGCAGAGTACAGTGGCATAAAATGGAGTGGTGAAGGCTGCAGTGATGCATACAGTAGTTTGGGGCAGAGTGCATTAGAGAGGCGTAGAATGGAGTGGAGTGGGGCAGAGTAGAGTGCAGTGGTGCAGAGTAGGCTGGATGTGGGGTAAAGTGAAGTATGCATGGTGTGGTAACGTACTCCCATAACAGACAACACATCTTCAATTGAAAAGACCATTACATTTGCACAGACATACAGTTTTACTGATAAAAGTATACAGCGCACAATCGGTGTGTGGAAATGTCATCACCTAGTTTATGGATTTTTTAATGTATTAGAATATTTGTTTCCACCACACTTCAGATTTTCTAAACAATGTGCTTCATTTGTGCTTTTTCAATCCTGATGTACTTTGAATTATCTGCCAAGTTTACAGATATTTAAATGTTGTTGTGTGCTAGATATAAATGACATCCAACAGCCTTCCTCAAGCACATCCCCAATAGCCAGCATGATTGTCACATAACCCTCTCACTTGCAGGTAAGCGAGAGAAAGATAAATACCAAAGCTCCCTGGAAAAAAAGAGCCTGACATTTGACCTCTGTCTTTGAATGCACAGCAAAGGTGACAAAATAAAACAAGATTCAATGTCCTGCTTACAGAAATCCAGCTCTGGTGGAAGAATACATTAAATCGGGTTCGGGCAAGGGTGAACACAACCTAGAAAGCCTAAAACAAATAGAGCCAACAAATAGAAAGCAAGCAAATGTGAGTTACAAACCACAAAGCCAATTGTAACCAATGAGCGGAGTGCATTATCGGGGAAGTTTTCCAAATGTTCCCAAGATGTCTAGCAAACCAGAAAGCAGCACTATCTGGTAGGCTTCGCAAGGAAAAAAATACAAATAATTAAGCTGGGAAGAATATTTGATAGATAAATCTGGCAGAAGTTGCCACATTGATGGTAAGGAACAACATGTAGTGTTATGGGTGAAGGTGTGTGTTGCCTTAAGAGCCATCTATCACAATTCTCGCACAGGTATGCAAACACAGCTCCCAAATGGGCCCATGTTTTGTGTGACACCTTCTGTCAGTCTTGGCCTTTCAGACAACAGCATTTTCGTATTATGGAACTTGCAGTTTTCCTTTTCACAAAGAAATGTGTTGGCCCAAACCACACAGAGTGAAAGGTGCTATTACGTAAAATAAAATGCCAGTATTGGCTGGAAGTGGTCATGCATGGCATAGAAGAAGTTGGGAGGTACTTGCACATTACAATTATTATCAATCACCGTGGGATGAGCCCAGCTCATCCCTACAAATGATGAACCTCACCAGAAGTGCCTAAAAGTCTGTTGATGGCACATTCACACTTAATACAATTATTCTTTAGGGCGGAGTGTAGGTTGGGTCATCTATGCGAATATGTTGTTGACTACATATGCAGGAGTCCATTTAAAGCTTTGCAATACTTAAAAGCTTTTTTCTGCTTTACAATATAGGCAAAAGGGAACTGAACACAATCCTTCATAAATAGAGTTAGCTCAGTTAGCTGGCACATGTTTCTCCCGTTGAGGCTTTCAATGTGTGGGGGTTTAAAAAAAATCTTTTTTATTAACATTTTTGCACATTTTTAAAACATAAGATCAGAGCAGTGCTCATGCAGCAAAAAGGAAGAAAAAGAAGTGATTGCCAACAGCATAATGTGCAGTATTCAGTAGCAAATGGAGAAACAGGCAAGAAGCTCACGGCTATCACAAAGTCATGGGTCAATACCCCTAGACTGGGGGGATCAGTGCCGACAAGTCTCGCCAGTGGGTGGCATGCAAACAGACCAAATATAGTGCAGTTTGAACTCAACTGGGGATATAGGGTACAGCAAAATGAGGACAACATAAGCCAAGGAAGGGAAACTGGAGTCACTTAAGACCTGCTGCCACATCTAGTGTAGCCGGAGGAGCCAGAGCTGCCAGGGTCTAGAGGCGATGAAGTTTTGAAATAGAAGAGCTAAATCAATCTGGAGGGCAGTGCTACTCTACACCCCTGTCAGTGAGGGATGGATCCAGAGTACCGGGCCCAGATAAAGCATTCGAGTCCCCCACGTTAGTGACCAACTCCTGAAGCTTAGAAACCATTGTGTACTACTGAGGCGCTAGGGTAAATTGAAGGATGCCGAGTGGGTCCTCCCTACTTAGTGCAGCACCCTCCGCTTTAGCCCAATTAAGCAGGGAAGGGCGCCAGGCAGTGGGTGAGGTGATAGAGGGGATTTTCAATGCCTAGTGATCAATCGTTTGGCCTCTATGAGACCCAGGTCCAAAAAAATCGCATGGCAGCTTTTTTGTTTCTACTAAAAAGGTGTATACATGGGCCGACCAACTAGGTGGAATGGTTCGGGAGGTGCAAGTAGTCACGGTGATTGTCACACTGTTCCAGTATTCAGTTAAGACCGAACAGTGCCAGAGCATATGAAGGATGTCGACATCTAACTGCAGACAGCAGGGGCAAGCCGCATCTGAGCTGAAGTAATACCTGTTAATTTGGGCTGGAGTAAGGTAAGCCCGATGTAGCACGAAGAATTGAATTTCTTTGAACTATTGATTACGCAGAATGCATGTCGGGCTATCTCGGACGGTAGTCCACTATCTGTAAACTCCCTCCCCAGGACCGCTCCCAGTGATGCCGAAACAGAGTGAGGTCCACCTCTTTGTTGGCGGAGGGAAAATGCGAACCAGCGCGTGAGGTGCCCCCCCCCCCATCACATGAAGGTATTGTAAAGTGTGGTGCATGGGGGGGGGGGGGGGGTTCCTGGGTGAGCGTGCCCCACTTGGATGATAGCGAAGCTATAATAGTTCTATGTAATAAAAACTGCCCAGAGCATAGGTTCCCCTCCGCTATGAGTTTCTGGGATGGGATGGGATGGGATGAGAGTGCCCTCCTCGAAAAGGTCTCCCACATCATGTATTCCCTCCGAGGCTTCAATGCGTGTTTTTGGTCCACGTCGTAACTATAGAACTGGTTACCACTTACCAGGAAAGTCCTGGCAACAAGGATGCAAAGGCTCTGGTGCACACAAGGAAAATGGCCCCTTTGAGTGCTGTTGATATAGTAAAATACAAAATGTGTCGGGGTTCAATGAATCTATTAGGGCTCTGGGACACGGTGCCATTGCACCCGATTCATCAATGGAGGCTACGCCCCTGCTTACGGTTGAGCAAGACCCAGTAAGGGCTATAGCCATGGCTCCACAATTTGTACATACTATGGGCAATTTCTAACACGAATATCTCCGTAGTTGACGCAGCAAACCAGTGACCGGATCTGCGGAAGCACGCCGCCCCCACCTTCGGGTGGTAGGCGCTTTACAAAGACTACAATACAATGGAAGCATCAGAACGTAGACAGGTCTCTCCAAGCTCCGTGCTACATTCTCCCCCCGACACCCCCGTACATTCAGGGTCGGGCGGTACCGAGTTACACCAGAGAGCGTGGGGGGAGAAGTGTGTGTGGAAGGGGGGGGGGGGGGGGGGGCTGGGGCACTTCTAGAGCTGGTCTGGCCTTCGGTGCAGCTGCTGCTCTACCCTGAATTGGAAGCTGCTGGAGGCGCGAAGCCAGCAGTTCTGACACAGGAATCTCACAGAGGGCCATGGAAAAAAACACAGCCCCTGGGCATTCTTCCCCTTTCCTGTGCTTTCTTTTCCTTTCAGTTTTTTGCTGAAGTGTGCAGAGACTGAAAGCATAGGCAGCAGCCCTTCAGAATGCTAAGCTTGCTCTTGTGTGCCGACATGGGGAGCGGGAGGGGTTAGGAAGACTCGATAAGTCCCGGCTGCAGACAGACTCTCGGTGCCCGCCACGACATGCCTCTGTGGACTGGCACCGCCAAGCCAAGCATTCTTCCCTCAAGTCACATGCTCGCGCTAAGCCCTGGGGAGAGGGGCGAGGGCCAGGAGCACGTGACAGCCGTCAGCAGTCCGAAGGAGGCATGCCTCAGTGCCCTGCTGGGCAGCCATCCTCGCCGTCCAGATACCCAAATAGGTGGCACAGAGAAGCCCGGCAGGAGGACTTCAGAGGGCATCGGGCGGCAGTAAACACACCCCACCCCCCTTCAAGCCCAGGGAAAGGTCAGGCAGTGAGTGATGTGCAGTCGCACATCCCAGACTGCCCCCAGGGGTGATCACTCACGGTGGAGGACAAGGACTGATGGGGACTGAGTGTGCATGCGGAATGAAGGCCGCTGGGAGCCAGGATAGGCAGTGCCGCCCCCCTTCGAACAAGGTAAAGAAACGAATTCCGTTCCTCCAGCCGTAAATCCAGCAAGCACCTCCGCAGTGCTGCAAGAGCCGCACACAAGAAAAGGCACACAAAAACTGAACACCAGGCATTTCGGCAAATGAAATACGTCCGTCACTTTTAAGCCAGTCATTAATGACGCCTCCATTGTACGTCTTAGGAAGGCTGCTTCACACACTTCCCAAATAAAGCCTCCCACGGCGCCCAAAATTAAGCCTCCCACTGAGTCACAAGCAAGTGCCTACCAGAACGTCCCTGAGTAACCGCGCATCCCACGGGGTTCACGATTAACAACGGCTCCCACAGTGCCCACTCGTCGTGTCCCAGAGTAACAGAGGCTCCCAAAGTGCCCCAGAGAAACAGCAGATCCCATGGGCGCACCTGAGAAAACATCTCCCTGAGGTGCCATCCAACAAAGGTTCCAACAGTGCACCTGGGTAAAATAGTATACCAATACAGTACCCTCGAGTAACAGCACCTCCCTGGGCTCACACTGCATTCTTTAGTAACAGTACCTCTAGTCTAGGCGGGTGATTAACAGCAGCGCCAAGAGTGCCTCTCACGGCACCTCATGAGTTACAGTGACACCCAGGGGGGCCTCCCACACCCCCCCCCCCACCCCCACCCAACAGCGCCTACAATGAAATCAGTGGGAAACAGTCGTTAAAATGATGCCTCATGACTGCAAGCAACTGGCCACGTCAACAACCCCCCACGACTCCCCTCAGTAAGGATTGAGCAATTTCGCCTTGGAAGGTGTTCCAATGGAAAACAAGGTTGAATCCCCCCCTTCTCCCTACACCCTCCTCACCTCTCATCCCCAACATTTCAGTTACACCACTAGGTTGGGAGCGAGCTGGAGGGGTACATAAGGGGCCCGCAGATAGAGATGGACCTCCCTGGCGGCGAGTTTCCCCACCTACCTACTCTGTGAATGCCGTGAATTTGCTTCTAATGTTTTGCCTCTTTCAGAGTCATAAGGCGGAGTCTAAAGCTAGCTTTATGCAACTACAAGAACCTCCAGATAGTGGTTCTGGGAGGCAACCATGGACTTCTTTAGCTCCTTAGACTACAGGGAGTTATTTCGGAGAAAACTGAGATGAAAATATGGCGCTCTTTAATCCCTCAAGGGACACTCGGAATCCCGAGACACTATGGGTAAAGGCCTTGGTTTGGCTTTGACTCTAGAAAGGATGCCAAAGCTTTCTTACTTTATTAAGGTGTGAAGAAAATTAAATGTTATTGGTTTGGTTACCAATAGGATAGCTCGAGCATTCTCAGGATCGGTGTCAGTTGTTCACTTAACTCACTACTGACACCTGGATAACCTGTAAATTTACCTTACCTGAGTAAACAAACTTGCAACATAAATTTCTTCACAAAAAATGATTCAATTATATTGTGCATCATTGTGTCATAAGCTCTGGTGGTTTCACCCACACCCTACAATGAATAGGGGTAGCAAGGCTACGCAACCGACCACAGTGTCCTTGATAAACTGTACTAGCCATGGTGCTCCGGCATAGCAGGGTCCAGAGGGAAATCGTAGCTAACAGTACCTCTACTGTGCTCTCTAGCTGTGTCTCCACAGTGACCCGGAGTAATATAAACAAAGCTAGCGCAGTAGTGCTTCACTGTGCTTCTGAGTAACACTCCACATCTCTCAATAACAGTGCACACAATTGTGCTCTTAGGTAACTATGCTCACAGGGTTGCCGAGTAAGGCTGCATACAAGAGTGGACGCGAGTAACAGCTCATCTATGGTTCACAAATAACTGCCCCTCCAAATTTATTGAGTAACAGCATCACCACAATGCTTCGGAAAAACAGCATTTCCACGGAGACCTAAAATACCACTCCTATTGTGTTCCCAATCAAAAGCACCTTTTGCTGGTTGCGCACTAGCGGCTCACGTAGTGCCCTACCGTACGTGTTTGTTACTTTCACGGAGATCTAAGGAGCAGTACCTTGAAATAACATTCCCTTTCTCAGGGTACCAATGAATCACTGAACCTGAAGTATTCCTTGCACAGTTCACTGTATAATGGAAGCTTTCACAGTGCCAAAAGACAGACCCACCTGTGAAAGGTTTGTTCCGCTACGGCCAGGTATAACACCCCGAGTGCATTGCTCCATGCCCTCTCATTAAAGCAACTGACCACCTGAGGGAGTCCGACGCAACATAAGTCTGGACTCTGCCTGGTGTTCATGTTGACAGTCTGTGATGGAGGCTGAAAGATCCAACAGGAGAGCAGGCGAAGGAACTCCTATTCTAAATTCTAGAACTCCATCATGGGTATATGAATTCATTTCATAAACAGTTTATTGGCCATCTCAGTGAACATATGGTATGCATCCTGCAAATATCTGGAGATATTCCATGCCCATGATCATCAATGAAGAACCCTTTCCAGTGAAGGAAACGCCCTTCACTTGGAATCATATGTCACCAAAAGAAGAAATCTTTACAAATTTACAAACGTTAATTATTGCCACCATTATGCAAGGTGGATCCTGTTCACAGACAGAGATATTGATAAACAGTTCATCTACTATCAATGAAGCTCCCAGTTCCATAGGTGCTCCAATGTCACATAACATTAAATGGAAATAGGACTCTGGGATGCAAGTCTTGTTTGGAAAAGTACCCAAATCAAACATATTTTAAGTAATTTAACTATTGCATTTAAAATCTACTGTAGGTACTTCTTGTATTTTCCTTGTAAGCGTAAAAACAAACTACACAGTCTGGTCTCTGGATTACAAATGTGTATTTTTCCTTCAGGTCACAAACGTAATTTAACTATCTGTTTTAAATATTTATTAGGAGATATTACAAAAAAAATACAGTTATTAATGTAGTATATCCCTTAAAAAAACCTCTGAAGAGCTGGAGGTCTATATTTATAAGACTGAGGGACTCAAAACTGCAGAAGAGGGAACATAAACCTGCAGTAGGGGATGACTCCTACATTACTCTTGACCAGAGTGCTTTGTGGAGATGGCACATCTGGGTCCTTCCTACTCCAGGGTTGGATTTGAGAACCTTCAAGAGGACCGAGGAGGAAAAAAGGGGTGTGAACAGTGCTTTATTAACCAAGGATTTGAGAATAAAGTGGTACAGCTACCCTGTAGGAAGAATATACATCCAAACAGCAGAAGGGAGTGAGAATCAACTAATAGCATGGTACCAGATGCTAACATCACTCGCCAAGTGTTTGTCCTTCAAGATCCAATGCCTCCTTGTAATGGATTCATTGTGTGCAGCTTGAAAGAAGCACACCACTCAAGGGGGAGGAGGGTGACTACCATAGGGAGCAGCACAAATTAATAAGTGCACAAGTACATATCCTTCGATTGAAGACAAGGCCATTCTGCCCAAGAAGGTCAATTGCTGGCAGCTGTTGATATACCTATTTCCTGATTAGGGCCGAGTTTGGGGAACAAATCCTAGGCTCCAAAATTCAATGTGAACAAGAGCAGCGGGGCTTATAGCTCACCGCCTTCTGATTTTTTTTTTCATGCCAGTGAAACATGCCTTACTACCCTCACCCCCCCCCCCCCCAATACTCTACCCTAAATTCGTTATTTCCCGGATTAACACATTAAAAGGATAGATTATGCCAGTGTTATCACTTTGCTGTTCTGCTGATTAATTCTTCTGTAGCTATTGGCATATTGTGCTTAAAAGATTTGCACAGTCGAGTAAATGTAGTGCTGTTAATTTTATTTCATTTGTTACAGTTACTTGATCCAATTGCTACTGTTGTGGGTGGTTCACCTTCAGAACATTACTACTACATGTCCTTTAAGGCCCACAGAATTGCGAAAGGGTGTAGGCAGGGCTATTTGGGAGACACAAAGCTCCGTAACCTTAATGTTTCTCAGATGGCAGAAATGTTATGGGGCACTTTCATACACTTATGCTTCACAGTACCATACTGACAGCATTGCGCTATTCGGACACCAGAATTGTTTCACTGTTGGCTGAATGCTCTCTTCTGTATGGTTATGTTTAAGGAGTAATGCACGCGGCCCAACAGTGATGCCTGACATTGGCACTGCCTACACTATAGATGAGATTCCAAATGAGCAAGAGGACTCTTGCTTAGGCCAGTTGCCTCGGCTCAAGGCAGCGCTATCAATTATGCACAGAGGGAGAGGAAGTCATTCGAGGGATTTGCTTGTGGCACCCAATAGTGAAGGACGGCCAAGGCGATCAATCTAGATTCTCTAACACACCTGTAACCCAAGTACCATCTGCGGCCAATACCAGGCCACACACAAGGAGATATGACTAAAAATCGATAGACTGCAGGGTTTATTCTTCAGGAACCTCAACCGAGTCTCAAAACATGCAGGACAGGTCTCGCCAGAAAGCAGCTGACAAACGTAGGACATAGGCTTGTGAGGGTGAGTTATCTATCAGGCAGAAGGCTCACCTTGAATCCAATATAGATTGGCAGAAGTCTATTTACTGGCAACAGGAATACAGACAATGATGGAGGACAGAAGTCAGCATGGGGTTAAATGATGTTATATGTTAATGTCATTCACATTCGAATATTACGGCTGCTACAGTGGGTACTCCTAATCCCATGGGTTGGACTGACCACTCATTGGTGGAAATTTCCTTCCCCGCTACAGAATCCCCCAACAAAACCATCCATCCACCTGTTTTTTAAACGCCCATGGCGTAAACTGAGCTTAGAGGACTTTCACATGTTTCTTAATATGAATCCTCTAGGAACACTTGAAGACACGGAGACAGGCTATAATTGTTTCTGTGCCTGGATCACCAGAGGGGCTTGACTAGCTCATCCCTGCCAAATGATGTATGGGCCGCACAGTCAATGCCAGTCCATGGTATAATGAGTCTCTGTCTATTCTACGGAAGGCCTGTAAGAGGTTGGAGCGCGACTGGAGGAAAGACTATGATTCTGGCAAAAAAATCTGCTACTTGAGGGAGCTCAAGCACTATCATAAGACCCTCTACGCCAACAAAATCAAGCTTAGCCCTAATCCAGCTAAGTGTATCTTTAAAATTATTAAAGATTTGAGGGTTAGGAAAAATCTGGACTCCCCCATATCATCCGAACAGCAGTGGGAGGATCTCGCCATTTTCTTTGTTAAGAAAATTTGCACTATTTATTGGGCTTTTCCCCAAGGACCCCTTCTCCCTCCTATAGTCCCTCACAGATCCCTGCCTCTTCCGTCTCTTCTAGCTTTCCCGAGCATCACCCAGGAGGAGTTTGTCCGGCTGAGTAGTATAGTTAAATCTGGCTCCCCTGCCGATCCTTTAAGGCCTGCTCAGTTTCAGGAATCTGTCTCCCTTTTGCTAGCCCCACTATGTCATCTGGTTAATTCCTCTCTCTCCACTGCTGTGGTCCCGATACCATGGAAACAGGCATGGGTTTCCCCTATTCTTAAGAAACCATCGCTTGATCCAGCCAAGCCTTCTAACTTTCGGCCTATATCCCTCTTGCCGTGGGTGGCCAAAATTACGGAGGCTCATGTAAATTCTACACTCGCTAGCTTTTTGAGCGCCAACAATATCCTGGATCCCTCACAAAATGTGTTTCCGCCCAGGCCAAACCACTGAGACGGCTCTTCTAGCTGTGACAGAACACCTGCGGTCCATCCTTGATTCCGGTCAATCGACAGCACTGATCTTGCTTGATCTCAGTGCCGCCTTTGACACGGTCTTGCATAGTATCCTGCTACAACGCCTGGAGAAAGTTGGTGTGCCTGGTCAGGCCCTGGAATGGTTTAGATCATTCTTGACCTTCAGATTTTTTTGTGCATCGGCCCCTCCTTGTCTTTCCCAGGCCTATTCCATCAACCAGGGAGTGTCCCACGGCTCGGCGCTGAGCCCGTCATTATTCAATCTCTACATTCAGCCTCTGACTGCAGTCGCCAGGCAATGGGACCTTACTATGGTCTCATATGCTGATGAAACACAGCTGATGGTGGTCCTGACTGAAGACTCCCCTCTGAATATATCTAGATTCAGAGATGGGCTGGCTGCCATTGCGGAATGAATGACCACCAACTGCTTGCAGCTGAATGCCAGCAAAACAGAGGTCTTGTTAGTGGGGAATAACTCGAGTGCCTGGAATAAGCACTGGTGGCCTAGCGCTCTGGGCCCTGCCCCTAAACCTAAAGCTGTGGTTAAGAACCTAGGGGTCTGAATGGATTCTTCCCTCAGTTTCCAAGACCACACAAAAAGAGTCGCCGGCACTTGTTTCGGCCTTCTGCGCGGCCTCAAAGCCATTTTGAAATTCTTAGATTCCTCGACCCGCCAGCTGATTGTCCAGTCAGCTATTCTATCCCGACTAGACTATGCCAGCTCCATTCTTCTAGGGGCTAACCGGGCCGAAATATCCCAGATGCAACGCGTTCAAAACGCCGCAGCTAGGGCTCTGTTGGGATTACCACGAACCTGCTCTACGGCTGCTGCTATTAGGAAACTCCATTGGCTCCCCATGGCAGCGCGTATTCAATTCAAAACATTGTGTCTCTCTTTTAAGATTTTGAAGCTGTCCAAGCCTAGCATACGGGCAAATCTTCTTACCCCTTATGCTCCCTCCCGCCAGTTACGCTCCCTGGGGCAGCACTTGGTTACTGTACCGCGGTGAAACGTCTTCGTGCAGGTGGCCGGTCTTTCCGCTATCTGGCGGCTAGACTTTGGAATTCACTACCGTTCCAGATTCGAAGTATGGATAGTCTGCTTGAATTTAGGAGAGCCATCAAAACCTTCCTTTTCCTTCTTTTTAGGCCATGTTTTCCATCTCTTTTTTTCTAGCGCCCTTTTCTACTCGGGCGTATGGTTGCTGTTTTATGATGCAGGCAGCGCGGGGACACCCCTTTGCTGTGGCAGATTTGCGCTTTACAAATCATAACATAACATAACATAACATACTACACATCCTGCTATTAGCTTAGCCACATAATGTTACTGGCCTTCGT
This sequence comes from Lissotriton vulgaris, assembly GCF_964263255.1. Classification (NCBI taxonomy): domain Eukaryota; kingdom Metazoa; phylum Chordata; class Amphibia; order Caudata; family Salamandridae; genus Lissotriton; species Lissotriton vulgaris. The sequence goes on along the minus strand of NC_141687.1, from coordinate 1,169,210,254 downwards.
GAGTGCAAGTCCATGTCAAGTTAACAATACAACCATAGACCAGAGTCTGATAGTTTCAGTGCCGATACGTTTATTGCGCTGTGATCCATGAATGGTACTGTGTGGTATGACTTGCTTGGTATGAGGTTCGTCTACAAACTGACATGACTACACACTTTTAACATCTTACTGGATAGTTTGAAGGCAATTTGAAATCACTGAACTGCAAGTGTATGATAATGTCACATAAAACGTGTTGGAAAATATTCCTAACCAAAGAATCCACATAAACAAGCACAAGCACAAGCTGTCAGTCGATAGTCCCTCTCTTTTTCCTTCAGCTACAGATAAAGTGACTGGTGTTTCTAGGTACGAGACCCGACATAACTATTGTGATAGCCACTATACAGTATATCCAATATATGTGTACAGATGGCATAATGGTAGAACATGTCTTGTGGAAATTTATGGTCATGGAAATGCAGGATTTAGTTCACTCTTCCTTCTTACACAATGATGGGAATGAGTAAGTGCTGGATGGAGGTTAGAGGGTGTGACTAAGCATTTGATCCACCATTTTACTTCTTGGTCTGAAACACAGGCGGCTTTCAAGTACACATTTCTTCAAGTCACAGAGAGACTCTACAATATCAGCTTTTCCATGGGTGACCAAGGGCAGCAGGATCCTAAAGGTAGCCAATAATCATTCAAATGTTTTTTTTTCTTACCTCTTCTTCAATCATTAAGGATTACGTCAAAGAAGGCAGATTTGGATATTTAAAATTCATGGACATAAAAGTGCCCTGTCATAAGGATACATTTTTCCACTACTTATGACATTGACACCACTGCCACCCTGGACGTAAACAATTTTTAATAACAGACTTATATGTGGATATCTATACCACTACCTTTAAATGCCAACTGATCTTTTGATGTCATGGAAACTCAGAGTGGTCGCGGCAAGAGAGGGCACCTTTTAAGTTATCAGTACTATCATTAAAAGTTCCATATTTAACAAGCCTCAGCAATGCAGTAGGTCTGACTTATAAATTAAACCAACTGAGGCCGCCTGCACTGAGCTTAAGGTTTACCACAAGGCAACCTTCATGACATACTGTCCTACATCTTTAATAAAAAAGCTTTAGAAAAGAGTAATAATAATCCACACAAATGCTTATTAACTTTAACATATGTTCTTAACAATAAATATGCCAGGTCTGGTGTCCTTATAACATTTCATATTAATCAGATTAGGCCTACAGCCATGATTATAGGTGGCAACTATAAGTAACTCAGTACTGCTGTATCAAGTATACGTTTCGCCACAAGCCAAAAAGTGCAATGCAAGCAGTCTTTGTAGTGGAAGCACACACATTTGGCATAATCAAATTCTGTTCTCAGGGGGAACCAGCATGTGAGTGGAGCCTAAGTCCCTCACTCGGTAGCACTCAAGGTCTGTTTTGTTGAACACATAAGGTCGGGAAAAAGCTACACTGTCAAGCCAGACTTTAAAAAAAACACAACACAGATTAGTGGAGCCCTGGACATCCCATACTGCTCTCAAATACAAAACTGCACTATAAATTCTTAAGTACATTATGGAAGGGGAGGGGCTGGGACAGCAATACATTACTCATGATTGCACTCCTCCCATTATATAGTTCTCTCTGAGACTTCAACAGCAGTACAATGCCAAGTGCACCCCTGAAAGTTCAAGCTCAGGTAGCCATACTGCTGTCTTAGGTAGCTAGATAAACAAAATAATAGTTACAGCTTCATGGAGGGAAAAACACTTTTATGTGGAAGTACACAAATTCTTCACAATCAAAACATGTACTGCTGACCACCAACACATGGTCAGATACATACATTAACAAATAGTCTTATTTTATCTCAGATTGTGCACTTTACTTACCAGTGACACCTCAATGTCACAAGTCTAAAAGCAGACATCACTATACTGGAAAAAGTATGGCACAAGAACAAAGGCCAAGTTACAATTTCCTAATACTGTCCCATTAAAGAAGCTCCCTCTGCTCACTGATCCACTTAAAACAAACCCTAAATATGACCAGGACTTAAGTTTTATGTACAAAATGTGCCAAAATCCTGTCGTTCGTAACTTCTCTGCTGAGCACACAAGGTCTTCAAAAGACATAAGTCTATTTCATTTGCAGGGGTTCTAAATGAAGCCACATAGGCAAACTGAGAAAACCCCCAAAATGACTAAATGTCCACTTCTTAGTAGAAAAAGACAATTTCGCCCACAGGTTAGCAACTATCATATTGTCATTTACCACCTTAGTCGCCTGGTCCTGGAAGCTATTGTACCGCTTACTAATACCAGGAATGCCTATTTGAAGTGTTGTCAGGGTGTCAGACCCTATCTGAGAGGCAGCGAGTCTGGAAACCGGACATCGTGCAATCCAATGAAAGAATAGGAGTCAATGTCCAGTCAGTTATAACCTGAGAGCAAATGCATTATTACAACAGCAACCAAAGGTTTAAACACCTCATGAGGCTGAGGTACATCCCGAACAGTTTTATAGCTCTTATGCAGTAAGACTATTCATTTTATAGTAACAAAGGGAAATGTTTTCCTAGGAGGAAAAGATCTCCTTAGCTCTCTACAGAAACCTTGACATCCCAGGCCCAAATCTACGGCTTTGTTTATAATCGACAGTCAGCCGACTACAAGGTGCCAGACAGGATTCTCTGAATCATCCAGTTTGCCCTTTGTTCTAATTTCCCACTGGCCCTGGCTGTATGGAGGGTTGAGAGGGGCAGAGATCAGGCCAAAATTGTCACATAGGATGAAAACATTTAGTACACCTAACCCTACCCTTTTCCAAACATGAATTGGGATTCTCATTTAAAGGGAAAAAATATGTATTCGGTGTAGTCAATGATACAAATACAAAGCTTGGCACAGTTCAAGGAAGAACAGATGCTGCTTAAACTGGTCTCTAGAGTCATACAGGACAACTAGTTCCGGCAACAGACCAGAGCTCACAGCAGGTGTAATGGAATGGCAACTGAAGTTGGGGGCTATATCTGGCGATTGGCTGGTTGCGGTCAAACTTTTCATGTGGCTGGGTAGCGCACAGGATCAACAGACACACAGGAAACCTGCTGGATCCAACTTACAACTTGTGATTTGACATTTTTACTGTTAGAACTCCCGATTCCCTTAAAACTTGAGGCCCGAAACTGTAACTCATACGGAGTTGGCTTGAACAGTTCTGCAATCATGTCAATCAGACTCCCCTGACACCAATGAAATGTCTATTGTGAAAGTTGAAAAATGTATGTATGGCTTTCAAGTAGATACCTGGGGGGGGGGGAAAGATACACAACCAGTGAGGGCAGCAAGGAGTACTGCAGGTCTGCCAGATGTCGAAACACTGAATACCTACTACACGTATTGGAGGCGCTGGATACTCAGATGTTCTTCTGCTCAGCTGAATGGGCTGGTACACTCGCCAGGGACCTATGGTGCTCACTTCCTAAAGTCATCCACCAAGCAAATTCCCGTACTCTAACTTGCTCTTTGTTCTTCTGGACAGGGTTACTTACAACTCTCATTAGGCAGTCTAGCAGATTGTGTTTCAAGGCAGGTCACAGAAGCAGGGCAGCTGAATCATTATAGGCTTGTTTCTTGAATTCGGGGGAACAGCAGCAACATAGCATGTCCAAGGCAATAAAATAGAGGGGTGACCGACCCTTTCTACCTACAGTGGCTTTGTGTGCTCAGCTACCATCATAGCAGGAGAGCAATACTAAGATGCTGTCCCCTCTATGTGGTCCTGCGTGCGACGTGGCTAGCTGCATTTTCTTCCTGGTTAAAAATTACTACAAGTACCAGCCGCTGGAGGGAGAATCCCTACCTAGATCGTGTGGCACTGACAGGAAGCAAGAGGCCAATGTAAGTTGGGTAACAAAAAACCCATATTTCTTGCCAATCTGTGCTGCCTAAATCTTTCGTGGTGTTTTCACAGAGGAGGGATGAGATAGGCACAAAATTGCCCAGGTTATGTATGTTCCATAAGTGATGGGACGAAGAGCCCCAAGTGGGTCGCTCCTATTTCTAGACAGCTTGCGCTCAGAAGAAAGAAAGTGGATACTAATGGATTTAGTAGGCCTTCATTTCAGACATCTGAGTGGGGACACGCTACATTTAGGCAAACTTTTCAGCACATAAGCTCAGTCAGCGTTTTACATCAATTTTTTGTACTTAAAAAGGGCGTTAGGTACACTGTGGACTGTTAACAGAAACCAAAGAAGGGAGCAACTAGGGGACATCTGAGGCGGAGCGCCAAGCAGTACGTCCTCATCCTGTAAAGTGAACAACCCTATTGTGCTGGAAGCAAGGTGTCCTCACAGAAGGCACTATGCACGTTGTGAATTTCCAGTTATAGGATGCAGCATAATTTATCAAACGGTCAGAAGACATCTTCTAAAATACAATTATAAAGACATTAATAACGTTCCAATTGTCGGACATACGTAACACCACACTATGGGTATATGCGTAGTACCACACATTAAAACACTCCCTCTGTCCAGAGCTCTATAGAATTATAGTGGAGCATCCCCAGTGCTCTCAAGATTAGAGGACACTCGAAATTAAGACAGTGCAGAGCAATAGCCACACATTAGCCACATTTTGTCAAACTTGGATAGCCAGGACGTACTTTTGTCATAACGCTCAAACAGAGGGACAAAGCATTGGCAAAGCAAAAAAGCTCTGGCATTGGCTGCCAGTCTTTTGGCGGTGTTAATGTTTGTTGTATTATTGTTTTTGCAGAATTATATTGTTGGGGAAGCAGACGGGTCCACGTCTATCTCCTAAAAAACACAGGCTAAAAACAAAATTATTTTTTTGTTCTTAAAGACTCATGCTGCCACATTAAGGAACAATGGAGGGAACAATTTTGTGTGTTAGTGTGTTCCCTGTGAAAGGGCAGAATGTATCTCACAGTGAAGTTATAAAATGAGTGAAGTGGACTGACCCATGACAAAATGGAAGACCAATATAGAATGAAGGCTCTCTGAAACCCCCTATAAGCAAGTATATTCTACATATAATTTTAGTACAATCAAAAGGTCTTGGCTAACACCAGAAATAAAAAGACCACTTCTCTGAGCAAATTACTGATTCCCATCAACCAGTACTCTGAGGCAGCTTCAGATTAGCTGCCAGCAACCACAGATGGCACTGAAGGCGCGTCTATTTTTTCCATTTGAATGTTCCCCTAGACTTATCACTCCATTTAACTTTTTGCATCCAGGTAGCCCGTGCTGCCCCTGGCCATACTCCAAGGCCTCACAATTAATGAAGAGGGGAAATGGGGAAAGGAGAATGAGAACCAGAAGTAAAATATTCTACACTGAAAGACCAGAAGACAGCGACTCCAGGAGGGGCGACAATGGTGCATGTCCTGAGCAGGGGCCGTTTAGTTATCAACCATTAAGCATGGCCTGCACCTAAACTGTTTTTTTGTAGGGAAATGGAATTCCGAGAAAAGCAGCGCCATAAAAATGAACAACCCCTCTCCTCAATATGCCTTTTCTTACCGGTTATTCCTACTGTAAATATGTTGGCGGATGTTACTTATGGATAGGGGTGTAGATATTAGTGCAGCAGCGGAATCGGCAGCCTGCTGCACCCGATCACACATCTTGAAGGCCCATTTTCCCTGCTTGAATGCCACTGCAGGCTTTGGGGTTATGTTGCAGGGAGGGGTGGTTTGATCATGTCTGCGTGTATTGTAAAGGAGGGTACTGTCTTCCCTGAACTGCGAAGTCCGAATATTCCCCTAAATCAACTAGCACTGCCCATCCTTTACATTTGGGGAAGCGTTCAATGCTGTTCCGGCGAGGATAATCCGAGCTTTCAGGGTTCTGTGTGCTACCCATTAACCTGCTTGCTGCTGCGTCGGGGTCATCACAGGCCTGTCTCCCCACTTCTGTCACCTGCGGGCACGCCGTCCTTTTCAAGCACGACCTTGGATCGGGCAGAGGAGAGATCAATCTGGGCGGTAAAAGGATGAAAGGAGATGAGATTACCCCAGAGCAATGGATGCAGTGATGGGGAGCTGTAGAATTCATCAGGCGGAGTACAGCCAATGGATGAGGCTGGATGCAAAAGGACAAAGGACAAGATGGAGGTGTGATACCTGTCTGAAAGGGGGAGGGGATACTTGGCCTGTGAGGCGGGGGCATCTGTTCGCCGACTTTTAGTGTCGCTGCCAGATTCTGTAAGAGATCACCTGTTTCATATTATAAATCCGATCTCTCCCACTGCCACGTCCGCGCAACCTGCAGCAATATTTCTTTTTTGATGGGTCAATGAATGATAGAGAGAAGTACAAGGTATTGGGAACCGAAAAGCGAGCAAATGTCAGTAAGAGTACTAGGAGATTGGAGGGAAGACAGCCTGGGGGTTGTATGACATTATAATGCATTCCGTTGCAACGCATGCCTTTACCACCCATGCGTTAGAACGCGAATGCCTTCCCCACGCATATCCTTTACCACGAAAATGCCTGTAACACGCACACTTTTACAACGATTCTCGTTGTGAACCTATGCATGTTAATGGCATTTTTATGTTAAAGGATATCTCCGATCACTATTTTTTAACCCTAAAAATTAACCCTTATAATTTTCCCCTGCGCAACATCACCCCCTCATTCCTCCTTACCTCTCGACGTCCTCTCCACTCTAAGCCCTTCCGAGGTGACGTTTCACATTGTTAAGAGGAAACGGAAGTGTCCTCTAACGACGCCGAATGCCTCCACATTTTGGCTCTTAAGATTCTTCATTTTACGGAATCAGGGAGACCACCCCCCAAACCCCCTTTTTTAAACCCACGCTGTTTTGGGGGGGGGGGGGGGGGGGGGGGGGAGGAACCCCCCCCCCAGCCCCCCCCTTTTTTTTAAACTTTTGCACTCATGCTTTACTACGTATCTCGTAGTAAAGGTATGCGTGGTATAGGCTTTTCGTTGTAACCACGCATACGTTGTAATGCATGTGTTGGTTATGGTTACTCGTAGAAACGGCCGCGTTGTAGTGGCAGTTTCCCAGCCTGGGGCCCAGATTAGAATGCCCGAACCGTCGACTCAGCCCTTTATCCTTCTGGGGATAGCAAGGCATATACCCTGACTTGAGTAATATTACCTGGTTGAAAATACTAAAATGCATAGTGCATTATTTAGGCAGTGCATTAATATGATTAAAGCAGGAGATAAAAACAGGTTTGGTGAATAGAAAGCAGTGGCTGTAACTGGAATTTACTAATTCTAGCTTCTACACAGATACACTGTGTGATCCACAATGGCTCATTTTGTTTTCTCTATAAAGCTGCACTCGGTTTATAATGTAATTGTACTAATATAGCGCTTACTACCCCAGATGAGGCAAAGCGTTTTTCGGCGAGTAGCACGCTACTGCGGAACCCATAAAGGGTTAGTTGTGAATTAGTATAGGGAAATATGAAATTAATTTGAATGGTGGACATGCGAGTCTGTTAGTTGGATTAAAAAGGATTAATGGAGGGACAGAAGAGGGAGGAGTCTAGAGTGTTTATTGAGAACTCACAATAGTATGAGAAGGTTTGGGATGAGTAAAGGAGAGATGGAGGGGTAAGTGTCTAGAAATGGATTAGGGAGATCATTGTAGTAAAAGGAGTTTTCGGATGACTAAGGAGGTATACATGAGGGGAGAATTTAGAAAGGGTTGTTTGGGAGATCATAATAGTAAAATGAGGTTTGGTGGGATTTTATTCACTGGAAGGGAGAAAGGCAAGAAATGGAGGGAGATGCAAGTCGATAAAAACAGACAATTGAGGATAAAGGGAGAGAAGAAAAAAAGGTGAGGAAGAGTGGAAGACTAGACCAAGGACAAGGACGGAATAAAACAGTTCAGATACCTGGGCTCAGTGATCACTCAATAAACCTCGCAAAGCAGCCGATGCGGAGGTTAAGGAGGCTTGTGACTAGGCAAGTGCAGGAGGTCGCTGATATGCAGAGAAGTAGCACTATTGTGCACCTTTCTACAAAACAAATAATTACCTGCGTACCATATTTTGTAAAATGAATTGGCAATTTTACTATAAATAGCAAAAATGCAATAAAAAAAGTGTTTTAATGTTTATTTATCTCGTTGTGTACCTAGATCAAAACGATGCAAACACAAGGAGAAGATGGACGGAGCGCTGAAACTTTTCAGACACTCAGCCAGAGTCACAGGTCTGGGTTGAATCCATCATCGTTCTTTAGCTCACTTTGCCACCTCAGTTCAGACTCAGCCATATGACCCTGTTACTCATTGGAACAGTACAGCCAGAACTACCAAACAAGGTCTTCATAAGGAACAGGGTCAAGACTGATTTGCATATGGCTGGGTCTCAACCGGGGTGGAGAAGTGAGCTAAAGAACGGTGCTGGATTTAACCCAAATCTGTGACTGGAGGTGAGTGTCTGAAAAGTTTCAGCGCTCCGTCCATCATCTCCTTGTATTTACTTTAGGTCAAAACAATGTCGAACTAGTGCCAGAGAATCACATCTCAAAGAATATTTATTAAGCAGGGGGACACACTTTGCAGCATATGATGAATGCTGCTAGACCATCAAACGATACACTTTCCAGCCATTACCTGCTCCCTGGACCGTTTGTCAATGACCCCGAAGCTCCAATATTAGCCCAATCGCTATAGAATAAAAAAATTTTAAATCTAACATTCTTGCCATAAAAATTGCAGTTTTAGTGGTGAGAAAGAACCCCTAGGTTGAAGATGGGGTGCTAAACAATGACAATTTAACAACACGCAAACCCCGGAAATGTTATATGCAACTTTTCATTGACAACATGATCAAATTATATAAAGATTTTGTTTTAAACTCCCCACTGTCCACTATGAGAGACAACATTAACAACTGTGTAACCAAAGGAATTGAGCCAAAATAAAGGGCAAGATTGGGTGGAGAAAATTTTGTGGGCCACTGGCGCATGCTAAGTGACACCACCACCACTTGCCCGCATCATAAGTTCCGCACCAAGGCCTGGCAATGTCTGGGAGGGTTGATTGAGGCCTTCGGATCGAAGAAGTATGACCCTGCACCCAGTCACATAAGGGAAGGCACCCTAGGTATAGGGGAAGAAATGTATAAGATTATACTACGTGCAAGAAAACGGGAGAGAAAGAGCTGGGCCGAGACAATGTAAATTAAGGCACGAGAGAAAGGAGGGAGGCAGCAGGCGAAATGGAGATTCAGGTCACTCTTCTCTCCACCCTCTGACCTCTGAAGTCTCAGGGAGATAAGAGGCATGGAATTGTGCTGACTCTACTTTCAGAAATCCAATATCCCCGCCATGCGCACTAATCGGCCACCTCAGCTCACAGCCACCACGGCGCAGTGGATTAATCCTGCCCAAAATCTTTAATTAGTTGAGAGCTTTCAGGCGGCATCGGAGGCAGCGAGCGACGAGGCTGCTGAAAACATGCGAGAACCTAATATGCCCCCCAGGGCTGTACGGTCCCCACATGACATGGTGCGTGCACATATGGGAAGGGGGAGCAGTACTTCTTGCTCACCAGCTCTCACTGCATAAATTAGCAGTACCCGACTGTCTGTAGCGCTGATGGATCTTCCAGGCTTATCCACAGTCCTCCAACTACTGAACTTTAAGAGCTAGGAAGAAGGGTGGCTGCACACACTGTCAGGAGATCAGATCAAAAGGATGTAGAGCAGCAAAAAAACTGACCAACACACTGCAACAGTGGATGAGCATAACAAATGGAAAAAAAATCAGGGTGAAGGCACAGGTGCAATGGAAGGGATCGAGTTAGGTCTAGGAGAAATTGATGGTAATCCCTACACCACACTCTGCGTCTAGAAAAGAGTTGCCCTCCAACAGTGGCCTAACAATCACTGCATCATCTGCCACAGCACATTCAACAAAGCATACTTGCATCACCCAAGCTAACTCAAGAGTCCAAGTCTCCACTACATGAGATCTGAGACTTGTGGGCAGTCTTCACTAATCCATGAACATGTATTCTGAAACGCGCATATTTTGTGCTCTCCTTGAAGTGACCAACACCATGAAGGGACCTGCTCTCTTTTCTTACTGGAGCGAAAGTCTTTTCGCGACTGGTACACCCGTCCCCTGAATGCACATCAGGCAATGTACAAATGGGACATTGCACTGATGGCAGCCTAGAGTGCAGGAGTGTACCGGATACATTTTCCCCAGACATGAGATGAATAAGTTATGTAGGTTAGCTGCTGCAAACAGCAAACGGCACAGCACCCATGGCTTTAAGCTGGAGTGTGGCAGTATAGGCTAACAAGACATAAAGGAACGAAGATCCAGAATGAAAAAGAGCAGCAAAAACACTCTAAACAATAACACAAAAGCCATAGAAATAGGCCCCTTAATGGATTTGCTTACTGCGAGTGGTAAAATCCGTACAGACGGACAGAAAAAATTACATGGATGCACAAAAATACAATTTGTGTGAGGTCTGTTTTATACAAAGACTTTGTATTTACCATCAATATAATCAGTTTTCAGGTCAGCCACTAGGTGGACAGGAGATCTACGAGCTAAAAATTAGAAACCAGAGCAGACATAAGAGTAATAAACCAAGCCTCACTGATCTGTTTGTGTTCCCATCCATGTTACTTCTGCACAGCATTTCAGAAAAATCACAGATATCAGACCAAGGACAGATAAAGGTAACAGAGGGATGAGCATGTTCCACTCCTGTGCCGTTCCAGCCCTTCATGCTAGACTACCGCCCACGACATGGCAAGCAGACTGATCCCTGAAACTCACATGAGAACAAGGAAGGTAGCATTCTCCTAGTACCCTAGCTCATGTTGGCAGATTTAGGGGAAAGCAGCTGTGGTAGACAAGAAGCACAGAACCAGTCACTGGCACACCGCAGGTTGCTAGGGTTTGCATCTGGCCAGAGGGTGACTTTTAAATCCTGTTGTGCATTTAGTACCACACTGTCATCTAGCCATTGGGAGACTACCTGTAATAGAGGACACACTACTTTCTGGAACACACTGAAAACTGCTTTACCTAGACCTCTCAAAATAGAAGGCATTTGCACAAACTGCTGCAAGCGGTAGTGAGTACAAAGGCCTGAATGGGACCGCGCATGTTGAAACTAAACGCAGGACAACAGGCAAGGCAAAAGTAATGGCTGTAAGATCATAAAATAAGAAAATTCACATAGTGCCAGTTCTCCCAGAGACGGAGCAAGCAACAAGACAGCAATGTATTTAAATTTACTTTAGGTGTAAATGAACAGCTACCCGACTGTAATTGACCAAGAAGTGTGGGCACTCCTGAAGCTCTTGGTGTTAAGAGGGTTACAATTATTACTGTACTCCAAAGACTTCAAATGCTTATCCATTCACCAATCTTCACAGTCAAGGACTTTGACAGGTTAACTGGAACTGTTGTCAAAACTGTGCTAGAACAGCAATAACTGGAAAGGAGACAATCAAACACATCACAGGTCTAGGCATGAACTTCAACCAAGGAAATGATCTTCTTAGAAGACCAATCAAAGAAAACAAAAATCAAACCTTAGGAGAATACCAGTTCAGAATAATGTTCTGTGTGTTTACTACCTACAAGTTAAGACTGACATAAACCAATCAACGATGCATCGTAGGTATAAACCATAAACACCCTTGGATACACATTCACTAAGAAGACATCTCATCATCCCTCCCACAATATGCCATGCTGTCCAAGTTACTTGACTATAAGGAAGCAGAAGACAATCCCTCTCATTACAACGGAAAAATGATTGTCTCATCAAATGCAAACCTGCCCCTTTGTAACCCAGCGCCCTGATGTTAGCACACATTGCACCTCAATTACAGAGAGGGCTTCAGTCACAAACGAGAAGAGACGGGACTGAGACATAGGGGCAAGGGTAGCAAGGTGGCAAGGGAACCGGGCAAACAATCAAGAGGCTGAGAAATGGAGTCCAGAAACAATGGAGAACCATGAAAAGAATGAAGGGAAGGAACTGAAAGATAGAGGCACGAAACCTGGAGATAAAAGCAACAAAGCAGACGCCGCAAAGAGGGAAGAGAACTAGAAAAGCAATTGTGAGAACCAGGGGTAGATAATAAAAATAAAGGAGGGCGAGGAGGAAGGGAAGGCAATGCGGGGCATTCGAAATATATCCGGAAAAGGACGTGTCCGTGGTCAAACAGGCGAAAGAAGCTGTGCTACAAAAGAGAGCGTTGGAGATCCGAAAGGTGAGCAACATAGCAGGACAGCCAAGGAACGTGCCCGTGGAGGAGATGGGGGATTACATCGGAAGCTTGACTGATGCGGCTCCTTCAGGCTAACTCATTGCAGTTTCACATCTCAGAGACAATGGGGAGAGCAATTTACACCCTCTTCCCCCGAAGCCCCCCACAAACGCTGGAATATGGATCTTAATACCTGCAAACGCCCGAATGTATTATGTGACACCTCCCCCTTAACAAACTGGCATCGTTAACGCGCGGTCCCCCCACGTCCCCCGCCCCCATAAGCTGCCGATGCTTCTGGGGCCCGTGCACTATCATCCGACAGATGGACTGCAAACAGTGGCACGTCGGCCAGCTCGAGCAGAGCTGCGGTTCAGGGACAGCTCGCAGGGAAGCATGCTAAATTTAGCAGCTCTCCCATCGGCTGCTTTCCCCCCTCCCCACTGAGCGCCAACACTCTCCTCAGAAGCAGCTCGCTGGCCCAGGATGCCTTGCGCGGACTACCTGAGTGGAGTGTGGGCTGCCAGAGCTGGCGTCGCTCCCAGGGGTTTCCGAGCCCCCTCAGAATGCGAGTACACACCGAGAGAGCCAGGGCGTGTGACTGCGAAGGACTCTGCCTGGGCAGACCCGGACTGCAAACCAAAATCAGTCCTGGCAACATGTTCAAATCAGTACACAGGGTAGAAGGGAAGGGCGGCACCTAACGTGGTTGCTACTAATGACAGCTCATTTACCTCAGAAGGCCTGTCCCTGGCCTGCGAACCACAGAGACACCGCACAGTGTGCATTGGCACAAGCAAGCGTCGTGTGTATGTGGGGATGAGGAAGCCTACAAAAGAGAAACGTAGAAAGTTTATTTATGGCAAAAAGTTGCCAAACGTACTGGTGAGAGTCTGGTTGGAAAACACTTCACACAGCCTCATGTCTAGTGAAGACTATTGAGGTAACAGTGGTGGGTTGGAAGAGGAAAGCGATGAATGTTGTGGGCTGAAGCTCCATGACGAGAAGGCATGGGATAGTGCGTTAATGATTTTTGTTATTGTTGTATTTATATCGGTCAAGCAAGCTCCATGAGGGCGGTAGAACAGCTCACAATAGTTTAAAACAGTGAAAACAATGCTTAAAGGCAATGGTCTTCAAACTTTTAAATGCCACTTCTACTCCTTGAGAATGCCAAACAATTTTTCTTACAATAATTCTATAAAATCAGTAGCTCTGAACATAGTTAACAATTCAAACTTTGCAGGTAGGTTTAGTTAAACCTCTTCACAATGCAATCAAATACAGGCTTGACAACATTCTATTGGCAGGGTACAAGGGTACATGTACCCAGTGTGAGGGACACAGAGGGGCATTTGGATTCTCTGCCCCTCCACCGGCCCCCAACACACTTTGTCACCGAAAGGACATGAGTAATACAAACATTACAGATGGCCCATTACAGAGTAAGATGGCCCATTACAGAGTAACTGAAGGCCACACTGGTGTGAGTATCCAAGGGTTGATGAAGGGATCTAGAATGGTGGTTGTTTCTATGGTGGAATGCATTGTGTTCCAAGCTGATTCAGTTGCTGCAACTTGAATGTGGATGAGGTATCTGCTGATGCTGCACGTAATACACCTGAAACCTCAACAACCAAGCTGGTCTGTGTTCACAGGGTGAACTTCACAGCTACTCTGTTATCTTTCAGTAAACACACAGCATCAGGGGAACAGCAAATGCTCCCATTGCCCAGAGGCCCAACCCTATCCCTTGTGCTCAATCTATTCAGTTTGAAGTTCTCTGGTGTAATGGACAAGATGTGTGCAAATTATCATGGGCTTGCCATCAACATGTAGGGGGGGGTCTTCTATGGAGAGGGTAAAGAAGGAAATTCAGGTGTCTCTCACTTAACTGGGGAGTACTGTCATCAATGCATTAAAAAAAGTAGTCTAAAGTCCAATACAGGAATACACAGATTTACCTTAAAGATGGAGGGGGAGGGGGAAGAGAAATAACGCAATTGTCACAATAACAGAATTTCTGTTGAAACAGAAACCTTTAAAGAGGCCAAAAAGTGAATGATGTCACAATATGTTAAAGAACACAAGCAGATGTCATTAAACAAAATGACATTTTAAAATACTGATTTCTGGTAAATGTTTATGTGTAATACTGGGTAAAGAGAATTTCAATTTTTCTCTTCAATGGATGGGTCTTTTGAAGGGAGAACTTTCTGTTTACTTCATCCAACTTGCATTAGATTGGGAACATAAGTCATGCATGGACTGCATTATGCCGATTATCAAGGCCATTAAATGTGTTTATATGTAATCAATACATAATATATGAACATCAAAATAGAGTAATTTGGGTCGCAGAGGTAAGAGTCAACATTTCAAGTTAAATAGTGTGCTCTTAAGTCAATTCAGAAAAGAGAATGTTGGAAATGTCAAGATATTACTCAATCAGGTACATATTCATGGAATGCTTACATTGGCCTAAGGCAGTAGTTATTAACCTTTTGACTTCTGTGGACCCCTACTGAATCACTACTGGAAGCCGAAGACTCCAGACAAGCAATTTTAAAGATTTGAAACTCAAAGTAAAAATCAAAAATAACTATACATAAAACAAATACACAAATTGTGAAATATTTCCTTTAATTCACAAAAAAGTAAACATTGAAATTTTAACAGCAAAGTTACTTTTCGAATTGTGGTTTTATTTGTAAAAGATTAAGTAACTACATTGTCTTTTTTGCTCCTAATGTATGCTTGCTTTCTGTTGGTGCATACAAATTCTGCTTCAATTGGGGCCATCAATCCTATATACTAGATTCTGATTTCTGTACTAGCTGTGCTTCCATGATCAAGGTAAGGATAGTAAGCTTCCAATGTCAAATTCCAACACATTCACAGACTGTCTTGAAGCTTTCAATGCTCAGTGTTGTTTTGTGTATAAGTACTTTATTACTCTTCTAATATTTAATTTTCTAGACAGCCACAGGCCCCTTAGTAGGTGACACAGACTACCAAGGATCCACAGACCACAAGTTAAGAACCACTGGTCTAAGCAACGAGAAAATCTGATGTGGACAACTTCCATTATTTGGGAGCATGACCACAGAAAGCTCATGAGAAGGAGAATCCTTTCTTCAAAGGTTTGATGTTGAAAAGAAAAAGGTCTTGTTTCCAACGGTGCTGGTCTGGAGATGGTTAGATTGTAAGATGTATATTTCTCGGTATTTAAGGTATAGAGGCTGCTTTGATTAAGCATTGCGCCATAATCAGGAGCACTTTTACTGAGGAAAAAGCTGAAATGATGAGTACATTGTCAAGATTTTTAGGTGAGCCGGGCAGCAGCATGCAATACAGGTTTTAATGGTGCCACGCTCTTTCATGGTAGCGCAGGCAGAATGCCACCGTAGAAAGGAAAGTATGAAAGCCTGCACTGCGATGTTATCCTCATTTGGTAATAATGGGTAGCAGTTTCACATAAATTGAAGTTTGAAACAGGCTCCCTTTGTAAGGATTTTTCATGTGTGCTTCAAGGTTTAGTTTTTATCTTGTAAACTGTCTAGGAACTTGGCTGATTCTTCAATTTGAGTTTGACAAAACAGTATTATGGATCTTGCACTTCAAGGCTATGTGCTTAACCCACAAAATCCTGCACGGAAAAGGTCCCCCGGTTCTGAAAAATCTCATAACTCCCCACACAACAACCAGAACCCTACGCTCTACTAATGCCCACCTGACTAAAATACCCAAAACGAAAAAATCACGTTTTGGAGATCGGCAATTCTCCTACCTGGCATCCAAGATGTGGAACACTCTTCCACCAGCCCTCCGGGCCCAACCTAATCTCATATCATTCCGTAAATCCCTGAAGACATGGCTGTTCCCCTGATCCATGCCACCCCCCGGCCCATCCTTTTGAGAACTTGGTGGATTATGTCAGCGCTGGGACGCTCCCGGGCAGCCATGCGCTCTACAAATCTCCTAAATAAATAAATTTATCCAATTGCCGTTCATGTAGAAATCTGGGTTTCCAGAGAAAAGTAATTTTTAGTATGTACGTTTCAGGGGTTCACTTTTAGTCTTTTTTGTATGCTAGTTAAGCAGGATGTCAGTACTAAGTGAGTTTGAGGAGACTTTGTATGCATCTGATATTTGTATAGTACAAGGCTGGCCAAAAGCAAGTACACAAGAATGATAGTAGTGGTAACTGGGTTAAGGAAACTTAAGTGTATTGTTAGTGCATTGTGATGTAGTGCGATTTAAAAAGTCGCACATTCAACTCTTCTAAATTGGAGTAGAATTAGGGTGGTCCTGATGGATTATGGGATCCTATTCCAAACTGGGTGCACAGATGGAAAAGGCCTGCTGCCTTGTTTTGACTATTTTTTTATACACTCTTTAGTCTCCTGTATGAAAATGTGCTCGGCTGAGGGTGTGCAAAGAGCCACCAGAGATGACAAGGTTGTCTGACAGATAAGCAGGAATGCTGGTCGTGATGGGTTTGAAAATGATGCAGCCGATTCTGAAGATGGCGATGCCGGCAAGGGGTCACTGGAGTATCATCAGGTTTGAAGGAAGAGGTTAAACATATATCTTCAGGCGCTGGATGACGTGCTCTTGCATGTAGGGCACCCTTGTGGAGGATCGAACAGTGGATTATTTCCATCAAACAAACATTTGTCATCTTTAAAGGCAAAGTAACAATAACAGTGAAGGATGTGAACGCCACTCAGCAGGAGCTATAAGGTATGAAGAACGTGAAAAGTCTACAATGTGCTACAGACGTTTCAATACTGTTATGTTCCCATCAGTAGTACATTTTAAAATTAAGTGGAATTTTGAGAAAATGAGATCAAAACGTATAAGATTCGACTGCTGGGTGTTCCAGGCCTCACTGAAAGCAGTGACTTGAGTAATTAAGACGTTTCTGCAGTTCTCAGTCAAAATGTAGGACAACCGGTTAATTTGTGAAAATGCACCACCTGGCCACCAGGAAACCCGAAAGGAGGAATGAAGGCGCTGGAACGATTTTGGTGGAGCTGCGATACAGCACACTGAGAAATTACTACTAAAGCTGTGGTAAAAAAAAAAAAAAAAAAAAAAAAAAAAGAAGAACGACAGCTGCTGAGTGGCTCCTGATTACATATTTGTTGCTACCTGGAGGAGTCATCAAGCTTTACAGACTGCTAAGAAGGAACTTCCGCTGCTAGTACTCGAGGCCTGCTGGTGGTTCTCAGATTGTCTTAGAGTTTGAGAGGAGCAATGTTTTTATGTTGTCTAACATGGAGGATGCCAGGTTATTTCTTACATCTGAGAAGGAGAGGGATATAAAATAAAGTTACACCCTGATATGGTTGAGTCGTCTGTGTTAATCTGGGCCTGTTTTACTGAACTCTACTGGGAAACGCCTGCATTTTCCTCCACACAGGAAGGCAATGGGTGGTTGAATTAGTGGTTATATAGTACTAACATGCTGTACACTTGTTCAGTGACCTATGAGCTTTTTTGACCCGGAGCTCAGTTATGTGAAGCATGCGTTTCATTTCCTCTACCCATAAACCCCCACAATCACCAGACTGTTCTTTTGGTAAGGTAGAACTGTACTACACTAGATGAACTGAGATCAGCATTTACAATTCTTTCAACTGGATCTCAGGTAGAAGTGGGAGGTTACAAACACGGCTGTCATTTGTGATTCTCCAACTGCATACCCTGTGTTGTTTTTAAGTGCACTAAATAAAATGTCATCCTAAAAAGCTATAGCTCTGAATGGGCCATGATCCCTTAGCTGACTGGTGTGATCCGGACCCAGTTCTTGGAAAATTAATAAATAGATACATAAATAATTAAATAAACTTTAGTGCATGTATGCAAAGTTTGAGGACAGATTCTGCAAACAGATGTACAAATTTAACTCCTTGGACACTCATGACGAGCTCAGCTCGTCATGGTGTACACCACCATACACTCATGACGAGCTGAGCTCGTCATGAACAATGGGATATCTCAAGTGCCAGCACAGGAGGAAAATAACACTAGCATCGATGTGGTTAAGAGGCTTTAACATTGAAACACGCTGTCAAAACTCCTTTCAGAGGGCCATGGGGCATGCAGGGGGTATTGAGCCCAACCGTGGGGGTTAAGGCTTTTACTCTTGATGTCCTGGGGCCCGAAAGATGGTGAGCAACTGGGACACGTACCCCTACTGCACTGGACTCTCAGTGGTAAACGTGGTCACGCAGCCCTAGGCTCTACCTGGAAGGGATACGAGGTGAGTTGGATAGTGATTAGTGAACATGGGCTCACAACTCAAAATGCGTGCAGCAGCATTAAACCATTGTCCAGCCAAATACTCTGAGGGGGCAGGCTACAACAATCCTGGCTTTGGTCCCACTTTGTTGACGGTGATCCCATGTCATGCTCACTCATCAAATGGGGTCGAACCAGTCACAGTCCTTGTTGCTCCCAGTGACTTACGGGTCACCACCGCTCCCTGTCCATGGGCTCTGGCACGATCAAGAAAGGGTCCTGGCACACAGGGTTGCTGCACCAGGATTCAGCTCTTACCGCACAGCACTTTCCTCTCGCCGGCCCCTCCTGGAAAACGGGGTCACTGCACCACTACCGCACAAGGCTTCGGCCATTCCTGCACAGCAGTTACTCTGGGGGCCCTCCTGGCATATGGGGTCCCTGCACTGCTACGACACTGCGTTCTTTACCACAGCTATCTTTATGGCGGCTCTCTCCTGGCATACAGGGGTTGCTGACTCAGTCCTGCACAAGGGCAATGACCCGAACAGTGCAGCAGTTGTCTCCCCACACCTCGCACAGGGAGTCCACTTGACAAAGCTCCTCACTGGACTTTGCTCCCTCCAACTTTCTCCTCTTCCTCATAGGACACACTTGCCTTGGCAAGCAGTCAGGTGCCTATGCTCCAGGACAGATGTCTTGGAATCCTGGGGTGATGTCCATTCACCCTGGATGGAGACTAGCAGGCCTTGGCTTCCAGTCTTGGTCACAGGCAGAAGTCTTACAGAGCTTCCACTCCTCACATAGCCCGTCTGACTGCTTTGCAGATGAATATTTTTGGGGTCTCAATCACCCCTTCTTATAGTCCAATTCCAGACATCAAATCTAATTTAGTGTCTTAGCCTTTAAAGTTTTAAGTTGGGGTTCTACTTCTTTAGAAGTGCATTCTCCTCTGCTCCCTTTTCCATTTGAATCTGTCACAGCAGTGATATCTCCGAAGCAGACAGTCCCACAACACAGGTCATGGGAGTGACTAGAGTTCACACTTGGATGCCAGTCACAGTGATAAGTCAAAATGTTATCTCAGCCATACTCTTGATGATTCTCTTAAGAGCCCATCACCTTCCAAAGGGGTGCCCAGGACCCTTCCTTGTGACCTCTCACTGAATCTAAGAGCACCCTTGGTGTAAAGGGGAGGCATGGACCTCATCTCCCCTGGGTGTGTCCCAGCCAGTTTATAATAATGCACACATCTGTCTAGGGAAATCCCTCTGCCTCCACTCCATACTAAATCATGCAAGCCTAGTCACCCAAAATGGAACCCAGAGCCCTCCATGTATTGTACCACCCACAGGCACACACACACACACACACATACACTGAGTGCATGTATTAAGCATACATGCACTGCACATTACTGTATCCATTTTCCGTGCTATTCGGAGGCACACATACATCCAGCACTCACATTGAACATGTGTGCACTGCTCAGCACTGTATCATTTGTGTACTGGACAACTCACAGGTACACATACACCCAGCACATGAACTTATTCTGCACACTTCATGTACTGTACCACTCACAGGTAGACATGCACCAAAGCACATGCACTTATCCTACATGCACAGGACTACATCCTTCGGGTACTGTACCACTCTCAGGCACAAGCACCTCCAGGACATGCATATTGCATGCACTACTCCGTGCTGCATTGTCCCTGTACGGCACCCGCCTCAGGCACAATACATCCAGCGCAGATACACCACTTCTACGCTGTGCAGCACTTCCCACAATTCTGCAGTAGCCAACAGCGAGTTAAGCACACAGCAGCTGAACTTTAACAAGCATTGGCATAGCCAATAGGTCTCGGATTTGGGACCTTATAAGTGTTTAGCAATGCAACAGTTGGTGTTGTTGCACCAAGGATATTCTGCAGCAAAACTAAATACTTATAGGGTCCAAAAAGCGAGACCTATTGACTATGCCAATGCTTGTTTGTTTTTTTGTTGCAGTTTTGTTTAAGTTGCCAGATCTACAATAGCGGGACATGGTTTTTGTTAACAGTTCTTTGCATCAAATTAACTTGTTTTCATTCCTCTGAATGTTGTTTCCATTCTGGTTGTAGCAAGCAGTCATTCCCGGGGGTGTGGGGGCTGGTTAGCTGTGCGCATGGCGCCGAACATTGCAAATGAGAAAAAGCCTGGTGCAGGCGCAATTTACAAGTGTGGAGTAAGTGAGCCCCAGGCATCATGACTCACTCACACAGGAGTTCATGCACTGCACCGGCATACTCAGCATGGTTTAAGAAAACTCGACCCACTCCCTCCCAGGCATCGAACACATATTTACCAAGAAACTCTGAGAAGAGCCTGCCTGCTGCACTGACGGCCGGTGGTGTATGCCTGGTGGAAGCATGCACTGATGGCTGGTAGTGTGTGACGGCTGGTAGTGTGTGTGCCTGGTGAAAGTGTGCACTGACGGCTGGTGGTGTATGTGCCTGGTGGAAGCGTGCACTGATGGCTGGTGGTGTGTGTGCCTGGTGGAAGCGTGCACTGACGGCTGGTGGTGTGCGTGCCTGGTGGAAGCGTGCACTCACGGCTGGTGGTGTGCGTGCCTGGTAGAAGCGTGCACGGACGGCTGGTGGTGTGTGTGCCCGGTAGAAGCGTGCACTGACGGCTGGTGGTGCATGTGCTCGGTGAAAGTGTGCACCCACGGCTGGTGGTGTGTGTGTGTGTGCCTGGTGAAAGCGTGCACTGACAGCTGGTAGTGTGTGCCTGGTGAAAGCGTACACGGACGGCTGGTGGTGTGTGTGCCTGGTGGAAGCGTGCACGGACGGCTGATGGTGTGTGTGCCTGGTGGAAGCATGCACTGACAGCTGGTGGTGTGTGTGCCTGGTGAAAGCGTGCACGGACGGCTGGTGGTTCGTGTGCCTGGTGGATGCGTGCATGGACGGCTGGTGGCGTGTGTGCCTGGTGGAAGCGTGCACTGACAGTTGGTGGTGTGTGCCTAGTGGAAGTGTGCACTGACGGCTGGTGGTGTGTGTGCCTGGTGGAAGCGTGCACTGACGGCTGATGGTGTGTGTGCCTGGTGGAAGCATGCACTGACAGCTGGTGGTGTGTGTGCCTGGTGGAAGCGTGCACTGACGGCTGATGGTGTATGTGCCTGGTGGAAGCAGGAGCATTCATAGTGGTAGAAGACACAAATGAAACTGACGAAGAGGGAGGGGGAGAAGGGAGGGGGAGTGCGAGCAGAGGAGCATGATTCGCAGCTAGAAGACACAAATGAAGCTGACCAGGAGGGAGGGGGAAAAGGGAGGGGGGTAGTGCAAGCAGATGAGCCTGATTACAGCAATAAAAACACAGATGGCAGCCGTGCCATGCACGAACTCGTGAACGCAAGCTGTAGGCCAGCAAAAGCCTCTGGTGACACTTTTAAAAGCCACTTACTAAATGTCTCGAAGAGACAGCGCATGCGCTGTCTAAGGCGAGACCTAAAAAGTGAGTGAAACCATAGGCCTCACTCCAGTGACACAGGTTACCAAGCTTTTGCAATGTAATAGGAGACTCACTTCTTGAGCTTTTGGCTTTGCTAATAAGGTAACGTCAATAGCGCAAACTTTCAGTAATGCAAGACCATTTGCATTGCAAATGCTTCTTTTTCTATTTATTTACTTTTGAAGTAATCGCGGCACCCGCGCTTTAGCTGAAGATGTTTAAAGCTAAAGCGGGGCTTGCTGGGTTTGTAACAAAAGTAAAGAAATATAAAACAAGCATTAGAAATGCAATAGGTCTCGCAGCATTAGAGTTAGTGCTTTTAGAATTGTTTATATCTTTTTTGTTTTAAATCTTTTGCATTTTATTTTTTGTAGGCAATGCAAAAGATTTACAAATCAAAAAAGCAATAAGCAAATGTAAAATCTTTAAGTAAAAATCCTGCGAGACCTATTGCACTGTGTGAGGGTGAGGTGTTGAGGGTGAGTGAGGGTGGGGGTGAGTGAGGAGTTGAGTGTGAGTGAGGTGTTGAGGGTGAGTGAGGTGTTGAGGGTGAGTGAGGTGTTGAGGGTGAGTGTGAGTGAGTGAGGGTGAGAGTGTTATTGTGAGTTAGGGTGAGGTGTTGAGGGTGGATGAGGGTGAGGGTGAGGTGTTGAGGATGAGTGAGGATGAGTGAGGGTGTGCATTTGAAGGGGAGGCGTTGAAGGTGAGTGCGGATGATTGATAGTGAGTGTGAGTGAGGTGTTGAGGGTGAGGTGTTGAAGGTGAGGAGTTGAAGGCGAGGCGTTGAGGGTGAGTGAGGGTGAGTGAGGGTGAGGGTGAGTGAGGGTGAGGGTGAGTGAGGGTGAGTGAGGGTGAGGGTGAGTGAGGGTGAGGGTGAGTGAGGGTGATGTGTCGAGGGTGAGTGAGGGTGAGGCTGAGTTATTGTGAGTAAGTGTGAGGATGAGTGAGGGTGAGAGTTCGAGGGTGAGTGAGGGTGAGTGAGGGTGAGGGGTTGAGGGTGAGTGAGGGTGATGCTGAGGGGTTGAGGGTGAGTGAGGGGTTGAGGGTGAGTGATTGAGGATGAGTGAGGGTGAGGGGTTGAGGATGAGGGGTTGAGGGTGAGTGAGGGTGAGGGGTTGAGGGTGAGGGGTTGAGGGTGAGTGAGGGTGAGGGGTTGAGGGTGAGTGAGGGTGAGTGAGGGTGAGGGGTTGAGGGTGAGGGTGAGTGAGTGAAGGTGAAGGGTTGAGGGTGAGTGAGGGTGAGTGAGGGTGAGTGAGGGTGAGTGAGGGTGGGTGAGTGAGTGAGGGTGAGTGAGGGTGAGGGGTTGAGGGTGAGGGTGAGTGTGGGTGAGGGTGAGTGAGGATGAGTGAGGGTGAGTGAGGGTGAGGATGAGTGAGGGTGAGGATGAGTGAGGGTGAGTGATGGTGAGGGTGAGTGAGGGTGAGGGTGAGTGAGATCTTGGTCTGGAGGTAGGAGGCAATGGGTTGTTTTGCAAAAAAGCAGTTGAATGTTGACTGGAAGAGCGTGAATCTTAAGTCCAAATATTAAGTACATTCTCGTCGGTCAACAATGAGGATTTACAATTCAATATCCACCATGGGTTACGAGTGGCTTAGATTACAGCTCGGCGACTTTAAAATTCAGTACAAAGTATTAGATGTCCTTTGTCTGCTAAAATGCTAGGATGGACATTAAAATACAGAATCATTCGCTGAGACTGTTACAGAAAGACATTGACTATCACTGGAACAGAAGTTGAGGCACCTCTTTACTTGCTTAAGAATGCGTGACATAATACTAAAGAAACTGTTCAAATTTTTAAAGTACACTGACCTCAATAACACCTTAAACGCAGCCAAGTAGTAACATGCGCTCTTGCTAAGTCCATGTGCAATCTGTAATATACGTATATATTCAGGCCTATGAAATCGAGCTATGGTGAGGGTTTCAACAAATGAAACTATATGTACATCCGACAGTGCAAAATCACTAGAAACTAAGCTAAACAATAAAAAGGACAATACATAATCGGGTAGAATGCGGCAAAACATTACCTTTTAAATTATGTTTTGTTGGTGGAAGGCTAATGAAAAGGCAGTGTATTAAAAAATAATGCAGCATTATAGAGTAATTTGCGAGAAAGGCCATCTATGAGGATATTTACCCCGCACTACTCAAAGGCATGACCAATTTAATAATATCATGAAAACAACTACACGAGGCATCGGAGTGAGAACAGCCTCTAAAACAAGCTGCATTGTCGAGCCTATGGATATCGAGGCCCTTCGGCAAGGGAGATGCCACAGCCTGCTTCGGTAACTGAAGTCGATGATGCTGGATAAACACAGTGCGCAGCAACGCCTGTCGCCAGCCTATCAAATTACAGGGGAAAAGTGCTGTGTTCATCCTGCTCCTGGGAGGCCAGCATCGGACAGCTCGAAGTTAATATGACATGGAATCACTAATGCAAGGGCTCAAATAAG
The DNA here is from genome assembly GCF_964263255.1 of Lissotriton vulgaris. NCBI lineage: Eukaryota > Metazoa > Chordata > Amphibia > Caudata > Salamandridae > Lissotriton > Lissotriton vulgaris. The sequence goes on along the minus strand of NC_141687.1, from coordinate 1,169,185,774 downwards.
GATTATGTTCAAAGTACTGGCCCATCAGAAAATCAAAGAAAGAGTAATTCTGAAAACGAACGCCGTAACATCTGCGCACATTCTAGCTTTACCAGCGTTAAGGGCTGACCCCTGCTATGATGCAACCACAGCCAGAAAACTGAAACCAAGGGCGCCTCCTCTGCGCAGGGAACAAACAAAGCAACCCGGCTGGCTGTGGTGAGTCCGTGGACTCTGCTTCAAATCACCATAAAATGCCACGTGTTTTACAACTGAACATCCTTCATTCGAAATGTAGATAGCGAACTATGGTAGACCTTTAAGAGACGCAATGTCACTCTGCTTCTGCCAAGACCCGAAAAGCTAGCATCCCAATTTGTTTTCATTCACACTACCTATCTTAAGCTAGTGGAAATTAAGGAAAACAAGACGGACGGACGGAGGGGAGGGGGGAGGAGAAATGCGACACGAAGGGGAGGGGGCGGAGCGGGTTAAATTATACAAACAACAAGCTGGAGGGAAGAGAGGGGAGGGGGGAGGAGAAATGCGGCAGGCAGGCAGGGGAGGAGAGGAGGAGGGGGGAGGAGAGTAGGGGAGGCACGGGACTGAGTAGTCCGAAAAGAGGGTTTAAACCTCAGCGAAATCAATTTAAAATACAGGGCACTTACGTTTCAAATGGCAGCCCTGCCTTGAAATCGTGCAAATCATAATGCACTCAAGCTGCCAGTGATGACCAAGAAAAGAAACAACAAGCTTCTCAGCAGTGGCCGCAGGCTGCCAGTGGGAGGGAACGAGCGAACATATGGCGAGCGGCGGGAAGGGGAAGGGGCGGAACAGGGGAGGGGGCGGAACGGGGGAGGGGGCGGAGAGGGGACATGCACGCGCCCGTGACTTTTAAGGTCAATGCGCATGCGCATAAGCTTAATGCGCATGCGCATTGACCTTAAAAGTCACGGGCACTGCAAGGAATCGCCACGATTCCTTGCAGTGTGGATAAAGTGTGGATAACTCGCTATAGTCTCGCCTTGCTCGATGCGCATGCGCATCGACAGGCGAGACCTAAAAAGGCATGTGGGTGCATTTTTTAAAATATCTATTTATTGATTTTTGAAGCATTAGTGGCACCCGCGCTTTAGTAGAGGATGTTTAAAGCTAAAGCACAGGTGCCGCCATTGCTGCAAAAGTAAACAAATGGAAACGAATGGCGGGTGCATGCTTTTTTTACTATTTAGTTACTTTTGAAACAATTGCGGCTCTTCTGCTTTAGATGTTTAAATCTAAAGCAGTGCAGGCCGCAATTGTAACAAAAGTAAAGAAATAGGAAAAAAGGCAGGGGGTAGAATTATTTTCTATTCATTTATTTTTGAAGCAATTGCAGCACTTTAGCTGAAGATGATTAAAGCTAAAGCGGGGCGTGTCGCGATTGTAAAAAAAGTTAAGAAAATAGACTTGCTGCCTGGCGTGAGAAGGAAGTTGTGCGAGTTGCATGCCTTTCTTTTCTTCTTCGTGGCTTGCCCAACTCTGTTTTTAAATATTGTATTTTTTTTTTAGCAGCGTGGCACGCCGCATAGAATAGAACAAAGGAGCGGCTGCCATTATTGAAGATAAAGTGCGGCATGCTGCGCTGATGAAAGGAAAGGCGCCCGACCACATTTGTTTAAGAAAAAGTGCAGCATGCTGCGCCGTGTAAATTTTTTGATTATATCTATATATATATATATATATATATATATATATATATATATATATATATATATATATATATATATATATATATATATATATATATATATATATATATATATATATATATGCGCAGTAGCAAAATAGAGTTCTGCGAAAATAAGAAAATGCATGGCCGCCATTATTGCAGCTGAGGCATGCCATGTTGGTTAAGAAAAAAACAAAAAAAACATTGCAGGAGAGTATTAACAAAATAGTGCTCACAGGATGCAATTAAAACCTCTAGAGTAACAACGCATGTATCAGGGGCAGTACTCATGGGAGGACACAACAGTGGAAAAAGGTGTGCTAAGGAGGGACTACTATGCCTATTGACCAATCAAAAATCACCATTTACAAAAGGACAGTAACAGAAACCAATTGAAAAGATGAGCGGAAAATGAGCAGAGCTCAAAGTCCATACCTGAATACAGCATGTCTCAAAGAGGCAGCGGCGAGAACAAAAAATTAACGGTTCACTACTATTGATCCCTACACAAGTATGCTGCCACCACTGCGCTTGTGCTTTTTAACTCCTGGTGAAGGCAGCAGCCTTCCACCACTATGCCGGTAGCGTCTTTGGTGCCCTTCCCAGGCCAACAATACTGCAGTGCGTGAGACAGGCCTATGTCGTGGCGCAACCGCATGATCTGTCCTTGCCTATGACAATAAAATTCAGAATTAGGGATGCAGACATCAGTACAGTTCGGTACTCAAGGCAGGGATGCACATCCATCACAATGCAGAGGACTTTTCCGTCCCAACAGACAGAAATGGGAATCACATGCATCCTCCCCCTTCTCTGCAGGCCATACTGGTCACCTCCACCTCAACCCCCACTGTCTTACACAAAAAGGCAAAAAATCAACCAGAAGAGGCCGTTGGGGGGCAGAAACAGGCTGCGGTGGGTGTGAATCAGGAAGTAATATCAGTGTCTGGGTTTCTTTAGAAATTATCTGGTGACGAAGCAAAGCTGTGGCCGTATTTTCCAATCCACAGTATTTGCTTTCCATGTCACTCAGACTGAGTTCTGTCCTGTCTCAGTGCACACAGAGGCGGCCACACAAAAAAGCTAGCCAAAAAAGGTGAGAAAGCGCCTCGGTGCAAAAATACACCTAGGGATCCGTCTACAAGTTCCTAGCCAAGCCAGTGAAGGCGGGCAAACCAAGCAGAGTTACCGAAGGTTGGAAATGAAGGAAACAGGCACCGCTTTTGTTTTCACATTTAATAAGCATTTACAATGCAATGGTTTTGCCTTTGCAAAAGTTAGAGCTATTGGCTTTGCTCATGACATTTTTTTTTAAACATAAATAAATGGCATTGTCATTTACAATGCCAATAGCAGGGCAGGAGAGCAAGCACAAGCAACGAGGGGGCAGGACAGCAAGCACAAGCAATGAGGAGGGGGGGCACGAGCAACGGGGGGCAGGGGAGAAAGCACAAGCAACGGCAGGACAGCAAGTGGGGCAGGACAGCGAGCACAAGCAACGGGGGACAGGGGAACAAGCACTGAGGGGGAGGACAGCAAGCACGAGCAACGGGGGGCAGGGGAGCAAGCACAAGCAACGAGGGGGGAGGACAGCAAGGGGGGGCAGGACAGCGAGCACAAGCAATGGGGGCAGGACAGCAAGCACAAGCAACTTTTTGTAGACCTGTGAGATTGTCAGGGGGACAGGGTCATTGTCTCCCTTGCCCCCCCCCCCACACACAGAGCCCCACACATACACACAGAGCCCCACACACAGAGCCCCCCACACACACACACAGACGCACGCAAGGCAAGTCTGGGACAGAGCGAAGGAGTGCAGCTTAAGTGACAAGTGCCCCTGTGCCGAGGCGCGACCAGCAGTGGGATGGGAGGGCTCCTTCTGTGGAGGTAAAGAGCACGAGTCTGAGATATACAAAACACTTTGAAAGAGGTGTGTGGTCACAGAGGAGAGAGGCGTAACAGATCCAGGTGCTAAACTTTAGTAAGTGTTGTATTACAATACATGCATATCTAAGAAGAAGTGCTTTTTCTACGTTAACACAGAAGTAAGGTGTTGAGGTTAAGGGATGCCTTGATTCTCGGATCACATTAGGCACATGGATTGTATAGATTACTACAGAAGAGGTACACGGATTGTATAGTGACTTTGAATAGCCCGGTGTGCGCCACTCTTTCTGTGAACTGGTCCCACAGGCGGGGTATTATTACGAGCCACGTTTTACATTGGAAGAAATAAATGACATCAGAGCAGCAGAAACAGAGGGGGTGCAGATAGTAGAACACATGCTTCTCAACCCGGCTCACTGTCCAGCCCTGCAAAACACAACTGCGTGTGTCAGGTGTACTAGTATAGTGCCGACCGCGAGATCGCTAGTTTCGAAGCGCTGTGATGGGTAGCTGACGGGAAAATAAAGCATGCGAGAGGGATGTGCTCTGGTGTCTCTGGGTGTGCCTTATTTTCTTTGAAAGAAGCCACGTTACAGAATTGTAAACGTGCACGGTTTTGAGAGGGAGCAGGTTGTAAAGGCACAAAAACAGAGCACATGATGAGCCAGCACACTTTTACCAAGGTCTGAGCTCTAGGCGCACCCTGGCTCCGCAATATTATACCGTTTTTATACAGCGAAAGTGAAGCACAGGATGGCAAAAAATCTGCCGAGGATCACACTGTTTAACAAGCGGGGATGTTGGCTTTAGAATCCATTTATCCTGGACTACACCTGTTATTTTAGTCATTTAGTCATTTTAGTCATTTAGGCACATGATCACATATCACCCGAATTATCAACTCATCAAATCTATGAGGTCATTTTTGTGCTAAGGATCGACCTTTAGAACCCCCATCAATTTCACCCATTGAGCTGTGCACGTAAGCGTAAAGTTAAATGTAACTTGATTGTGTTTAGAATACATAGTACATTCGCTGGAACCAGCAAAATGGTCTATAATTAATGAACATCCATATCTGAATTTGCTAAAACTTTCTCTATGATGACAAAATTAAAAATTATCAACCCACCTCTTCAACAACCAATAGCAATTACAAAGCGCACTGAAGCCCACGTTGGACGAGCAAGCACAAACCCACCGTGAAAATGTGAAAGCCTTGCAGTGTCCCAGACAACTGTGCATTAGACTGGCAATGTGGGGTTTCGGCTGTGCACTGTGTCTAATGTCGTAGCGACTCTGCCTGTATGCCGATTTTTGAGCTATATCAAAGCGGCCTTGAAGCTGCCATGTGGAGCATATAATAAGTAGTATTAGAAACTGTATAAATAAGTGATACCCTTGCAGAAACTAGGTTCTCTCGCGGATGAAATTAACTGGCCAAAAATAAGACAACAAAGCGGATAGCGGGAGTGCCCCGGTCGACCTTGTGAGGCCCGGCGGCTCCAGAGTGATCGGACCTGCGGTGCTGCGGGGGAGACTCTGGAGGGCATCCCAGAAGTGTGAGCAACCTGGGCCAGTCGTCTGCTTGTGTCCGCCCCCAGCATCCAGCGCAATGGCTGCGTAGAGCCCCTCCTCAGCGTTAAATAATCGCATACTCTAGTTAATTGCTATGTCGCCCATAACCACGTTTAAGACAGCAAATACCCACCACCACCACCACAAACCGTGCTGGCGGATGCAGTATCACAACCTTGGAGATTATTGCGTTACAAAGTCAGAACAAACAACGAGGGGCGAGGGGGACGAGCCACGCAAATACGGCAAACAAAGACGACAGCCACGAGTTTACACCAATTCTGTGGGCGGCCATACACGGAAACGACAAGACGGAGAGAAGCCACAACAATGCACAGAGACGACAAAAACGGAGACACGTACAAAGTTACAATAGAATTATAAGAAAATGCTGCTTACCTGCTCGCAAATCGAGGAACATATCCCAGCAACAGAAATCGTGCAGCCCACTCCTGCAAAAGCCACGATGAACTGAACACAACATGCCGCCCCCCCCCCCCCCAAAAAAAATAACATCCGCCCACCACCGCATGATGTTTTAAAAGTGGCGGAGAGGGGAAAAAAAAAAAAAATCAATCGCTGGACGCTCATGAATCGCCTCGGATAGTGACGGACAGATCTCTCTTCCAATGGCTAGCCTCCATTTATGGAGCTAGCCAATGGAAGAGAGAGGCGGGACAAAGCCACTTACCGTTCTAACATAAGATTTCGCCTGCGCGAACGCTGCTGTGCAGCGGACGCCAGGCGAAACCTAAAAATGGGACCAACAGAGTTGGCTCTATGTGAGCACGTTGTGAAGAGGTTCTACATCTCGGGCTCTAAACTGTGTAAAAAATGGCGCCACATCAAACCTCATGACTATGGGTCCAGGATTAGAAAGCCATAGGCTCCTGGGGCGGAAATAACAAAAATCTGATGAGTGCTCTGCACATCTGGCACTGGGAACTTCTCAAACGACCCCACAGGAGTAAACAGGGGCAGCAGTCAGTAACTGAACATCGCAGCTGCCCATGTAGTTTCAGAAGACAGTAGAGGCTTTCAGATGTCTGCGCAGAATGGAAAACTCTGGTTTTGGGGGAGTGAACGTCAACTATGTTAGTTTATGTTAAAGATTTGCGAAATGTGCAATGTCTGCAAGGGTTTTGGACTCTAGTACCTCAAAACCATGTCTCACGAAATCTACTGACTGGAGTTTGATTTGTGGTTGTCAGAGTTTGTCAGTAGAGTAGGACTGGTTCACACACTGTTTTATGCGCATAAAGAACCCTTGTTACAGTGAAAATAAGTATTTGATGGTTGTGCTCATACCTTAAAGCAAACCAAACCACTAACACAATTCTTAACCTATTGAAAGGACTAAACTCTAACACGCTTACTCCAACGCAAAGCCTAATCCTAACTCACAGCCACTTCTGAACCTAGCCCTAAATTTTACTCAGCACCCACCAACCTCTATCCACAAATCTAACACTACCTCTACTGATAAACCCAATTATACCACTTACCCAATGCGAAACATGCACTACCTTTAAAATAACATCTCACCCTAACCCTTTAACGTATTTGAAGTAGCAGGTTTCATAGTAGGGGAACTCGTACGTTGATGCTAGCGGATTTGAGATAGTAGGGCTGCCCAGTGAGTGTGGTTGCAGTCTATGTTCCAGGAGTTTGCTGTTCCAGTTCATGCCCCTTTGGTTTGCAATCCCTGTTGGTGCCAAGTTTCCTATCGGTTACCTGTGTGTTAGCTCTCCCAGTCTGTGCCCCGTGGCTCCTTCTCTATGTCCTGTGGGTTTGTGGTCCTTTCCTTTTTTCTGCGTTTGTGCTCCTTTCCTTTTTCCTGTGCTGCACTCCATTACTGGTTCCTGGGTTTGAGCTCCCTCTCTGTGCCTTGTGGTTCTGCTCTCCTTATGTCCTGCGGGTTTGCGCTCCTTTACTATTTAATGTTGTGCTCTCTCCCTCTGTGCCCAGTGGATTCCCAAATGCACTAAAATCCTTCTCCTTCAATGGGACTATATACACCAGAAAATTCTGTTTCAGATAAACCGTAAGTTACTATCTGCCATTGCATCTGCAACTAATAAAAAAATCAAGAAACAAACGGCCCAAGCCAAGGATGTAGGAAACCCTGAATGTTGCTGAGCATCTCATCAGGCCCTGCTCTACCTTCCCAGCGCAGCAGCCAATCAAAGGCGCTGTGCCGCAGTCAATGGGGAGGAAATGGGCTTATTCTTCGACTGAGAGACGGTAGGCAAGCCTGCGTAGAGGAGGATGTGACTCCCTCAAGAGGCAGCTGACCTCATTCCACCCTAAGACGCACCAGTGGCACGGAAACAACTGCTATGCCCAAAATAATCGAGCACTGTGCATTAGCATCCAGCTACAAACTCTGGACAGAGATCAGGACATGTTCACACATGCGAGGACAATCAGGTGAGTAACCAGGGACGCAATAGACCTGTGGGCGCAGAAAGGGGCAGAATAAAGCGCCTTGGTAAATATTGCATGATAGACTTCAGAAGGGTGATCATTCACGACAAAGCTGTAAAGTAAAACAACGCGGCCATGACATGAGGTCATAAGCTGCACCTCGCTGATGAAACTCTGGGCCAACTGACAGACTGAAAGCGTCATAGGGTTTTCTGTGTTTCCATTCAGAAGGGACATGGCCCAGCAGATTGAGCTGGACAGTCCTTTCCAATGTTTAAGTCAAGGCTGATTTGTAGGTGGGCGATCCCCGTATGGCGCATGCGATGGTACAAAGAGTCAAAACATTTGACTGGAATAACACCCAGCGAAATTCCAAGACATTTAGTGCCAGCATTTCCTCCCATCACTTCCCTGCTGCTCATTTCCCCACTATCACCTGTATATCTACAATTATGTGTACAGGTCATAAGAGGGATGCAAGTGGATATACCATAATAGAAAGGAACACCTCAACAATCCTAGGAGAAAAAGCTGTGTGCTTTCTGTTTCATCAGAGACCCCCTTCATTAGAATTGAGCATGTTCAGATGGTACCATGAACCCATTCTGCTTTAGTCCACAGTAATCTCCGACTTTATCTATTTTGTATAGCGCATCCTGTACAACGCATTCCTTTAAGTACTAGAGAGGGGTGGATCAGATCACAGGTCAGAAAATAGAATTGAACGTGTTTTGGTTGTCTTCTGAATGCCAGAGAATGTTGGAGTTTGCAAGTGTTGAGCCAAGTTTTTCCAAAGGTTAGGTTCAGCCACCGAGAAGCACCTGTCTCTTTGGAACTTGCAATTCATTTAGAAACGACAAGACTGTTAAGAGGCCTAGAATGGAGTGTATTTCTTGATTTGGGTCTTTAGTTGCTGATTCATCAACCAGTATTTTGAAGGTGACCCTGAGCTCTACTGCCAGCCAGTGGGCCATCCTGTGATGCTGGATGTCCCATGTTGTGGATGTTGCCCTGACCTCAGATAAAGCATTTTGCAGTATTTTGGACTTTTAGAAGTGAGTTAATTTGTTAGGTAAATAGACTAAATGCACGCTAGGTTAAATGGAGGTACTGAAAACATCTAACCTGTGTTCAGTTCACCTTAAGCTATGAAACATCGATTTAATAGGACTTAGGTACTTTAGCTTGTTATGCAAATAACAATGACATAGATCACAAAATCTCAACAGGACAGTGAATAACTGCTTAGGACTGTACGAATAGTAACAGTTTTGAATAGGAAGCACACCTGACCTTAGACCACGCTGTTCTCCTTTTTGATAATCAAAGATCTGCTGTACAAGGGACAGCACAAGGATTGACAATGTTGCTGAAATACCATTGGATAACATCAGTCATTGCATCTCATTACATATTGCATCAGAAGAAAGGTGTGCTTGCAGTCGGACCTGAACGAAGAGCCGAGATGGATATCCTGGTCTCAGCAAATGTCAGTCTTAGGTTAGCATTGCTCGATTTGGCCCAATGAGAGCAGAGTCCTGCTGAAGGAACAGGGTGTCCAATACAGAGGTAACTGAAAAACTGCGCAAGAACGATTGGGCATGGCCATTCATTGATCTTAAACAATAATCTTAAAGTGTTTGGTTGGCTCTCTTAAATGGGTAAAACCAGAAGCCTTAACTATACCTTTCATCGTTTTAACTGTTCTTTTGTTCTACCGTGCGTTTTAAAATAGATTTCCTTTTTCGAAGCAATGGCTGAAAAAACCCTATTGGCTTGTGTTTTAATCTTGCTTTACTCAATACCTTCAGACCACCGTACTCTTGACTACTCCGCCAAGTTACCTGGTGACTTAAGAGGGTTTTAGAGATCAGAGCATGCAGCACAGCTTACATGGCCATCAGACAGTTTATTTGAGGGGCAAATGCAAACTCACCTTTGTTATTGGCCTTTGGTCCCAGCAATCTCTGGAGCCACGAGAAAAAGCAGGATGCCAATATACAGCCGTATAAATCTATTGTCAGACTACTCAGGATGAGAAAAAAAATGTCTTGGGTTACAAAAAGTGAGCAGTTAACAGCAACCACGTTGTTATCTATAGACCGGTCTAAAGATCCGGTAAAAGGTATGATCAACTGCAATTTATTAAATGTAGGCAGGGGAAAAAATCTATAACTAATGAGAAGCTGCGTGAAGCAAGCAAGAGATGAAGGTGCTTTGCAGCCAGCAGCTGTGGTTCAAACGGCAGACTCCTTGTGTCTATGGCGGGGGATTCATCTATAAAACCAGAAGCTGCATGGGCACGCAGGCTTTTGATGAGTCCCAGTATATTGCCTTTTCTGCACTGCTACCTTGGAGCGCAGACAGGAGTTTGCTGCTGAGGGGGTGGCAGAGTGACATGGTCTGTCAATCAAATGGCACAGCCTAGCTGCCCATAAACTGCTCCATTACCTCCTCTAATTGGGGAGACGCAGCTGCTCATGGGCGGGCGCTGACTGGCATCTTCTGGAAAGAATGCTCATTTGTACATTGGTCAGAATGTGGCAGCACGGAGCTGGTCTCATTTCCCCAGCTTCGACCCATTAACACAAACCTAAAGACCGGGCTGTAGGGCAACCAGGCAGTGCTCCATGGGCTGACAGGTCTGACCGGTCAGTGTGCTGGCCGGGATTTTTGGGTTTGTGTGGGGGCCTGTTTTATTATCTTCTAGGCCGGTTTTTATATGTATTTTGGTATTAATACAAACATAGCCTGCAGCAAGCTCAAATCCATGCAATATTCCATACCTTGCAAAACATATATACAGTGTGTCTTTACACGAAGCTGCCTCAATTTGAAAAACATGGGCCACTTTTTTTCTTTTTTAGATATTTAATTGACAAATGGAGACACTTTTTTGGTGCCCGGACCTACTTTCTGCTCCAGTTAGAACCTGCTAAAAGGACAAATGGGGCAAGTGCAGACTGTGAGTGCTAGTTTAAAATCCCGGTGGAAAATAACCCCCTCTTGGGCACTTTAAAGCACTCTGCACCGCACAGAGGAAATAGACTGCAAGGCAGATAGGTACTGGTTGTACTGCTGTAAGAAGGGAAGTACAGCAGTGTTATTACCCCTACATACAATGTGATGGCAAGGGCTCTCCTCAACAATGATGGAATAACCTCAATCACTGAGAACTCCGCCTCACCACAATAAAAAGCGTCAAAAATCGGACTCCCTTTCTCATACTATGAACTAGAATATTTCCAAATTACTTGATTGGAGCACTGAAAGCGCTTGTCGTATTCTAGGTAAAACTAAGGCTTAAAAGGACTCGGCGAAGAAAAACCACTACATCGTGAACACACGATTCAAGAACCTTTTGATAAGATGTACTTATTCTCTGCCATGCACATATTGTACATTAACAACACGTATGTGCTAGGAATGGTACTATATCTTACATTTTATGTCTGGTCTCTTCCAGCAAAGGACTCTGGCATCCCCCTCAGCATGCAGTGTGCCTTAAACACCCACACAAATAAATGATAAACATCCAGAGATGTGTTGAATGCCAACTGACTGCTGGAGCAGGTACAGCATCAATTTGACGACTAGCGAAACCCGTCGCCAAGGTGCTGTTCAGAATACCGCAGAGCAGTGGTGTTAGTAGTGTGCTCTCCACGTAAGGGCAGTGTCTAGGGGGGTGGTCTGTATAATCGAGGACAACAGAGGCCCCTAGGTCGCTCGCTCACTGCCTACTACTATGCGCTGAACACTACTTAACCTCGGTTCTGGCTTTACAGTAGGATTCAAGCCCCCGAACCCCCCCCCCCCCCCCCCCCTCTCTCTCCGCCATGTGCCTGCCAAGCCCACCACCCATGCTGGAAGAAGCAATGTTGCTTTTAATAGCCTCAGCCTCTTCTTAAAACAAGTCCCATCACACAAAACTGTGCTTCGAAAGCAGACTCCCTCCTGAAATTATAAAAATGAAACCGGGTTTGTGAGCTACACCTGTGAATTCCCAAATCTGCGACTTTCAGCTCCTGTCCTAGTGCTGCACCAGGTTTCACTCCGCTCCAGAGGGGGGCGCCTGCACTGCTGCTGTGTGCCCCACAGAGCGAGCTTTATTCCGCTTGGAGTAGGCAAACTGATACCATCTTTCATCCCTCTGCTCTGGGCGCGCAGTGTATCAGTTTTATCTGCGTGTCACGCACAGAGGCTTGACTCTTAGGTGCTGTGTCGAGACGCGTGCTTTATGGAGCGCTGGGTGTCCCATGCGATAAGTTCGAAGAGCTTAGGTCATGGATAGGAACCAGTGCTGAAGGGACATGCCCCAATATACACCCCACAGAACACAAACAGTCACAAAAAAAAGCGAGAGGAAAATCGGTCTGGAAAGAGGGCAAGAGAAGCTCTCAGCAGCTGCCAATCTGTGCAGTAGGAAAGTACTGCAGCTAGAATTCCTCCCGACTTCCCCTCAGGGTGACGCGAGGCATGTCCCATGCTCTGCTGCCTAGGGCATGCCATCGCTCTCAAACCCCCACCCCCCGTACACGCGCTATATTATGCGCCTCCCTTCCCCCCGAAGGCAGGCAGACAGTGCTGATGCTTCCCCACTGCCAAGGACTTACTTATTGTATGGGGGGGGGGGGGGGGGGGGGGAGGGGACGGACGGGGGGACGGGACGGGGAGACACAAGAGGCGTGGGTTCATCTCGCGAGAAGGTGGACGAAGGATTAGTCAGTGCCTGTTGAAGCCATGGCAAACCTCTGGGAGTGCAGAGGCCTGTGCAGGCGGCACAGAGGCCCCAGTCAGCCGAGGCAACGGACCCAGGAAGCTAATTGAATACAAGACCCACTGAGACGCAGTCGGTGCCTTTCGTCGGAAACTGGAACCACGTAAAAACTTTCAAAACCAGCTACCAAAATCGATTCCGTATATAGAAATGTCCGCATAAAGTCTTCGACCAGGTTGATTAGCAAACTGTGGCAGTTATAAAATATACGGAATGGGAGTTTGCGTGGATATCTTCTTGCAAAGATTTCGACTTTTACTTAACCTAAATTCACACTAAGTCAAGACATTGGCAGGTCGATGTTGGAGTTACCTCGTTACAAAAAGATCGCTCCGGAGTTTTCACGTGGAACAGAGAAACTACAGCAGGGTTGGCTGGAGTAGTATATAGTAGCGAGAAGCAAAGCATCATATAGTGTAGCACCAGTGTGGCAATGAATCAAGTAGTCAACCATGGGGTGCGCCCACCCTGAACAAAACGGAAATTACTAAAGAAGCCCAGGCAACCGGCACTTAATATCAAGTTAATAACTGTTAATTACACATCTGGTGTATTGGGGGGGCTCTAGAAATCAGTCTAATGAGATACATAGGCGGTAGAATAATCCGAGTCAACACCTGTTGAAGCATATCATAAAATAACATGGCGTACATATTCATCCTTCCAAAGTGGTATGTATGCACATTTATAAAACTACGATGTTTTTGCCAAAATGTATTTCTCCGGAAATCACCCAATCCATCATAATCAACTCCCTTGAGGCCACCAACCGTTTAAGGTACAGCCAAAGTAATGTCCATAAAAACCACTGTTTGTTTCTATGCACCGAGTTCTCTTTTCCTGCTCCATGTACGACGCTCTAACGAGAAACTAGTTAACCCCCTTATTACAAGAGTTTGGAATAGCCACAACTGAAGACCCCACAGTGCTAATAACACCACGATCCAATTTTTCACAGTTATATGGTGTGACCAAAATGTACTAAAAAAATTGTTGAACATTTTCTTATGTCCGAAATACCTCTTCCCATAGAGACCTTTTTTTCTATAATGGGGTATACTTCTATCAATATCTTCCTGAATAACTGTATTGATATTTTGAAATGTTGCCATAGTCCACCAAGAGTGCAATGTGCCGTTCAATACCATTGTCACGTGTGGGGTCCTCCTGGTAATCAGGGTATAATTACCACTGCTGATTTGCATATGACTTATGCCATGCTGTTTTTTTCATGTGAATTTGCTTTCACAAAAGGTATTTCACCAAAACCAGTGTGTTAGGAGTTAATGTTATACAGTAAAGGTAAAATCATACAGTGAACACCTCACGACTATTAGATTTCTGTCCCTTGTTACGCACGAACTGAAAGGTAATAAACAGTGTTTTCATCATGCCAAGTTTGCTGTACTGTGGTAAAAAAAAACACACAAAAACGAATGTGGCCTTTGCACTGTAGCAACAAATGTGTTCATACATATTTAATAATAAGGTTACTCTAAATAAAGTGTTATTGGGCCACATTTATTTTATGTCACAGCAGTGAAAAGAAATATGGCCAAAAAAGTACAACAATTCTACTAATAAACGTGCACACATCCACATAGTTATTACTACAGTGCAAATGTCACATTGACCTTATTATTGCACACATTTAAACTCTTGCACCCTGTGGTTTTGGTTAAATAGCTTTTGTTAAACCAAGTACAAAAATCCCATAGCATAAACCATATATGCATATACGCAGAGTGTAAAACTACGGATTGCCAGTGTTGTGGGAGGGATAAGCTTTATGACTAGCCGAAGTTTCCGTTGCTACATTTGGAACCTAGTTACTCATGTATGACCTGGAAGCCCCGCAAACTAGTTCGCACAGGCGTTATAATCTGTGACCAGCAGATTACAGAAACACATTTATGGAGAAGTACAGAACTTGATAGTGGTCCGCCATAGGGGGCCGTAACCATAGTAACTGAGAACCAAGGGGAAAGGAAAAGAGAACCAGCTTAAATCTAAGTGAGCTGTGGCACAGAGAATGAGTGAAAAGGAGACAGGGTTCGAAGGTAGGTTTAGGGTAGTGGCTATTAGCTTGTGCTACATTGTTTTGTGGTTATTCGCGTGTGCTGCAATGTATAGGAAAACTGTCAGGTGAGACGCTTAGTCGTTTTCATTGGGTGCTGCACGAAGCAGTAAAAGGGTGGCAGTTGTTACACAGGGAGCAGAAAAAGAAAGGTACTTATTGGCACGCAGTGGGTGATGAAGTAGAACAGAGGAGGTGGTTTTGGCAATCCTGTATTGTGCAGCAAAGGGGTGGTGATTATTGGTAGGCAATGAATGCATCGGTGGCGAATATCACCAGGCAGTCTCTTGAACACTGGGAAAAGGGGTAGTTATTGGCAGGTGCTACATAGAGGATAGAAAGAAGAAAGAACGGCGATGACTGTATGTGAAGCATGGAGCAGTAAAAGGCTGCTTGTTACCGGCGAGAACCGCAGAGTGTGGAGAAGTTCTGGTAAAAGTATGGACCTTTTTGGAGCGTGTTACATCGTGTTGTAGAACAGTGGTGGTTGTTGGCACGCACAGCAGGGAGTAGTAACCGTGTGGTTCTTATTGGCTGCCCTGCAGTGGGGAGCATTAGAAGGGTGGTGGTTGTTGGCAGGTCTTGCTTGGAGAAGTATAGAAAAAGGGTAGTAGTTATTGCCATGTGCCATACGCAGCAGCAAAAGCGCATTAGCCATTGGAAAGTACTGCACTGGAAAGATAAAAGGTAGTGGTTATTAGGAGGGCAGTGCCTGGAGCAGGGCAAGGGTCGTAGTAGTTGGGTGGTGGATGGCTTAGTATAAAGAGGGAGGGTATTCTAGTACAAAGATAATGCTAGTCCGTGCGTGTATGTCCATGTGCAGTGAAGAAGGTCGTGGGGTGGGGGCTGCATTGCACGGTATAAGGTGGTGGTGAGTTACTTCTTGTACGTAGTGCTTTTGTCTGTTTAGTGAAATCTGCATGCGAGGAAAGCTCCCACTGCTACGCAAATGCTGTATCCTGTGTTTGTGTGAGAGGCCAGCTGCACATGCTGGGCCTATTCTGTGAGCGAGGCAAGATTACAAAACGGAGACGTGTTCGGAGGGAGGGGCTCTTGCACGGCTGCCTTGGGTGGGTGGATTGATGTTTCCCTCTGACGGCTGGGACTGAATATTTCGCTACAGGCTTGGTCAAAGCGCGTTTTCTCCGCCTGCGTCACACGTAAGGCTTCTGACTAAACAGCTCGAGGTTTTAGCTCCTCGCCCATGAGGCCGATTGAAGCCCGTCAGGGTCGCGTGTTCCTGTACTGATTGGGCATGGCTCAGCAGTCCGGGCTCTTCTCCTCTTTTTGCGGCAGGGCGAGTACTAATTTCAATATAATTGGCCCTCTCCTGTAGGGGCGCTTAGTAATTACTACTGGCGGTATGGGCAGATTTGAATATCTGTCTATCTAAATGTGGTCCTGTCACTAGAAGCAGTTGTGAACAACACGTAATCATGTGTGACGGCATCCAGGCGCTATTTTCAGATGCAAGAGGCGCTGGCCAGCCACAGAGGAATGCGCTAACAGTGACTTCCATGAGCAACCGGCGCTCAACTTCAGAAGAATTCTCCCCCAAACACATTCTTTGCACTCCTACAGATTCTATATTGATTAGACTGTCGGGGTTTAAACATAAGAAGGATGTCTCAAAAATGGTGGCGGGCAGTGCGAGCTGACCTGGGTTGAGGCGCTCGGATAGAGAACTGTAGGCTCGGGTCGATATGAAGTGTTTCATCAGACTCGAGTGGACGAGACCAGAAAACGAACAGCAGGGGGTGCTGCAGGATAGAGGAGTATTATTGATAGTATTATTAAATGACAACCGTTCGGTATTAAGCTCTGAACTCCAAACACGGTAACATTGCGGTAAACTAGTAGAGTATTGAAAGGAGTGGAGGTGCTATAGCTCGTAAGTACTAGCAGCACGGTGCTCCGCCAGAGAGAGCGCGGGGCAGGGGTGAAGGATGTTCCATAGTGTCCAGAACGGGCGCGGTGTTCTCGCTGGACACCGGCACAGCCCGGAGATCTGGAACTGTCCTATAGTGGATTTGCTGTAGGGCGAGGGTGGGGGGGGGGCCTTAGAAAAGGACCTGAAAATAAGCGGAAGGGAGCTGTAGGACTGCAGGGGGTTCGGCAGTGACGGAGGGTGGTTGTTGCTAGGCTGGATACAGTGCTGAAGTGAGGGCGGTCTCAACAATTAAAGTGGGGAGCTCATATTGAGCAGCGGGTACCAGGGGCTCGGTTTTATGTTATTTGAAGAGAAGGATAGCAGCGGACAACTGAGACACGGTGAAGCGGCATTGAGGGGATTGCGCCATTGGGAAAGAGGGGCTGGTGCAGAGCCAAAATAAAAGCAGGAACCGCGGGGTGCTGACCGGACGGAGAGGCTCAATGGCACGAGGACTGTTTGGAAAGCATTTGACCTCCGCGAGGAACCCTCCCATTCACCCCCCTCCGACCAGAACCATTGGGCTTGCTGTGTGAGCGGGTAAGAAAGGAAAGCACCAAGAGCTGCCAGGGAGAGGGGGTGCCCAGAAACAGCGTAGATGCCACTGAGAACGCTACAAGTTAAGGGGTCTCCCTCCAGTGGGCGCTCCAGGGTCCTTTGAGGAAGACGGAGCGCTTTTGCTGCTCTCGCCAGGGCAGAAGGAGAAAGAATAGCCGGGAGAGGACACCGGGGCAGTGCGCACCTGCCTGGATATATCACACCTCACCAGTCACTATTGCCACAGCGCACCTGGCCTCCCAGGCACTGGCAGCTGTGTGTACAAACAAACATTCACCGGCGCCCCTTCCACGCCGTCAGCCGTGGATCAGTGCCCCCTGAACCGGCCACACCGTTGCATCCATTTGCCCAGTCTAGAGATGATTACCCCCCCCCCCCCATGCCTATTCTTTCAAATGAAGATTATTTCTGTGTTTTAGCCAATAACCACCATGTTTTTAGTTTAGCTCTAGATCTTTATGTGTTCACGTTACACATACACGAAAAGAGCGCTTTGGCACTCAACTGCCCACAGTCTGCAAGGTAAACAAGAGGGCAGGACCGTCTGAGGTATTGTGGTCTTGGAGCTCCACGGCTGTCGGACGACCGCAACATGGAGACAGTTCCTTCACATCACCTTACTTGCATTTCCATCATGACATGCACGGAGTACTAAGTTGCAATGATCACTGGTGCAGGCAGCGCCGTTGAAATGTCTTGTTCAGTCAATTCTGCTTATACGTCTCGGCTCGCAGGCTGAAGGACGGGAGCGAGCATGCTATATGCTACGAAATTAAGAGTTCGATTAGGTGTTGTGTATCTGAATGGCATATTCTGGTGGCTAATGCTACCAGCAGAAAACCTGAGGCACCCATCCCATGTGCTATAACTGAACTAGCTAGTTGCTTTAAGAATTTCACGGCAGCGGCCCCTTGAAAAGCTACTCGGCCAGCACCCAGGCGGCCTGGGATCATATGCCTGCACGGTTTTCCGTTAGAGGCCGGGCGAGCCCCCTCGCCACGGCTTCCAAGAACACAGCCAGGATTTAAGAACACCACGAGACCACAAACAGTTCAAACAGGACTCATCTGGCGAGCCCAGACCCTCCCAACCCATCCTCAAGCCTCCAGCCCACACAGCTGGCCCGCCCTCGCTCTCATAAAACCTGGGCAACACACACTGTGTGCTGAAGAAGCCATAGGGAACACAAGGTAATTTGTTTCATACACTTGCTCACTCAGTTTGGGTTCTAAGGGCCAGGTTAGGACATCAACTATTAAAAGTTAACCGTTTTACTGCAAAAAGAAAAACAGGGAACAATGTATTTCCGTGTCTGTACGTATTTTAAAAACAGAAAAATACAAAAATTGGGTCTCTTTTCAGCGACTCCATGATACCTGTATAGTTAGACAGGATTGATAACTGGTTGGGTGGGTGTGTGGGGAAGGGGAGAAAACGGAACAGCTGCAGTGGGGCACGTTTGTACCACATAGTTCTAACGGTTTTCAGAAACGCATTTTGTTGTACGATATAGGCCTGCTCTTGGCTATATATTCGAACAGGCACCGACATGATATTTTCCAAGAGCATGAATAAATAGGGACAAATATTGATAGGTATAAAATAACTCAGTAAATACAGATACAATTGTACAAAAATTATGGTAATACCATAAAAGTGGGAGAGCCAAAGTCAATGGAACCAGACTTTGAACCACTTCCGGAACAAGGAACGCACCCATTGCCGCCACGGACACCAGTATACTCGCTGTTGAGCAGAGTAACATACAAAGCAGTCTCTTACCCTTCCACTACTTCATGGCACGGTCCACATAGGATTACAGTTAACTAGGTGCTTCATTAGACACACACTACTTTATCTGCCCACAAGAGTACCGATACTTGGGTACCCTCTTCGAAACTCTTCAAACAAACTATCCACGTCGCCACTAGACGTTTACTCATTTGACCAGCCGGGTCGGAATTATCACTGGCAGAGTGAATTTAAAAGGATCTTCACATATGAAGTACAGCCTTGAAGAAGTTGTGGGATACTTCCCATTGTGACGAAACATGTGTTGGCTGGTTGCTTACTGATGTCACATGAAATAAAAGACAAAGAACTGATCCACTTGGACTTCTATTGATCCTTTTGCTCATATGACTTTATGAACTCTCATTATCAATTGTTAGACGTGTGCATAGGACCTTGGCTTCCCAACTTTGAACCTAATGCCTTTTAGTCGTACTACATGAGTAGAGAGAAAAATGAAAGAAAATACGTTACTCAGATGCTTGTGGGTCTGAAATGAAAAGGAATATTGAAAAGCAGACATGTCCTATAATTAGAAAACAGGGCACGTCGACGGACTACTTCATACGTACACGGTGATGCTGTAAAATGAGATTTGGCTTTGCACTTCCATCCCAAAACGCACGTGTGCATCAGATGATAACAATTACAGGATAATAGAGTAGTTGTGGCTCCTCCGCTAAGGTGGAGTGTCGCCCCACTGCTTTTTGCAGTGACACAAAGGTAAAATAAAATGATAACTCCAGTTATAATTTTATTTTCTCCTACTTCCACCTGCTTTGCTTTAGGGGGTGGGGGGCATGGGAGGAGTGGTAGACCCTCCTAAAGTATGCAGTAACTGCTTGGCCGCCCCATCGGGTCGCCGAGAACAGGCTTGCACACTTCGCATGTTCTCCATGCAGGCTGTATTACAGCCCCTATGTAGAACATTCCCAGGCCCTCAGTCAGCGTCTGAGCACCTAAACACGGCGCTCAGACCAATCACAACGCTTCTAAGGCAGCGTTGTGATTGGCTGACTAGGAGCATTTTTGTGCTTCCGGTAAGGCCGAGGGAGGACTACGGAGGCGAGTAAGTGGCGAGAAGATACGTTTTTATTTCCTTTTTTTTATACCCGTTTCCCCCGCGTCTTCCCCCTCCTACCTCCCACCCCCTATCTCTGATCAGTACCAGCCGCAACAGTAATAAAGGTGCTTCGCGACTCTTACACATTTTATAAAATGAACAATAGGTATGGAACGGACCACATTTTTTATTAGGTCTAATTTAACAGTACAGCTTCCTGAAAGACTTATTGCTATCAATTATTTCAAACATACATAGAGTGGCTCCACCCGGAGTTTTACACTTTTACCTCATGCTACTGGATGTTTGGTGTAACCTTTCATTGTACTTTCACTGAAATGCATCACACGCTGTTTTAAATATGAAAAGTTGACTCAATCATCACACTGTTTGCGACACTCAGTTCTTTCTCTCGTATATGCACCTTATGCAGAAAGTAATCCCTTTTTAGGTTTCGCTGGGGGGCGGAGCCGTTAGGCTCCTCCTCCAGAGAAATCTATTGAGTACAGTAAGGCACTCTGGAACACGCCCCCCGTCCCATTGGCTAGCTCCATAAATGGAGCCTAGCCATTGGACGAGGGGCCTGTCCATCAATGCCGGACCAGACACGGGGGCGTTCCCGAGATTCTTTGGCTTTTGCCGACGTCACGCGACGCCGGGAACGCCCCCGAGTCTGTTCCGGCATTGCCGGCACCTCCCTTGCTGCTCGGGTCTCCTTATTTGTTCCTAGCTGCCCCTCTCCCGCCTCCCTCGTCCTCTCCCGCCCCCCTCCCGCCGTTCGTGTACTCTCCCGCCTCCCTCGTCCTCTCCCGCCCCCCTCCCGCCGTTCGTGTACTCTCCCGCCCCCCTCGTTCTCTCCCGCGCTTGTTCCTGGTGCCCGTCTTCTGCTCCGGCCGGCCGTCGTCAGCTCTCTCCTCCCCCTTTCCCGCCCCCTCCCGCTTCTCTCTGATGCCCGCCTTCTGCCCCGGCCGGCCGTCGTCAGCTCTCTCCTCCCCCTCCCGCTTCTTTCCTGGAGGCTGAGCCTGGACACAGCTCCATGCCTCCCCGCGGGACGTTCCAAACTCGGTCTCTCCACCCGAGGATACATGCCACAGATCACAAGGTGAGAGAGAGAGGCTGGTGCGCGGGAGTCCTTGGCCGGCAAGGGTCTGCTCGCTCTAATTCCGGGTGCGGCACTTACCCCTCCCGAGCCTCCCTCCTTCTTGCCCTGCTGACATGTCACTTCTCGGTTAGACCCCATTAGAGGCGCAGTCCGCTGTCGCTCCGCGGGGCCGGGAGTCAGTCCTGCTGGGATATGATCCGGCAGACCCGAGGTTGCGGCAGACATCACCTGCCTGCTGATGGAGGCTACACACGGTGTCTGTCAGCTATGAGGAGGCAGAGCACGCCTCCGTCTGCCCCTCCGCCACACCTGGAGCTGCGCGAGCAAGTGCTCACCTCGGTACTTAAATATAGACCCAATTGAACACAGTCTCTGTCTATGTAAATATGACGAGAGACAGCGAAAATGCATAAAATAAAATACTTGATGCCAAGTTCACAACGGAAGTACAATTTATTTAAATTTCGGCTCTGCAGGAAACATCAGAAAGCCCCGCCTCGACCCAATCAAATTATAAAAGGACCATCGGAATAAGTCGGTATTTCAGTTGCGAGAATCATTCCTGTTAGATAAAACGTAGAAGTGTAAAATCTACAGCATGCTGTTTTTTCTGCGTTTTACACTGGTCAAAGTAAAGGCACGTTAGGTAATAACCCCTCGTCATTAGGTAAGGCACACACATGGTGAAATGCTCTAGGAAACATGCTTAGCTTTGGAGATGAGCGTGTCTATGAAACACCGAAGCTGATGGCGGGGGCGGGCTTTAGGACCCAGCAGAGACGGCGGGAGGCGGCGGTGTGTGTGGATATCACTGGAAGCCCAAAGAGAGTGCTGCTGAACGCTGCCTTCAATCTGCAGCTCAGCAGCAGCAGCTCCGAACCAGGGCTCGCAGCCTCACTGCTCCCGGAGCACCAGACCGGCGGACAGCATACAATGGAAGGCGCCAGGAGGCGGGGGTTCCCGGGGAGCACCGCCTGAGCCGCCCCGCACAGGGCTCACCATGAAGAAGCCGCCGGTGGTAAGTGGAGTGATGTCTGGGGGCAAGGGGTGCAAGGATGGGTCCGTGTGGAGGGATGTGACAGCCATTGTAGAGCAGATCAGAAGCTGCGCGGGAAGACCACTCATCATTTCAACCCTTCCAGTCAGATTTAAACAAAAACCCTCCACAAACCCCACTACAGCCACTGTGCCGATGTAAGCACACTTCAAACCTGGTGCAGCCAGATATACTCACAAACACTTAGCAAACAATCTTTGCATTTACATAATGTCTTTTCTAGGTATGGTGACTTGAAACTAAAATAAACGTGATCCGAATTAAGGGTCTGTATACATTTTGTGGCTCAAGATAATTGGGCTGTCAGCTTGTGGGTGTCTTTTGCACGTGTGTGCCCCTGTTGTCTGCTTGTGCCTCTGTGTGCCCCTGTAGTCTGCTTGTGCCTCTGTGTGCCCCTGTTGCCTGCTTGTGCCTCTGTGTGCCCCTGTTGCCTGCTTGTGCCTCTGTGTGCCCCTGCTTGTGCCTCTGTGTGCCCCTGTTGTCTGCTTGTGCCTCTGTGTGCCCCTGTTGTCTGCTTGTGCCTCTGTGTGCCCCTGTTGCCTGCTTGTGCCTCTGTGTGCCCCTGTTGCCTGCTTGTGCCTCTGTGTGCCCCTGCTTGTGCCTCTGTGTGCCCCTGTTGCCTGCTTGTGCCTCTGTGTGCCCCTGTTGCCTGCTTGTGCCTCTGTGTGCCCCTGTTGCCTGCTTGTGCGTGTGTTGGGGGGGCTCTGTTGGTGTGTGTGGGTCTGTGTGTGTCTGTATGTGTCTGTATGTGTGTCTTTGTGTGGCATTTGCCAGAGATTAAACTATTGGCATTGTAAATGACAATGCCATTTATTTATCTGTTGTGAAGACCAACACATAAATACAAATTTTGTCATTTACAGTGCCAATAGCTCAAACTTTTCAAAAGGCGAAACCATTGCATTGTAAATGCTTGTTGCTTCTTCTTTCCCCCCAGTACTGGCAAAGACAATAGGATAGGGCTAGTTTTAAAAGGCATTTGTGCATGCAACATATGCAAACCGCATTTGTGAATGTTTGCGTTGACATACATGGGCACATCAAAGTCAGACTTATTGGCTTTGTCAATGTTTTATTTTCTGGGTGGGATACCTGGATGGTTTATGTATGCAGTCTACAAACACTTTGGTAGGTACTAGAGATGTACAAAGATAGGCAAAACAAACACTAACCAATTACTGGAGTAGAGTTGAGTCTCAAACCGTTGTAAGATAATTAAACCAAAGCTGGGAACAGTCCGGGCGAACACGCATCAGGCCCACTGATTATTGCGCTAGTAGCTTCAACAGCATAAGCAGCAGTTACTGTTTTTTTTATATCATATCAGGCTATCAGGCATCAGGAATAGAACAATGAAGGATATAAGAAAACGAAGATAACGAGTTTGACACTTTAGGTTATCATGGCATGAAATGCACAAGTAATTGCATTATTCAGAGTCCTTCTCTCGCTTGGATTCCTTATATCATGAGACCTCCGCACCTCGCCAGACACCCTTTTCCAAGCATAAATCCCCCCTCCCCCCCCCTCCTGTTTTGTCAACAAGACCCTCAGAACACAGTTGGGTTGGACACAGGGCGTAAAGGAGAGGGGGTAAGGAATCCAAGGGAGAGAAGGACTCGGAGTAATGCAATTACCAGTAAGTAATCAAAGCATTACCGCCTCGTCCCTCTTGTTTGTATTTCTTATGTCATGAGATGTACCCAAGCTAAAGAAATACAGAACTTAGTAAACTGCAGTACAGCATCACCAATATTACCATGAAGGCGACTGTGGTTACTTCACTGAAGACAAAACTTTAGATCGAAATAGATCCTCTGCAGGACCCTGAGAGACCATGTAAAGTTTAATAAAAGTAGACAGGATTGCCCAAGTGGCCGCCCTACACATCTCAGACAAGGAGGCTCCCTGACACTCAACTGGAAAGGCTGACAAACTTCAACTTAATGCAGGCGCGCAATACCCATTGGACTCAAAGGGCTTCAGCCCCCCCCCAAACCCCCACCCCCGTCGTGTGTGGCAGCCCCGGATGAGACAGCTTTCCAGGCACACATACAGCTGCACCCGAGCCCTTCACAGGTCTTTAAAAGACCATTTGCATGGCCAAATAGCCCATAATTCTCGAATTGCTGCCCATTGCAGCTTTCAAGAGGAAGGACAAAGCCCCAAGGAAAAGGCATCCTGTAGAAACTGAGGAATTTTAGGAAGCGAGGCAGAAATGGACAATAACTGCTGCTTCCCACACCATTTTCCACAGGACACCAAGTGACAAGCAAAGGAATCCCTACTAGATGGTCTCCTGTCTGCCCAAACGGAAGAGGGAACTGTCTCAGAACAACCCTGAGACTAACCCTTTCCCACCCAGTCTCCAAACCGTCGATTTCAGATGAACCAGAGAGGATTCCTGAAGAATTGCAAAGAGTAGAAGGGATTAAACCATTGGCAATAACAACCCTTAGTCCCTCCTCACCATCACTAGAAGAGGAAACCAGAAGGAGTGGCACTGCCCGGTCCTTCTCCCGCCTCACACTGATCAAAAGATTCTTGAATAAGGGGAAAGCAAACAGAAGACCGGGTGGCCAAGGAAATGAAAGAGCATCTATTGCCCAAGATGCATATTCCTTCAACCTGGAGCAAAACCTGAGAAGCAGAGCACTGTGGGAAGGCACAAACAGATCCACCACCCCTGTCAGATCCGAGTGAACAATTGGGGAGAGAGACTAAAGTCGTGAGAGGAAGGAATCACCGTGCTCAACAAGTCTGCACAGGTAATCAGAAGAGCCTGAATATAAATTGTTGTTAGAGACATGTGTCTGACTCCACAAGAAGATTTGATCACAAATGATCGACAGTGACAAGGTCTTCATTCCACCTTGCCGGTTGAGATAAGACTGCCATTGTACTGTCTGTTCTGATCAAGTCTGATTTGTTCAGAATCAAAGGAGAAAAGGCTATGAGAACCAAACAAATTGCTTCAAGTTCCCTCCAACTGGGTGATCTGTTACTGTATGCTCTTGTCCATAGTTCTTGGACTTGATTAGAGGACAGCCATGCTCCCCATCCCATTCTGTTCACATCCTAGTAATTACTGATGGAGGGAGAGGACATAAGAGAATTAATTTTAAGAAGATTCAAAGGGTCCACGCACAAAACTAGTTCCTGTATGATTTGCTCCAACAATGGAAGATTTGGAGACATGTCCTTTGAAGCTGGAACTCAGTACTGCAGCAGAACGCAAATTAACTAGCTCAGGTGCAACCAAGCCCAGGAAACCAAGAACACAATTGCTGCAAAATTCGCCTGAAACCTCATCCAGTCTGACACTCTGGGAGAGGGAGTCCTCGTCAGATCCAGAATGCAGGACTGAATCTTTGTAGTCTACTGTCTGGTAGAGTAACCAGACCCTGATTGGTATGGAATGAGGCTCCAATAAAGATGCAAACCCATTCTGGATACAGATGGCACTTCTTTGTATTAAAAAAAAGTACGATATGAACACCTGGACTACCGGATTTATATGCTCCGGCTGCTTGGGGGTCATATTTGGTAAATACTAGACAATTGTCTAGATAGGGTGGACGCAGATTCCCTGGTGATGAAGCAGTGCCATCAAAGAAGCCAATACTTTTGTGAAAACCTGCAGGGAAGACTTCAACCCACATGGGTGGGTGGGGGAGGGGGGGGGGAGGGGGGTTCATAACTGAAAGCCTCCCACCTCGAAATGTAGAGACTTCTGATGTTCTTGAGGGATACGCAAATGTCAGTATATGTCCTTTAAAACTGAAGGTAGCCAGGAAATCTAGAGCAGAGACCAGAGCAATAATGACATGAAGGGTTACCATGCGAAAGTGAACAGTCTTGACCCAGTGACTGAGTCTCTTCAAATAGATAGCCCCTGACAGTTTCTGCAATAAAAAGAGGACGTAATATACTCCCTGAACAGCCATCAACGCCTCTCTCGTCACAGGGTTCATGAGGACGGGAGTAGGGATGCATCAAGTCTGGAGGTTGAGATTTGAACTCGATAAAGTACCCATTCTGAATAATACTCAGAATCCAGAGATCTGAGACAGATATGGGCAAAAACCTTTATTCTTCCTCCCACCACATCCAGAGGCGGTGGACTGGAGTAGTCGGAAGCAATGAGTAGATGGGCAAGCTTTGCTGAATCCTTGTGATTTCCTTGCATTCATTGGATGATATCTGCAATGCTTAGCCACATAAGACTTGGAATCCTTCTCAGAAAATCTCTTGTATTAGGAGACCAGGCTATGAAGCTCTTCCCAGGGCATGATTTATAGGCCCATGACTGTTTCTTGAAAGATTGTCTCATCATTTCATCTAGCCGATCTCCAAAAAGCTTCCTGTCCTCAAACGGGAGCTTCATACAAGAGACCTTTTCAGTGAATTTAGCCTTCCAATCTCGGAACCACAGACTCCTCTCAGCCATCACCACTTAACTGGAGGCTACAGAAACTTCTTTGATGATGTCCGATGAAACATCAGTCAGGATCTTTCGACTGCTGCACCATCTGCACCAAAATATCTGAAAGATTCACACCCTCCTGCGTATCCTTAGCAAGAGAGTCAAAATCATTCACCAAGGATGGTGAGGTTAGAGCTGCATACGATGCTGCCCTCAACAACAAATTTGCAGCTCCAAAACATCTTTTAATGCCAGAGTTCATCTTTGTCGATTGCATCTGATGAAGAACAGTCGTTCAGATTCAAGAACAATGGGACAATTAAGGGAGCCAAAACTGAATCAACTTTAATGGACTGAGGTAGAACTGAATCCGCCTCTTCCAAAAGATATAATTTCTGTAGAAACCTCGGAA
Organism: Lissotriton vulgaris; assembly: GCF_964263255.1. Classification (NCBI taxonomy): domain Eukaryota; kingdom Metazoa; phylum Chordata; class Amphibia; order Caudata; family Salamandridae; genus Lissotriton; species Lissotriton vulgaris. The sequence continues at coordinate 1,169,158,999 of NC_141687.1, read as the reverse complement.
TAGGACCTAATCTGGCTCATTTCAACTCCTAAAAAATGCCCCCTTCATTTTAGGATGAAGAGGAAGAGTTACTGAAGATGGCTTGACATACTGAGGCAACACCCCCCCCCTACCCCCCCCCCCCCACAGCATCCTATTCAACTGCAGGAAGATTCAACCCAAATTGTCCTGCATATGTTACAGAATGGCTCCTAATTCATCCCTGGAGATAAACTTCGAACAAGAAGCAGTGGGATTGCCAGGTAAAGAGTCAATTCACTCTTTGTATCAGAGGTCCTACACAAAGATTTTCTTTTCTCGGCATGATGAGGTTTTGAGGCTAAAGCCTTTGTCACCACCTCATCAATCATGGCCTGGACATGTCCGGCCACCAACCTCTCCTGAGCCTCAGGAGGACAAGTCCATGCCGCAAAGACACTTTTCCCACCTCTTCCTCAGAAGAGAGGAAAGACTAATGGTTTGTCTTACCACTCCAATTCCCCTCCATATTATATAAGACATGCCAGGAGAAAAAGAAGCCCCTTAAATAATAGATGAAGTGCCCAACTGGGAAGCCACAAACAAGCCCTCCAATAGAGCACTAGCGGAGGAAATGGAGACAATCCAGATAACTATAGTATTGCTTGAGAATAATAACATAATCCCCCTTACCTCCATTTCTGCCCCTCAAGCAAGGGAGAGCCCCGCTGCCCCCATCCATCCAGCAGAATTCCTACCAAGGAGAGGCACTGCTCTCTCCCATCCTAAAGCTTCCTGAGCTGTGCCATTCTGGAGAGGCATCACTCTCTCCAAACCCAGAAATCCCCAGAGCGCAGGCGCCGCACAGAGTTTCCCTCAGAATCTGTGTACGGCTGCGGTGCTATGCTATGCTTTGCTACCCAAAGCGTTCCAGTTCCTCTGTGTAGTCTCTCGTTCCCTTCCTGGTGGGTTGTTGGAGCCGCTCCTAAAAGCAAAACACTGTTGTAGTAGGTGCACCGCACCTGCCTATAAAAAGGGAGACGACAAAAGAAACCAAGTGGTGGGGGAGGGTTTTTTAAGCTGGGAAAAGGGTGGTAGGGGAGGCCTAATGATGTATGGAATCCAAGCGAGAGGGACGATGGGATAAAGTGTGTTCACATCACCAGTAACTAATTTGTTAAAAAAATTATATCTATACATTTGTGCCAGAGCTCTCGTCTGAAGGCAGCTTGAACCAGCTCATTTCTCCTGAACAGAACCAACTACTAACCATGAAACCCTACAAGTAGAGAGAGGATATGGTGTAATAGCCAGAACTGCCGACCTTGGAGCTGGGGAACCACGTTCGAGTCTTGGCGTCGGCTCAACATCCTGTGATTCTGGGCAAATCACAATCTCCCCTTGCCTACCAATAATGAATGGAAGTTGAGTTTGCGCTATTAGCACCAGTGTTGCTGAGCACCAGAACTCACAGGCTCAAATCAAACACTGCACATACATTTAAATGTCTTGACCCCACAGGCTAGTCTATTGATAATGCTTTGGGGGCAGGCTTTTGGTCACAGTTTTTGGTGAACAGTTGAGGTCCTCCTTCATTTTGATGTTGCTAGGTCTCCTGGCCATTTCACCAATCACCACAGTCCCTTCCTTTTTTTTCCCCCAAGTGATTATGAAAATTTAAATACTACACAAAAACAATGTAATCAAAACATTCATTCTGTGCCTACGTAAATCTTTTCATCACGCAAACATGTCAAGTTTTGAGAGCTCAGCTTACAAAAAAGGGACTTTGCTGAGAGGGTGAAAAGATACAGGGGAATCCTATGAAAGCTGCTCTCATACAGGCTTGACACAAAAACTAGCACTGCCCTTACTGTCTCTTCAAGTCACAGGTAAAAAGTATTATCTGAGTCTCCCAAGGAGAATGTCAGTGTCTTCCGTATCTTGGGTACCATCATCTGTACTCAAGTGCTATTCTCAAAGAGGAAGTGGTGCTAGTAAATCTTTTTCTCCCTCTATGGTTGCTGAGCCTTTCCATAGCACCTCATCTGATCCATCCCAGCATACCAGGGACATTCAAAACGAAGAAATTCAATCACTGCATGCCTACTTGAAGCAACTTAACTTTATTATTCAAAGCTTGAGCCTTATTTGTTGGCTTTAATAGAGGGAAGGCCACTTTTGATGATAGTGGGCTACTCTTAGAAATGGAAGAGTTTCGGTATCTGGTGTATGCTGTGGCTTCTACTGTTGCATTATTTTCGCACTTAGCCAAACTGGATGTGTAATGTTTATTCATCACCTTACAATGTCATATGGAAGGAGTTGTTATGTCTACATAAGACAGATCCTCTACACGCCTCATCAGCAGTGGGAGAGTGCGCCATTGCCGAGATACCACAACAGAAAGTGCCCAGGCACCACGCATTCCTTTTTAGGTCTCACCTGCTAATGCGCTTGCGCATTGTTGGCGAGAGATATAGGGGCTTAACCAAACGGGCGATTTCATTCAGTGCCCGTGAAAAGCGCGTGCACGCATCAAAGCCACCAGCCTCCCTCCCATAGGCATCCCCCAGCATGCGCTCTGCCTCAGGCATTTCTCCTCCCCTAATTATTCACGGCCGTGTCTCGCGTTTACTTGAAAACACGTTTGCAAGTTTCCCTTCTGAAATCCTCTGGTTGTTTACAAAGTGTGTCTTTCTTCTTTGCTGTGCGCCCCCCGCGCTAATTCAAGACTTTTCTCGTAACTGTCTTTTTTTAATTTTTGTTTTAATAGTAGGACCACAACGTCTGTCTGTCTTTTGCTTTCATGCTCCAGGGGTTGCTTGCTTACATCCTGTGTCCTTTCTTTGTTTTTATGCTGGATTTAGCAGTAACCGAGGAGCCGGTGAGATTTCCATTCTATCCTTCTCCTATTTTCGATCTCACTGCCTATCTCCGTCTCTCCCTACCCTTCTCTCACCCCTGTTTCCCTTGTTTCCACTCGCAGCACAACTCTCTCCCTTTCTGTTTTACTTCCCAGTGCCGCCAGGCCGTCTCGCGTGTTTCTCCTCCCCCCTCCCAGTGTACTTTTATTTTTTTAAACTTGTTTATTTTAACAAGCAATTTCCATCAACATGCAAGTGTACCTAGACAGTTACACTTCCTTGGTTTTGGTGGCTTACCTTCAGCCGCTTTCACAGTGCTGCTTTTCACGTTTTTTGGGGTGCATGTGAAATACATGTGTTTTCAGATTTGAAACAGTACGCGTTTTTTTACTTTTTATTGTATGCGTTAGCAGTTCCATATAAGAAAAGCAATGCCAGTGTTTTATATAGCCAGCAGGCCTCCACTTATTAGCATATTGAACAACTTACGATAAAATTCAAACTGCCCCCTTTTTTACATGACCTTATATAGACCACCAGAGAATGGTGTTGCTTGTTTCATCTTATAATTACCCTCCAAGGCAGCACCGTGGTCTCGGGCTTAGTTGGCCTCCGTCAGGCACGGCACTTCTTTCACGGCCGCCAGGCCTGTCTCGCATTTTTTCACTATTCTCTTCCCACCATTTGATGGGTCACCGTTTGCAGGCAGCAGCTAAACTCTCGTCTCCAGGGCTCACAGGGTCAGTATTTCTTCCATGCCCTCGGAGCCCCGTAACCTGTTTCTGTTTCTGACCACACTGGGTGTCAGAACTACCTTTCACAGTACGCTTTGGGATTAGACCTTATTTCCCAGCACTCTTGGTGTCCTTCCAGTCAGTAACAATTTAACACAGACTGCAGGACGCTTTACTGCATGCACCGGTCCGGACACCTGCCTATGGAGACAACAACTTCATACCTACCTAAGTACTTGGTGCACTGGTGGTTTTCACACCCGCCGCCTTATATGGTTTTATTGTTTTTTCCCTTGGTATGCAATGCTGATCAGAGACCCCGCTCCGGCTAGTAGCTTGCGGCTTTTCTCTTCTTTTTAAATGCCCTATCTCCAGTCCAGGCGTCAGCTCGGCCATACCTCATACCTAAAACTTGTCGATACCAGCATCTTTTTCCTCCACAGGCCCGTGCAGCCCTCATGCTGTATTTTTTTCATCTGATAATTACCCTCCCACACAGCATCACTCAGTACCACCACAGCATCACTCAGCACCACCACAGCATCACTCAGCGGCACCACTCAGCGCCACCACGGCACCACTCAGCGCCACCACGGCACCACTCAGCGCAACCACGGCACCACTCAGCGCAACCACGGCACCACTCAGCGCAACCACGGCACCACTCAGCGCAACCACGGCACCACTCAGCGCAACCACGGCACCACTCAGCGCAACCACGGCACCACTCAGCGCAACCACGGCACCACTCAGCGCAACCACGGCACCACTCAGCGCAACCACGGCACCACTCAGCGCAACCACGGCACCACTCAGCGCAACCACGGCACCACTCAGCGCAACCACGGCACCACTCAGCGCAACCACGGCATCACTCAGCGCAACCAAAGCATCACTCATCGCAACCACAGCATCACTCATCGCAACCACAGCATCACTCAGCGCAACCACAGCATCACTCAGCGCAACCACAGCATCACTCAGCGCAACCACAGCATCACTCAGCGCAACCACAGCATCACTCAGCGCAACCACAGCATCACTCAGCGCCACCACAGCATCACTCAGCGCCACCACAGCATCACTCAGCACCACCACAGCATCACTCAGCACCACCACAGCATCACTCAGCACCACCACAGCATCACTCAGCACCACCACAGCATCACTCAGCACCACCACAGCATCACTTGTTCAAATATGTTCTCTCAATGTTTCAAGCTTTATTACAAATGACATAAAAAATGTTAAATAATGCTATAGGTGTCACATTTGCTAATTCTATAAATATTGGCATTTACAATAACAAAAATAATACATTTGCTATTATAAAAACAAACATAACTTAAAAAATGATTAGATTTACAAGACCAATAGCTACAACTTTTCTAGAGACCTGTTGCATTTCCAATGCTTGTTTTCCCCTCTTTGCGTTTTTCCATGCAGAATAGTGGCTGAATGCACTCGTCTTCCGAAGTAATAGCGTGTCTTCTTTAGAGCATTGTAGATTGGTCCTTTTTGGTGTACAGGTGTAATGATCGTGCAGTCATTTGAATTTTACTCATGAAGTCACTGATAACTAGGGAATATAATGGAGAGCTGAAGAAATAGGGTTCCATTATTCTAGGGACTCTTGCCTATAGACGTACAACACTTCTTATAACATACCCTGGTTTTCAGCTATTGCCGAGCTTTCCCTCAGTACATGAACCATATTCTTAAAAAACGTCCCTAATGTTATGGCAGCCACAAAAAACAAACACTGACAAAGCCAACAGGTCTGGGTCTAATGTTCTAAAACGTGCCACTAGTACATTAGAGCAAGATACATGAGATGTTTCCAGCAGGAGCGGACAGAGAGGGTGATAGTTTTTGCAGTTCCGTGCAAGCACTCAAGGGAAGGTGGAACGTTACACCTAAACAGCCAATGGCATTAGGTGAGAAGTGATTAGTCCATTGGGCTGAGGCACATCGTGAATACCAATATTTCAAGACGATGGCTGAAAGGGGCAGTGGTTTAAAGAAGCAAACCCAAAGCTCACCTTATGTACATTGTAAGCAATAGGTCTTTTCACAGCTGTAGTGTCAAAACAAATACCTTAACTGACACTGGCCAGCTGTCTGCTCAGAACCACACACTGGCTTCCATTTACTAATTGGCTCTTTTTAAGCACCACATGGGTTGGAGTATGTTCAGCTATTCCGCCTTCCAATTCTATGATTAACTTAAAGTCCGGCATAATTTTTCAATGAGTCACAAAAGATTTTTCTATTTGCTAGCTTGATTCAGGTCTTTTGAGAGGTTATTTGGCTTTCAATTTCACAATGTAAGTCAACTAATATAATCCTGCAATAAACCTTTGCCACAAATGTAGTGCATACGGTCGAGTAGGCTTTGCTGTCTCGAAAGCAGTGGGAACTTTTTAACTCCTTATTAAATGCGTTGTCCTTTTGTGCCAGGAACTGGTTGCTTCATACCCCACTGGTTAACAAGCGTTCTCGCTAAGTGTGGTCTTCTGTTTTTCCAATGTTAGCTTGTCCAACGATGACCTCATTAAGAGGTAAATTCTTCTAATAAGCTTAGTGAAACTAAGAAGGATGGTGTTGGATGATGTCATGCATCCCTTCGCTACCTCGCTACTCTACTTGAAACTAGTGACAAGGGATCAGTAGGGTTCTCCATCACTTATTACCTCCTGATGATGACCCCGTGACTCACTTTGGCGACTCCTTTTTGGAGCTGACAACACATACTTGTGTGAAGTCTTTTTTTCCAAAACAAACTTTTCTTTAAAGACCATATGGTCTACAAATTTGTTAAAATAACTACAGGTTGCTCAACCAAAATTGTCAGATGTGTTGTTATCGGTCTAGCACCTTTATTTTGTACTTGATCACGTAGTCTATCTTTTAGGCTTTTAGGCTTTTTTCTCAGTAGCACCGCATGATCACTCTTACCGTTAAGCACCTTAAAAAAAGTTTATATATATTTTTTTTACCAATGTCTCACGTTGCAGTTATTATTTTTCTATGTATAATATACAGCAGCAGCTATAATATGGTCTCATCTTACAACACAGCTTTATACAATAATTGAATCTTACCATAGATCTCCTTGAAAATACCTTTTAATTAAAAAAAAATTAAGTCACACCTGGTTGGAGGCTGTGGTTTATATATATCCAAAAGAGGCCTGCAGCAGAACTACCCCTGTGGTTACAGCCGAGGCAAAACCTGCTTTCTGAGAACAACTCTCCAGAACAACCAATGGCATTCGAAGAATTATTAACCAACCCTCGTTCCTCCTTTTCCGGGCACCGCCTTCCTTTTTGACGGTAATCTTCACTTACCTCCAACTTGAACTCCTGGCCGGTAAGTAATTTTACACCCCATTCAGTTAGGTATTTTGGCTTAGCTGCTTGCACTTTTACTCCTGCCTTCTCGTCACGTCGCTTTTTCCACCCAGACTCTGGGTCTTTGGCCTGCTTTTGAGGCTAGCAGATCCGGGAAATGGGGGAGGCTGGACAGAGACGGCAGCCGGGGACGATAAACATGCAATGGGTGGGATTTTCGGAGTGCGTCCAAGAAGCAGCTGCAGCGGTACTGTCACTCCGTCTCTCCACAGGTTCGCTGACCCACTTCCATTCACTCGCCGCCTAGTATCTTAGCAACTGCGGCGGTCCCCCAAGATCAGGCATATTGCCTGCCATTAGTGACTGCTGCATGTGTGTCAAGGTTAGCGTGCTCCCACCGAGCCGCCGCGCACAGGCTGTACTCTGCCCACAAAGGAGCATACATTTATTGGAGGAGAATTCTGCTCAGCGTCCAAAACCAACCGGATTGGAGCTTGACCAGCAGAGCCGTGCTGTGCCCCGAGAGAGAGCCCGCTGTGCCGTTTCCTTACACAGAATTATAGGCCGCGCTCCCCTCGCGATGGTCACCACGTTAGTGTAACAGACAGATTCATTTTACCCAAAGGTGCCGCAGGCTCGAGGCGAAACTCGAGGCGTCTCTTTTCCAGGGTCTCCTAATGGCAGTGGTGCTAGGGTTACCAAGATAAGAAAATCCCTTGTTTGGGGACCACCGTTCTCTGCGCTTGTAAGTGCACCATTTGTGCAATGTGCACAGGGCAGGAATGCACGAGTCCTTCGGTTTCTAGGGCTATTGGGCTATTTGTGGATGGCTAAATGCCCTTTTGGCATAAAGATGTTTTTTTAGATTGTTTTATTTCTTAATGCCTTCTCTCCTTTGGCAGAAATGTCAAACTTGTTATCTGAATTGGTAATGCATTGCTGAAATGACTGAAGAAAAAATGGCATGTGTAAGAATTTAAGAACTTGTCATTTGAAGAAGTATACCACTAACAGCGTCGCTTTTCTTTACTTTCAGTTTCTTGTTAAGTACACAATTTAGTGGATCCACGTTCAGTGGCCAGTCATCCTTTATCGGTTTAAGCTCTATTCTCCTGAGGTTGGGTTACAACCTTGCAAAGAGCAAGCAACCGTTAATGCTTGCATAGCTCCAAAAAAGGACAATTTTTCTACACCAAGATGTCTACGTTTGTGTTTTTTGGGTTCAATGTGTAAGTTATGCAGGGGGGGATGCGCAGTACCTTGACAACCTCTCATTTATATGCAGAACTTCTGCAGTTCCAAGCCATCACCTGTGGCTCGCCTAAGAAAGTCTTGCTTACTTCAAATTGTTGTCTAAACACGAGCTAATTGCTGGCAAGATAGCCTGGAGCTTGCTGCAGAGTTCAGGGTAATGGGTTCAAATTCCAGATGGCCAGTCTAGTAATTCACCTGTTCCCAACTGGAGAAAAAAAAAAACTTACGGGTCACTGGAGTGAGTAGTAGGCCCTTTGAGATTCATGTTATGAGGAACTACTGAAACATCCATCAGTTTGGTATTAAGGACAAAGTTCTTCACTCTAATCATGTTGTTAGGTTCTTAGATAGGATCCTTCCAAGAGAGCTACAAAGTGAATAACAGAATTTCAACAGATGAAGTCTTGAGGCCAATGTATAAGCTTGGTCTGCTAAAACCAGTCGGAGTGTATCCACTTCTTCTTCATGCGCACCGAACACAGCTGTGTAGCAAACTTCCACCATTTGGGATCGAACTGCTTGTGGAATCAGAGTGTCCGTCATGGTTTAGGTATTCTCACCGACCAGAGTCATGGTGGTTTGGTATCCTAGAGTTGTATGTGTCGGTCCAGTGTATAGCTTAAAAGTGATCCTTACTGGTTACTCGGATGAATAATTAATCTCCAATCCCATCCTGGATCTTTGTATGGTATATGTATACGAGTTGGGGCTTTTTGTTGCTTCACAATTCACTCAGACAGTGTCAGTTGTTGCTGTATTTAGGGAGAAGAGTACATTTTGGGTCGGAACTGTTACCCAGAGAGAGGTATTATGCTGAAGTCGAGAAAGCCCAGCTCAACAGACATAATTCACTTTCCGGAAGCGCAGTTAGGTAGATAGGATGGCAGTTGAATTTAATGTTGCGCTTGCAGTTTTCAAAAGAGGTGTGAAATAAGCCCCTGTTGAGTAATGTACCATAACTTTCAAGCATCTCTGCTGAGCTTTATCCATTAAACAAAACCCATGTTAAGATGGTTGTTGTTGCACACACATGCTGGATGGTCAGGTCAGAAGAGTGCATTCATAGAAAAAATGAACAACAATTGTGGAACACAAAAAAGGAAGGGTTTGGCCCTGCACCTGCAGAACCGCTGCAAAAAATCCACCCAAAAAAAAAGTCAATCGTATTCAATGGGTTAACCCAAAGCCCATTCCAAGTATATGTTATGTAATCTCTGTAGCAGAGACCTAACAGAAGGTCTCAGCTGACTGTAGTAGAGACCTAATAAAAATGAAATGCTTCCTGTTGTGAAGCTGCTTTTGGGAAAAAGTTGAAAATGTGCAGTGCTTTCATTGAGGGTATGACATGCAAGAGCGCTACAATGTAGAAGACCACTAGGGAAGACCATGAGCGGATGCTGCAATGTCAAGGCTTAACTGCCACTTGCTATGTGGGAAAATTGGATTATACAATGCCTCATGTGCTGCCTTCCTTAAGACGACGAGTCATGAGAGCTTCTAACTGAGAATATGGCCAGAAAAGGACAAAGCACCTTCACAGAGAATCCCTACAAGAACAAGCATTTACAATGCAATAGGTCTCGCATTATTAAAGTTTGAGCTATTGGCATTGTAAATGACAATGTCTTTTATTCATTTGTTTTTAAAATCTGCAATCGGTGCATAAACATGCACTTTGAATGTATAGTCCATGCTTACACTGAGCAAGGCTGGCAGTAAAAGAGACTGCCAGCCTTGCTTCTCATAAGCATAGACTATAAATACAAAGTGCTTGTTTATGCACCGATGCAAACAAATAAAAGGCATTGTCATTTACAATGCCAATAGCTTAAACTTTAATAATGCGAGACCTATTGCATTAACAGTGAACCGTAAAAAGAGGGTGAAGAGGTACTAAACCATGTAAAGTCCTATTAAGGAGACCTCTGAGATGCTAGTGGGGCTGGGGAGAGTCCGCAACAAGTCAGGCAAAAGAGAAGAAAGTCAGACCTTTGGAAAAAATAACTCACAGCGGATTTTCAAAATGGTGCCACTCTGACAAGAGGTTTCACAGAAGGACATGAAAATAAAGACATTTATAAACGGAAGGAACTTATTAAGAAGCATAAAGCCTTTAAAATAAAAAGTCTTGCCAGGGTGTATCTAAAAAGGGGACTTCTTGGGACGGAGGCAGAGTGAGAGGCACTATTCGCAGACTCGAGTGTGCTTATCCTGTTTGCCTGGCCTGGCCTTGGAGATAACTTCCTGTGCTGAAGTGCACTTACGCCGCTGCGGCAAGTGCCTCTTGAATGGTAACAGCTGGATGACAGCGGATTGCCTGCCTCACCGCGCTGGACTTTGGACAACCTGCATGTTAATGGCCGGGTGGCTGGCTTAGCAAAGCGCCTTGAGGTCGCAGGGCCCTTGCAACAGCGCGCCGCAAGCGTTCGAGAGCCCTGTCTGTGCAGGAGTGTGCATAATACTGCAAGCACCGTTGGCTGACTTGTAATCTCTCTTTTTTTACAACTGAGGAGAGACATCTCTCAGCCAGGCGGAGGATGTCACGTCCACAGCATTACAGATTAACCACCCATATGGTAGGTTTATCTAGAGGGGGCATCTCTCGAAATTGCAGCCTGCAGCACTACACGGATAAATTGCACCCAATCAACGCACAGGTTGATGTCACGCCGATCCAGCGAGAAACGTGCCAAGAGAAAATTCTGTCGGCTAATGCACCTGCTGCGAGTAACCAGAACGCCTCCAGTTGAAATCTTGCCACAAAAAAACTATGCTTCGGGCTGGTGGTGACCCCGATATTTACATTTCTGTGATACCACGAGTCAGCTTCCTTCCTAAAAGTGAGGTAAACAAGGTCTTCCAAGATGCAGTCAATCAACCCCACCTCCCCTGTGTAGTTTATAAACCTACTTTACAGCAGCATGCAAAGGGCTACGTTTATAAACTGCATGCAAGGGGCTGTGTCTGTGTGTGTGTGTATGTGGGGGGTTGTTAACCTTACTTATGGAACGCTGTAAAAACAAGTGTCACAGATGGTTTGTCGAAATGACACGCAGTGTGCGTGTCACTGATGAGGTAATGTTTTCCGGAATGACACCTTGTGTGCGTCACTAATGGTTTGCCAAAATGACACGCAGTGTGCGTGTCACTGATGAGTAATTCAGCTTTGTTAGTACTTATATTTATTTAACGGAAGAGTTCCGATGTGCTTCCTGTATGTTGCTAGGTTACCGGTTTTACAAAATGGAGTTACGTTTCTTGACCCCCTGCGTGACCTTGCACCGGTGTCTACGTGCTTGACGTCGTCAATTGTGACGATGTGCTGTAAATTGCGTCCATTCAATAACGTAGAGCATTCGAAATCACCGCCGCAGCCCTGCTCCGTGAAAACCGGAAGTCAGGCACTTTTGGCCGAGACGGGGGCGGGGCCTGCAATCCAGCAGGAAGTTCCGCCCGCCGCCGCCGAGGAAGCAGTGAAGCCGGCCGACTCCGACCAGCGCTGAAGAGGAGACACGGAACACGCCGAAAGAGCCCGGTGAGTGGGAGGGGAGGGGAGGCCAGGGGTAATGTGAAGGCCTGTGTGTGTATGCATGTGTGCGTGCGTGTGTGTGTGTGTGCATGTGTGTGTGCATGCGTGACTGTGTGTGATTGAGAGAATGCGAGGCAGGGGATAGTGTGCCTGCGTGTGCATGCGCGCGCCTGTGCGTGCGTGCATGCAGAGGGGTGGGGGCTGCCTGTGTCTGTGTGTGAGCGAGGGCTTGCGCCTGTGTGTGTGCGTGCGTGCATGCAGAGGGGTGGGGGCTGCCTGTCTGTGTGAGAGCCAGGGCTTGCACCGCGCATGCGCAGCTATCAGACGCGCGCTCCCGAGGTGAAATCTGACAATGGGAAAGCGCGCGTCTGATAGCTGTCCGCTCTCCTAAATACGGGCAGCATAAGTTGTCGAGCTGATGCATTCATGCTTCGCATGAATGCCACATCAGCTCGACCTAAAAATGAACAAAGGAAAGTCAGTATAACAAATTACCTTGAATTCAGTGGGAAAACGATGCTATTCAAAATTGTTAGGGCAAAGGAAGCTGCTTGGGCATTAGATTTACTGGTGGTACCAATGGACTTGCAGGGTTAGCTAAGGTTAAGAGTTATTATGAGGGTTAGAATAAGTACAAAAGGTCAGAGTGGGGAGATAAGGGGGGCAGGCTTAAGTCTACACAGTAGGAACCAGCAGTTGAAGTGTGTAAAAAAGTTTTGAGACCTAGGGCAGAAGCAGTGTGTGTAGGGGCATGGTCAGAGATGTGGATACAAATAATAAATTATTCTGCAACTATTTTGTTTGCCTTTCACCTACAGGTAATTGCATGCAAAATAAAATGCACACATCCGAAGGGGAAAATAAATGCAGGTTAATGTAACTTGCACTCTATTACGTAATGAGAGCTCTGTTAGTTCATGTAGTATCTGTAGTTGGCTGTGTGTTTCACCCATCACAGAATGTAATCCTGCTGTTGCAGTGGAGGAATGGTGAAAGGCTTGCAGATCTCTGTGCCCTGAACACTCTGGTGATAGGTGGTAGTGTATTTCCACACAAAAGAATACATAAGGCACTATGGGTGTCACCATAACATTCAACAGAGAATCAGATTAACCATGTCTGCATTGCCAAGGAGTTTCCGGAAATCCCTGCAGGATATAAGAGTGAGGGGTGGAGTTGACGTGGCATCAGCCATGGCCAGGCTAAAGCTGAAGAAAGCATGGAAGGTACCGACAAACCAATGCAAGCGATATAAGACCACCCTCCTCAGTCACCCTCAGTAGCAAATTTTAAGACCTGCAAGAACTACAGCATGAAGTCAGAGAGAGAAGATAAAAGAAACAGTAACATCAACCTGTCAGGAGTTACTGGGTCCTAAAAACACAAACATAAAGAATGGATCTTCACTGAGACGCTACACAAATTCCAAGAGCGAATGGAAAAGCAAGCTGTAATCAACAGCAGCAGAACAAGCGCAGAAAAAGCAAAAGTTCAAGGGGAATACACCAAAACCAACAATCAAAGAGAAGCTTAGGAGTAGACTGGCGAAGATTCATTGATGGCCTTGACACAGAAGCCCAAGAAGCAGCAAGCCATGGAAACTTGAAACAACTCTACGCCATAAAAAGGAAACTCTCCAGCAGATACAAGCCAGAAAGACCTGTTAAAGACAAAGCTGGGAAGAAAATCATGTGTAACAAAGTCCAACAATGAAGATGGGTGGAGCACTTTGAAGAACTGCTGAAACAGCCCATGCCACGGTCTCCACCAGATAAACAGTCAGCTGACAAGGACTTGCCAATCAACTGCAGCGGGCCTAGGGAGAAGAAATATTGCAAGCCATCAAATGTCTGAAGAATGGGAAGGCAGCAGGACCTGATAATATACCTGCAGAGGCACTGAAGGCGGATATTGAAACTTCAGTAGGCATGCTCTACCACGTTTGGAATTATCTGGGAAGAGGGAAAGGTACCATTAGACTGGAAAGAGGGATTTCTTACCAAGATCCCCAAGAAAGGTGACGTGAGTAACTGCAAAACTACAGAGGAATAACTTTTCCATCAACCCCAGACAGAGTGTTCAACAGAGTCACCCTGAACAGAATGAAGGAACAAGTTGAGGCTCAGTTGTAAGATCAGCAGGCTGGCTTCCACTAGGATAAATCCTGCACAGACCAGATTGTAACACTGTGTATCATCGCGCAGTCAATGGAATGGAAGTCCCGCCCTCTAAGTCGACTACATCGACTATGAGAAGGCACTTGACATTGTGAACACCAAGGCCCTTTGCAAACTCCACCACCACTACAGTGCGCCAGATACACTTGTGGAAATCTTATGAGGGAATAACCTGCAAGATAACCCGTGGAAGATAACTCACATAAGCCTTTACAGTGAGGACTAAAGTCTGCCAGGGTTGTTTGCTCTCGCCTTTCCTCTTCCCGCTGACCACAGACTGGATCATGAAGACATCCAATGCAAGGAGAAGAAATGGAATCCAGTGGACACCTAGGACAGAAGTAGTCAACCTGGACTTTGCAGAGGAGCTGTCCCTTCTCTGCCATACCCATCTGCAGATGCAAGAGAAGACCAACAATGTGGCAGCCACATCAGCACAACTTTGCCTCATCATCCATAGAGGAAAAACCAAGATCCTGAAGACTAAAACGGCGAACACAACTGCAGTCATTCTTGCAGGCAATGCACTGGAAGAGGTTGAGGCCTTCATTTACCTTGGCAGTGTCACAGACAAGCAGGGAGGCACACAGACGTCAAGGCAGGAAATGGCAAAGCAAGGGCTGCCTTTATTCAGCTAAAGAAGATCTGGCACTCCAAGGACCTAACACAGCAAACCAAGGCCTAGCTTTTTAACACCAATATAAAATGGGTCCTTCTGTATGGAGCAGAAATTTGAAGGACAAAGTGACCACAATCAACAAAGTCCAGCCCTTCATCACCACCTCTGAGAGGAAAATCCCTCAAAGCCTCTGGAAAAATACCATCAGCAACAATGACCTATGGCATCAGACTTTCCAACTCCCTGCTCATGAATAAATCATGAAAAGACGCTAGAGTTGGATAGGTCACATCCTCTGCAAACCTGTATCAAACATCACCAGGCAAGCCCTGACCTGGAACCCGCACAGGAAAAGGAAAAGAGGAAGGCCAAGAAACACCTGGCGCTGAGGCCTTGAGGCTGACTGCAAGGAGATGGGTTACACCTTGAGTCAGATTGAAAGAAATGCCCAGGACAGAAATGTCTGTGAAGTCCTGGTTAATTGCCTATTCCCCAGGAAGAGTAGTTGACATAAGTAAGTAAATAAGCTACAGAGGAGAATAGCGACACATGTATTTATAGTGCTGCGAAATCTCAGCCTGCCCCTGAAAGCACCAATTATTGACATATGACCATGTAACTCATTTTTTAAAATATTTTACACTCAGTATAAGATAGGCTATTACAAACTGCAAAAAAAAATCGCATTTTGTTAAAACAAGTGCTGTCAAAGTATAGAATTTTAATAATACGTAGTCCAGGTGCATCTAGAACATAAAATTTTTAGAAGTGTGCATTCAGAAGAATGTAGCTCAGAACTCAGCTGGTAACACGCTTACATTAGCGCTCAAAAAGAATAAATCTTGCCACCATGAAGCTTCAAATGAGTCCAACAATGGAAGTAATACTGCATCTCCCAGGCAGACTTTAGATTTACTGATTAACCAATTGCAAATTTTTAGAGGTCTTTCAAGTAGCAGGCAGGGACGACAAGGCGTGTTGTCCTTTAGCCAGCGAACTGCTTCTTGCTTGGCTTAATGTACAGAAGCGTCCAATGAACAGAGGAGTAACAAGAGAATGAAAGGCAGAGGTAGTCAGGCGTTAGGGTAGGGCCAGGGTTAGTCAGTGCTGGGGCTAAAGCAAATCAGAAGGGGGGGTCAGAAAAGCGTTCAAGCAGTGGTTAGGTTGAGCACTGGGCTAAAAAAACTATGCTTATTGTGGAGATTGCGGCTGTGGGGAATTCACTTTGGATGTATTTTAAACTCCCCTAAATTTGCTGTGATGTTTTCCGATTACAGATTCTCTCTTGCAGACTTGTTGTCTTAATTAAGAGTGCAGAGTTTCAGGTGCCTTCGGGTGATCAAGAATCTGTCATGCGCTGAATTTAACAGGGGTACATTTACAAAATAAGGTCTCAACGCATGACGTTTTGCTCTCCCTACATAAAGCACGTGTTTTTGGTTACCGAATGTAAAGGTCATTTTTTCCTCGACCTCGCAAGGATGAAAGTCTGCCCTGGAGCAGGAGGCCATGGTGGCAAATAGACTCCTGCAATTGAGGCTTCAGGCCAGGGTTCTGCCCATTGAGTGTTCTTCATCCCTTCTCTGGTCCAGGCTGCGGCGACTTGCCCAGTTCCCACAGGCAATACTCCCCCCACCTGCATCTACGCAGAGGGCATCCCCCACCTCCCAGCCTCGTACAATAGGCCTTTGAGAGCCCAAGGGAAGGACGGCATCTGCAGCCGTGCCCTAAATCCGAGAGCAGGCCAGCCATAAGGCGGCGAGGAGGTAATGTAGCGTGGACAGTGCGAGGGGGCAGGCTGAGGCTGCACCTGGGCACGTCCTGCATTACAAGGACCTGGCAGTGTTCAAACTGGATGGTTTCATGGCTGTTTTCGCCATCCCTGGATGGGGAGGCTGCTGTGAAAGACGTTGAGGCAGTAACCTGAACATTCCTGGAGGACGTCCAAAGAAGGAAGGGAGCGGGAAGAGATAAAGGAGGGGTGGGGAGACCGGAGGACTGCGGGGAGTGAGCCTGGAGAGGGCGGAAGGGGAGAGAGCCAAGGCAGGGGGCGGAGAGGCGGAAGGGGAGAGCCGGGGAAGGCGGAACGGGAGGCAGACATAAGGGCGGGCCGGGCGAGAGCCAAGGCTGCAGATGTAAAGGGTGAATAAGTGAGAGCTACGAATGAAGAAAGGAAGAAGTGGACTGAGAGTTGGAGACAGCAGCGAGAGGCCAGTGCAGACGGGACCATTAAACAGGAGGGATAATGATAGTGAAGGGAGGCAGTGAAAGGATGCGAGACGGTGAGGGGGCAGTGCAAAGAGCTGGAAGCAGAGACTGGGGCCAGTGAGGGAGGAAAGTGCCTTTAATGGGTGAGTGGGGGACCAGTGAGGGAGGTAGTCACCCACAAGAGGAGGGAGAGAGAAGAGAAACGAAGATAAGTGAGAGGAAGAGCAGCAAAGAGGTAGTGGAGAAACGGGGAGTGAACTGGTTGTAAAAAGAATAGAGTGAGGAGACGGGCGTTGAAGTTGGGTGGTTGTGAAGAGAAGTGTCTGGAAAGAATGTTAAGTGGAATGGAGAAAATGGATTTAAGTGAAGTGTGGAGGAGGCGGGAGGATTGTGGAGAGAGAGGCGAGAAGGACGTGAAAGGAATGTCTTGCGAAAAGAAGAAATGCAGAGGCTGGTGGTGGACGGGTATATTAGGGCAGACATACACTGCAGGAATCTCGGCCACATCTCTCTCCCACAAGATCCCGAACGGTCGGCAGCACCCGGTTGATCCCCCCACGGGGAGGGTTCCTTTTCTCCCCGTTCCGTATGCCTTCCCTCCAGGCCTTTCCTCTGGTATGCGCTCTGCTCTCCAGCTGTGGGACATTCCTGCTGCTCTCCATCATGCAGCGTGAGAGCCCGCTCTGCCAAGGCTCCCCTAAAGGGCGGGCACCCCCGTCCGTCCTCAGATAACTCCCCTCGCTTCACCTCGACTCCTCCCACCGCCCCCTCCCCTCCGGCGGCGTGCCATTGCCTCCCTCACGAGTACCCCCGAGCTCTGGCTACCACCCTGTGCCTCGCCCTCCTCCGTGTCCACCTCTTCCACACTGCTATCCATTCCCACCCCCTGACCTCATTCTCAGCCATCCCTCCAGCATGACTTGTTTTCACTCTGCTACAGGCAATGTTTTGAGGAGGGCATTAAAGGCCGGGCTGTGTCTCTCCCCTGCCTACCTTTACTCTACGAAGGAACAATACCGAGGCGCCTAATCTACCAATCGAGCCGCCCCCCCCCCCCTTCGTTTGATTGTGATTCTCATCCGTTGGTGTCGGGAGTGTTATTTTAAGCGGATCTGCTCAGACGCTGTGTTTTTAGCTTTTTCCTGGCCCTCAGCCAGTGTTTCTGGTCTCGCGGCTCCCGCTGGGTGGCAGTCACGTGAGAGGCTGTCACAGCCAGCCTCCAACTTCTGTAAGGCACATAGTCACATCAGGGCCACATGAACACCCGCCCCACATGCCCAAACCCGCAAATAACACAAAGACACAAGTATTAGGTTTGGGAAAAATTGCTGCAGGTTTATTACATACAACATATGTAATGACGGTGGGTTAACTTACGGGCGATCCTAGGGCAGGCCGCATTCTCGCCACCTGCCCGCCTGTTGAGCCAAACAACACAGTGGCGAACCACCCAACTGTTGTACAAACACCATAATTATACTGACACGCCCATTTGCTGGGCGTGCCTAGGCAAACCCCCGGTTGCACAGGCCAACAACCGCCCGAAGGACTACTGGGGTGCCGACACGGATTCCTGCACCTCCCATGAGGTTACAGGTTAGGCTCTGAGGTTATGCTCTGGCACCCCTATGTGCCCGCTGACGTCCAGCGTTTGCACCTCTCTTCTTCCGGATCGCCCAGTAACTCCGCCTGCAACGAAAAAAAAGGAACACATTAAATGCTCCCCCCTGCGCCCCCTCAAGCAGACACTCTGGGTTAGAGGAAGGGCGGGAAAAGAGTGTCCCAACAAGGAACTACAACGTCCGGAGCGGCAAAGAGGCCTCCCCAGCGGGGAAGAGGTCAGAAATACTCTCGCCGGCTCCTCCCAGCCGCCCCGGACGTGCATCACCTACACAGTCTCCACCAACCAGGGGAGACTGCCATGGGTGAGGAACTGCTATGTCATGTGGGGGCGGGACAGCCCTCCATGACTAGGAGCCCGCCCTCCTAATGGCCACTGCGTGGCCTCGGGCAGGCGCATAGTCACATCAGGGCCACATGAACACCCGCCCCACATGCCCAAACCCGCAAATAACACAAAGACACAAGTATTAGGTTTGGGAAAAATTGCTGCAGGTTTATTACATACAACATATGTAATGACGGTGGGTTAACTTACGGGCGATCCTAGGGCAGGCCGCATTCTCGCCACCTGCCCGCCTGTTGAGCCAAACAACACAGTGGCGAACCACCCAACTGTTGTACAAACACCATAATTATACTGACACGCCCATTTGCTGGGCGTGCCTAGGCAAACCCCCGGTTGCACAGGCCAACAACCGCCCGAAGGACTACTGGGGTGCCGACACGGATTCCTGCACCTCCCATGAGGTTACAGGTTAGGCTCTGAGGTTATGCTCTGGCACCCCTATGTGCCCGCTGACGTCCAGCGTTTGCACCTCTCTTCTTCCGGATCGCCCAGTAACTCCGCCACAGCCCAGTGCGGTGGTTCCCGCTGCCGCACAGGCCCCCCACCATTATTACTGCTCTTTACCTGCAACCTACACCTAGAATTGCTACCTCCAGGCAGAGGAGGAACAGGGCAACGCCCATAGGCATGGGGTGCTACCATCAGGCACCAATAAACCTGTCCTACAACCCCTCAGGGAAACTAAAGGGGGTAGGAAGGGGCCCCTACTACAGAGGCCCTCAGTAACATGAAATAGGCTGTCCAGCGCGAGCCGCTGGGCCACCCCCATATCCCTTCCCACAGAGCGTCAGGAAACTGCGCCATGGAGTCACTGATACATCTGAATTACTGTCTACAAATCCAGCAGGGAGAACAATTGTGCTCACAGACACTAGGGAATAGGAGGGCACCAGACATACTATAGAACTAGGACGAGTCCCAGTTAAGCGCTAATCCGGGTCCACAGGCCGCACAGCCGGCATCCCCTGTCCTCTTAGGTTTTTTGGCTGGAAGCGGCTACAGACATAGTACAGTAAGGTAGCTAGACTGAAGGCCGACTACGACCACTTCCCGGGGACCGCAGCGCCTGCAACCGAGAGGCCCCTCGGCTGACCTGCGCAAGGGCATGCATGGATAAATGCCAGCCACTCCGACACCAATAGCCATCCACCCGGGAACAATCCCACTACCCCAGTAGGGAGGACTACCCCAGGCAAGAGACCAGGTGATGGGAAGGGCCCCCCCAGCAGAGAATCCCTCCCGAATGAACAAGCGCTGTCACAAAACCAATCAACTGCCCGATTCCGCGTCAGCAACTAATCCCCCAGGATTAAGGAATCTATTGCAGCACTCACATGCATATATTGGAGTGACTAGCGAAGTGGTCTTGCAAGAGATAAACTGAAAACCACGGGGGCAGCTGAAAAACACTTGCCCCCCCAGGTAATGCATAATTCCTAAATAGGGCAGGAGAACCAAGGAAGGGGGGGGAATGACTATGACGCAAGACCCTACCCACATGGGAGAGCAACACATGTGCCGTTATCAAGGGTGCACAGGTAGAATTTCTCAGTTTGAAGTGGTTGCCATTATTGCAGTGCTCTATGTACCTGTGTTGATACTCTTTGTTGCACACCACACCACTTCTCTTGCCGCACTGTTTGCTATTATTCACGTGCTTATCTTAACACTTGTACCGGTGCAAACATAGCCTACATAACGTTTGATCTTGTACTTGGGTGTCTGGTGTGCACTGCGTGCTAAACCCATTGCACCCCACACCGGGTGGCAAGTTTGCAGACGGCCTGGCCCAATCACTTGTGCTGCACCCCCTTCGCCTGCCCTAAATAATAGGGGGGTACTAACAACTCCTAGAGTTCTAAGCATATATATGATTACCCTAGTTAGTAATCCAGCACATGTAGATCCATACAGACTTCCCAGGTGTAACTAAATACTTAGCCTGGGCTGTCAAGCAATTACACCCCCAGTATTTCAAATAATAGCAAGCCACCTGTTTAACCTACTGGAGTAATTACGAGGACCCATACATAGCTGACAACGTCTGGGAATATGTAGGTGGCCCATCCAGTCATTTTGTTTATGACGTGACATAAGAATGTCTATGTCCAGCACTTCACCGCATGTTAGAAAAGGACTAAAAGAGATCGGCCGTTGTGCCTAACTAATAGGATGAAGACCTCTTAGTGGTAACTGGGGGCACGGTAACGTCAGCGCTTTGAAAATAACAATACATAAAAGATACTGGATTTTCTTTGGAGAATACCTGCGCGTCAGATACATGGCAGAACTATCAAATTAAAGTAGTCGTGCGTTGCCCGGACAACAGGTTACTTACTTAACAGGGCCGAAGTGCAGCGCTATCTATAGCTGTGTTTTGCCTTGTTTACTTTAAGCATGAATCGCAAGGTTTGGGTGCGCGGTGCCTGTCTAATAGGGCAATGAGTGTGACATTGGCACTGTTAAGAGGAAGAAAATGGGCCCCAGGAAGGAGAAAGGGTGACGAAATTGCAGCCATGATCACTAGAGTAATGTCACTTTACCCTGAAATACAAGCCCCTACCGTGGAACAGAATGAGCCACATTGTAGGGTAAATTTCCCCCGGCTCCGGGGTTCCTTCCAAGGAGTACAGATGGGGTAAAAGACCGCCCCCACCCCATATACACAGCCAGTTGCCTTGCTCACTGGCTTGGGCCACCACTAAAAGTGCGCACTAGACCCTTTAAACACCCCACCATCTGCATATAATATACTCTTGCAGCATGCCTACCGGACCCTTTTCCACTTGTAACGCCCCACAAGCTAACACGTAACGTAACTCAGGGAAACTGGTCTTGCCAAACAGGTCTGGTCATATAAGAACAGGTGTAGGGTCTTATACATCACTTCTTGTCCTGCATACAGCTAAAATATTATCATGCCAGTTCTATCACATGCTAAGCTGCTGACATCCTCCCACCCACACCATTGCAGAACTTGTAAAGCCGGCCTATAGATAGATGAGGGAGTACCAGGGCTACATAAGGGTAAAGTTATAAGCTATAGTATTAAGCTATAGAGTAAACCGAACATATCAGACCTGATGACCAGTGTCCCTACCACTTCCAGACTTTACAAGGGGCAAATCAGTCATAGAGCCTCTATTTCTTAGCCCGAATGAGCCGGTCATACTAGGATCTCAATGGCAAATCATGCTAAAACCCTGGACGAAAAAACAGATAAAGCGGATGGGTAGCAAACGGGCGGGGCATCATGTCCTAATCGTGCCTGCCACTCGAAACCTAACCAGGCCGCGCCTGGGCTAAAACAACATGCATCAAGTCCTAAACCCAACAGGTATAAAGCATGCGACCGACATCTGATCATCTGAAGATTGAATGTACTCAATTTCGCAACGGAATGTATAGGAAGAAAAGTAGCTGGTCTCAAGAGGGGGGTACCTCTGTTGAAGGGGGGGGGGGGGGTGGCTATTGTCAGGCCAGCCAAGCCAGCGCATAAAATACGTGTCGCTCAATAAGCCTGACCAGGGGGTCTGGATGGTGAGGGCGAAAGCCCCAACACCGGGAACCAGGATGCTTGTATCCAAACCAGGGAGGGCCAGGATTGGCAGGGAGGGCTGGGCTATTCCCCAGAGAAGACGCGACTAGAATACTGCACATATAGGAGCGTCTATACTGGAGTGGCGAAGAGAGCTACCGGACGAAGATGGATGCAATCACAAGGAAGAAATGTTGGATGAGGCAGGACACCAGCTAACCACATAAAGTACCGTGCTCCTCATTGCAGCGGACGGCACGGAGCCTTCGTGTAAGGGGAAGTTACCCTGCTCCATGCCTGCGCGACACTTACTTAATCGCACGAAAGCAGGTTTGTGCCTAACCATTACCTTGGTAATGCACCTTTACCTAGGATAAAGACCTACAAGGAAGACACAACGTGAACACAGATATAGCTACCGGGCAGACGACAAAGCCAGGCAATCTGCATTAAATGTATTACCCAACACGTGGACCCCGCAGTTACTGCTACAAACCAATGACTAATTTAGGGCTTCTGAAAACCGACGATGCATCCTCAAAATCTTGACCCTCCAGCGATAGAGTCTTGATACAATGCCCTACTTTGGTAAGGAGTTACTCAAGAACCGGGTTCCCCCCAATCTTGCTAATACAAGAACAAACCACTGTATGATACTTCAGAGTATCCCCTCGCACATAAGAGGAATACACAGCATAGACTTCCCAATCTGGGGGGGGGCACCCGTTTCTAGATGCATCTTGACTCGTCAGCGCACAACAGTAAGAAGTTATTATCCTATCAGTTAACCCCTTTACGAAATCCTATTCATTTAGTCCCTAGAATTCCCGTGGTTAGATTACCAGGCTGCAGTGAAGGAGACCCCTGCGTTATTCTGCAGGAGTCCAATCAAGGACCCTCGAAGTGCATAAACCTCAGAAACTTCTCAGCAAAGACCGGTCCTATGTAAGCAGTGTCATACTTATTGCATTGGCAGGATAGCTCAGTCGTAGCACAAAAGACAAACAGGAAGGAGGTGTGGTAATAATGCCATGCATCCAAAAACAGTAAACAGTATATTATACGAGTGTTTATGGAAAGCACAAACTCCAGACTCTGTACCATGGTTGGGATTGGCGTTACTAATAGTAGTGCATTCCTAACCAAACAAACCTTTTTTGGCACCTTAGGGTCATGAGACTGGTGGAAACATAAGGCTCCAATCCTGTACTTGCAGTTCGCAGGCAACTCTTTGATGACAGTTAAAGGCTCGCAGTACTGTATTAGGATTGTAACTTATCAAAGAAGAACAAAAGTGTCCGTTGCAAAAGCGGAAACCACTGAGCTTATCCAAGTAGCCAGAATCGACTTTATTATCCGGTATTTTATGGCCCGGGCGAGACGCGGGTAAGACAACGCGGCGCAATACCCAGTTCCACTTTGGATAACATACCGCGTACAATTTGGCACAGAAGAAATGCATAGCTACACATTGATTCGCTGCGGACTAGCAGGCCGAAGCGTCCCCATCGTCATAACACCAGTTTGAGCTGCCACTGGTATTCAGAGGGCCAAAATACTGCCAGGAATAGGGGTACCGTCGCATGCAACCCAGACCCCCAGCCCGGCCTACGAAAGGCCTCGTGCATTACGCCAAATCCCTCGCACACACTCGACTCCATCTTGAGCCAACCCCCGATGCATAGTTGATACATACCTCGCAACAAAGGCTGAAACAGTGGACCACCGCGCAGCCCGAGGAGTGCGAGGAAGAGGGGGGGGGGGGGGTGCTCGGCGTGCCGGCCGGACCTGCAGCGGGAGGGAATAACACAAATTAAGAGGTGCCGCGCGCAAATTACATCCGTTCCGCGATTGGGCCTCGAGGTGCGATGGCCCCAATGCTCCCTTGTAATACCGACCACCATCAACTAAACTGTGCATGGGATAGGCCTACCCTCGCACAGAAATTACCATGCAACGCGTAAGTAAATATGTCACACGAATGGGCCTCGAAGTAACATGGCCCCACGATACTAGACTCGCATTTGTAACAACACAACACAAAGAAATGCAGAGAACGGAAGTGAGAAGCCAGTGAATGCCGACGGGCGCTCACTGATTACTGCCCGGAAAAACCCCTTTTGCAAAGCCTGTCCCCAGCCCGACAGTGATGCACAGCAGACATGCATAAACATTACTCGATACTCGACCCCGCCTACTCTAGCTCCCCCCGACGGGGGGCGCGGGCACGAGAGGGGATAAACTACCCAGATCCCCGGGCACCAGGAATTGGAGCCGTCCGTTAAACATCGCGTCAGCGGAGGACACCCTGCGACCCCCAAATAACAAATTGAAACATGTAGCGGGCAGCTACTACACCGATGCGTGAAGAGAACTCATAGTCAATTAAAATAGCTGTGAGTGTTCGTGCCAAACCGAAGCTCACCAAATGCCACTACCTGGACCCGATAAAGAAATGTGACTTTCGGTTTCCAGACTGAGATAAGGCGAAAATAAACACGCTGAGTTATCTACAGAAATGCCTACAAAATGCAGATAAGGCTCGGGGGAAGTCGAACTCTGGCGTCTCCCCCTCGAAGTGTGGACCCACCCGAAATAAACTACGGCCCATACACATGAGATCATACATACAAGATGTTAATGTAACGGTGACACCGGTCATATAGCTAAAATTGAAAACATGTCCTATAAGTCAAGCTTGCAAGAGGGGAAAACCGAAGCATCGCCCAGGCCATGTGATGAAGGCAGCTGTACCAGTGATGCAAAATACTAAACGCGTGAACAGTACATGATACCTATCAAAGAATGAAAAGAAATCCCTCAAAGACGAAAATTATTGCAGTCTTCCAGGATGGCTAGAACCCTGTTTCCCTGCACTAAAGACGCCAGCTTACAAGTGCAGCCACCTCCTCACGCCAACAATAGAAGAAACACCAGGGGATAGCTTTCCAAGCCCGACCAGATGCAGGCTGGAAACCACAAAGTTCCGCACCCGGCAGGCCTCCCAGGTTCTCCAAGATCCCCCTATAAAATCATGCACGTAAGGATTAGACACGTGGGGATACACCCGGAGGTCACTTTTCTGTGAGCTGTGTGCAAGGCGGGCAATACTGAAAGAAAACAACGCTCACTGATCCGCAGTAAACATCCATGCAATGCATATAACTGCCTAGTGCCTCTAAAACATTCACCCATAAATGCTATTGATATAAATTCCAACTAGCGAACACCTAAAATGTTCGTCTTATATGCCATTTAAACAATTAATCAGCCAGTCTTGCGGATCAATCGCCGAGGCGAGTATCATCCCTGCCGCGCCGAGACTCGAACCTTGGTCCCAGGCCCATTCACTGTTTCCGAGTCAGCCGCTCTAACCCGTGAGCTACACTTCTCCCCGCCACCGCCAAGGGCACAATGCACCTACCAAACCGCTCCGTTCCTTCTGGAAAACCCTCTCTATTGCCCAAGAACCTGCGAGGAACCGGACGGGCACCCAAATGCCAATAAAGCACAAGAAAGGCCCAAATTTAACCAAAGACCGTCCAACACCGGCCCGGCCCGCCCCCCCACCAAGACGGGGGACGACGGAAGGAGGCCGAGATGCCCCGCCACTCACCACGTGTACGAGACAGACCCGACGTCTTAAAATCCCGGCAACTCCTCGACGCGACCCAAGCAGAAAGACGAGGACAAAAGAGTGTCCCAACAAGGAACTACAACGTCCGGAGCGGCAAAAAGGCCTCCCCAGCGGGGAAGAGGTCAGAAATACTCTCGCCGGCTCCTCCCAGCCGCCCCGGACGTGCATCACCTACACAGTCTCCACCAACCAGGGGAGACTGCCATGGGTGAGGAACTGCTATGTCATGTGGGGGCGGGACAGCCCTCCATGACTAGGAGCCCGCCCTCCTAATGGCCACTGCGTGGCCTCGGGCAGGCGCAGAAACCCCGTGCACAGCCCCCTACATGCACCGGCGACAATGCCTGGGCTGCGGCCAGGAACCCGGTGCACAGCACAGCCAGCTGGACTGCAGCAGGCAGCCCTGGTGCACCGGCAAGGCCCCTCCAGCCGCGGCTGCAACAGAAAGAGGGTCTATGCTGCCGGGAACCCCGATGGACAGAGGCATGCGGCTGCATCTGAACGAGGCATCCCCGTGCATGACAAAGAACCCAGGGTTGTAGGAAACCTGAAGCGCAGAACCTGCACTTGCGGCTGAATGAGAAATGGAGCCGGGCCCTGGTAAACCCCCCTTGCACAGACGACTGCATTAGAAAGAGTGAAAGGGGCAAGCAGTGACCAGCAATGCTGGCTGCACACGAACGGTCTGGACTCCAGGGCCACTAGTAAACCCCCCTTGCACAGGCGACTGCATTAGAAAGAGTGAAAGGGGCAAGCAGTGACCAGCAATGCTGGCTGCACACGAACGGTCTGGACTGCAGGGGCACTGGTAAACCCCCCCTTGCACAGACGGTTGAATTAGAAAGAGTGAAAGAGGCAGGCAGTGACCAGCAATGCTGGCTGCACACGAACGGTCTGGACTGCAGGGGCACTGGTAAACCCCCCCTTGCACAGACGGTTGAATTAGAAAGAGTGAAAGAGGCAGGCAGTGACCAGCAATGCTGGCTGCACACGAACGGTCTGGACTGCAGGGGCACTGGTAAACCCCCCTTGCACAGACGGTTGAATTAGAAAGAGTGAAAGAGGCAGGCAGTGACCAGCAATGCTGGCTGCACACAAACGCTCTGGACTCCAGGGCCACTGGTAAACCCCCCTTGCACAGACGACTGCATTAGAAAGAGTGAAAGGGGCAAGCAGTGACCAGCAATGCTGGCTGCACACGAACGGTCTGGACTGCAGGGGCACTGGTAAACCCCCTCTTGCACAGACGGTTGAATTAGAAAGAGTGAAAGAGGCAGGCAGTGACCAGCAATGCTGGCTGCACACGAACGGTCTGGACTGCAGGGGCACTGGTAAACCCCCCTTGCACAGACGGTTGAATTAGAAAGAGTGAAAGAGGCAGGCAGTGACCAGCCATGCTGGCTGCACACGAACGGTCTGGACTGCAGAGACACTGGTAAATAACCCTTGCACAGACCCAGTGCGACGGGAGGCCCAGCTAAGAACTTGGGGGTCTGGTTCGGTCAGGATCTGAAGTTCTCGGATCACATAAAAAAATTGACCGGCATCTGCTTTGGTACCTTGCGAGCCCTGAAGATTTTTTCCTCTTCTGCCCAGGGCAGCTAAGGAGACTGTTCTTCGAGCCCTGATTTTATCTCGGCTCGACTATGCTAATGCCTTATTTAGTGGCCTACCTGCGTACATGGTTCATCGCCTTCAGGTGATACAAAACGCTGCAGTACGTCTGCTTTTCTCTCTCCCTAGGAGGTCGAGCGTGCGGAGCCACCTACGAAGTTTGCATTGGCTACCAGTAGCACATCGAATCTTGTTCAAAATTCTTGTGTTGGCATTTAGAGCAGCTCATGGCCAGGGACCGATGTATTTGCAGAAACGGTTCTCATTCTATAC
Organism: Lissotriton vulgaris; assembly: GCF_964263255.1. Lineage (NCBI taxonomy): Eukaryota > Metazoa > Chordata > Amphibia > Caudata > Salamandridae > Lissotriton > Lissotriton vulgaris. The sequence goes on along the minus strand of NC_141687.1, from coordinate 1,169,131,269 downwards.
CCCTGACCGTGCCCTACGATCGGCCAATCAATGCTTACTGGCCATTCCCAAATACAAATACGCCCGTTTGGGAGGCCAATCAATCTCAGTTAAGGCAGCTTCTGCTTGGAATGCCCTCCCCTTGTTCCTTAGAGCCTCGCCAACCATTACTGTTTTTAAGAAGAAACTTAAGACTCATCTGTTCAATGCCCCTCTTTAACAGATCGTTCTGGTTTTGATCTATCACTCCTGTTGTCAATGTACTCACCGCGCCAGGATACCCCGTGGTAATGGAGCGCGCTATAAAAGTTTTTATAAACAAACATAAACATAAACATTAGAAAGAGTGAAAGGGACAAGCAGTGACCAGCAATGCTGGCTGCACACAAACGCTCTGGACTCCAGGGCCACTGGTAAACCCCCCCTTGCACAGACGGTTGAATTAGAAAGAGTGAAAGAGTGAAAGAGGCAGGCAGTGACCAGCAATGCTGGCTGCACACGAACGGTCTGGACTGCAGGGGCACTGGTAAACCCCCCTTGCACAGACGGTTGAATTAGAAAGAGTGAAAGAGGCAGGCAGTGACCAGCAATGCTGGCTGCACACAAACGCTCTGGACTCCAGGGCCACTGGTAAACCCCCCCTTGCACAGACGGCTGCATTAGAAAGAGTGAAAGGGGCAAGCAGTGACCAGCAATGCTGGCTGCACACGAACGCTCTTGACTCCAGGGCCACTGGTAAACCCCCCTTGCACAGACGGCTGCATTAGAAAGAATGAAAGGGGCAAGCAGTGACCAGCAATGCTGGCTGCACACGAACGGTCTGGACTGCAGAGACACTGGTAAATAACCCTTGCACAGACGGCTGCATTATAAAGAATGAAAGGGGCAAGCAGTGACCAGCAATGCTGGCTGCACACGAACGGTCTGGACTCCAGGGCCACTGGTAAACCCCCCCTTGCACAGACGGCTGCATTAGAAAGAGTGAAAGGGGCAAGCAGTGACCAGCAATGCTGGCTGCACACGAACGCTCTGGACTCCAGGGCCACTGGTAAACCCCCCTTGCACAGACGGCTGCATTAGAAAGAATGAAAGGGGCAAGCAGTGACCAGCAATGCTGGCTGCACACGAACGGTCTGGACTGCAGAGACACTGGTAAATAACCCTTGCACAGACGGCTGCATTATAAAGAATGAAAGGGGCAAGCAGTGACCAGCAATGCTGGATGCACACGACCGGTCTGGACTGCAGAGACACTGGTAAATAACCCTTGCACAGACGGTTGCATTATAAAGAGTGAAAGAGGCAGGCAGTGACCTGCAATGCTGGCTGCACACAAACGCTCTGCACTCCAGGGCCACTGGTAAACACCCCTTGCACAGATGGCTGCATTAGAAAGAGTGAAAGGAGCCATTGACTGAATGCACTGGTAAACACCACCTGCACAGGCGGCTTCGAAAGAGGCAGCAGGGACCTCGGCTTATTTGGCCCTGGCAAGGCTGGCTGCAGAGTGGTCCTGGGTTGCCCTGCACCGCCGGCTGCATTCGAATCATGGCCTGGACCACCCACTTCAAGAGAAACTGTGCCTGGGTTGCTGTACACCCATTCCATAGCCCCCAACCCGGTTGCGAGTCTAAAGGTGGCAGTTGCACCAGAACGGTGGTTACTAGTGTAAAGGTGGTCCAGGTAATGGTTTGACACTATGATCATAGTACATTATGGGAGCAAAGGCCTGCAGGTTAACTCATAGCTTCTACCTGCTCAGTAACTACATCCCACATGCAGCTAAGATAGCTCAGTGGGCCGCATGCCTAAGACATCTGCAATCACCAGGACTGGCTCAGCCATCTTCCAACAAAAGTAGATTACACGAGTACTGCACTGTGAAGGAAAAGAAAAAAATGTTCCAAGCGTCAGGGATTTGCTGTGTTCCCTGTAAAAATGATGATTAATGAACAAGTTACTTCCCTCCGGTAACGCATAATGTGTGGATGGATAGAAAGCGCGTGAGCCCATTTGCAGGCAGTGTTCTGGTATCTTGCTAATATGGCAAACTGCTCAAACTATGTTGCATCAAGTGTGTATTTGTGCATACAGATGGGTAGAGAAAAGTGACAACAGATGGGGTATTGCATGCTGATGTGTACCATCAAGGAGTAGCCTGTGCACTTCAAACAACTTTGAGCATGATAATATAATAGTTTTACCTGTATAGGGCGGCCAGATTTTCAAAATGAAAAACCGGGACGGCCATCGACAGATATAGAACTAGGTTTTGGTAGGGACTGGATCATGGTCACAGAAGGGCTTTAGAATATTTTTTTAAGATATATATATATATATATATGTATGAATATAATGAAGATGTGCCTTAAATATCTTTAGTTAAGTCCTTCTGTGATCACGATCCGTCCTGGCCAAAACATAGTCCTGATACTATGTCGCTGGCCCTCCGTGGATTAGGGTGATGGGACACTTCAAATCAATCAATCAATTTCACTTTTTTCGGTTTTGCATGTCCTCTTCTGTAGCCAAGGGCGACCAATGCTGCCGCACTAGTCCTGGTCCTGGTCCTATCGTTCAGGACAGCAGTCACTACTAGTCAGCGACAAGGCTAGTGCCAACCCTTGCCATACATTAGGGACAGTTGCTGCCTGCGCCAGTCCCATTCTAAAGCTCAGGATATTTAGTTCCTGCCACAAGCCAGCCCTAATTCATTAGTCCAGTCTGACAGGTCAGAGCTACTACTGGTGCCGATAGGCTATTCCTATTTCTTATTTCACGGGAGATGCGAGTGTTGCTCCGACAGCCGCAGTTCTAAAGCGAAAGAGCTGAAGGTGATGCTACATAAGTCCCGCAAACACCTTCCCTAAAACATGTAGCCTCGACACAAATTACTTTCAATGAATACTTTCCGGCTAACCCAAAATACAAACCCGAACGTTCTAACCTATACACGTGTATATCCGGGGCCCATTTGTCAGCTGATATTGCTGGTCTACAACTGGTTCTGTGTACATCATGAAATGCGCGGCAGTTCGTTGACTTTGGCCGGAGTCCCAGGGGTGAAGCTGTCACTATGGAAACCATCTCCGGATGGATTATCGGCTGGCAAGACTTTGGCTCTGATTACAACTGGGCTGGAAAATTCCGACCCCTGCGCAGAACCTTTCGTGCGGGTAAGATCCCTTTGAGCAGAAGCCAGAATTAGGAGTTGCACGGAGTTAAACGCACCCAGTAATTACCGGTGTGCTAACGTTTACGACCGCATGATTTTCCACAGGTACATATCTGCAAGTTAAAACGTTCGATATTTATCACGTCAAAATACTATAACATGCAGATTTGGGTACAGAAAGCACCATAATCTACAGGTTATACTTATTTGGAGGAGCTTAACATTTAATATGAATCTTTATCGCCCCAATAAACACTGAAACGTGGGCTAGGACTGCTTTATGAGATCCCATCACTGGCACCCCCCCCTGTGTACCTTGTTAGGCCCTTGATTGGAAAGTTTCCTGAAGAATTTCTAATGGCCCACTCTACTGATTCCGTCAAACAAGGTCTCCTTCTAGAGATGTATGTAATGTTACACATAGCGCAGCTTTCACCTTTTTCCTGGCCCATTGTCCCTTTAGGGTTTGGAAGCTGTTCATGTTGTGGCTTCACCACTAATCTTGTTTGGGTTTGGGAGCCCGGAGTAGAATGCTACCCGCTGAAAACACTTCTATAACTCATCAGGGGCAGCAAGAGCTACATAAATACAAACCCTCCCTCTTCTATCCCTCTACTATCCTTTTTTTCAATCAAAATAACAAATCACATGTCCACTGCACTAATTAATTTCATATTTCCCTACACTAATTCAACAATAATCCACTTTGGGTTCCGGAGTAGCGTGCCACTCGCCCAAAACTAATTTGCCGACTAGTCAGGGGTAGTAAGAGCTATATAAATACAATTTAAATCTGTGAAATTATAGGTTCCGCGAGAGAGGCTTGCAAAGAAGAGATAAGTCAAACAACATTTCATTGGTCTGTGAAAGCGTGCGTGAAGTGGTTTGCCACTGTACAATCTGTCCTCTCCTCTGCCAGTTCCTCTTGTTTTTTTGCCCCTCCATGTGCACCATTTGTCTGACAATTCCCAACCTAGTATCACAATATGATAGAGATTCCGTGACCTCATTTTGTCCATCCCTTACTTTATTGACCATCTAGGGTCCATGCCTCGGTCACCCGCAGTGTGTGCTGCAGAATCCACCCCTTGACAAGAAGACATGGCCTGCAGAAATCAAACCACTGATACTTTTGGGAGGATTGGGACATCTGTGAGATAGGGCACAGACCCTCGGAATGCTGGCCTGGGCAGTCAGAGCTGACCCCTTGAATGTAGGTATGGCATGGCTCATGAGGTATCAGCTGTCTTGACCAACAAAGATTGGCAGTCGACCAAGTTTTGAGCCACATTAGGAGGGTTAGGAAAACAACAGAGGAAACAGGGCTTAAAATTCTGTCTATCTCACTCAAGATTTTTCCAAGAAGAGGAAGAAAGGCAGAGGCTGCAAGCTGCCAATCGTGCAATGCTGCGACTTATTACCCTTGCGCGGTTTCAACAGATACAACATACAATCAAATACCAGCGCTGGTCGGTCAACTTTGGTTGGGCACCAAACATAGCTGTATATATATAACCCATCAAAGTCCTAATTTAACAATCATTCACAACTGCAGGACCCACAATGGAAAACAGGGAGAAAATAAATTGACTTAACTCACTATAGCACAGAAGAAACCTGAAGTACTGCCACTCAAACAGCCGGTTTTATGGTATGTGGCACGCCCTCAGTAACTGTAATAGGTTGTATGCTCTACCCAGCAGATCAGCAAAAGCACTTTACTCTGTGTAAGGGAGTCCCTCTAAAGAATGTGAACATTGAAATGAACATTAGCACAAGCCAATATCTACACAGCACAATGTGAATAAAAATGCTTCGTAGTTAAGAAATATTACCCACTTGCAAGTTAAACCAGAGAGATGCAGAACAACTGCTACTTCATTTCATAAGCGGTCCTGTGGTGGGATGACTCGCAGGGAGTAGGAACCCCCATTCCCCAAAGCGGGATATATAAAACATTCAAGATAACCTCATCGTAATGCAAAACACTGCTCCCATGAGCAGCGCGGGTCTCCCGGACTGGCCATTGCGGGCACCGGGCAATCCCCCGGTGGGCCGCAAGGGAGGGGGCCGTTTTTGTTACATGGCCGTTTTTGCAGCATAGCTGCAAAATCGCCCGTGTAACAAAATCGGACGAAAACCGGCTCCAGCAAAGAGCTCGGTCGCCCATTTAATCCCTTCCCTGGGGGCTGGCCGAGCACTTTGCCAGGGCCGGTTTTGGTTCCCAGTCCGGCCCCCGGTGACTAAAGCACAGAATAAACTTTTGCAATTCATCCCCCTGATGACTAATGAATTGGAGGACAGCTTCTCTAAAATTAAGTAGAGTTCCCGCTGGACACACCCCCCCAGCCCCAAGTTATGAGGTTGTTAGGGACCTGCCTGGGCCCCATCTCCCAGGATCTCTTTTCCACCTCACTGCTTTCTGCAATAGTACCTGAGCGTGGAAAAAGGCTAATGTAATTCCCTTAATAATAAAAAATAACGCAGACCCTAAAATACTCTGACATTTCAGACCCATATCTCTGCTTCCTAGGGTCTCTAGGATTATAGAAAAAAAGTAGCCAGCTGATGTCATTTCTAGAAACCTTCAAGCTCCTCCACCCTCCACAATCTGGGTTTAGAGCCCTCCAGAGCACAGAGCCATCACTCATGGAGCTCACAGATTCCATCAAACTTTTGCTAGATGTTGGACACATTGCCACACTAATCTTATTAGACCTCTCTGCGGCATTTTATATGCTCTCACATTAGATCCGGTTACACCACTTCGCCCACATTGGGGTGGATGGCAGGGCTCTTGCTTGGTTAGGTTCCTTTCTAGAGCATAGGGAACAAACAGTCTGGCTTAAACCTTTCTTCTCAGAAGAAAAGGCCATCAAGTTTGGGAACACTCAATGCTCAGCCCTGAGCACCACCATTTTTTAATACATATATGACACCATTAGCCGATCTTATCAAATTCTTTGGCATCCAGGTGGTCTCCTACACAGATGGCAACTCCTGCTGATCCATAACAATAACGAATGCGAGGCCAAAACCAAATTTGCAGCTTGCATGGCAGCAATGATGGGTTGGCTCAACTTTAATTCCTTACAATGCAACCCAGATGAAATAGAGGTCCTGCTATTCGGAACAGAACCCCTCACTGGCTGGTCAGGGGCCTGGCCAGCCAGCTGTTCTGTGCCCTCTTCCCCCACTGGATTGGCCAAAAACCGAGGGGTCAAAGTAGACACACATCCATCCTTCAAACCTCAGGTCACAGCTGTTGTCAAAAACAGTTAGATATTAAGGATGTTGAGGAAATTCCTCAAACTTCTACCTTGGGAAGCCCAGAAGACGGTAGTACAGGCATTAATCCCGTCTAGGCTGTAGTAGGCCATTGTTTTGTACAAAGGAATCCCAGATTTTCTGACCCACAGATTACAAAATGTTCAGAACATGGCTGTCCGCCTGCTTTTCAATCTTCCTAAACGCACTTCACTCACTCAATACCGCAAACAGCTGCATTGGTTACCGGTAAAGAAAAGTCATTTTTAAAGCCCTAACAGTAGCACACTCGGCTTTCTATAAAACCAGCCCCTCTTACCTGCTTGAAAGATTGTCCAGCTATTGACCGCACAGATCTCTGCGCTCACAGTCCGCACGCCTTTTGTCCATCCCCTTCACCAAAAGGAAAATGTGGGGTGGCTCTGTTTGCTCTGTGCTTGCTGCAAAACACTGGAACGATCTCCCAGTTCCCCTCAGATGTATATTGGGGAAAAAACTGTTACGCAAACAACTAAAAACACATTTGTTTAATGACTAGACTGTTGTCGACGTCATCTTGGCCATCGACCTTAGCACCGGGAGACTAGAAGGGTAGCTGTGCGCTTTATAATCATCTCCATTTATGTGTAGTAGCTATCATTTATTTGTACATATAGGTTCCTCCTCAAGTCTTTTAAAAACATGTGCAAATAAAGCTGAGGCAGGGTAACATTGGGGTGTAGTCTCTGGAGGTACAGCCTAACCAGCAATATATTGTTCGGCTGCATTAGCAGCACTTATGCCATTCACACTGGCCTGTATGTAGGGCAAATGCACAAAAAGTTGCTGTGTTGCTTCAATTGGGCTGTGGATTAACACTTCGTTTATTACTGACAATTTTATTACTCCAGTTTATCACCCTTGCTTCAGTGCTTACATCATGAAGTGTGCCATTAGGCTGGAGAAGACAGCCTACTGCCAACATAAAAAAGAATCTCGTCCTCCCAGGCCTACGAATAAAATACCACCTCTACCCAGAATCCTCCTGAGTCAGCAACCAAAGCAGTCCAACTGACTGCAAATACGGTCAGGTAAACATTTGGAAAGGGTGAGTGGACACAATTTCACGATGTAAGGACTGGCAGAAGGAAGAGCACATGAGGTAATGCCTCCAGAAGAACAACCTTCCCGAGCAAATATACCTGTTACAACTGGTGGAACCTGTTCCCACATTAAAAGGCAAGTTTGTGAAAGATGGAGCCACCTTCACTGTAGGTAGTAAGCCAACAGAGGAGATATCTACAAAAGAGTAGCTGTAGGGTACCATTGAGCTGCAGGGGTGTAACTTTCCTAATTGCATCAGACTAAACCGAAAAGAAAGCTCTTGGTAGGGCTCTGCTAAGTTCCACTTTAGAGGGTTGTTACTCTAAATAAAAAGGTACCAGAGACTCTCAGCTTTGGCACACCTTTCACAATAAGAAGCTGAAGAAATCACTTCTATACTTTTCAAGAGTCAAAGTGAATCAATTTTCTTGAAGAGTCAAAGTGAATCCTCTTGATGATCAAATCACTTTTATACTTTTCAAGAGGCAAAGTGAATCCTCTGAGGTGAGTTGCACTATGCCAACATCCTTTGACAGGAACCGAGCCCAACTGAAAAGAACACACTGAATAGTAATAGTAGCCTAACTTTAAACCAAGAGTTTTTTTTAGTTTTTTTATAACAAGCTAGTCTAAAGGAAATAATACAATATATATTTTTACTCAAGAGTACATACCCATAAGATTATGCCACGGTAGTAAATCTGACTGCTAATTGTCAAGCAAAAATGATTTCTTTATAAAAATAAAGCTTCACTATCAACAATTTGATAATGGGTTTTCAAGAGAATCCACAGGTAGTAAACTGCAGTACAAGAAAAATAGCCTGCGTGTCTTAAATTAGCAAAATATGTCGGTTGTCTATTGACCACAAATTCTTAAGACCAGGAACGGAAAGGAAATAGTTACTTCTCTGTAACAATAGAATCGAAGATGGTGATTATGTTATGGTGTATTATGGGCTTATGATCAATGTCATCATGAATCAAACAAGCTATGCCTATGGTTGAAGACCAAAATAGATACAAACACACACAAACATATATATCTATACTACTATAATAAAGGAAGAACTTTCAGCCTTTGAGGCGGGTAAACTCGGGAACCACAGCGCCAATCCACACACCCGATACACTGTTGGAATCGTCAGGGTGTGTAGATGGTTATAGGCTATATAAATGTAAAAAAAAACGTTATTTAATAAATTTAGAGTAAAAAAAAAAAGTAGTCCCTCCGAAGTAGCGCCGGCGTGGAGTATATGAAATCCTGTGGGACATTTGAAGCAATATATTGTATATTTAAGCCACTTGGTGGCTCTAGTTTTGCGCCCCTAATGATGAATAATGATAATTTTGCTATTTGGCATTACTTGGGGATAACACTTAAAACGTTAATATGCATTGAAGCCACTTGGTCCGGCTATTTTCTTCTATGTCATATATCCATCCATCTGGTAGGCGTGGAGTATATGAAATCATGTGGGACATTTCATGCAATATATTGTATATTTAAGCCACTTGTCGGCTCAAGTTTTGCCCCCCCCCCCCCGATAAATACTGATAATTTTGTTATTTGGCATCACGTGGGGACATCACATAAAACGTGGCCAAGTGGCTTCAATTAGATTTTCTGCATTGAATGTACATTACTCACCACATATGTTTCTTAAGCTGCAGTCTGATTTGGATGTGAATGATTATTTGTAGGCATCACTAATAGCATGTAAAATAGCATTTATAATGAATGAGCCATAAGAGAGAAAAAAATATGCAGTATTTCTTATATGTCAACGATAACTGTCCACCCTATGTGTGCTTTTTAAGGGCGATTGGCCGCCATGTATTTGTTGTTGTGTCTGTGAGGTAGCCCGGCATCGGGTGAAACGCGTTGCCAAGAAAGCTTTCTTGAAAAACTGCTACTGTGGAGTACGAGCCTTCCTGAGATTATCTTTTTCCACGATTTTTGCTTTTGGAATTATTACGGGTCAGCACCAGTGTCCCCGCATCAGCCCTGCCGGTGTGGATGGGACCACGCACTGATATATATCTATATATATATATATATATATATATATCTATATATATATATATATATATATATATATATATATATATATCCATCCCATAGGCGCAGCAGGTATGATTTAAAATATATATATATATATATATATATATATTGTTGCAAGCCCAACCACCAGAGGGCAGAATAATGCACAGTATGTTATTCAAGAATTAGTTCACAAAGTAAAACATTTTAGGAATGGAGGGATGCAACTCACTTGTGCCAACATATTAAAACTTGCTAACTTGGAGACTTCACAAACTATTTGTGATGAAAAAAGTACTTCTCTGCTCTCGGAGGATAAGAAAGATGGGTGCAGTCGGCCCCTTCATCAAAGATGAAATAGACTGTTCAAGAATCATCTTGGCATGGCTTTATGTGGGAGGATGCTTGTATATTCTCGAACAATACCACTCTCTCCGAGGACAGAGTATGTTCGCTTTATTGGACTCATCCACACATTATAAAGAGTCCCTTGAGCACCATCCCCTCCAAACCCCTTCGCAACAATAAAAACATTCTCTTTAAACCTGCTAACTTTAACAATGGTTATTTAAATTTTTACAGCATGCAGTATGTTTCCATAACTTTGGAGAGCACTTTTTTAAGGTCTGATCTGGAGTTCTAACCTACCTTCAGTGATGGAAGGTCAAAATGTTTAGGTGACAAATCCCAATTCAAGTCCTGGTTCTAGAGGGCACGGCTTCGCAGCCACATTGTAACCTCTATGGGCACATCAATAGTGCTCTTACCTCTACTAAAAAGCAGCAAGGTGGCCCAATAGATGTGTTAAAAAGATCAAAGCTGCATGACTGGTGCCTACTCCAGGCCATTACAATATGAGCAGGCTACAGAGGTGATGGGCATTCAAACAAGAACAATCATCATCTACTAGGTGAAATAATGCACTGTGCTATTCTTTAAAATTCTTGCTTAGGAGGGAAGGTCAACATTATCTTTAGGTGGCATACCTGGGACGTGGGCTATTCACCCAGGTTTCCAATATGGTCTTTCAAAGATACATTGGAGCCACCTCTGGACCCATATTGAATCCGTCCCATTTGAAATTATGTATGAATTATTCTAAAGGTTCAGTTTCATAAATCCAAGCACCATTTTGCTTCCCAGTGTCACTGAAACGGGTTTTAATTACTCATTAGACGGTGACTATGTGCAGTTTGCCAATTGCATGCAGACTGGGATTAGTTCACCATGCTTTGCAACCCATCCATAAGTGATATCATAAGAAGATATATTGAAATCTGTGAGATTTGCTACACCCTGGAGTACTCCTTAACTGACTTTTGCCGTAAAGAATGATGGGTTTACACTAAAATTCAAACGGCTCGTCTATTTTTAGAGGGGTTAATCAGTTTGTCTTTCTATTATTATGGGGTTTGGTACTCCCTCCCGAACCCAGCTTACACCGTCCGCTCTTTAGTTTCAGTATTTTCATGACTACACTTTTGCTCTTCTGCTCGTGTCCCTTTTCGGTTTTATTTCTGGCCCTTTCATTCACTACCTTCTAAGAATAGTTTAATGCAGTAAGTCTTTTTTGTGTTTTTTGCGCAGAACGAAAGTTTCTAAGCGTCAAAGACATAGATGCTTTTAAGCTTTCAATGTTTTTTAAATTATTTTTTTCAAGTTTTTGACGCACAACTTTCCTTAATAATGAAAAAAAAAGATAAAGAAACATTGATCGAAGCTGGAGTCAACATTGGGGTTGTTTCTGGGCCACACTGGAGGTACGTGGGATAAGTTGGTGTACTCTTTCCGGCTAGCAGGGCTGCCATACGAAGAACGAAAAGCTTTCCACTCATATCACGTGTGCCCAAAGTTAAGCCCTTTCGATCTAGCTTGCCTAGTGAGTAGGCTACATCACCATTCATAGTGTGTGACTGTTCATCTCAGGCAAGGTAGCAACTGATAATACACATGGTACCCAAGTACGCTTATCACAAGGCAGCTGCGTCTGCTTGAGTAGGGAGTGAGTGGTCTCACCAACCAAGGGCACAATGTCGGAGCCAAAGGTAGGGATTATTTATTCTCCTTCTCCATTGATTATACTTAGCAGCAATAACAATCAACCAATCAATCATGGGCTTGTTGAGCGTAACTACTCACCTGTGAGAGTCTCACGGTGCTGGGGAAGAGGGGAGGTGCAAGTTTCAGTCCATCAAGGAGGTCTATCGAAGGGCCATGTTTTGAGGTTCTTTGTGAAGATGGGGAGTGATGTTGTCTGTCTGAGGTGGAGCGGAAGGGCGTTCCAGGCTCTGGTTGCGAGGAAGGAGAAGGAGCAGCCTCCCGATCTGGACTTCCTCGTGCGGGGGCCACGGCGTAGGAGAGCTGGGCTGATCGTAGTGTCCTTTGGGGTGCGTGGAATTCGAGTTGGCTGTTAAGGTATGCTGATCTGGTGTTGAGGAGGGCTTTGTGTGTATGGGTGAGAATCTTGTAGGTAATTCTAGCCTCGATGGGGAGCCAGTGGAGTGTGCAAAGGTGCTGGGAGATGCTCACACAGTCATACCCATATATTCCCCCTTGAATACTGCGCTTGAAAGAAAGCGTAAATCACAACAGAGGTTCAGCGTGGAGCCTAGGGCGTGCGAAATAAACATTATTCAAAAACTATCAAATTGAAAGGCTACAATCCCTGCAAGTTCTAGAAAAAAAAGAAAAAACGGTAGCCCACCAGAATCCCTCAGCATCACTCAGCTCCAGTACAAAATTCTCCAGAAAAAACAGCACATCCTCTTTCTTTGCTGCTCTGCTGCTTGAAGAGTGCATTTTTATGGGGCTTTATGTGCTAAAGTTAGATGGCGTCTCTACTACTCCCACCAGCACGGCCCAGGCTCCACACTGAATCTCTGTTGTGCTACATCTTCTTTCATGTGCAGTATTCATGGGGGAATATATGGGGATGACCATGTGAGCATTGCAGAATGGTTGACAAGCTCTGTCTTTATCAGGTTTTGCTCAGTCAGAATTGTACCCGTGTTATGAGATGCTCTTCGCAGGTAGGCAACCCACACTAGGTGGGCAAACTCAATGATTTGTTTCAGTGAGGAGCAGTCTAGACTGGAAAGAGTGTGGATGTGATGCCCGCTGCAGGTGGCTGTGTTCATCTTCTGTGCTAGTCGGCCTATCAGGCTCGATGTCGTCATGTCAGCGCGGAGGCCAGTATTATGCGAAGTACAACACCTGCTGCTGCACCGCCCCATGCTCCAGAATAGCCCTCTTCCGACAAGGGGGTTGTTACTGAAAGCGATTGTAATGGGAAAATAAACAAGCATTGGCAAAGCCAATAGGTTTTGACTATGGAAGAGCTATTGACATACCCAATATATTCGAGTGGGGTAAGGGGGAAGTGGAGTGTTGTAAAGTGGAGTAGAGTCGTGGGGTACTGTAGAGTGGTGTAAAGCAGAGTTGAATGGCATGAAGTGGAGTGTCAGAGTGGTGTAGATTATTGTTCAGGAAGTAGAGTGGGGCAAAGTGGAAGGGCGTAGTGCATTAGAGTGTCAAAGTAGGGTAGAGTGTTGTAGATTGGAGTGGCATATTGTCGTGGAGTGGTGTAGAGTGGCAGAGTGGCATAGAGGCTGTTTATTTATTTTTAGAGTTTTATATAGCGCGAACAAGATCTTTGCAGATATCAGAGCGCTTTACAGAAACAGTAGGTAGGAAAACAAACTTTTGAAAACAGTGTAATATACGGTAGGGAGTGAGTTGCAAAGTAGGGTAGTACTTGCACAAGAGTATGCACACTAATAACAATCTAGAAGCAATAATATTGAAGCCGTGCAATGACGATTCGAGTAAGATTATAGCACCTCAGAGGGTGAGTAAACACACAGTTGATAACGGAATAATAGGCAGTAGTGAATGGATTGCAAGCTAGTAGGGCACTCAGGTCACAGTGTAAATCCCTAGTAAACAATCTGGAAACAAATATTAAGGCATCCGTGCTATGATTTTAGTCCAGTAGCAGTCGTATAAGAGTCTAATATAGATAAGCAATCAGGTAGCCGGTAGACTAGGAGCCCTGTACTGTCATTGATCCAGTAGCAATAGGGTTCAGGTGAACTTAGCCATAAGGATGGCTTTTACCTCTTTCTTGAAAAGTACAGAGGAGGGGATAAGCCTAGTTTCTGGCGGGAGTGCATTCCAGATCCTGGGTGCCATTCTTGAGAAGGAGCGTTTGTATGTTTTTTCCTTCCGGAATCTGCGAGGTTTCAGGAGGAGATTCTTTGTGCTTCTGTTGGATCTTGAGCCTCCTGATATAGTCAGTTTGTGAGTGAGGTAGTTGGGTGCCTTGTGGTGTACGGCCGAATGGGTCATACAGGCAATTTTCAGCTGTACTCTGGCTTCAAACGGCAGCCAGTTCAGGGCTTTTAGGTCAGGGGATATGTGCGAGTGTTTTCTTGAACCAGTGATGAGCCTTGCGGCCGCGTTCAAGGAGGCTCGTAGGGGCGCCGTTGTTGTTAGGGGGAGCCCACTGAGAGCCACAATTCCGTAGTCTATGCGAGGAATGACTAGGGCTTGTACAACAGTTCGGAAGTCCTTGGGTGGTAGGAAGGGTTTGAGTTTTCTCAGCGTGTTGATTTGGAAGTTGGCACCCTTGGTTGCTTTGCTAATATGCTGCTGCATGTCGAGATTGGAGTCAAGTGTGATGCCAAGGGATTTCGCCGAGTCCACGATGGTGGGGTGGACATTTAGTGCGGTTAGATGATTGAGCCAGGTTTGGGTGATGGCCTTTTTCGCAGGAGGTGAGATCAGAAGGAACTCAGTTTTCAGAGCATTTAGTTTAAGGTGATTGTCAGCCAGCCATGCTTGAGTGTTTCTTAGTGTGGCATTCAGAAGTTTGATGTCTTCAGGGGATTGAAGTTTGAGGTAGAGCTGAGTGTCATCTGCATACATATGGAAGTGTACATTTGAGGCTTGAAGCAAGGTGGTGAGTGGTTCCATGACGAGGTTGAACAGTGTGGGCGATAGGGAGGAGCCTTGTGGGACGCCTAGTGTTACGGGCACAGGCGAGGACAGTGCATTGTTGATCTTGAACTTCTGAGACCGGTTATGCAGAAAGGAAGTGAACCATTTGAGAACCGTCCCAGATATGCCCATTCTGTTGTTTAACAACTCCAGTAGATTCTCGTGTTTGACCGTATCAAATGCGGAGGAGAGGTCAAGGAGGATGAGGAGGCAGGACTCGTTGTGATCAAGGATTTGGAGGGCGTCATCAATTATGTGTGTCATAGCCGTTTCCGTGCTATGTTTTGCTCTGAATCCTGATTGGTGAGGGTTGAGGAGGTCAAACTGCTCAATGTGTTTTGTCTGTTGGAGTTGTACACATTTTTCTAGCAATTTGGCCAGAGTGGGGATATTGGTGATAGGTCGGTAGTTGTTTAGATCGGCCGGGTCGGCTGTAGGTTTCTTGAGTATAGGCGTGACCTGCCCTATTTTGAGGGAGTCTGGGATGACTCCTTGTTGCAAGGAACAGTTGATGATTTTAGTCCAGAGTGGGAGGAGCATGGGGGTGAGGGCTTTAACAGCGTTGGCAGGTAGGGGGTCTGTGAGGTGATTGGCGGGTTTCAGGTTGCCGAGCAGCTTCTGAATTGATTCTTCAGTGTAGGTGTCAAAGGACGTCCATGAAGCGTTGTTTTTAGGTTGAGTGTTAGTTATGCCTATGGAGCAGGAGTATCGACTTACGTCGTTGATGAGATCATTCCTTATGTTGTCGGTCTTTTGCTTGAAGAAAGCAGAGAAGTCTTTGCAACTTGGAATATCTTTTGCTGAGCTGTTAGGTTGTGGAGGCTGCGTCTTGGTTTGGGTTTTGACTAGCTCGAACAGTTTTCTTGGTCGGTTTTTTGCTTGGTCCAGCTGTTGGCTAAAGAAGCCTGATTTTGATCGTTTGATTTTTCTGAAGTAAGCGTTTCTCTTACTCTTAAGCGCTCTAAGGTGCCGTGCTGAGGGGTCAGATCCCCACGTGCGCTCTGCCATGCGCATAGCACGTCTGTCCTCATTGAGTCTACCATCATACCATGGGTTCGAGTTCTTGGTGGCGACTCTCTTCATTTGCAGGGGTGCGGCTTCATTGATTATTGTAGACATAGTGTTTAGATAGTGGTCGGTCAGTGAATGCACATCAGAGACGCCCGTCGGGGGAAGAAGGAGATTGCCTGTGTGGGCAGGCAAGGAGTTTGGGTTAAGATTCTTCATGTCCCTCTTCCAGATCTTGGTTTTGGCAGGTTGAGCCGGGTTAAGTTTGACCTTTTCGTTGATGAAGAAGGTGATGATGTGGTGGTCTGACCAATCACAGGGTTCGATTGCCTCCAGCTGGGTAGAGTCTTCTTTGGCGATGATAAGGTCAAGTATAGAGCCTTTTACATGTGTTGGACGGTTGCAGATTTGGGTGAGGTCAAGCGCGTTGAGGAAAGTCTTAAGACTATTCACCACAGCGTCTTTCTGGTCGTTCCAGTGGAGGTTGAAGTCTCCCAAGTATATTTGATTGATCTGTCGACCGGCGTTGGTGGATATCGTGTCCATGATTTGTTGGGAGAAGGTGAGGTTGTCCCTGGGTGGGTGGTAGATAACATGAAGGGAACACACAGGTTTGCACTCGCTAGTAATATCGAGGCAGATGAGTTCGCAGGAGGAGAGGGAGGGGGAGGGACCTTCAGTGATGACTAGGTTGCTCCTGTAGATGCAAGCGATTCCCCCGCCCGTCTTGCCATCTCTGTCGAGTCTAATAATGTGATAGTTGGGGGGGGACTAATATGTCCATTATAGGTGTGGAGGCTTCAGTTAGCCACGTTTCAGTCAGAATGGCTAGATCGAGGTCCATTGATGATACGAGATCCGCGATGCTGGCGGAGTGTCTCGGGGCCGATCTGCAGTTGAGCAGGATACACTTTAGTTTGGGGGTGAAGAGAGTGGGTGAGTGTTCTAGGGCGAGGGGTACTTTTCTGAGATTACAGGTGACGGAACTTCTATTGCTCCGTGTGGGGGGCCTGAGGGGATTTTTGATAATCGTGGGTATGGGAAGGTGTGTAGTGGGTGGGAGTTTTGTGGGACCTGGGCCATATGAGCGGAGTAGAGAATGCAAGTCTCGGTCAGAGAGGGGGTGTAGGGTGCGACGGGGGCGGCCGGTGACCTTGCGGTCGGGGATCGAGGGCCAGCGTGGGGAGTGATGAGTGAAGAGGTTTGAGGGGCGAGTGGTGTACTTATTGGGCGCAGAAGTGAAGGGTAGGGGGTGTCTGGGGTATGTGAGCAGAAGTTCTTTGATGGAGTGAAGATCTTCTTTGACTTGTAGGAGGGTGGATATGATCATGTCCAGAGTAGGATTGGGGATGGTATTGGGAGTGAGAGCAGTGGGTGCGTCATTGAGTGGGGCAAAAGGGTGGGCAGTGGGACGCGTGGGGCGGGATGTGCACGCGATGGTACATGGCTCTGTGGCCGTAGAAGGTGGGGTACAGGGCTCTGTGGCCATAGTAGATGGATGAGAGAGTTTGTGAGCAAGAGGCGGGGATGGCGTGGATGAGGACAGGGGGAGGTTAGTAGCATAGGTGATGGCGCTGGAGGAAGGTGGCGCAGGTGAGTTGAGGGATGAGTGTAGGCTGGAGAAGGAAGGGGTGACATTCGGATGGTGGGGGCTAAGAGTGGGGGGGGCTAGAGGGTAGGGTGTTGGGTTGAGGGAGGTGGAGTGTTCCGTGAGTCTGGCTGGTGGGGTGGTGTAGTGGGGAGTGAGTGTGGGGGGGGAGAGAGGGAGAGAGTTGGTCGTGTAGGGGGGCGTGAGAGATATGCTCAGTGCGGTGTGGGTGGGTTCTGTGAGACTCGTGTGAGGTGGGGGATGGGGGGTAAGGAGGGTGGGGGTATAGGGTATTTGTGATGGGGGGTGATATTCGGCCGTGCGTGAGGGGTGTGGGGAAGTGAGATCGGATGGGTGATCGATTACAGTGGGATCTGAGACATTCGCAGGAGTCGTAAGGTGGGGGGTGAGGAGGGTGGGGGTATGGGGAATGTGCGAGGGGGGGTGAACTTGGCCAGTGCTTGGGGGATTTTGGGAAGTATGATCGGGAGTGTAACTGAGTACCGCGCTGGACAGAGGGGAGAGGTTTGAGGTGTTCCTCTGCTGTGAGTATTGACGCTTGGAGTTGGGGGGTGTTGAGTAACCCGTGGTGTTAGGTGTGGCGGACTGCCTGTTGGAGATATGAGTTAGGAAGGTGGGGAACAGATTGTCGAGTAGATCAAGGTGCCTATCAGTGGATTGGAATAGGATAATCCCATTGTTATAGATGGAGATGGTCGCTCTGCCCGGGAACAGTTGGGATGGTGTAATAGAGAGTGTTAGGCCATGCGCGGTTTTTCTAGAGGTGGAGATGGTGAGGGAGGCGCGGAGTACTTTCCTCCACTGTGCTCTGCGTGGGGTGTAGAAGATGATATCAGTGCTCGTGGCCCCATTAGTTAGCGAGAAGTAGGTGTCCACAAACGGGGTTTCGGGGTGGGTCTTCAGGAAGTTGTGTTTGAAGCGTTTGGCGTTTTTTTTGGTGAGCTCGGCTGGATAGTTAATCTTGTATGTGTGCTTGCCCATGCGTTCCATAATGGAGGAGGTGTAGGTATACGAGGTAGAGGAGGGGGGGTTGAGTGTGTAGGTGGGTGGGCGCGGTTATAGGGCGGGAGGCATGGAGAGAATAAGGAGAGAAATAGCAGATAGCTAAAGGTGTGAACACGGTTATAGGGCGGGAAGCGTGGAGAGATTAGCGGTGAGAAATAAAGTATAGTTGTAGGTGTGTGATAATGAAGGAGACTGACTAGTCTAAGATGGCAACCACAGTGGTGTACTAGTCTAAGATGGCCGCCATAGAGAGAATAGAGAGGCAGGAGTACAAGTCCTTTGTCTGTTGTTGTTGGGTTAGCAAGCCCAGTTTCCCTTTCTATTGATGGGCAGGTCCAGTTAGTCCCACTTCTATGTTGCTGCTTGGTGAAGATGAGAGAGGAGGAAGGAGCCTTATCTCAGTACAGGTGACCCCTGACCGAGTAGGAATGTAGCCTCATGGTCAACTGTGGGCAGTGGGGCGATTTATTGCTCTAGTTTATAGCCCCGCCATTTTAGCCAACAGTGCGACTCTGCCACGTTGGCACAGAGCCCTTTGTTAGGGGGAAGTTTTGATTTGGTCCATCACGGTAGCGAAGGGGGGAAACCGGCCGGTAAAACCGGCATACAGACTTGTGGTGACAGTGTTAATAAAGGTTAATAAAAGTTATGGGCACACACCTTTAGGGCTGTAGGCGGCTCCTCGAGGCACCCTTGCATCCACTACGGCTCCGTTTTCGCCACCTCCCGGCGGCGGCAGTGGGGGGGGGGGGTGCGGGGGGCGCAGGGAATGGGCGATGTCTCAGTGAGGGCAGCTGTCGAGGGAGAGGGGTCTGAGGACGTCCCTTCAACAGGCTCGCACTGCAGTCGCCGATGTAGTTGGGAAGGGAGTTCCCCGGTGGTGAGCTCCAGTCAAGCTCCGTAGCGCCAGCTACCTCGTTGCCTGCCGAGGGGGGGGAGGGGGCGCTGTGGTGAGAAGGAGCCGGCTCCGGTGGGTCCAATCGACTGCTCCCGGGGCGCTGTGGTGAGAAGGAGCCGGCTCCGGTGGGTCCAATCGACTGCTCCCCCGGCACCCTCCAACCGCGCCCGACGGCGCAGACCTCTCAGCCGCAGCCGATGTGCATTTGCTCACATGCGTGTTGCTCCCGGTCACAACCGCACTGCAGGAGCCCTCCCGTGGGCTGTACAGCGCCCGCGGCATCAGGCGCGACCAGCAGCACCAAACTCCCCAGTCCGGTGCAGTCCCAAGAACCCTCCTGAAACTCGCGCCCCACAGGATCGCTCCGGTGATGCCACTCAGACCGACAGGCGCCCACCTGTGGGCATTGGGACACTCATTGTTTGGGTCGTGTGTCTGTGTATGGCTGTGGCGGTGCAGGACTCCCCGACAGGGCCCCCCCAGGACCGGTGTGGCCACGGGTGCTCTCCGACCTCCAAGCGATCCCGGGCTCCGGCTGCAGAGATGTCCAGAGCCAGTGTGTAGCTCCCGAGCAGCAGCCTTCCGTCCGACCAGCCGATCTCCAGCGCCTGTGAAGTCCAGCGTCAGCACAGCAGTCGTCCGCCCAGCAGCACCAGCCGATCACCTGTAGCTCCTAGGCTGACCAGCGGTGCGCGGCTCTCCAGTGGAAACAGCACCGATCCGGTGCAGGCACTTCAGCCTCACGGCGATCCCGGTCTCCAGCGCCTGTGAAGTCCAGCGTCAGCACAGCAGTCGTCCGCCCAGCAGCACCAGCCGATCACCTGTAGCTCCTAAGCTGACCAGCGGTGCGCGGCTCTCCAGTGGAAACAGCACCGATCCGGTGCAGGCACTTCAGCCTCACGGCGATCCCGGTCTCCAGCGCCTGTGAAGTCCAGCGTCAGCACAGCAGTCGTCCGCCCAGCAGCAGCAGCAGCCGATCTCCGCTCGCAAACAGGTACAAATAATAAAACAGGTCCAAGTAGTAATTTGCATCCAGTTACTTGCATCCAGTTACTTGTTGTAGAAAGAATCCTCAAAGATGCTCGGGTGCTAACAGGGATTAAAACCAGAATTGGAATCCCTAGCACTCGGAGCTCTAACCAGGAGCTCCTACCCGGCGGCCATCTTGTCAGAAAGGTGAGTAGAGTGAGTGGAATAGTGTTGAAGAGTAGAGTGACTTAGAGTGGAGTAGACTGTCGTGGGATGGCATAGATAGTGTAGGAGAGTGAAGTGTAAGACTGGAGTATTGTTGTAGAGTTGAGTGGCATAGAGTGTCAGAGTGCACTGGTGTGGAGTGGAGTGGCATTCAGTGTCAGAGTGCACTGGTGTGGAGTGGTGTGGCATACAGTGGAGCAGTAGAGTGAAGTAGTGTGTCTTAGAGTGGAGTAAAGTGGCATGACAGAGGTACAGGGAGTTATGTAGAGCATTGTATAATAGTTCCGTAGAGTGGAGTAGGTGTTAATGGAGTGGAGCATAATCGAGTGGAGTATCAGAGTGTAGTGTCGTGGAGTGGAGTGTTACAGAG
The DNA here is from genome assembly GCF_964263255.1 of Lissotriton vulgaris. Classification (NCBI taxonomy): domain Eukaryota; kingdom Metazoa; phylum Chordata; class Amphibia; order Caudata; family Salamandridae; genus Lissotriton; species Lissotriton vulgaris. The sequence continues at coordinate 1,169,110,640 of NC_141687.1, read as the reverse complement.
TAGACTAGAGTGAAGTGACTTAAAGTACAGTGGTGCAGGGAAAATTGGCGCACAGTACATTGATTTTGAGTAAAATGGTGTAGAGTGCAGTGACAGAGTGGTGTATAGTAGATTGCAGTGGTGTACAGTGCAATGGCATAGAGTGGAATGGCGCGGAGTGCAGTGGCATAGAGTGCTGTAATAGAGTGCAGTGGTGTAGAGTGGAGTAGTGCTGGGTAGACCGCAGAGGTGTAGAGTGGCAGAGTAGAGTGGTAGAGTACAGTGGTGCAGAATAGAGTAGAGTGATGCTGATGCAGAATAGAGTGGCGTAGAGTGTATTGACGTAGAGAAGAGTAGAGTGGCCTAGAGTTGAGTGGTGTCGTAGTGCACAGTGTCAGAGTGCAGTGGTGCAGAGTAGATTGGAGTGGAATGGCGAAGAGTAGGGTGGTGCATAATAAAGTAGTGTGGGGTGTAGTGTATGGTGGCGTAAAGTGTTACAGAGTATAGTGGAGTACAGTGCAGTGCTGCAGAGTATAGTGGCATGCAGCGCAGTGGTGCAGAGTAGATTGGTTTAGAGTGCAGTGCGTTTTGGTTTTGGGGAAAGCGGCGGAGTGCAGTGGGGTAGAGTGCAGTGGCATGGATTTGTACAAAGTGTAGTGCAGTGACTCATCGCGGGTGGGAGTAGAGTGCAGAGGCATGGTGTGGTGGGAAAAAGTGAAGTATGCATGGTTTAGAAGCGCACTGCCATTCCAGACAACACATCTACAATTGAAATCAACATTACATTTGCACAGACATACAGTTTTACTAATAATCGTATGGAGCGCACAAATTATAGGTGGAAATGTCATCAACTAGTGTATTTATTGGTTTTGATTGTATTAAAATATTTTTTTCCACCACACTTCAGAATTCCCCAAAATGTGCTTCATTTGGGTTTCCCATATTCTAAAATATCTGCACCATTCATTTACAGACATTTAACATTAGTGGAAGAAAAAAGAAATATTGTACATCCCACCGAGTAGCCACCATGATTACCATATAATTCCTCTCACATTGAAGTCAGAGAAAGAAAAGTAAACCCCCAACTCCCTGGAAGACAGAGCCTGACATCTGACCTCTGCCTTTGAATGCACAGCAAATTTGACAAGATCAGAACATGATTTAAAGCCCTGTATACAGGAATTCACTGCTGGTGAGAGACAACTGGATGAATACACAATTGCCTTAGAGATGCCTCTTTTAAAAACGCAGTTTCTGCCCCCAATAAATACCCTTATGCCAGAAAGACATAGAAGCAGGAGCCGAAGAAAGAAAAGGAAAGTGCGGCTGCCAATATTAGTGCTGTCCGCGCTAGTTAAATAAAAACATTTTTTAAAACATTACGGGAGACTGTGTCCTGCCTGCAAAACGAGGCAGGAGAAATACTATTAATAAAAGAGTGCTTGAAGGCTGTAATTGAAAGCTACGGAGTAAAAAAACATGTAACAGGGAGGTGTCCTGATGGAAGGTAACAGAAGAGAGGGAGGTACTAAGGAGGGACTAACAAATCAAAGGTCAACCTTTACAAAGGACAGTGACAGGAGCCAATTAAAAGATGGGCAGAGCTTACAGTCTATACCTGATTACAGAAGTGCTGCCTAGGCAAGAACTAAAATTAATGTAGGCAAGACCTAAAAATGAATGGGTCCTTGTGTAATGTAACAGGTGCTCGTGTAAAGCTCTCCAATACCTTTGGGTCGAATTGGTGCTATATAAATCTGCAACAACAAAAAAAAACAGAATTCCTGACATGTCTGATGAAGGCTCTAAGCCCTGGAGACTGCTGTACACAACCCCCCGAAGGTCAATCCCTCCCTGGGAAACTTACTCGGACGTGTTTGAACCAGATGACCTGTATCGCCCAACGTCCTCAGAATGGATACCTGCGGTGAAGGTGACCTCCTGGGTAGGCAATAAGATATGCAAACCTTAAGAAGTGAGGGTAGATTAATGTTAATATAGCGAGGACTATCTCAAGTTTAACGGTGAAAACACAAAAACTGAATGAAAGCATTGATCAGTTTGTCACTGATTTCAGAGAAAAGGGGTAGAGAAGAGCAGCAGCATATGATGTGAGTGTAGGGGAGAATTCACGAAGAAAGGGGCTTTGAGAATGGACCTGGACTCGTGGAAGGTGTTACTATGTGGGAACACCAATAGAAAATAAGACCAGCTCTCTCATGGCTACAAGAATACTTAGGGTGATTCCACAATCACACTCAGTAACCAATTTAGTGTATTGTTGTTTTAGGTCTCGGCCTACCGTACACTGCGCAGCAGTGTCACGCAGCCGAGATTTTATGTTTACAGTATGGAGGGCTTGAACCCGCCCCTCATCTCCATTGGCTGGCTTCCTAAACGGAGGCCAGCCATTGGAGGAGAGGGGCATCACTCCGTTCAAGCCCCGTCTTTTTGGGATAGAGGGGTGTGTTTTTGCTGTTCTTTCTCTCCCTGACGTCATTGGGAGAGACCACGTCCCTCATCACGCTGTCTGCATGCTCAAGTCAGCTCTCTGATGGTGTTCCTTATTAACCAATCAGAGGGCCGACTGGCGCGTGCAGGCAGCGGGAGGCATGAAATCCCCGACTGTTCTCGTGTTGCTTTTTCAGCGTAACAAACACGGGAGGTGGGAGGGCACAACGTGCCCCGGCAGCGCTCTCCCACGTTTAAGGGTGACGGTGTCTGCCCTGATGGCACCCACAGGCTTTGCGTGGCTTACAACAGAACCATGCGCGCCCTGATGGCACAGCACGCAGTGAATATATACATCCTCTCTCCTACCCGGCCCCCCCTGGGTAGCTGCTGCTCGGCCACACCATCATGCCCGGGCCGGCATTTGTTGCAGTTGGCGTCCTTGCGTGGGGGGGGTCGGTGCATTACGTGTACACAATTGCATGCAGCCAGTGCCAAATCCACTGCACGTTGATGGCCTGTGATTCGTCCTATCCCTCACATGGATGCACACTCTGGAAAACAAACACATATTCCAGAGTACATATTTGGGCACGCAGAGCGGGATACAATCCCCTCACTTTTGACTCCTGCAACTTTTCCTTCCTGTATTGTACCGTTTGCTACCTCTTGTATTTTGCTTAATATTGTCACCTTTGCCTCGTGTAACTCAACACTCTCCTTTTGTAACATGTTCACGTGTAATGTTCTCCTCCTGTACCCTTACTGTTCCTATTCCGGAGCGCTCCCACGCCTTCGGGTAAAGTCCGCCCTTTATAAAAACAAACCGCCCCCGCGCACACTCTGGCATATTGCCGCACATCTAGTCTGGTACCGTGCAATGCACGGTACCAGACTAGATGTAAGCAAGTTAATCAAAAATTGGGGAGTAGGGTAAATGGTCCATTCATCACCCCGGTAACAGTTATTAGGTAATCAAAAAGAAGAATGGACACTTGTTACCACTTTAACCATTGGTTAAAATTGGACACTCTCATAAACGCGGTGTTATTCGTGCGGTGTATGTTTTTCTTCCGCCCCTCACACGCGTTATGGCATTTATCATCGAGTGCACCAATAACGTGCTGTATGCCAAGCCTCAACCCGAGGCAACCTCTGGCATTAGTGGCAGTGTCCAGAGATAAGGGAGGTAGGGCACCCAGAAAAATGAAGGAAGTTAAGAAACTAATACTACACCGGTGAAAGTTTTATTAAAAAGGGAAGGTGAAGTATTGCTAATAAAAAATAAATTGCGGTATAATAGGAGACCGAGTTATTGGATCTCTTTATACCCTTTTGATAGCGTCAACATGTTTCTGCTCCATATCGCCCAGCCGGGTCTACGGAGCATTCGTCAGGACAAGTACACAATACAAACAACAATTAAAAAGTTTACTTGCACTATTTGTGTAGTAACGTTATATGTCGAATTCTCGCCTTTTCAGGAATTTCTAATGTATTTGCTGAATAAAGCTTCAGTCAGGTGGCAACGGGACTCTCTGGTCCCAGACAGCGTGTGGGAAATTCCCGGGGGCAGAGACAGCACAAGCGCCGGGAATTTCCCACACGCTGTCTGGGACCAGAGAGTCCCGTTGCCACCTGACTGAAGCTTTATTCAGCAAACACATTAGAAATTCCTGAAAAGGCGAGAATTCGACATATAACGTTACTACACAAATAGTGCAAGTAAACTTTTTAATTGTTGTTTGTATTGTGTACTTGTCCTGACGAATGCTCCGTAGACCCGGCTGGGCGATATGGAGCAGAAACATGTTGACGCTATCAAAAGGGTATAAAGAGATCCAATAACTCGGTCTCCTATTATACCGCAATTTATTTTTTATTAGCAATACTTCACCTTCCCTTTTTAATAAAACTTTCACCGGTGTAGTATTAGTTTCTTAACTTCCTTCATTTTTCTGGGTGCCCTACCTCCCTTATCTCTGGACACTGCCACTAATGCCAGAGGTTGCCTCGGGTTGAGGCTTGGCATACAGCACGTTATTGGTGCACTCGATGATAAATGCCATAACGCGTGTGAGGGGCGGAAGAAAAACATACACCGCACGAATAACACCGCGTTTATGAGAGTGTCCAATTTTAACCAATGGTTAAAGTGGTAACAAGTGTCCATTCTTCTTTTTGATTACCTAATAGATGTAAGCAAGGCCACCATTGTAAGCAAGGCCGTCCTAGCCAATACCTGAACACCAAGCGTCCAACTTTAACTTTTCTTCACTATCTCTCGCTGCCTATACATACCGGCTTATGCCTCTAGACGGTCGATAACATACTCCCCACTTGAATCCTGCTATTCCCATCCCGCCCCCCCCTGCCCAACTGTAGGCCCCTCCTCTTTGCCCGCATCCCCGCATCCCCCCATCCCACCCCCTCTTACTGCCGTGCCTGGTGGGGGCTGCACCCGCACCGACCCCTCTTCGCCAGCCCGCCCCCCTTGGCCATAGTCTGACATCCTTGAACCCCTATCTCATACATTCCTTTCCTCGGACGGCCCCTTTCCTGTAACTAAACCCCCCCCCCACCCCCTCGATGTCTTCCCTGGCTGCCTGCGTTGGTGCCCACCCCCCTTGGCGCTCTTTCCCTCTTCCAAATTTTCTCCCCCAGCCTGCGCCTTCCAACGCTGCACTGCAACTCCCAAAACCCGCCCCCAATAGACCCCCCCCCCCAGCAGCACTAGGACTCTCCTAGAGTCGCCACCACCGCCCCGTCCATTTCCTCACTTAATTCCGACCCCTGACCACCCCCTCTCAGCACCGCCTGCGACACGTTCTGCCATACAGAAACTTTATTTATTTATTTCTCCTCCCCTCCTGGAAGCCTGCAAGCGACCCCACATCCTGCGCAAGAAGGCACTCTGGGCTAAACGCCATCGCCCTCCATCTGCTAACCGTAGCGCCCACACCGCCATACCTCGGCATTCGCTCTTTGCCCTGCCCTCCCAGCCTAGACCACCACCAACGCAGCGTATTCGGGCCCCCCCTCCTCCCTGGAAAAAGATCTCAGCTTCAGATCGGATGCTCTCCTTGGTTAGGGCAGTGTCTGTCCTTTTGGCTGCCTCAGCATCTGCATTTCCTAATGTTTGGAGCTGCTCCTCTCTTGGAGTAGGGGAGTGTAGGGCACAGAGGTAAGTACAACTTACTGCCGTGCAAAGCCCCTTCTTTTCTGGATCTGCAGCAACTTTCTCTCCAGTGACCCACCTGCTACCCCCACTCCCTTTTATGTCTATGCAATTGGAGGAGCGGAGGAAACTGACTCCAAGTGGCGTTGGAGGGCCTGGCGGGAGGGGAGAGCACAGGTGCCCCTGGACATCCCAAAGTGTAGTTTATGGTATCTTCGGAAAACGTTCCCAATTCTCTGCGCCCTCTTCCCAATATCAGAAGGGGATCCCATAAATAGGTAGGAAATGGGGAAGAATGATAAACCGGAGTGCCAGAAGCCATTTGTATTATTTTCATGAAATGTAATTCTGTGTTGGTCTGTAAAATTGTGTTGTCTATATATTCAATATTGTGTGTGTGTGGCTCGCTGTGTGTGTGTGGCTTGCTGTGTGTGTGTGTGTGTGTGTGTGTGTGTGTGTGTGTGTGTGTGGCTAGCTGTGTGTGTGTCTCGCTGTGTGTGTGGCTCGCTGTGTGTGTGTGTGTGTGTGTGTGTGTGTGTGGCTCGCTGTGTGTGTGTGTGTGTGTGTGTGTGGCTCGCTGTGTGTGTGTGTGTGTGTGTGTGTGTGTGTGGCTCGCTGTGTGTGTGTGTGTGGCTCGCTGTGTGTGTGTGTGTGTGTGTGTGTGTGTGTGTGTGTGTGTGGGGCTCGGTGTGTGTGTGTGTGGCTCGGTGTGTGTGTGTGTGGCTCGGTGTGTGTGTGTGTGGCTCGGTGTGTGTGTGTGTGGCTCGGTGTGTGTGTGTGTGTGGCTCGGTGTGTGTGTGTGTGTGTGGCTCGCTGTGTGTGTGTGTGGCTCGCTGTGTGTGTGTGTGGCTCGCTGTGTGTGTGTGTGGCTCGCTGTGTGTGTGTGGCTCGCTGTGTGTGTGTGTGGCTCGCTGTGTGTGTGTGTGGCTCGCTGTGTGTGTGTGTGGCTCACTGTGTGTGTGGCTCGCTGTGTGTGTGGCTCGCTGTGTGTGTGGCTCTGTGTGTGGCTCGCTGTGTGTGTGTGGCTCGCTGTGTGTGTGTGTGGCTCGCTGTGTGTGTGTGTGGCTCGCTGTGTGTGTGGCTCTGTGTGTGGCTCGCTGTGTGTGTGTGGCTCGCTGTGTGTGTGTGTGGCTCGCTGTGTGTGTGTGTGGCTCGCTGTGTGTGTGTGTGTGGCTCGCTGTGTGTGTGTGGCTCGCTGTGTGTGTGGCTCGCTGTGTGTGTGGCTCGCTGTGTGTGTGGCTCGCTGTGTGTGTGGCTCGCTGTGTGTGTGGCTCTGTGTGTGGCTCGGTGTGTGGCTCGGTGTGTGTGTGGCTCGGTGTGTGTGTGGCTCGGTGTGTGTGTGGCTCGGTGTGTGTGTGGCTCTGTGTGTGTGGCTCTATGTGTGGCTCTGTATGTGTATGTGTGGCTCTGTATGTGTGTGTGTGCGGCTCTGTATGTGTGTGGCTCTGTATGTGTGTGTGTGTGTGTGTGTGTGTGGCTCTGTATGTGTGTGTGTGGCTCTGTGTGTGTGTGTGTGTGTGTGTGTGTGTGTGTGGCTCTGTCTGTGTGTGTGTGTGGCTCTGTCAGTGTGTGTGTGTGGCTCTGTCAGTGTGTGTGTGTGGCTCTGTCAGTGTGTGTGTGTGGCTCTGTCAGTGTGTGTGTGTGTGGCTCTGTCAGTGTGTGTGGCTCTGTCCGTGTGTGTGTGTGTGTGTGGGTGGCTCTGTCCGTGTGTGTGTGTGTGTGTGTGTGTGTGTGTGTGTGTGTGTGTGTGTGGCTCTGTCCGTGTGTGTGTGTGTGGCTCTGTCCGTGTGTGTGTGTGTGTGGCTCTGTCCGTGTGTGTGTGTGTGTGTGTGTGGCTCTGTCCGTGTGTGTGTGGCTCTGTCCGTGTGTGTGTGGCTCTGTCCGTGTGTGTGGCTCTGTCCGTGTGTGTGTGTGTGGCTCTGTCCGTGTGTGTGTGTGTGTGTGTGGCTCTGTCCGTGTGTGTGTGTGTGTGTGTGTGTGTGTGTGTGTGTGGCTCTGTGTGTGTGTGTGTGGCTCTGTCCGTGTGTGTGTGTGTGTGTGTGTGTGGCTCTGTGTGTGTGTGGCTCTGTGTGTGTGGCTCTGTGTGTGGCTCTGTGTGTGTGTGGCTCTGTGTGTGTGTGGCTCTGTGTGTGTGGCTCTGTATGTGTGTGTGTGTGGCTCTGTATGTGTGTGTATGTGGCTCTGTGTGTGTGTGTGTGGCTCTGTGTGTGTGTGTGTGGCTCTGTGTGTGTGTGTGTGTGTGGCTCGCTGTGTGTGTGGCTCGCTGTGTGTGTGTGTGTGGCTCGCTGTGTGTGTGTGTGTGGCTCGCTGTGTGTGTGTGTGGCTCGCCGTGTGTGTGTGCGGCTCTCTGTGTGTGTGTGCGGCTCTCTGTGTGTGTGTGCGGCTCTGTCCGTCCGTGTGTGTGTGTGGCTCTGTCCGTCCGTGTGTGTGTGGCTCTGTCCGTGTGTGTGTGGCTCTGTCCGTGTGTGTGTGGCTCTGTCCGTGTGTGCGTGGCTCTGTCCGTGTGTGCGTGGCTCTGTCCGTGTGTGTGTGGCTCTGTCCGTGTGTGTGTGGCTCTGTCCGTGTGTGTGTGGCTCTGTCCGTGTGTGTGTGGCTCTGTCCGTGTGTGTGTGGCTCTGTCCGTGTGTGTGTGGCTCTGTCCGTGTGTGTGGCTCTGTGTGTGTCTCTGTCCGTGTGTGTGGCTATGTCCATGTGTGTGTGTGTGTGTGTGTGTGTGTGTGTGTGTGTGTGTGGCTCTGTCCGTGTGTGTGTGTGTGTGTGTGTGTGTGTGTGTGTGTGTGTGGCTCTGTCCGTGTGTGTGTGTGTGTGTGTGTGTGTCTCTGTCCGTGTGTGTGGCTCTGTCCGTGTGTGTGTGTGTGGCTCTGTCCGTGTGTGTGTGTGTGTATGGCTCTGTCCGTGTGTGTGTATGGCTCTGTCCGTGTGTGTGTGTGTGTATGGCTCTGTCCGTGTGTGTGTGGCTCTGTGTGTGTGTGGCTCTGTCCGTGTGTGTGTGGCTCTGTGTGTGTGTGTGGCTCTGTGTGTGTGTGTGGCTCTGTCCGTCTGTGTGTGGCTCTGTCCGTCTGTGTGTGGCTCTGTCCGTGGCTCTGTCCGTCTGTGTGTGGCTCTGTCCGTCTGTGTGTGGCTCTGTCCGTCTGTGTGTGGCTCTGTCCGTCTGTGTGTGGCTCTGTCCGTCTGTGTGTGGCTCTGTCCGTCTGTGTGTGGCTCTGTCCGTCTGTGTGTGGCTCTGTCCGTCTGTGTGTGGCTCTGTCCGTCTGTGTGTGGCTCTGTCCGTCTGTGTGTGGCTCTGTCCGTCTGTGTGTGGCTCTGTCCGTCTGTGTGTGGCTCTGTCCGTCTGTGTGTGGCTCTGTCCGTCTGTGTGTGGCTCTGTCCGTCTGTGTGTGGCTCTGTCCGTCTGTGTGGCTCTATCTGTCTGTGTGGCTCTATCTGTCTGTGTGGCTCTGTCTGTCTGTGTGGCTCTGTCTGTGTGGCTCCGTCTGTCTGTATGGCTCGGTCTGTCTGTGTGTGTGTGTGTGTGTGTGTGTGTGTGGCTCTGCCTGTCTTTGTGTGTGGCTCTTGTTGTCTGTGTGTGTGGCTCTGTCTGTCTGTGTGTGTGGCTCGGTCTGTCTGTGTGTGTGGCTCTGTCTGTCTGTGTGTGTGTGTGTGTGCCCCTGTCTGTCTGTGTGTGTGGCTCGGTCTGTCTGTGTGTGTGGCTCTGTGTGTGTGCCCAATTTCCTAACCACCGCAACCTTGTTCGGATAGGGGTGACTGCACGGAGAGCGGCCTACAAGGGGATGGGAGTCGTGTAAAATGGCAATGACCTCATGAAACGAGGACATAGACTAAGGGGCTTGTAGCACCCTCTTCCACTGCAAACACATGTTCAGTTCCTACCTCTGTGACTTCCAAAGAGCCACAAATAGGCTTTTCTTGAAGTTGCGCAGCAAGGATTCAATGGGCCCTAATGCAAGAAAGGACACTGTTTTTACTACAAAATCAGGGAAAGAGGCCAATCATGTAAAGCAAGCTGTACCGGTTCTATGAGGGGAGTGTGTGAGGCCCCTTTAATTTGCACATGACGTGACATCACCAGGGTCGGATTGGGATAACAATTATTCTCTAGTACTCCCAAAAAAGTGGCCCATATTCCCCTATCATGACCTTTCATAAACACCATTTGGTTTGTCCCATTTGACTAATTTTCAGAGAAATGTTTGGTAAATTCAGAATTTTAAAGCTTTATAGCCGATAACATTGGAGAAAAGTAGAAACTGCATTTTGCCTGAGTGGGCAAGGGGAAATAAAATGGCCCAAGAGCCACAACATCGGATCTGGCTAAGGGTGACACCTGTCCAGTTATTTTACCTGCATAAGTGGAATTTTAATGTCCTGGTTGGCATGGAAATGAAGAAAATCACAGAAATACTATGTTTTTGTCTGATCAGTGTGCACTTTAAACAGTAAACTGCAAACGCGCTTTAAAATATATTCCTACACCTGCCTTGTCAGTAACTGATACGCTAAACAAAAGCAGAAAAGCCATGGGGGGAAAAGGAACATGGACGTTTTTATATAAATAAAGAGTCTTCCTCAATTATCATGCTCAGGCCTTTCCAGAATCTTAAAACAAGTACAAATAGGCCGTTATTTTTTTAAAAACTTTAAATAGAATGAAAACGGTTTAAGGGCACTGGAGAGATTTATAAGATGATCAAAACCAAAACCATTTTTATTTTAAGCGCTAGGGATCAATTGATTTGCCCAAAATCACTGGATGTTGAAACAACACTGGGATTCAAACTTACTTCCCCAGTTTCACAGTCAAGAGCTATGACCCTGAAGCCACATCCTAATTTTTCTTTGTAAAGGATGGCCTCGGGAGTGAAACCAGTTGAAACACACAACCCCTCCACCAAAACACTGGGGCCGAGGTGACAACACCTGTATCCCAGGGAGGCCTTTTCTCTATTTCACCCACTTCCCAGCCCATCATAGCCTTAGTACAATGGCCGGGGAGGGGTCAAGAAAGGCACACAGCTTCTGCTGCTCTAGCAAGGTTGGGGTGGAGGGCTGACCCAGGCACAAAAGTCATAAAATCACCTGGGCCCCAAGCGAGGCCCTTCCCAGCCCACCATGACCTGAATGTGAGGCCAGTAGGGGGAGGGGTCAAGCTAAAGGCACTGCTTCTGGGCCAGACCTACATATTGCACATTAGTGGCCGTGGCATATAGTAAGACTGTAGGTCGGTTGACCAAGGTCCTAAAAACAACAGCCCACAGGTGATCCTTACGGACAGGTCCATCACCCAATGCTGACTGCCCGCCTTCCCAATCCAACGCTGGACATTACAAAAAATGACAACAAAGGAAGTGTCATCCATTGACTTTTAATCCTTTGGCATTGTTGAAGTGACTTTAAAAGAAGCAGTTGTCCAGATGCTGGTATCATTACATCATTAAAAGCTTAAATATTAATTTTAATAAAAGTACATGTATATTAAAGCCCAATTAAGTAAAACTACATCATATTAGATTTGGTGGGAAAGCGTGGCATAGGTCTCTTCAAAAAGTTTAGCTTTTCCCCAATGTTAATAATTAGTTCTGTATAAACACCACAAACAAATGTGTGGTATTTATGTAGCATAAACCTAGCTGAAAATCAGGTGAGAGCTGTACAGAGTCAAAACCAAAAACACAGCATTCATTAGTAAGGGTAGCCAGTTTGTGGCTTTTTTTACTGTAGCATGATGCAGTGTTCTTTAAAGAAGTTAGTAGTCAGCTGTTTAATGAATTGGTGCTGGGTTGGGCTCTACAGATGGATACAGGGACATTATTCCAGAACCTCAGTGCATAAATGGGAAAGGGCTTTTGTTTTTCCATTATTTTGCACTTCGTCTCCCAGCTGAAGGTATCCTGGCTGCAAATGTGCAGATAGCCACAGGAGATGGTGAGCTTGTCATCCAAGTAAGCATGGATATCAGCCTTGAAGGCCTTGTAGATGATGCAGCTGGCTTTGAGGTGGTGTGGGCTGACAAGGGGTACTTGTGGAATTCTATAAAGGTAGGGGTGAGGTCATATTTGTTCCTAATTCTTAACGAGGCTTGCTAAAAGTGGAATGCTCTTAAGGGGTTGTCAGTGTGAACTGAAATTCCAAGATGGTTTCCCAAATACCCAGGGCAAGATAAGGTGCATGACACAAACATTTTGTGAGAAAGAAAAATATGAAAGCAAAGAAAACATTTGAAAAAAAGTTTGACTTCTATTAAAGGCATCAATCAAGTCACTGAACAATTAAGCAATGGAATCTATTGAGATATCAGAGTTCTGATATATTTACCTTTTTTATTGAAATATTAACGAAGCACATGTCAGACTTAGAAAAAGTTCTGCTCAAACAGACCATGGTTATTTAGGGTTTCTCTGACAGTTGATAGTAGTTTGGGACTTTTTAGCACACATGAACATTGTTCAATGTGAAAATAGCAGAACAACATAATACGCAGACTAAAAAGATTTAATGGTAGTTGCCCTGGAAATGGATATAAGACCCCTATCGATCCACTCCAGAGTATTTAAAAATTCTGAAATGATTTATTAGCATAAACTTAGGTGGTTCCAAAGTGCATTTTGTTTTGTAAATTAGCATGATACAGATTTAATTAACAGTTCTGATATATAGATCATTTCACTTGCATACAATGAATGATGTTTCACAAATTTGAAGAATACAGAAAGCAAACATTCAAATGCAATTAAAATGTGCTGCAAGTCTGGTTCACTAATCACAGTGCTGGGCTATAATTGCTAGGCACAGGTGAGAAGTTGCCACCTGGCAAGTATTTTAGCAGCATGGCCACTATATTTATATGTAAACCTTGCATATGGTCAGACCTCACCTGTAGCAGACCGAACAACAAATGATGGCCTGAATGGGCACTACAAAATGACCAGGGGCTAAAATGAATTCAAGCATTCTACTATTCACCGTGTTCTTCCTCTCGGTGAAACTTCCTAAGTACAATGGGGATATCTAGATGTGGGTCTGTTAGTTCACTGGACCATAGGACTCCATAGTGTGAACATCATGGCATAATATTAACAAGACATGGGGGAGGTAGGTACATAAAGGAACCACAATACCAAGCAAATATAAAAAAAACTTTGTTTCATTTAATAGGTATACAAATATTCATGTTAAAGCCAAACACTAATTCCACATAAATTAAAACAAAAATTACAGAAAAGACAAATTATTCAATTTCCATGCAATACAATCAATTAATAATAAAAATAAAACAGTGGCAATCAATAGTGTCCATGGGACTCCATATGCACCTCTCTAAAGAGGCCTGGCAAGTCTGAGGCCAGTCTGGGATTATTTGTGCTTAGATGGGACATGGCATGGCTTGACTGGTACTACTCCCAGGGCCCAACCTTATGCAAATCGGTGTTGGCCCAGATCTCTGTACTGGATTGAATGTATGATATTGTTCTGCATTCTGTCCATGAATTGTTCTTTTTGCATTTGTCACCCCGAGTGGGGAGGGTATGCCCAGACGTGGGTCCCGTGCTCTCAATGCCACTGGAGTAATGCTATCCTGGCTGATGAGGGCTGAAAGCCTGATACCGGTCTTAGAATGCTTGTATCCAGCCCAGGGAGGACCTGGCCTGGCAGTTCAGGCTGGACTGTTCCCATTAGGGGCAAGGTCAAGACTAATTTGCATACGGCTGGTGCAAACTGGAATGGCATGGCTAGCAAAAACCGAAGGATGTAGGCCCAGATCTCAGTACTGGGGTGAATGTAGGATATTGTTCTGCATTCTGTCTATTAATTGTTCTTTTTGCATCTGCTCAGAAAGTAACAGTGAAAAAAGACGAACTGGAAATGCTCTCAAATAATGACCAGTGTCTAAAATGAATGCAAGGTTTCATCCCATCTCGTTTTGCTTTTAACAAAACAAATGAGTAAACATCTTAACAGAACGTCTTGATATATTACTATATGAAATAAAAAATAATGGGTCTCAGAAAAATTTAAATTTCTCAAGTTGGATGTGGCACAGTTTAACAAAAATGATGTAAAGACTATGCTATAAATAAAAGAACAGAATATAACAGAGCTACCACCTAGAAATTGAAATTGGAGTAGCCAAGAAAAGCTACTTCTTTGATACTATATTCCAAGCTCCAACTATGTTGAAATATTTATTCCATATTGTATCAGAACTACAATCTCCTTTAGCTTCCTTAGCTACCAAACACCACTCCGAACAACTATGGGATAATTGTGCTCAATTCTTCTTCAACAAGATTAAATTAATACATGGCAACATCCAAGCAGAAACAATTCTACATCAGGTAATCTGCCTAGGACCAGACATAACATCCAAACTGTGACTACTTTAAATTATTTCACACCAATTAATTGGAGCCAGTCTTGATGCAGCTATTATAACCTGCCGCCTGACCAGCTTATTATCAGCTAAATTCAGGAAACTTATTTTCCCTTTGATTAAAACTCAACTGCTGGACGACTTTTTCTTAACTGTCATTTAGGACAAAGTATTTTCCCCATTGTGTGGAAAACTGCCATTGTAAAATCCCTATTGGGACACAAGATCAAGACATTTTGGGCATTTTCACTTCTACCAAATATTGGCTGATGTTTTGAAAAAGTGGCTGTTAAACTGCTCCAGCTATTTGTCAAAGATATTAATCTTTTGGAAGCCTTCCAAACTAGATTATTGCTAATACACAGTATGGAACTATTCTCCTTTTTGATAATCAGAACCTGCTTCATTGGGAACAGATTAAGTTTAATTAAACAGAACTAGTAGTCCTACATGTTTTGGATATAGCCTTTGACACCGAACAATGGGAGAGTCGGAACACTGATACATTAAGATCAGCAGCAGCCTTCAATACCATAGCATTTAATCCCACCCCAAAGCAATTGAACTGTGGTGCCCACAAGGGTCAGTTTTGCCCCCGCCCACACTTTTCAAACCACTCTCCTACAAAGTCTAAGCTTCAGCTTCGATTTGGAAGACACTCAAATAATTTGTAATCTGTCTAATCTAACAGGAAATGTAAATCTTGCACAAGAGAAAAATACTTTGACCAACTGCCTTACTGCAACACACTAGTGGATGTCTTCCAACTTCATGAAGATAAATTCTACCATCACGAAGGTGCTGCCAATCTGTAAAATATCTTCATGTCTCATGGCCTGCTGGCATGCATTTATGCAATATTCTCCATCCTCACGCATGGTTATCTGCACTCTACGCATCAATCTTTACACCAATATATAACTCGAGACACAAGTCACAAAAGTGTACAGTATTACTTTTGGCCAGATTAACATCTTAAAGAAACGTTTACCTTACGTTGACAGCAACTGGCACATACCAGTTGTCAAAGTCTTAATTCAGTCCAGGTTGGATTGGACTACGGTCATTTATTTAGCTCTCCCTGACAAACTCCTCTATCAACTTCCACTTGCAAAAAGGCCACAGCCTGCCTTGATATTTGGCATATCAAGACATGAAAAGATGTCCCCATTATTAAGTACTCTGCACTAGCTAGCTATTCAATCTAGACAGCCCTTTTGACCATACATAAAATCTTATAACATCACTGTCGTACCTTTTTATCCTTCAAATTTTTACTTTATCAGCCAAACAAATTCTCATCTTCCACCAATCAACTGTTGCTAACCCTATCACAAACTAGAACAGATGCATAAGGGAAAAGATTCTTTGCTAATGCTGCAAATTGTAGAACTCTCCCCCAGCTGCCCTTCACTCCGAAACAATTTTATCAAAATTCAGGAAAGCCATCAAAACCTGGCTCTTTAATCAATAACGTCTATTTCTCTTTCTTTAAGCTAGTAGTGTTACCTGCTGCTGCACCAAAAAGCTTAGTCTAAGTGCGCTCTGCATATAATCGTAGAATACCATCTTTTTTGTTTTATCTCCTGACCTGAGCTTGAGACAGCTTAAGTAAAACTGAAGGTCATGTAGACTAAGTATATCACGAAAGTGGGAAACTGGAAGACTGAATATATTACTATCCAATATATGCCATTAACGCAACCCTCGTCACATGCTTGGTACAATAAGTTATACATTGTACAATTTCAATCAGTCATTCCTAGCAAAAGTATGTGGATTGTCTTTTAGCATAACACAAACGATTAGATTCTTCACACGAAAAAGATCTTTGTTGAATGGACATAGCCGTGCAACAAACGGTTGAGGGGCTTTTGCACACAGATTGGTTGGGATCTGGAAACATAATTGCTAGTTTGTTTACAGGAAAGTAAATTAAAGCATATATTCTTTTAAGTTCAAAAGAAATCTAAAACAAACCTAACTCCACACCCCCTACCCGAGGACTTTCAGTGCATGACCAGGCTGTGAGGTCTAAGGGAGAGAGGGCTCTGCCTTGGGCTTCACACCCAGAGTGAGGCTCTCCCTCCCTTGCAGCTCTTGACCAGGTCTCTGAGGCTCAAGGGAGGTGAGGTAGGGGGCCATCCCTGGGCTTCACATCCATGATCCAGCACTGGGAGGTCCAGGGAAGCGCCTCCATCCCTTAGGCCGCATGGCACACGCAAGGGGATCCGTGGTGTAGCAATGATGCATGGGGTCCTGGCGCAAACAAGGTAAATAACCCAGTCTACTGGCTGAACACTAAAAATCAGACATAATTTGGGAGCACTGGGTCCATAACTCAAAAGTGCTACTGCATTTTCTGTACTATTGAAAGATATAGCCCACAGAGACTTTTCTCTTCAGCCTTGCAGACATGATCTACTACGGTTGGGTCCAGGGAAAGATGGGCCTCTCCTGGGTCTTGTGGCTCTGAATCATGGATGCAATGCCCCTGGGAGAGGGGCCAGTGGTACTGAAATAATACTACAGGCCCTGATGCAAGCAAAGTAAATTGCTCCCCCTTTCATTTGGTGGTCAGTAAAACAAAGCTATAATTTGGTGAAAATTAGGTCCCCAACATCACTGAACCCTAGTGCCGCTGCACTACTGATATCTACACCTCTAAGCATGACAGCAGCCCATGGATCTCGCAGACATTATCCAGCACTGTGACCTCTATGGGAGTATGCCACCGCCACAGGCCATGAAGCACTCGACCACAACTGTGAGGCACCGGGCAGGGAGTGCATCTCCTGAATCTTGTAACCCTGGAACATGGCTTTGGGCCACATGGAGGAGAGGCAAGTAGCGTAGCAATGGTAACATGGTGCAAAGTGAAAGCTTTTTCACCCTCCTCCAACGGCTGCAAAATAAATTAAAGCCAAAATTTGGAAGCATCAGGCACTTAATACACCTGGGGCTCGATGTTATTGCACCTTCTGCACTATTTATGGCTCTGCCCCCGACATGGGTCCATGCACACAGCCATGGTGCAGTGTTGTGAGGCCCTCTTGCATAGGCCGCACAACCATGGTCTAGAGCTGACCAGGCCATTCCCTGGGCCTTTTAGCCGTGGACTAGCACTGCGAAACCCCTTGGGCAGAGGTCTCCTTCCCTGTACCTCAACACCATAACGCAGAGCTGCAAAGGCAATAGCAAGAGATCCTATCCCCTGGGACTCACAGCCATGTTCTAGTGCTGCAAGGACCCCTAGAGGGGGTGCCACTTCCTGTACCTCAAAGCTATGGTGTAACGCGTACTCTTCTACGGACCTGCAGCTATGACCCAGCACTGTTGGGGATCAAGCCATGGCTTAGTACTTCAAAGCCCAGAGGATGATCTAGTGACGGGAAGGGCGGAGGCTTTTTCTCTCCCTCTGCTGGGCCTCACAATACTGGTACATGACTGCGACACCCAGGGGTTGGGAGCCCTCCCCTGGGCAGAGTAGCTATGAATAAGCTCTTTGAGGCTTAGGAGAGTGCCCCCTCCTCCATGGGGCCTTGAAGCTATGACCTAGTACAGCAAGGCTCAGTGAAGGGTTTCCTCTTCCCTGGGCAAAGCTGCCATGGTCTAAGCGCTGTGAGGCTTAGGGGAGGGGACATACTGTTTTCTCTTTCTGCTGGGCCTCACCGCACTGGGTCATAGCTGCGAGACACAGGGAGCAGGGAGCAGAGAGATAGAGATAGAGATAGAGATAGAGATAGAGATAGAGATAGAGATAGAGATAGAGATAGAGATAGAGATAGAGATAGAGATAGAGATAGAGATAGAGATAGAGATAGAGATAGAGATAGAGATAGAGATAGAGATAGAGATAGAGATAGAGATAGAGATAGAGATAGAGATAGAGATAGAGATAGAGATAGAGATAGAGATAGAGATAGAGATAGAGATAGAGATAGAGATAGAGATAGAGATAGAGATAGAGATAGAGATAGAGATAGAGATAGAGATAGAGATAGAGATAGAGATAGAGATAGAGATAGAGATAGAGATAGAGATAGAGATATAGAGAGATAGAGAGATAGATAGATAGATAGATAGATAGATAGATAGATAGATAGATAGATAGATAGATAGATAGATAGATAGATAGATATGTCTTCACTTTAAGAGGCTCCGGGTGGGCCCCCTCACACTGGGTAACCTTTATTATGTTTAGCTGCGATGCCTAAGCCGCGAGGAGGAACCGCCGCCGAGTAGCGGACCTGAGACGTCAGGAGCACCTGGCGCACCAATGCAGGACGGTATACATCTAAAAGTGAGTGACACGATACAGCAGTGTTTTGACAATTTCCGCTGACCCACTGAGAATTTGAATGCTTGAATATTGAGACACATGATAACACCCACTAGGGAAGTAATGGGGTGTTCAGACTGAGAAGACCACAATGCTTAGTTGCATACGCCCTCTGAGGCAAAGGACAAGCCCATCTGGGCCGGGTTCGTTTAAATAAACGCAGGTGATCCACACTCATGTTGCCCTTAGCTGATGGCTTGTGAACAAGGGTCATTCCGAAACGTGTCAACCCAGCTATTGTTTTAGCTGAATGTCATGAATGCTGCAGGCTTCACTTTAAGAGGCTCCGGGAGGGCCTCCTCACACTCGGTAACTTGTATTGTATACACACACAACACCCGCCCTCCCCTGCCTGGTGCGGGCTTCACAGAGATGAATTGAGCGCTGGGCAGCTGTCCACACTGCCCATGCCTAATGGGGGCCAAGAAAGGGGGCCACTCGCGTACCTGGGCCCCGTGCCACTGCACCTGCTGCAGTATTGATAGCTGGGGCCTTTATTTTCTCTCCGGCACGCGTAACCCATGTGTACAGAGACGAATTTACACAGTGCAAACAGCTTCGGCTATAAAAGCGCTTAGTTACAGATACGCGGTAGTGGAATGGCACTAGCAGGCTCATGTGTACGTTAAGCATAACTGCAGTGCATTGGGAGTGGTTTCTAGGCGCTGGCCCGAGGTGGAAGCTTAGAGTTCTCCACAGCAGTGGCAGCTCACGTCTGCTTCAGATGGGTGAGGAGGTACCGCAAGGAGAGCACGAACCTCACCACTCCTCCTGGACTGAATTACCCGCAGGGTGCAATTTAAATCTCTCTCCTGGGCGGGAGCCAGGAAGCTCTGCTCTCAGGAGGTGCTGATTTGGTAAAACAGCAATTCCGCTCAGGCTTAAAGAGCGAGCGAGGCCCAGGAGGCAGTAGGGTTGTTTCCCCAAGTCGGGGTGCGTAGATCCTGCCCACAGAGTGGCTCTCGGGGCCCCCTATGGGAAGGACACTATGGGAGGTAAAGAGGCGAAACTGGCACTGGTCCAGCCTCCAGTGTCTGCAAACAAGTCACCAGGGGACAAAAGCAGTATAAAAATAAACCAAGCAGCAAGGCAGTGAGAACCCCCGAGGAGAAGCGCCATCATGTGACAGTGTAATAAACAGAGCGGAGTGGGGAGTGGCGGGGGTGAGAAGGGCATGGAAGAACACAAAAAGGAGGGGGAGGGGCAAAGGTGAAGACAGTGGAGGTGAAGGCGGAGGCAATAAAGGAAGAGACAGACACTTCAAGGAGAAGAGAATACGAGATTAAGAAGAAGACTAAATAAGAGATAAAGGACAATACGAGACGAAGATATAATGCAAGAAAAGAGTCCGAGGTTACCGAGGAGAAGGAGACAGCGGGAAAGGAGCAGACGGGTAGAAGTAGCAGAGTAGACAGAATAAAATGCAGAAGTAAAGGAGGAGTAAGGAGCAGAGATAAAGGGGAAATTGAAGATAAATCACCAATCAGAAGAAAAGAAGAGATTCCAAGTGAACGAGGAGACAGGGCAGAGACAAAAGGAAACCAGTGAGGCAGAGAATCAGAAAGTCAATTAAATTGGGGGGGACCTAGGAGAAGCTGTAAAAGTTTATCTCCAAAGGACAGAACCATGTCCCAAGACTCCCCAACTAGTCCCACAAACACATGCCCTAGGGGCCCACAGTTAAAGAAAACTTGTATTTCATTCTATTTCCATGATCAGAAGCTGCATTCTCAGGAACAGATTTAGTCGCGCTACTGCTTCATTACAGTTGACACCAAAGAAAACTACGAGAGCCATGCTCCTTCCCTTTTCAGTGGAGGTCCAGAGTCAACCACAACAAGAGGCAAGATGTTCCCCAAGAAGGAGATGGTCGGAGGGTGGCGGTGGTTTTCAAACAACCCCTCTCTCAAAACCAACCACCGCCACTGAGATGCTAATCAAGAGTAGTAAGCAGAACGTGTAAAAGTAAAATTAGCTGTCAAGTAAAAGGTAATTCGGTGCATGAATGCCAAATCTGGCATCCGTAAGTTCAACAAGCAATAATCAATACATAAAACGCATAAGGGGCTTTGCTACCATTTAAATGCAGAAGGACATGTCAAATGCTGCGTTCTCTTTCAACAACCAGGCCTGTGGATCAAGTACACGTCAAAGAGGAATAAGAAAGACATTTTAGTTTAAACTCCTCACAAATACAGTCTGTGTGAATGCCCTGTCTTCATGATCTACCTGCCACACATGATAGGAACACCACAACTCCTCCCATCCTGGGGTGTCACTTGGTACTAAGAGAGTGTGGCGTGGAAAACCCAGCCCCGGGTAAATTTGGACACAGCCCTACCATCTGGGCACAGGGGACAAAAGGAGCTGGAAACCGTGTGGTGACCCAACACACTAATCAACGCCAGATATCAAACCAGATTTGCCCAAAGGCCAGCTCGGACTGAAGTCCGTCCTAGTGCAATCCCATTAACAGTCATGTATCTTACAACGTTGGGGCACACCTCAGATATCCATCAGCTAGGATACTACTTCAGAAAACGCAGGACACAAACCAGCACAGAAGTGGGGACAATATGCTGCGCAATGACATTTAAAGCAAACTACATAGCCAGCTGGAGGGCCCTGCACTTGAACAGAAAAAGAAAGGTTAAACAAACACAAAAGCAGGGACAAAGGTGGCATGCCAACGAATGTTTAACAAAGCAAAATACATCTGCGGGGCAATGCCCTTGACTAGAAAAAAGGAGGTAAACACAGAGCAGGGCCACCCATTTGAGGACAACTGTGTTTAAGAAGTCAGAAATGAGCACATATAACTAGATTTGTCTAGGGTCACAGGACCTACATGAAGCCATGAGTAAAAGCAAGTCTCCTTTTCAAAGTGGGCAGCATGAGGTGTATGGAATGGCACCAAGAGAGCCGCCACCTGATTATAAAAAAAAGCCTTCTTGACAGCACATGAGGATCACATTCCAATTGACAACCGTGTTTGATGGAAAACATGTAGGTTTAGAACAAAATGAAGTTCACCCAACCTCTTGCAGATGTGACCGACCACCAAGAGAAAAGCAATGATGAAAGTTAGAAATTAAATCTTGTAAAGCTAAATGTTCAGAAGCGTGAGGGCCAAAAACACCCAAAGAGCAGCTTCAAACTTGGCACAGCACAAGTCAAGTGAGGTTGCCTAGACTTGGGACATAGTACCAGAGTTCAAAGGGGGGTACAATAAGAATCCAAACCCAGGGCGAGCTTCCAACACCAGATAGATGGAGACAAGCTCTAATGAAGCCATCAATTATCTAGATACATTTAAGAACTCAGTGAGGATGAGGGTCTTCAAGATAGATTACGTTTCTGCACCCGCACAATGACAGCAATGGATCGGCATTCACACTGCCTGGATAACACACTTCATTGTACTTTACATAATATTAGCCCCAGTCAGCCTCATGGTAGTCAGTGCACATTTCGTTCCTGTCACGACAAAAAAAAGACTTCAAAATTATTACACAGCATCAGTACATTACTTTCTACAACAACGACAGTGCAAAGCTACGCTACAATAACTGCAATACTGCAACGACTTCTCAACATTGTACAGCTGTCATTACAACAGAGAAAAACAAAAGGTGATGCATGGAAGGCATTCATTAATTTCATCTACTGTTAAGTTTTGTAAACTTTTCCAGTGGGTGAACCCTGAAGGTAGAAAAGCAGACACACGCATAGCTCTTACATAGAGAGTTGGAATGTACCAGTCTCTTCTTCGGAGGTCTGCTCCACGGGTGGTGGGATCAGCTTCCAAAGGTGGACAAAGCATAAATCTCATATGAAATCAGTAGTTCCCACAAAACTGAGCTGATGTCAGCAGCACAGGACTGACCCAAAGCCATAAGAGCCTTTTGAGACTCTGGTCTGTGATAGTGGGGCACCACTAACAAACTGAAAACATTCCTGCAGGAGATGAAATCTATAAGTTGCTGTACTTTGCACAGTCATGTCCAAAACTTTCTCTTTGAAACCAGGTGACTGCATCTCAGGAATCCAAGAGTGTTTTCTTTTCTCTTCAATGGTGGCTAGCATTTGCCAGTCACTTGTACATCCCCCAGCTGCAGCGGAACTATAGCAAGATGAAACACCCCTATTGGACTACTCGCCAGAATAAAAAAGTTTATGATGCCTATCTTACACTAGAGCCATCCCATATATATATATATATATATATATATATATATATATATATATATATATATATATATATATATATATATATATATATATATATATATATATATATATATATATATATATATATATATATATATATATATATATATATATATATATATATATATATATATATATACACACACATATATATATATATACATATACACACATATTCACATTTATACACTGACATTTCCGACCTCTTGTCAAAGCGCACCTCGTTTAATTTATTAAGCAACTGTGGGAAACAAGTAATGCCAGAGCCTTTTCACAATCCTAGAGGAAGGGACTGGCTCCAGAAGGTGCAGGGAGCATTCTTGACTATGTCAGGGTCCCATGCTTAATGACGTATCTTAAGTGGAAATCAACTCGTATAGGAATGCAATACAAATCATATTGTACCTCCCTTAAATGACACCAGAGGGGAGCAGGGACGCTCATGGGAAAATGAGGCTGGGGCGAAGTCATTAAACCATTCATCCTGACCAGACCCAAGATCAGAATCTAATCCACTGGCCTCGTGCCTATGCTTTTCCCTCCTCCTTAGAAAGTCCATCCTGTCAGGAAGAGCTTGATACAGTTAGCTTGAGTGAAACGGACTACTGATGCCTAACATCAAGAGCCCAAGGTGGGCTGAGCGTGCTAGGGCTAAGGAGAGCCAAGCATGCATATTTAATAGGAGGGTTGAATATACATTAACCAGTGTTTTGCGAGGCCAGTCCCAGCGTTTGCGGCAGCGGGCCGATAGGGCCTGGTTTAAGGTGGGCTTTGCTACCTTCTAAAGAAGATATTGTCATGACACTATAGAAAAAACGAAGGCTACAGGGTACTAACCACAATGGGTTAAGAGTCACTTCCCCTCGAGTACTGCACTGAGGAAGAAGACATCTTTTGAACACTTAAATGAGCACGGGTCACAGCCATTCGCCGGAGTCCTACCTACTGGTTCTGATGACTGGTGCAAGCTCTACATAGTCACGAGATGTGGTTGGGTGTTGCTGGCACACTTCTACAGCCCCTCTAGTGATCAGCTAACACCATATTGCTTCTCACACACAAGGCAGATAAAACGAATGGTGGGACATTTTTTCTCAAAAATGAACCAAACCTTTGAATAGCTGCGTAGTAAACCAGCTTACTTATTTTATTCATGAATTCAGTTTTTTCTATAGCACGGACATTATCCCAAAAGACGTTAGGTTATAGTGCTTTACAGAGATGGCAGAACTATCTGCTAATGATTTACTTAAAAATTAATACACAGCTATGTTACTGTGTACAAAAGCACATTTGCACCAAGTGGCTAGCTAAGATAATGAATATGCTGACTTGTGTTTGAACAGTTAGTTATCTTCTTGAGGTCAGACTATAAGTTTAAAGAAACAACCTTATGAGTACATTTCAGTAGAGAAAAGAAAGGGAAAATTAGAAAAGGTCCCAGAAAAAAACGGAGTATACAGTCCTTAAAAGAGGATGAGAAGGCCAGGAAGCAGAGACCTGGATTGTTGGGAGGCTCGAGCCTGAGTAATACCATGCTTGGTAGAGTTAGGGTTTCATCAAAAGTCAAACTGATAAATAAGGATCATTTTCAGGGAATCTTTGTATGATGACAAGAAAGGATCCTTCCTTTCATATGTAGGTTGGCATATCGTTTCTGGTTTTGGGAACCGATAGAATGGCTAAGCAATAACACAAACAAGCACTGGTAAAATCAATATGCCTTGTTTTTAATGAGGTAAAGCATTCAAACCAGACAACAACAAATGCTGTGGGGAGCTAGTGGTGTGGTAGTACTGGGGGTAGTGTTAATGATGAAGGTGGCAGTAATGGCAGCGGTGATAATTATATTGGTCCGGGAACAAAGTGTGTGTGGGGAGGAGGCAACGCCTCACACTCTAGTACAGATAAAAACAAAACTGGTCACTAAAGTAAAGGACATAAAACAAATTACTCATTTCCATCAACAATGCATGCATGAGATACAGAATTAAAGCTGTGATGACTGAGTGTATTTTCAATGTAAAATTGGCCCATGTGTTGCAATGCAAGCACTTCATATGGATTGGACAGGTGACGAATCGGCCAGAGGAGTAATACTCCTCTGGATTGAGACAAAGCTCATTATGCGGTCTTTAAAGAATTAGTAACAAAAGTCGACAGACAGCTATATTGTTAATGAATACCTAGCAAAAACTTACCTTAAATTCGGCAGACACAGCTTAGCTTGATAATTAACGTGAAAATGAGTACGTTTGAAAAATTCTGTAAAAAAAAAGTAAAGAAACAATAGACTACAGGACTCGATTTGCGCAAACAATGGCATAAACAGGACAGTCGTAGGTAATAAGCTGTAGAATCCTCCAGGGGGAGCTCCACTGCTGGTATTGTATTCAAGACTGGAAAGCACTACTAGGGACCTGAACGGCAACAAGGCGCAGATTCTTCTTTCAAGTGCCTCCTACGACGAGGGACAGACCCGCATAGACTCTAGGAGAAAGGAGGAATGGCTGTGTAACAAACACAAAAGCTTGATTCCTTTCATCTTTACACCTTACTTTGTCCACAACCTCACACTGCAAAAACTCCTTCCCACCGCACACTGACCGCGTTGTTAACCGCCAAGCACTCAACAGACCAAGTTTTCGCAACAAACAAAAACGCGTTTCTGATCTACAACCAAAAAGAGCAGAGACTTGCTTGCACTTTCCTTATAAACATCGCGATAACCAGTAAGCCATTCTCTTTAGGTATATCAGCCAGTGGCTCATCCTTCTCCACAGCCCACCAGGCCGGGGATGTTTCTCTCCGACAGCGGGACTACTCACTCTCTCATCCACTAGCCAGCAGACTGTTCTCGGAGTCTCCCAGCCGGAGAACCATTCGCTCGGCATACGAGTGAACGGACCATTCTCCCAGAGCCCATCAGATAGTAAACCAGGGGGAGGCCTCACGAGTTAGAGGAGGACACTGCACTTGGAGCCTGCAGGTGAATGGACCGTTCACTTGCAGCAGGCACGGTTGTTTATTAAACTCGTAACGCGAAACCGCTAAAGAGAGGTTGTTGTGGCCCGATCCTTGGCAAATCACCTAATCTCCCCGTGCCTACCGAAAACTGAATGCGTCCTTGTGTAACGTCGCTAGTGCTCACGTAAAGCGCTCCAAAACCTCGGGTCGAGTTCGCTAAATAATCTGCAAAAAACAAAGAGCCCGAATGAGTTCATAGACCATGATAGCACCCGGCACCACAGTGGCTTGCAGCAGGTAATCATTCGCCAGGCCTCACTCTCCAGGCAATCAGTCGGCATACAGAAGCAAAGCAAGGCAGCCAATCAGAAAGCAGGTTCCTGGGGAGGCGAGCGCACCGCAGACAGGGCCAATCAGCAATCACGCTCCGCTAGACTTTTACCGGTTCCTAAAACAAGAACTCAACTGCCACTCGGCATACCTCAGAGTCGACCTCAAACATATGCCAGAGCTTATCTGCTGACACCCAACCCATCCACTGCAGACCAGCCCCAACCGGCTCGCAGGAAGGGCGGGGTGGCAGTGGCCAGCCAACCACATCCACCAGCAAGGCCCTCGATCTCTTGACCTGCGGGTGTGCCAAAACACAACTCACAGAGGGAGGGGCCCGGCAGGGAGTCACAAGAGCAGCTCGCGTGCCTTTCTGACTGTCTCTACCTGAGCTCCTCGCTCGGCCTGCTCTGTGTGGTGTGATGCCCCTGGGGTGGCACGTGACGCGGGGGTAGGGAGTTTGGCTGGGTCAGTGGCCTGTTTCTCATCAGCAGGCCGGTTCATGAGCTGCACATTTCATTCGCTGCTTTCTGGCACTCGTAGTTCGAGGCTTTCAACTAGCTGAAAAGAAGCAGTACGCATGACACCAGCAACAGCAGCCCGACAAGGACACCAAATGGTGTTCTGGACCTGAACGGTGTTGATCCGGAAGGTATTCCTGGCGCCTCTCACAGAGCTCTAGTACACACAACTAACTAGACCCGGAAGAAGGAAACACAGAAAGGGCAGTGTTTGTCGCATTTGTATAGCACCTCACACCCCGACGAACCTCCAAAGCGCTTCTAGGCTGCCGTGGAAAAGGCAACTCAGTTTGTTGTAGTTGCTTGGTAGATTGTGGATTTATACAGTGGCATGAGGGCCAATGCGTTTACAAATAGGGCGCAGGGCACTCTAGGGCAGGCCTCGCAAGTGCAACAACATGAACACAGCTCTCATTTTACCACAAAGATCAGTAACATCCTTCTCCGATGGGTATAGAGAAAAAAATGTCTCCCGACCTTCCAACAACCGTTACAGTACCCGGCGGTAGTAGCCGCCATCGACTATGGGCTAAACCACTCTTCGGTGTACTGCTGGCTCTGAGAGGAAGACTCGAGTCCACTTCACAGAAACGAGGCGAGCGGATGACGAATGAACAAAATGGAGGCAGGGGGGCACAGTTCACAATCTGCACAAAGGAAACCGAAGCGAAAAAGTCAGGTTTCCATTACACGGGTTCTGTCTGCCAAGTGTAGAGCACTGCAGGCCCTCCCCGATGTACCACTTCCCTCGCCTCCACCCGCGAGGGGAAGTAGAAACCTCTCTCGCATCTCCTCTCTGGCTGACAGCCTCCGGAACAAAGAACAGCTTCGCCCTGTCCCACGGCGGAGGGAGGAGGCAGGGGAGAGGTTCCTGGTGTGACTGCACAGCTCATTCACACTACCCCAGGCACGACGGCCTTAGGGGTGCTGCGCTCCCGCGCCCTAGCGCACATTCATCCATCCATCCATCCATCCCCACGGGGCGCTAGACAACAGATGTTTATTCTTACCCAACTCAAATGGTACTCGTTGTCCTGACATAAGGAGAACGAGGCCGAGTCGAGCACCAGTGTAATTTGAACCTGTGAACATGGGGTCAAGCAAAGATCCCTGCAGTGGATGCCTTAGTCCGCCCCGTCTTCGGACACTACTTATTGAGGCTGGAACAACCAGTTACACGCTCACCAACAAGAATTTCACACGACCTGGGTGAGTTTTAAGGTCTAGTCTGTGACATCAGTCATTAGATGCCCCCTTCCAAAAGATGAAAAGAGAGAATGACGGGCCCCACGAGAGAAGCCAACTTAAGAGACAGGTTGTTACACAGAAAGATGGCTCCAGACGAGGAGTAAGAGAGGTCATGCGAGAGACAAATGAAATGAGAAAATGCGACCTGTGGGGATGTGAGCTGAAGGAGGATGTGACCGAGAACTGCAGATTTGTGATTTTTTGATTGGATTTCACAGCTCTGTGCCATCCCTGCTCCTTCGCCTGATCTTCTCGTGGCAGCCCCAGAGGCCAAATGCCATTTCCTTGCTCGGAATTTTAAAGCCATGCAGCTCAGCTGGCTCACAGGGTATTTTTGTCTGCCTCGCCCAGACCACAGAGGTCCTGTTTACCGCCAGACGCTGTCTGAATACAGAGTCCGATCTGTGCCAAAGGATAAAGTGGCGAGTACTAGGCGGATCCACGCGCCGGGAGAGAGGCGTGCGGGGGAGAAGCCACCGAGCGAGAGAACACTCGCCTGCTGCCGCAGGTCTGCCAGGGACACAGAGACTAAACTCGGCTCCCCCAACGACCTACTCTAGAGCGGAAATCACTCCTAGCAGCGCCATGTGCATACTCCTGCTGCAACGCGCCGAGCACGGGGTACGGCTGATCGCTGCTGCACCCCTTGCCTCTGCACAACAAAGATGAGAGCAGACTGCGGCATCTTGGGATCCGGAGGCGTAATCGACAGCCCCGTCTCTCACCTCTACGACCACCCCAAAGATGGCTGTCACATTAGGTTCTGAGGGACTGCTCTTCCAGGAAGCCCTCTCAACAGTCTTTCACTAAACGTCACAATTTAACTCCCTGAAAGAGGGGTCGTGTAAGGAATATACATAATACATTAGAGAAAAAATATATTTCTAGCGGAACCATCTCGCTTCTAAGCCATGACATTTTTTTTTTCTTCTGAATTACCTGTTGAAATGTTTTCGGTGTTGATGACGCGTATTCTCGATACAAACTGCACTATTAACGACTGGAAAAGGGTAATAACATAAGAACATGACGACTGTGGGTACTGGCTCTAGGAAAAATAGAAAGATGGAGTGCGCGCACTGTCCCGTTCGCTCGACCACACTCCCACAGAAACAACTCATCAGAGTGAAAAGGAAACTCACTCCTTGCTGCCAGGTCGCACAGAAGCAAGGGTGCTGCACGACACCCTCAAGAACCAGACAACCTGGAAAAGGTCACCACATACATAGAGCATGCCATTTCTGGGAATGGGGACCGGACAGTCCGTGAAGTTTAATCAGGCCTTGCAGCATCACCTGCTAGTAGGGGTTTACTCGAGAGCAGCCCTGCCACCCTCGGCCTGTAATGGTAATACTTTATCTACCCTACCCTACCAGCCTGTGGTAGCGGCTGTACCAGAAAGCAGCAGTGCCTCCAACTCTCGGGCAGGATGGTCACACATGGCCTGGCCTACCCTACCCCACCTGCGGCAGCAGCTGTACCAGATAGTCCTCCGACTCTCGGCCCGTAGTGGTCCCACATTACCTATCCTACCCTACCCTATGCAGCCCGTGGTAGTAGTTGGGCCAGAAAGCAGCAGAGCATCCGACTATCAGCAAGTAGTGGTCACACATTACCTTCCCTACCCTATTCAGCATGTGGTAGGGACTGTTGCGGGTAACAGCACTGCCTCGGACTCTCGGCCTGTAGCGGTCACATATTATCTACCCTACCCTGCATTGCCTGCTTGAGGGTTGTACTGGATAAACGCAGTGCCCCCAACTCTCAGCCTATCATGCTCGTACGCTGCCAACCCTGAACCGCATTGCCAGAGGATAAGGGGTTACTGAACAACAGGTTTGCCTTTGCCACTCCGCTAGTGCTCTTGAATGGTGAGTCACCAACATGGCAGGCTAGCGAGCCGGAGACATCACGCCCCCCCCCCTTCACCACTGGTGACATCAAATGGCTAACTGACCCTTTGTCCCATTCAAAACCACCCCAAAAGCTTCCTTCTTGCTGATGAGGGTCGAAGGAAAAGGACTATAACAGACTGCAGCTGGAAGCGCCCAAAATTAGCAAATACATAAAACATATTGCTCAATCCTATAATCAGCAGGAATATTGTAGTTTGCTCATGTTTGTAATGTTTTTTTTATGAAATAGAGGAAGCCAAAACCCAAGAGGGGACACACAGTGCAAAGATGGAGGATTTAAGAGCGAGGACAACATTAGGCAAAGAGGTGGGGTAGCAATCTAGCAGAGGGACTAAGACCAGAACAATTTGATTAGCAATCCAGTTGGGGGGAGACAGAAGAAGAGAAGCAGCCCTGTAAAACGAAACAAAACAAGCACTGGCAATGCCAATAGGTCTGGCTTATGGATGCACTGTCAGCCAGACCTGAAAATCAAAGTACATTAACGACTGCCCTCCCACTTTTGCTGCTGCCAGACAAAAAACGCATACATTATCTAATTATCTAAGTCACTTTAATAGCATTGCAATGGTATGTGCGTGCCTGTAAAGATTCATGCACAGACAGTTGGATAATTAAACAAAATGATCACAACTGTGTGAAGGACAGGCACTTTTGTTTGCAGAAGCACACAACTTTTGCTCAATCAAAATATTTACTGCTGGATCCCAACAAAACCCCTCTTCTTCTGATACTCGAATACAAGTCTGGTGACAGCTTAACTGCCAAGCCAGACCATAAAATGAAGGATCAACACTGGAAATGCTGTGGGATCCATCTGGACCCTGGGTCCAGCACAGGGCATAACAGACCCCTGCAGCACAGGAGGGACCCACACCCCAGTGCGAGTCCCATTCAGCCTACAGCCTATACATAGCTGAGATGTGTTGAAATCTCAGGGGCCCTCATCACATTCTGCAGGGGGCCTCATCAATTTGTGTCACACCACTAAACCCGGCAGCTATTAATCAACTGGCTCCGGGATCCTGGCCGGCCTCAGTGTAATGTGCTGATTTGTTCTGGTGCGATTTTCCGACACCAGAACGCAATCATAATGAAAGTAGGACCACATAACTCGTACCAAAAATGACATTCAAGGGCGGCTCAATTCTAAATAATTACAAAGCAGAATCAACCTCAAAGGCACCAGGACACCACAGTAAGGTATAAATGCTGACATTTGGTAATAGAGGAAGGAAGGTTTAAATTAAAAAAAAAGGCGAGGAACTTTAATTTTTCCATTAACTTGTAATCAAGAACTGTTAAGAGGAAGCCAGACAAGACAACGTTTTCTCAGAAGCTGGGGTGTGAAAATTAAGGCTGCAAGTTCCCACTGGTCCATCAGGCAATGGGCTTATACCAGTACCCCCTCTATAGCACAACCTCCTACTATAATATGAGAAAGAATATTGCAGGCTCTCGTGTCCTCCATTCTGACAGCTTGAACCAACAACAATCCCTCATACCATATGCTCCCTTTTCCTATAAGGAAGACAGCTTGATCAGCATCCGCTTAGGCTGCAGGCTTCCATGTTCCACCAGCGAAAAAACTCCAACTCAGGAGCACAGCAACTTCAAGCTCCACAATATTACTTGCCTTTAATCAGGCTGCACAGGCTGGGTCTGTGCGTCAGTCACCAGAACCAGGCAGGAGCCTATTCCCAGCTTCACAGAGCTTCTTTGGAAGGGTATACCTGGTTTGTGTCCTCAAACTAGCCACGGTCTTGTTCAGTCCTTCCAAGTCTGTGTAAGCCAGGAGACAATGCCCTTGTGTTCCCAGGGGCAAAGTCAGTCATTTGTGCAAGACCATGGTCACACCAAGTACCACTGATCTGCTTCCCAAAATGTGTATTTTCTGTGCCATGTTGAGTCTGGGGCGAGTGGCACCAGGAGATCAGCTCTGGCTCATCTGCTTTCAGAAACAACTTTCAGCACTGGTAGTCATAACCAGGTCCAGCAGTCTACCCTCTGCTTCCAAGTTCTGCACCACCTGCCTTTATAGTCTTCCAGGTGCGTTCAGCAGCCGTGGTCTGTCTTCCGAGGACACACAAAAGCCTGGGCTCTGTTATCCCCATTTCGCGTACAATCCCAACTGCTTGCTTCTGGCTCATGTTTGTGGTCTGTCCTGCTCTCTAATTTAAAAGGTAGCAGCCTTCAAGACTTGTAGTTGCCAAGGATAATCCGAGGCTTTGATTTCAACACCATCAGACATAGCATTTCGGTGGGTGGAAGGCTCCTACTCTGTTCGTTCACACCCAGATTAGTTTACTGCAGGTTTCAGACCAAAATTCCAGAGTGGGAAGCTCAAAACTTTTCAAAGTATCTCAACTCTAAACGGTTAAAAGTGGAAAGGCTCTAAAAGAGATCATATACATCCTTACCCTCCCATAGCTGCTTGGTTTACATTTTTATTAATCAAGGCCCTTCAGAAAACACTATGCATCTTGTCTCCTCACTAATGTATAAGGAACCATTAGAAGCTATGTGCGGCGCAAGGCCGGCGAAGCCTCCTTCCCACACATTCCTTTCCGATCTTGTCTAGGAGTCTCAGAAATGGAGCAGACCTGACTCTTTCAGACAACAGTGTATGTGCGTCTGCTGCAGTGAAACTAACACACAGTGCAACGATGTTAACAGTAGTAGAACTTTTAACCAAATCCTTCAGCCGTCTCTAAACCAACACTTCCCTTGCACTGTGTCACTTCAGCACCTGCGCCGAATCATTCTGTTTATTGTCTTTGGGAGCCCTGTATTGTCATTTACATACCAGAAAATGTAAAAAAGCATAAAAAGAAAAAAAAGTTATTCCTTTTAACAACAAAAAGTGCCCCCCCCCCATTTCTTATTTAATATAATACTTGATTTGCTCATGACTTTGGTGTTTTCCTTTGTTTTTTGTTTTCTCTTTTCATTAATTGTGAACGACAAAAAATATTTGCATAAGCAATTCTGTATACATATATAGATAGGTTTGTATTCAATAAATAAGAAAGTAATTTGGTTCCCGACAGAACCACTCTACTTCTATGATTCAAAGCGTAACCACTTGTTAGTTAAAAAAAAATTATTTGCCTAAATTCGCAATCAAACAACCACTTAGCTGCATGTTCCCCTCCCACATGATCTAAACTAACACAAACTCAACCCCAAGATAATCTACTCTGCTCCCTCGCAGAGGAAAAGCAACCACACTAAATCTTTCAAAAAGGCCACGTGGAGAACCCTGGACGCCCCGCAAACCCCATACAGAGCTCCTTCTTCAGTATTACATTTCAGAATCAAATACAATATATAAACAAAACTTTTTAACAAAAAAAGTCTTAAAAAAATAATTTAAAAAAAATCAATATGATGAAAACCAGAACCAACATCAATTCTTCTGTTTAACAAGAGGAGTTGGCCTAACGGCTAGAGCGGTCGACCTCGAATCTGGGGAACCGGGTTAGAGTCTCGGCAATGACGCTGAAAAGCCTGTGATCCTGGGCAAACCACCTAATCTCCCTGTGCCTAACAAATATGAATGTGTCCTCATGTAAGGCAACTGGTGCTATGTAAAGCGCTCTGATATCCGGTACCGGGTCAAGTTTGCGCTATATAAAACTCAGTGATATATATATATATATATATATATATATATATAATATATATATATATATATATATTCGCACTGTAATATGTACTCTTATGTGCACTGTGAAATATAATTTTGCGATGATTTGTATTAATTAATTTAAAGCAATCCAGAGAACTAATAGGTATTCTATAGCACCCTTGTTCTTTTCTGGGCAGCTTAACTAACACCACACCTTCTACTGCAGGGGGGAGGTGGTCTGAACAAACCACAAGAGTTATGGGGTCGAGACTGCTAACAACCTAATGCTGTTATTTGCTACACTGGAAGGAAGAGACAACACTGGAGCAAGTTTACCACAAAGAGAGTATATTTTAAAGAAATACAGCAATCTGTACTGAAGCACACAATCACACTGGGAACTCCAAGTATGAAACACTGAGCTCCTCCAATGTTACCTGAAGCATGGACAGATCGCCTTTTATGGTTTGCACGGAGTGTTACTAGAAGTCACTTTAGGGTGGGCCTCTACCAGGCCCAACCGCACAGGAGATATACAGGCCAAACCTTGCAAGCATACTGGAAGGCAACTTGGCCACCCAAAATAGGTTTCCTAGAGTTGTTGTGCAAGTTGTAAGGTACATTCTCCTCCCAGGAAGCAGAGATAGCAGAACTCATCTTCGTGATCTTATCTTTATCAATGCCATCCTGGTGGTCTGAGGTGCAAGGAGGGTTGAGTGTGTTGATAAAGCGAAGGCTGCAGCCTGGGTGCCAGAGCAAGACAGTGAAATGACACAAAGTGATGCAGGCACCAGTCAGACAAGTGAGAGAAGGCCACATATTACTAAGCACAATTGCATTCTTATTTTTGAAAATACATATTTCCTATTCCAAAAAGTACCGTGCCTAGCAAAGGCTACACCAAACATACTTAATCTAACAGAAAAAGCAAACTCAGGCCAACGGCTCTGTCCTTTAGAGAAACATGAAGGTATGGAGGAGATGTTCTTTAATGTTACCCCAAAGATAACCCACCATCAGAAAAGACTCCATCTATCTCCGATACTGAAGCTGCCTGTCAGGGTCTGTACAGAAAAACCAATCGGCTTAAAGAGGACACCTTTGCTATAACAAGGAAGGTACACTGGTGGTTAAACATCATCCCCTGGCTTTAGACACTAGAGCCGTCTGACAGGGTCTTCGGAAAATCAAAAAGGAACTCAAAAGAAAGGTAACTAGAGTGTCAAAACAGGACCCATCTCCTTCCCCCTCTGAGGCAATGTGCCAGTGGCA
Source organism: Lissotriton vulgaris (assembly GCF_964263255.1). Classification (NCBI taxonomy): domain Eukaryota; kingdom Metazoa; phylum Chordata; class Amphibia; order Caudata; family Salamandridae; genus Lissotriton; species Lissotriton vulgaris. The sequence continues at coordinate 1,169,076,201 of NC_141687.1, read as the reverse complement.
ACAACCAGAATCTACAACACCTTAGCCAATCACTAAGCAGCTAAAAAAAAAAACACACTACAGATGCACCATAAGTAATCTGTACTGGATCCACCTACGTTAAACATTGGAGCTCCATGTCCTGGTCTGCAGTCAATCCCAATACAGCAAGTATTGGGCCTTTAATGCAATAAAGAAGGTAAATAGGGCTATTCTGTAAAATGTCTCCTCCCTGCCCCCAAGAAGACCAGGAGACCAAGGAGTTTCAAAGAAAAAACAATATGCTGGGGACAGATTATTTTTCTTATACATTGTGTTGTGTACTGGGATCCTAAGTAAACCTGCAGGCACTGCAAGATGGGGATTTCTACAGAAATCCTTGCCCTGCTGTAACCACCAGAATGCCATTTAGTCCCCGTCTGCCAGATATCCCAGAGTGCCCCAATATAATTTGCCATGAGTGAAAAGAAATAACTAGTGAAAAAATCGAGGCGAAGCCTCAACCATATATAACTACCCGATGGACAGTAAAAATTTTTCCTCACTAGAAAAGGAGGTGACAACCTCGCTGCAACACAGATTCTCAACCAGTGAGAATGGACTGGAAAGTTAAGGTCCAATGACGTACAAAAAGCCACTGGCTACTCAAACGAAAAAGTGAAGCTGATTAATGAAACGAATCCTGAAAGCTAAACAGTCATTTTATTTATTTGTATACTTATAACGTTTTGTATAGCGCAAACATGACCCAGGAGGGTATCGGAGCACTGCACAGTTGGGGTAGGTAGGGAACAAAAAGTGGGACAAGAGCAATTAATGCACATAGGTTCACACGTGAGCAATATAATGGGAGTCTGGACGGAACCATTAATTGAGAGGAAAAGGCAATGTAAACAGTAACAGAATGATCATATTCTGCCAACACCAATAATCACCGGATTGCACACGTGTAAAGAATAACGATCAGGTAAAGGGAGAAAAACATTCTATGAACGCCATACAAAGATGTGTAAAGGCCTTCTAACATTGTTAATCCCAGGAGTACAATTGTGTAATAGACAGTCATAGCAGCAGAGAGGAGGGTAGTATTGAAGCAGTTGAGCCAAGGACTTTAGGGCAGGAACTTCAGAACTAAGATTTTTTTCACTTCTTTTTTTAAATAAGCGATGGAAGGGATTCGACGTACTTCCAGTGGAAGGGAGTTCCAAATCTTATGGGCCATGCAAGAGAAAGCTCTGTTACTCGTTCACTTTTTGTGGAATACCTGTGGTTTCAGGAGTAGTGAGTTTGCACTTCGAGAAGGACGACCACCCCCTGATAATTCTAATTTGTGATTCAGATAGGTGGGGGTCTTGAAGAGCAGGGCTTTGTGAGTCATGCAAGCAATCTTTTTATTTGTATTATAGCTTTGTAACTAGCCAGTTTAGAAATTTTAAGGCTGGGGATATGTGATAATTTCTTTTAGTACCAGTAACCAATCTGGCTGCGACATTAATGGAAGCCGAAAGTGGGGCCAAGCTTTGCTTGGGGAGACCACAGAGTGTGGAACTACAGTAGTCTAGCTCTGGCAATACTAGAGCATGCACCGTCCATTTGAAGTCTTCCTGTGGAAGGAATGGTTTAAGATTTCTTAGTAGTCTCATCTAGTGTCTGGCACCCTTGGTTGCATTGTTGATATGATTCTGCTTGTTCAGGTGCCTGTCTAGAGTGATTCCTAGAGACTTATCAGACTCAATAATATGGGGGGAGCAGTTGAAATTTGTAGTCATTTCCTATAAAACAACAACAAAAAGACCCAGTAAAAGACAATAAAAACATCCAACTATAAAACATACAGATAGGGCTAATACTGCTATTTCATAAAAAGTGCTAGATGAAAAAATGAATAAAAATTAGCTGTGCGGTTCAACTCAACAGATTTGTTTATACTTTTAAAAATTCAGACAGGAGGTTGCTCGTTGTTTATCAGAGTCAGAGGTCACATAGCTGGGGGCTACTACTTTAGATGGCAGCCTACAACTAGGAGGAGGGTTTGAGCTATAAGGTTACTTATACCTCAACACATGTCACACAGACTGGAAGACCAGGATTCAATGCAGAGCTTCTGCTCCGATAAAACTGCCCCAGGCATACGAGGAAGTTGATTGAACACCTATAGAAATAACAGTCTTCAACGTCCCTACAATATATCGTAGCAGTGCAGACTAAAGCACTTTCTGCTACAAATGCAAACATACCTAAAGAAACCACTCAGGCCTATGTTTGGTGTAATCTTAATTTAGTGTGTTTAAAAGGCTTGATTGGCTGGTTGTCTGAGGCACACCCAACGTGGGGGTGAAATTCACTGCTTGACCCTTTAAGAATACTAGAAAGGGGTTCCCTTTCTGATACCAGCATGCAGAGATATGACGCACAAACATGGCAGTCTAAAAAAACTCTGATCAGTGGTCCTCCAACCAAGCTTAAAATTGAGATAAAGAATTAGGCGTTTCAAGAGAAACCACAAGCATTAGCAATGTCAACATGTTGGTCTTCTAAATGAAAAGTAACTCTTCAGGCATTGCCAGATTTAGGCAATCAACAAACCAACACACACAACTCATTCCTGCACTTGTGCATTTATTCATCCACCTACTAACTGATTTTCAAATTCACCAACTTATGCAAACACAATGAAACATGCAAACAAACTCAACAAATAATGCACAAAAATGTTAACATTGAAAAAAGAATACATGCTGCCGCATAAACATGGCAGGTATATATCTGTTATAATAAAATCAAGCATAGCCATGGGTGGCTGCATTGCAATGGTATTTATTGAACATAGTGTATCATTGTTTTAAAATTCTGGCTTTGCCGTCACTCTTAGAACCAAAGTTTTGGCTTTCTTAGAATGATAAATAATACACTCTGAACAATACCCAGCCATAATGATTGCCTGGTTTAGAGGCAGTGGCTGCGCATGATGCAGACTACTCCAGGTGAAATGAGCAGCAAGCAGCCTGCCAATTAACATTATCTAAGGGGATGCAGTAAGCTCTAAAAAAAAAAATTCAAAAAAAAAAAAGGATGAGTAAATTAATAGACGCACACTAATTTTCAAGTGTATGTGCACATATGATCAGACAAAGGCCATCCCTCACAGGAGAAGAGCGTAAATGGCTGGGCTAACCCATTCCCACAAGATGTACGTAGTCATAGATAGTATAAGAGTGCAAATGACATTCATACATTCCAATGGCAAAAGAGGGCTGACACAAAGCCTCTATTTATATGAATAGATATGTGCATTTTCAATTCTTTTTTTATTACAGTATACTGGTACACAGCTAAGCCTTTTATGCCTTCCTAAGAGATTTTAGCAAACATTCTTATAGAGCAAATCATTTAAATTTAAATTTAAAAAACATTTGTAAAGCGCAGCGTTCACCCTACGGTTTCTTGGCGCTATGTAGAAGAGTCCAGCAACTCCAGGCAGGACAACCTGGTGCAAAGAAGTGGGGATAGGTTTACAGTGAAAAAGCCTGCTTAAACAAAAAAGTTTTTAGGTCTTTACGGAAAGAGGAATAGTGGGTGGCAAGTCGTAGGTGGTCGGGTAGTGAGTTCCAAAATGTGGGAGCCAGAGTTGAAAAGTTGGCTCCTCCCCACTTTTTACGTTTATAACGTGGGATTTGCAAAAGGGATTTGGAAGAAGAGCGGAGCTCTCTGACCGGAACATATTCGTTGATCAGAGAGGAAATGAAAGCGGGAGCAGTACCCTGGCGAGCCTGGAAAACCATACAGCCGGTTTTAAAAAGGGAGCGTTCCTTGATAGGAAGCCAATGAAGCTCTTTAAGGAGAGGTGTAGAGTGATGAAAGCGTGGGAGACCATACACCAGACGGGCCGCTTGGTTCTGGACCATCTGGAGCTTCCGCAGGCTGTATGCAGGAATGCCGTTGTACAGGGCATTGGCATAATCCAGCCGCGAAATCACCAGTGCGGACATGATCAGTTTGAGTGCTTGGGGGGAAAAGAAACGTGAAATAGTGCGAATAGTACGGAGAGTGAGGAAACAGGAGGAGACGACAGAACCTATTTGTGAGTGCAAAGTGAGCTGGTTGTTCAATTTAACACCCAAGGTTTTGACCGTGGAGGAGGGAGTGGGGGGGGGGACCAAGAGAAGGGGGCCAGAAGAGAGAGTTCCAGGGACTGGAAGAACCACCTGTGAGAACCAACTCGGTTTTATCCGGGTTCAGCTTAAGATGGTTGTGGTTCATCCAGTCCCTGATGAAAATCATAGTAGACTGAAAACTTGAAACTGAGAGAGGAGAGGAGGAGAGGTTAAAGATGAGCTGGAGGTCATCCGCATAGTTATAAACGGTGACCTCCAGCTGCTGGAGTGCAAAGATTAAAGGAAAGATGTAAAGATTGAATAGTAAGGGAGAGAGAGAGGAGCCCTGGGGAACACCGCAAATGACTTGGAGTGGGGTAGTTGTGAAATCCCCCAACCGGACCGCCTGGGTGCGGTCCCTCAGGAAAGAGGATAACCAGACCAGGGTTGAGCCCTCGATTCCCGCCGCCCTGACACGTGAAAGCAAGATGGTATGGTCCACCGTGTCAAAGGCGGCTGAGAGGTCGAGGAGCACCAGAGCCTGATGTTTGTTGTAATCCATGCCCTCCCTCATCTACCACTAATGTTGTAATACAAGGGGTTAATCAATGCCAAAATCCTTGCTTATAAAAGTAATCTGAGATTTCATGTAACAACATACATGTGCAGGCTTCAACGCTGTGCAATAATAATCCGTGCTTTAAGGCCAATTGGCTTTACCATGTGTTTTATAATAAATCAGATCTATTGTCATTATTGTCATCTTTCATAATAAACCAACCAGTCTGAAACAAAGTCACAATGAACCAATCAGGCCTATAATATGTATCACTGGTTTGTCACCACAGCCATTTGGACCTACAGTATGGAGCATAAACTTTGCCACAAGGAAATCATCAGGTACACAGTAGCATAACTACAAATATGTACAAAATTACAGTTTTCAAGATATTTGAAGGGACTAACAAGGATGATCATATTAATATCTTCTATGCCCACAGTTTCTTTGAATGGGTCACCAACACCAAAACCCTTGCAGACTAGGTAATGTGTGAGATTCTGTATAACAAAACACCTGTCTGCAGGCTCTAGTACAGTACAATAACAATCCATATTTAAAGTCATTTGCCTTTAACGCATGTGTTTCAAAAGTATGTCCGCCCTAATGAACTTGCTATATACTTTCATATTAAACAGGTTAAGCCAAAGAAATATGACAAACCTTTTTCCCAATTAACCAATAAGACCTGCAGCTTTTATCATTGGTTTGATACCATAAACATACACCTATGAAGTGTGCATAAGCTGGCAACCATTATGCATACAGTTATACAATTACAAATGTGAACACATTTACAATTGAAAAGATAATATACAACCCCTGTCAAAACAGCTAAAACAAGAAATAGCACAGTGAATCTTCTACTCCCTAGGGTTTATCTTAGAGGTGGAAGGGGGAGTTGTAGGGCCAAAACCCATAAATAAATCAGGCCTGTTGCCTTTATCATCACTTTTTATAACAACTGATCATATCTATGGTGTCAAGACACAACTTGTGGCGTATGGATATCAAAAGGAGACTAGCTCTAGATTGGGTTTAATCTGACATTAATATGATAGATTACTGTTAATTACAGTTAATTACATAGCGACTCAGTAGTGTCTTGCCAAGTGGCAGTGGCACCTGTTGGGTGTCTTTAGAAAGCCCTCACCCACCAACCTAGTTGGTGGCATGCTTCATCATCGGGCCCACCCAGTGACACCTAGCGTGTCCCGGGTGTGCTTCGACGCCTGATTACAGCGGAGCAGGTATGTCACTGTGTGTGCGGTGTGGGGTGTTAAGGTATGTGAAGTTAAAACGGCTTGGCGGATGGTCCCTGGGGTGAGGATACTTTATTAAAAGGGCCTCCGTCAGCGGTTAAAAATAAGGCTGTGGGACGTTAGAGGCGGGTTACGACCTCCTACGTCCAACTTGTCCCACTCAACTATTCAGTCCTTTAGCCTTAATCATTGGCCTGTCATCATAAACTCAGGTCTTGTGTATCAAGCATAGGCTTTCCCACAAGGCAACCATCAGACAGAGTCGAAAAATTACAAATATATACAAAACTACAACTGGCAAAGCAAAATGCTGTCCCTCCTAAAGGTGTACCAAGCTGTTCCAAGTTTAAAGCCTTGGGAGAGAGAGAAAAACTTGGTTTATATGTTTATATGTTCAAGATCAAGGCCGGTACAGCTCCTCAATATCTGCAAAATCTGGTCCATCCCTACCAACCCTCCCATTTGTTACGCTCCTCTACCCAGGGAAAAGTCTCGATTCCCAGAGTCAAACTTACGAGGACTGGAGGTCGTTTGTTTGCTTACTTGGGTCCATCCCTGTGGAATTCTCTCCCCATAGCACTTCGCAGTGAAACAATATATGCAAACTTTCGTAAACTTTTAAAGACTTGGTTGTTTAATCAGTAATCTTTACTTCTCTGCTGCTTTCCGTTTTTTTCAGGCCAGCGCTGGGAAACCCTTGTTGGTTAGCTGTGCGCCTTATAAAACCAACATAACATAACAGTCTAAGCTCTAAAGGATTATCACAATGAAATCTTTTACACCTACTGTTTGTCAGAGGGGGGAACCAACAACAAAACTATTGCATACTTCTGCAATCTGAAATTCCACGTAATGACACACCCTTCAGCAGGCTGTAATACACAATAATAACAATTCACCCTTAAATGCCTAGCGACTTGAAAAAAAGTCATTTTCACAACAAATATTTCAGGCCTACTGCCTTTAACTTTACATAAACAGATCCGGCACACAGTCAAGCTCGCTGGCTTGACACCATAAGCAACAATGTCCTGCTATTCAAGACAACCAACATGTATGTGGGTGACGCCGACGCCCCTCTCTCAATAGTTGTTATGAATTCTGTTTTTTACGTTGACTACAAAATGTCACTCGACAGCTGTGCTATGAGCCAGAGCTCAAAAGGTGTCTATTCAGAAGCATTACCAGACTAGGTTATGAAAGCAACAACAAACGGTTTTACTCGGCGGTCCTTTTAAGGTATGAACTTCCACTACAATCCTTCAATTCAGTAAAACCATCTGCAAATCCTATCTTATTTAAAATATCATTTAATTACATTGTATTTAAAATGCGGTCTGTTTCGAGGGCTCCCCTCGCTCGCCTCCGTGCAATAGCGTCCTCCTCGGTGCCTGCCGTTACTGCTGGGCATGGACTCGTTTCCTCTGGGCCTTTTGGCTTCCGGCGTCACATCCACGACCGAACTGAATCAGCTGTCAGGCGCAGACAGGGGCGCGCAAGAGAAATAAAACAAACATGAGGACACATGGCTTCCCAGACAACATGCCTTTACGATGTCCTACACCGCCACCAAGAGGCGGAGAGCGGCGCCGCTGCCCTTTGTGCCGCGAGACAGCTCTGCTTGTGATTTGCAGAAGGCTGCACACTCGTTCCCTGGCAGTAAGTGGTGCACACTCGGATTAGACTTACGTCCAAGAAAGCGCCATGACAAAGATAACCCGGCTTCTGTACTCGCTGGCCGGTGCAACGGGCACCTTACAAAACTCGCCCATATATAAACGAGCAATTAAGGGGGCGGGGGGTGGAGTGAGAGAGAGTATCACGAGCAGACTCAAATACTAGATAGAGCCTTTGGGAACACACAGCCCCTAACTATATTGACACGACAGAAACGTAAAGATTCAAAAAAATAAAAAAACGGGGTGCTGCCAATAACTGTGATAAGCCACCCATGGGGGCACTAACAGACCCGTGCTTATTACTGCACCAGATGCAGTGCGAGAAAGGGGGATGAGGAAGGAATTTAACAGGGAAAGGTTTATAGAAATGGTATCAAGCAAGAGTGGCGCGTGAGTGGAGCAGGAAAGGTGAGTCGGGGAACCCGGACAGACCTTCGCGCCGCTATAAAGACCGGTGACACTAATTCCACCATGTTCTGATCAGTGAATTACGTAGGCACGCAGTGGCCGAACTAGCTGCGCACATACAAACTAGCTAGCCTGTAGGGTTTATGCACGTGATCTTGAAGCCGGAAGAACGCTGCAGCATACGCTGTACGCACCTGCAGACACTATGTACAGTAAAAGGGCTTTATGTCAAATTTCATACGCTAGGGACAGGGCAGTCCCACCTCCCGGTGCCCACCTGCCCCGTGCATGCAAAGAGTATGAGTTATGATGCCCATGAAAGGCTGCAGACAGTATACAAGATGCCCACCTGCCTTCCTGCACTATGTATACCGTCCAGTTTATGGCTCGGATTGCAGCTCCCTGCTTACTTTCCACCTCTCCCCACTTAAGCTACCGAGTGCTGCGGCCCTCCCTGGGCTCTCGGCCGGGTGATCGGTTACAGCCTGTGGCGGGGCGGGGCCGGCTCCTCTCATTATGCTGATGGGACACGGATACACCACCGAGGGCCCGAATCTGCACAGCCGCGGGAACGGCTGCATCTGGACGGCTGTGCCCTTCCTTGACCCCGCCAGAGCTGCAGCTGAGATCAGACACCTCCTTCTCCTCCAGATCCAGTTTCCCTGCTGCTGGAGTCCGGGGAGGCAGCGGCTCTCCAGCTCCGCGGGGACAGGGCCCGGCTCGGCACATTCCGGACACATTAACCGGTTCCACCCCGCCTGACCGGGCCAGGGAGCCGCTCCCGGCGGAGGTAGGGCTAAGGCAGTGAGGCCTGCCGGACAGAGAAGGAGGGCCGAGGTTTCCCTCACAGACCCGTAGCAGGGGTGGAGAGGCCGGACCTGTGGCTTCGATAACAGACCCGAAGCAAGAAGGTAAATTACAGGGCCTAGTCCTCAAATCCGCAGACATGTGGGCACAGGGCTTCACTCACTGGCCGTACGCAGGTATGGAGAGTCCAGGGCTGGGGCTTCACGCTCAGACCCGAAGGGTAGAGAGCTGCTAGCCCGGGCTTCACTCACAGACACACAGGAAGTATAGAAAACCAAAGGCGGAGCTTCGAGCACACACTCGCTGCTGAAATGGGACGATACAGGGCTGCTTTGCCCCTTACATGGAAGAATACAGGCGTTAACCTCCACTAACCCAGGAGGGGTGGCGAGGGCGGGGCTTCTCTCGCAGGCCCATAGCAGCTAAGGCGAGTCCAGACCTGGGGCTTCAGTAAAACTCACAGCTGTAAGAGACATGGGTGGAAGACCAGGGCTGGAGTTTCAACTCTGACCCACAGCAGTCCATGGTTGGCCTTCACTCACACACCCGCAATAAAGAGTCAGGCTGTAGGTTACAGTGCTAGGAGAGCATACACACACATATGTGGTAAACGTGGATTAGAGGACTGCTCTGTCAGACGTGAAGGAGGTGTCCCTTCACTGGGAGCTGAGAACAGTGTCGATATTGGACAAACTGAGGACAACAAAAAGGTGACGTTAGAATGCTTGAATTCGTCCCAGTCTCAGCGCATTGCTGGGCCACATTCCGGTCTATCAATGTTATGCCCTGTATTCGACCTCAGACAGGAATCCGTCATATGCAAATCAGTACTGGTTCTTCTCCAATAGGGGCACTAGAGCACCAATTGCCAGGCCGTGGTCTTTCAATCAGGACATAAGCAAGCAACCCGAGACCAGTTTCGGCCTAGTTAGGTCTCGTTACTGAGGTACAGCTTGAGGCCAGTGGCACAGTGAGCATGGGACCAATGGCTGGGCAAACCATTCTTACGACATCGCACTGAGGAATAATGGTTTCAGCACAGCCCTCAGTCGTGCCCTGTACTGTCACTATTAGGACAGCACCACAGTCGGACAGCACCTTCACTTTCCTGGCCTGCAGTGTCAAGTGAGTTTCATTTAAAAACACTTCAGCAACCTTCCCTACGGGATATCAAACTACATAAATCAGAAAATAAAACACGCATATATTGAAATAACACACTAAACATTTCAATTAAATTCCGCTGCCTTGCAGTGAGTGCTGGAGAGCAGTTTCCATAACTTTGCTCAGCAGCGTTAACAGGACACCCATTTCCTAGTCTTGACGTTTCACAAATGGAGTAACACAACCATCATTACAGAACTGCAAATAGTCTTGTCCTGCAGTGTCAGCATCTTAATGACAACAATGCTGCCTACAATGCCGGCATTAGGACACCACGAGTCCTCAATTCCTACCATGTAGTATCAGCAATAGGATCATGCCAGTCAGAGCTTGCAACTTCAGCAACAGAAGGGTCATGTTGCCATGCTGTATCAACATTATACCACCCCCTGCGCTACACTGCAGATCAAAACAGTACCTCCTCTAGTCCTCTTCCGCAGAGTCCAGCTGTAGAGACCACCTAGCAGTATCAAAATGTGAGGTGTTCCCTTCGGCCAAGGTGCTGGATATTTAGTCTAAGCGAGAAAGCTTGGCCTCAAAAGTCCTATACTCTCTTGTGGGGTATGTCAGTCGAGCAGTCAACCAGGCTCATGTGAGGTCATCTGGGATTGAGGTAGATAGAGAAAACCACAATTATACCACACACACAGGAATGATCAGCCTGTAGCATCTTATTTTATTATTTATTTTATTTTAAAAGTTTTATATAGCGCTGGCTAGACCCAGGAGGTATCAGAGCGCTTTACATGATCTTGGAATTAAGGTACAGTAAAAATTATGAAGATAAAGAGTTAACATCTCTAGGATTAACAGTTCATGAAAAATTGTATTAGGATTAGGGCCCAGTTTGTCAGTTCACAAGCAGATTCAGGTTGTGTTCCAGTTTATTTTGATGAAATACTTCTCACAAGAGAGAATGAGTTCTTTTCATTTGCAAAGGAAAGTGCGTTGACATGTGGGTCTTGTTCATACTGTGTAAGCCAACAAACAAATGGCTGGTTTTATCCTACAGGGTTTCAGCACCATGGATAAATCCAACGCTCTCCAGAGTACTGAATGGGTTAATATTAAGGTCAATGGAAGTGCCCCAACAGATATGGAAGTTCAAAGATACAGGAAGCAATGTCTGATGGAACCCATGAGCTACTTGCTACTAAATGTCTCCCAAGAGTTACTAAACACCTGCACTGATTGCAGTTTTTTTCTTCCAAACATAAGCCTAAATCTAAAAGTAAAATTGGATGCATTCAAAATAGTTTAGGCCTCCTACAGAATAATGGCCTATGTTAACTCATGGTTGGGTCAGCCGTCACTATAGGCTACTGGCATGCTCCTTCAACCAGCGTTGCTCAAAAAGTTCCAGAGCCACTGAGTTACAAGGCTAGACTCCTGTTAAAGATAGGTGACCCCTAAAACACAGAAAGTAAAAATCTCAGTAACTTCTAGTGGAGTTCGACATTTTTATTCTTTTCGTGGTACAAGATGACCTGGCTAGACTTAAGGATGACATACGTCTAGTACTGTACACAATAGTTTTGTGGGACCAGTGGCACTGGGGGAGCTTCTCTTTATTTCAGAATGGGTAATGACTTGTTCAAATGTGAAACAAGAGTTGGTACTGCAAACACGGACAAGATAACGTCAGAAATTGCACGTTTCCCATCAGTTTATGAGCTGGGAAAGCACCTCTTTCAAGTGCTAGGTAGTGTAACAGTACATCCCCATTATGGCCCAGGTACATTTTTTACAATGCCAAGGCCCAAACCCGATTAGGTGCTCATGCAAGGTTTTACTGACTTGGAGGAGGTCAGGTAAATATCAAAGAGGAGAGTTTCTGCTTACTATAAAGTCACTGATGGTACAAGTAAACCTTCTCCCGGAGAAAAATTCGCCTGCACACACTGTTGTCTGTTGTCTTGAGTAATCCCTTCTTCAGCTTTTAGAAAATGGATGGAGGCTGCAGAGCAATCCGAGTGGCTTCCTCAAGGTCTCCTTTTATGTAGATTAGGTTCCCTCACAGTTGTCTGCAGGCAGAACAGCATTCCAAAAGCACATCCACCTGCTTGGCCCTAACGGAGAGAATCGCAGTTTTCGATCTAGTAAACACTATAGGTGAAGTCACTAGGAGTCTTCCAATTCTTATAGTGGACACCTAAGCTCAAGCTTCAGTTCATACCAGTGGGAATGGATTAGTGAAGTGGGTTTATTCAAGTTCTGGTCACTGGCCAATCAGTTCAAAGGGTATATTTGCAGTCTTTCTCAAAGTCTTGGGAGCATCTGAGCCAGCTTGAGGGGAGTGGTTTACTCGTGGCATGCAGGAACTAATCACCATTTTCAAGCACACATCCATTTGATAGGGCGTTAGTACATCACACACATTTACTCATCATACTCTATTAAGAAAGAAAAAAGATACTAGCTATGGTGCTTATCGGGTTTAACAAGGGAAGGATCTCAGCCCCTTGCTATAAAGCTTTACACCCTGAAGGACAATAATCTGTGCACCGTTTGGGTTCCCCCTTCTTCTTGGAGCAGTCTAGAGCAAAGCTGGAGACCACTGGAGCCACTCTTCATGCGACTGCTGTAATCACATGTCAGTGAACATATCAAGTTACCATTTTCAAAGCAAAATGGGAAAAAACATCACCATGATGGATAGTTGGTGCAAAAAGCTGTGAATCTTTGTCCCCAAAGCAAGCATTCCAATAGCAAATCGTCTGATCCTACGATGCAATGCCAGCATCAGGACTGCACCAGCTGACTAGCGCACTGTCAGCAATGTAAGCCCACCCTCTTGGGCTGCGCTGCAGTGTTAGCAAGCAGGGCAAGGGAGGTGCTGTTCATCCAATGCTAAGTCAGCACTGCACACACAGCTTCCCGAGTACCTCATTGTGATGACGGCTTTGGCACCTTCAAGTCTGGAAGTGAGATCTCTGTAAGCATGAAGAGAAGATTACAGGTAGCTAAGAGTCATCTATCTGATAGCTACTATTGGGACAACGATTCCAACAAAACCAATGCACCACGGTCCCTTCTGCAGCACCGGGCAAAGCGAATTACCTGCAACAGTATCTGTCAGCATGCCTATCCTGGACAGATAGACTCTTTGGACGTACCTCTCACCGTAAGCTAAGGGGGTGATTGGGTCCTTATGGCCACAAACTGCTGTTTTAAAAAGGCTCCATGCTAGTGCGCCTCTGTCAAGCGGTAAGAAACCTTCTCTTCGCCTGTGAGCAGTTTACAACATTAGCAATCTACGGATGAGCGCTGGGCCATGCGAGGTATGCGCAGGCCCTGTATCGCAGACGACAGCAGTGGGGACATGCCTGGGGTTTGTGACTCACTGCAGAGCTATAAACAGACCGCTGTGCACATGCACTTGTACACGCAGGGCGCACATATGGGGCTCGGATTACCAGGCCTGTGCCCACTGGCAGCTGCTCAATAGAGCTCCCCTCATGGCTGGACCTCGCCTCTCGTCTTTGGCAGTCTCCACCCATGCTTTTCATCTGGGAATGCAGTGCTCTGAATCAGGTCTGCGGCATTAACGAGTTAAGCCGTCACATGAAATGCAGCTGGACACGTTCCCAAGCATCAGTATACCACCATGCGAACCCCCTCCCCCCGGCTCTTTGCTACTCGAGGCACATCAGACAGACATATTTGTGGCTTAGCACAGACACAGCTACTCACGGGTCTTTGGGTTTGGGCTTTGGGGAGGTCCTGGCTCTGCAGTGATTTCATGTGTACCAGTGGTGGATAGACTTAGGACCAGAGACATGGCGACCTGGCGCGGTCAAAAAAGACAACGAAAGCAGCATGTAACAGCACGGTTCGCAGTGTGAGCTAGCTGAATACATAACACTGTTGCATCTCGAACTGAGCATTTTGGTTTGCAGTGCGAGCATCACGTTTCGCACCTAAACAGTGCATGCAAGCGAGTAGTAATGCATGGGCCTATTTCATGAATGTACTTTCTCCATGTGATCTGTGCTCTATGCTACCTTATCATTTAGATTTACTTTAACACCTTGCTCCTCGCAGTGTTGCCAGTGGCAGGCCCACAAGGTTTGGTCCCAATCCACAAGCTCATAGGCCGTCTCAATCAATTTCTCCAATAGCTTCTTTGCTGCTGATAACCACATCTTTTCAATATCTCTCCCTTGCAGATCAGTCCCAAACACGTCCCCTATCTGTCACATGATATTAGATGCCTGGGGGATGTAAAGTACAGAAACATGCCAAACCACCCATGTAATATCACCAGATAGTTTACTACATTCCCTTACTCCTCTCCATTGTAGGTCAGTCGTGGGCTTCAATTGCCAGTGAAATGAGGGCTCTTTACTCCTGTGATCTCAACAGTCAACACCTACCATGCCTCCCTCTCACCACATGCAAACTCTGCCCACCATATCCTAACTTTGTCAGCAGCCTGGTTGTGGTCCTAGCTCACAGCAAGCGGGCCTCCACTACTGCTTCCACCTGATCGAAAAACAGTGCAAATCAGCACTATGAGCCTACCTTCTTTTCAAATACACCTCCACCTTCGTGAACCCAGCCAGCCTCTCAATGTGTTACAAGCCTCTTTTAAACTTCTTTATTCTAGTATTTAGATTAGTCAACAACCTCGTCTTCTCTTCACCTTGAGCAAGCTGTCTCTCTGTACACTACTTGTTGACTAATGCTTTGGCTGACCAAAAATGCCCCAAAGCTGTTATGGTCACCTTCACTGCATCCCACACAGACCACCCCCCCCCCCCTATCAAGACTAACCTGGACGAGTGCCCTCGTCTCCACATCACTACAGAGATGGTTACTTGAATAGAGTACATCATAAACAGGATCTCAGTACCCAGAGACATATTATTAGAGGCAGATGACCTCAAATATATCATGCTAGATGCCCTCTTTGTAAGACTTCTATTCCTTCCAGTTCTAGGTCTTCAGACACCATAACAAGTCAAGCTCTGCTAGACATTCTACTCATGGTCAGTCCTCTTTGCTTGACAGACTGATTGGCCTAGCTGACTGCAGCGTGGCCAATCCGATCATGTGGGTTCCTGGAGGCCTGAGGACAACCATAGAAAGGTCTGCCAAGCCGGAGGTGCGGGGGCCGATAGATAGCCCAAGACTGTACAGAGATTTAACCCTATGCGTGCAGAAGCCTCGTCGGGGTGCGTGCCTGTGAGCGGCCAGGCCCCTCTGCCGTTTTGCCGGTGCGTGCGTCTGAGTTTGTCACAGACTGGTGAGCAAGTTAATCTCGGACTCCTTGACACGTGGAGCAGAATCACGATCCCGTAATGGAATCCATCAGTCTTCCTGTCCAGAGTGAGAACAAACTCCGCGTGCCGTGCCAGCGACCGAGGGAATAAAAGCACTGTGGGGAGGCACACCCCGGCCCGACCATTGAGCTCATACTTGCATATCGCCCCCTGTGGAAGAGCAGACAAGCTGATCGGGGCCCGACAGAACATCAGAGACCCTGAGGTGCTCAGGCTACACACTTCTGAGGCAGACTGTGCTCCACAATCAGGACATGGCATGGCACACACATTTATATGCCAGGCATGTTCAGCCAAGGATGTAGTTGACTACCTTGCTAGATCAGTTATCAGTATTTAATATCAGTATTTAAAGGGAATGCCTGGCGGGCTTGTACAATGGCAATCGGCAAGCACTACTGTGCACGGGAGAGCAGTGTAACTTTCAGGAAATGCACTTTAGGTGGCTTAGGGCACTGGTTGGGGGGCACAGAGACCCAGGAGATCGGCGTTACGTCCCAAAAATGGACACCCGTAAGCCATAACGTTGTGAAGGCAAAATGTACTTGAGACTCTATGCCATTTTTTACATTAGAAAATAAACAACTCTCGGGCCGTATTTATTGCAGATCATAGAACAACATTTTACACTGCAATTTTGATCCACATATTTCTATTTACATATTGCAGGTCACTGTGAAATATCTTGTGGACTTAGCAAGACATTCGAGCTCATACTTTCAAAGAAGTCCCGGTTGACCACCTCACAGGCCCTTTCTGTACAGAATAATTGACTTGGATCGGAGAGAAAACCCCAGGCCCTCCAAAATGTTCTTTTACAAAGGGAACTCACCCACTTCTCTATAGGAGGAGTTTGGGCTAGCATGTAGGTTGTTCCCCCCTAACCACCACGCTGGAGCCAATACAAACAACCCCTAGTGCAAGCACCATCTCCCCAGGGCCTTGCCATGGAGTACCTTTATAAGACTACGGCCTATCTGTAGCGCAGCTCCCCAGCCCTGCATTATATGCTGCAGCACCACTGCTTCAGCATGAGCCAAAGCTTTAAAAAATAAAGCAAATCCATATTAAATTTACCTCTGCTTTTATTCTTGATGCCAGGTGTTTACCTGGCTTGTGGTCAAACACCATATATATATTTACTGTTGGAGTTTGTTCCTAGCCTGGTCCAGCCCACACCGGACTGCTGGGCCATTACAGCGATAACCCTTGACCCAGAAGATGGGCTACTCTTCCTGCATTACCAACCTGATGAGCAGTGCACTGTCAGCCGCAAAGTGGCACCATCCCAACTGAGTTTTTACAGGGTACAAATGAACACCCTCTTTGATCTGCTGTTGGCAGCTGCGGTCAGATTAGCACATCTTCTACCAAGGGATGCTACTTTTTATTTTAAAAAATAGGTAGAATTTATGCCAAAAATTGTGGACAAAGTATAATTCCGGGTTTTGGGACTTATAGTTGTAGGGTGCAAAGAGCAGGTCTGGCATGAGAGCAGGATGTTTGAGGGTCCAGGACTATTCCTTGACTGATACAGTGGACTCGTTCAATTTTTTTAAATAGTGTCGTTGGAGCAGCATATGTCTTTCGGAATTCTTGGTATGAAACAAAGAATTTGGACCTCTGGTATGAGTTTTCTTATGTACTTTGGAATATGTAATAAATGTAGATTACTTTTTCCAAAAAACAGCAAATTTATGTGTTTTTCTTGTGTGGGTAAGGAGAGGCAATTACTGCTATCCGTAATCCAAAAAAGTCTTTGCCCACGAGGTGGCTGCACAAATCATTGCACGCTCCAAGAAGTTTAAGCGCATTCAATGGTAGAATAGGTCTCTGTAAAGCAACATGTTAAACATAACATGAAGGGGATTTAGGTCTTTTAGAGACAGGGGACTGGTGAGTCAATGGAAAGGCAAAATTAAGCAACAGGGTTTATCTTCGATATACATAGGGACTGAACACATAAAACCATACAAGGATTGCTGGGCCTGGAATTACATTTTAAATGGGACAGAGGGGACAGTCAAAAGGGTTGCCCTTGATGGGTAGGCATTGTTTCTTAGAAGCGACAAGCCAGGCGGCTGGAGATATTCATCTTAGGGGATGAAATTGAATCCTTTTAATGAATTTTCATAGGTACCTACCAATCAGAAGGAGGGTGTTTACATATAGTTTGTTTGCTGTATCTAATAAAATAACTGAAATTAACCTGCCTGAGCATATCAGATGTCTTATACTGTCCTGAACCCCAAACTATTCTGTTATATATTGAGTCCTATAGAGTCTGACATACTTCTTTGATGTAGATAGCAAGCACTAGAGGTTCAGCTGCATTATGCATATGCCAGTCACAGGAGACAAAGGCATTAGACCTTGCTGTAACCTTAGAGGAGGTTTGTTCTTCATATAAGGTATCACAGCTCAGAAGGTGCCCCAGTTTCACCCATACCAAGCGTTCAGGATGGGAGGGAGTGATGGGAGGTGACTAGCAGCTCTCTCACCTCATATCAGCCGTCTGAAACATCATCATAATGCTTTAAAGCAGAAAGACAGTCTCATGGAGTAGTGGAAGTCAACAGGAACAACCACACAAAGACATTCAACGCCACAGATCATTCAAGTCGTTCTAGAGTTACTTGGATACGCTATTGTACTGGATAAGACATTCATGAACACTGGATGTACGTTACTGTGTATACTAAAGTCAACCATTCCAGATGTGTGACTTTTGAATCAGGAAGGACCATGGGTGGAAGACATCCCTAATGGGAGTAAGGTATAGTATTGGAGCATTTGACGTACTCAGATTTTCATAAGATCTTGGGAGCCCTTTCGTAGATGTAAGGGCAACACCTAGCACTATGTTAAGGAACCTTTGGGTCTGGTGCCTGTGATCTACCTATTCTGCACTTGAGGGAAGCCTATGCTGCTGCTGCCTACACAAGCTAAGCATGTGACAAAAGCTAGATCTACTTGCTGCCTGTACTGTACGGACTCCGGCTCGTACTTGAACGTCTGCCGATTGCACTGTATGTGTTCAGTGTTTGCGAAACATGCATTGCTACTGTCTGTGTTGCATGTTTTAAGTGCTATTGTTGCAATGTGGTGTGGTGGGTGGGTGAAGGATACCTTGAGAGAACGCACGTTTGTGTGTGCGCTTGTCGGAACACTGGGAAAACTCAAGTGCGTGTGATGTGTGCACGTCAGAGAGAAAGGAAAGAAGTGGAAACATTGCACCCCTGCCCATCACAGTCATTTGGCATATCAGTCAATTATTCTTGCGTTAGGTGAAAGAAGAGAGGAAGAGCTGCCGCCTCTGCAGACCATCTACAACAGAGGTGCGAAGCCTGCCTCTAGCACCTAGCTGATCCGTGGATATCGGAATGGACAGATCCCTCCTTTCCAGCTCTCCTTTCTTCTGGAACATTTGTCCACAGACTCTTATTGCTCCATCCACCCTCCTTGCAACATTTAGACGGGGCTAGACTGGGAACCCAAAGCCGCCAGAATAGTTGTGCTGCACTAACCTCACAGGGTACAAGGCAAGCATGGCGAGCCATTTCAATCTTTTGAAGGGGTGTTTCTGGGTGGGTTAACAGGAGTTGTCATAGTGTCTGCCACTTTGCTTAACTGAGCCCACCCCAAAGGAAGTGGCACCTCCTAGTCTATAGTTTGGAAGTCGTCAGGTCTTCTTATGGCCTGAATATGATTAAAACTACTGACTTCAGGAAGCAAGAACCTTAACAAGTTTTGGAAGCTGTGGAAGAGCCAAAGCTCCCAAACAGAAAAGCACATTATGCACGTTTTATGTCCCTTACATCGCAGGGACTTTTGCACTTTCATGGGCAAACTCGAATCTGATTGCTTGAATCACAAAAATCTTACACACACTAACACAGGGGTAGAGGTGTGTGAAGTGCGCCAGACCGACATTCTGCCCACTGCACTCCAATCTCACACACAATGTATTTCTCATCTGGTCAAGCGCTCGGGGCATAATGTTAGACCTTGCCAAAACACCTCTGCCATGATGGGTAGCAGTGCTGTTCTAGGGTGAGTGCACTACACACTTGTTACAATCATATACATTTCTGCAAACAATCCAAATGCACACGTTTGGCAGAAATGAAACCTCTCAACTTTTGCCCTAACAGACTGCTCAACATTCCGAGATGAAATAGCATGCTCTCCTGGAATGCTTTTCCTTGAAACAGTTAAACAATCAGTCATTTGAGAAGCAGTAAAGCACAAAAGGCATTTCAAAAGATTTCTTTAGTTTCTGCAAGCACGTTTGCATTCTTCTTCATACCTAAAGGTGACACCGATTTCAGTACAGATCAAGGATATCACACTGAAGGAGGCACAGAGTGATCCTGAAGCTGTGCATAATTTTCTTAGCTCCTGCAAAGTTCCTAGGTGCTACTTGCAGACATTTTAAATGCTAGCCGAGTCGAGCTGTGAAGGCTCAGTCACTTCAGGGATGATATTCAGCCCCTAGCAGATGAGCTCCCATCAATGCTCCCTTGTTGGCCACTACGTTGGTATTCAACACGCAAACCCTTGAAAATAGTAAAGCGCGTCAGTGGAGGGTCTCTTAAGTGGATCAGGTCATATGCTTTCCAGCAAAGTCTACTCAGCTATGGCCTCCAGGGACAAACATTTACTTCTTCGCCCAGGACCTTGGTCTCACCTTTCACTCAACCCTTATTTCCCCATGTTATCAGCCCATATTATAGTCTGTCAGTATACAGGTCGTGAGAACTGCTGGGGGAGCTGATGGCCAGCCAAGGACTCAAACAAGCTATTCAACACACATCCATCTTCTTGAAGCCTGCAAATAACTTGTTTAACTCGATTACTTACTACTGAAGTACGACTTGCCATATTGCCGTAATTAGCAAAGAAACCTTTATCCACCTTTGTCACTCCAAAGCGCACCCTCATACCCTGGGCATCACATGCCTGAGTAGTGGTAGGCACCCTGCTGAAAGATAAAGTACGCAAACAGTCTTCAACTAGGTACTCAAGAATGACAGCTCAAGTGCCACCTGAAAGTCCAAAACACGGCTGGGTGGCCAACAAAAAAATGAGATTGCACTGCCTGCCTTCCTCGGGGGCCTCCAGTGGATCCCAGTCAGAGCCAAATTCTGAATCTTTTGCCAGGGTAAACTGGGTAGGACCTTCCCCTCTCAACTTCAACATAGGGAACAAAAGTCATCTCATAAAGAGTCATAACCTCATTGACTGCGCCTACCTATTCTTTGTTAAGACATTAATCAATGACCCTCCTGCTACTTTCCAATACCAGAACTCCTAGATGAAGTCCCTGAAAAGTCATTAGTCGCCTTTTAGCAACTGAGTCAGGAACTGTCCCTTTGTACAATTCAATTGGCACTGTCTTGACCAAACCATCTACATAAATGAGGTTAGAATTACGCCTACAAAACGTCGCTCAAAAAAACATGGTCATAACACTGGAATAGGTGCAGCTGTGGGCCTAGAAGGGCATGTCCAGTTGCCCATTCATACAAGTGGAACTAAAAGGAGCTGTAAAATGAGACACAAAACAACAAATCGGTATGAATAGAGAAATTTGGTTCTTAAAGTGGGGCGCCTGCTGCTGGGTAAGAGGTTGTGGGGATATGTAGTTTGAGGTGGAATGGAAATGGAATATCATGCCTTAAACCAGAGGCCAAGAAAGCCAGCATTACCATTTGACAGGAAGGCTGTTTTCCGGGGCTGTTAGTCAATGAGGAAACTATATTGTATTAGGGAGATGGACAGCGCACAGTTTGCCACCAGCTGGAAAACACACAAGGGTTAGCAAAATAAACCAAAACCGCTACCTCCCTGCACCCACCTGATACAGGCACCCCAACCTCCAACCTTTCATCCAGGGAGAAAGCTTAGACTATTGTCTGGATTTTGAAAGACTAATTTGCAAAGATTCGACCCCCTCCTCCCAACAAGATAGCGTTCAACCCCTCGCCCTGATGGAACGCCAAGTCTACTCTGATGCAGGTGAGCACATGCCAAATGGGAGATGCGGAGCGTTTACCACACTAGTATGGCAGGTCCGCCTGCCAGAGGCATCGCCCTGTGCAAAGGTCAGCACATCTCTGCTCGCACACCCCTCCTTTCTCCGCCCCACTTCCAGTGAGCCATTCTCCTCTCTGCCCAAACCTCCGCTGGTCCTTTTACGTCCCACACCTGCTTCCTAGCCTAGGAATGAGCGAGTCCCCGCAGCCCTTGGGGGAGTTGCTGTGAGCTGAGCTATGTCTGCACGCAGAAACAAAGACCAAGTCTGTTTAAGGGCACTGATGCCTTCAAGGAGGGGGAGGAGGTGCGAGGGGGAGGGACTCCTTTACTTGACAAGTGAGTGGAGGAATAGCAGCGGAGTTGTGAGGCTTGTCAGCACGCATTAAACTCCTAGGCAGGAGGCAATGAATTTAGCACTTAGCAAATGCGGCACTGAGCAGCCTCAAACGCAAAGGGATAAACCTGTGCGCGTTTCACTGTGACTGTGTGGAAAATAGCATTTGTGCAGAAGTACGACAGTGAGCCCTTGGAAACAAGCTCCAGCCTGCTACTGTGCGTGCGCCTGTGCCGTCAGAGTATGAGTGTTATTGGGCACTGTATAGTACTATACCATTTCTAATAGCTCTTATAACCCATGTATGGGAGCAATGAAGCACTTGCCTACATGGGCAGCATGCTAACGCATGTAATGTGTGTGGCTGGAAGGGAGGCGTCTGTATTTTGATCCTACGAAAACAACAGAACCCCTGCACTGGAAAGAAGCAGTAATTTCTAGGTGATTTACAGTTTCAAATGAGAGAAGTAAACCGAGCACATCAAGACTTTGGAAGGTCGACTGATATGTACAATAATAAAGTTCAAAAAATGTAGAGTTCTTGGTGTATAGCAACGGTTTAATGTTCCTCTGTACTGGCCAACACGTGTTTCATCGCAGGGAACAGACTGCGAATCTTCAGGGCTGGGTATAGATACAAAAAATGCATTTGTAAGGGAGTTCTACATGAAATTGGATTGGAGTGGTTAGTGCAACCATGGTGAGAAACTGGCATGCCATGGAGTGACTTAGTGTCAGATGTGACTTGACAAGGTAGGTGACTGTAGTGAGAGTGAGATGTGAATTTGATACTGTCATGTATCAACAGGTAGTGAGAAAGTGACCAAATTCTGCGAGTCTAAAACATTTGTATTTACACTGACCAGTGTGAAAACGTGAAGGTGACGAAGTAAATAGTGGGTGTTTGTGTAATTATTTATTTATATCGAATGCCAAACCCCCTGTGACTTACAGTGACTGTCTAAGATATACGTTTAAATAATATTGTAACACATGTTTATATTTTATAGTATATACTAGAGCATAGTTTTATTCAATACGTGATTGCTATCATTTGTGCATTGCATATTATTCCAAAAATCAAACACTGCTCATTTGACTTGTTTGACCTTGTTTAAATTGTTAAATAGAACTATTGTTGGTATTTTGGATGGAAAACCACAAAAACCTTGTGGGATTATAGTTCTCCTGTTTGGGGGGGGGGGGGGGGGCTCAACATTTGTTAAAGCGACATTGATTATGTTCGCTCCTGGTCAGTAGGAGTATTAAAAAAATCAGTGAAAAAGGAATAGCAATATGGCAAAAGGAGGATAACATGGAGAAATAGGTGTAAGGAAATGAAAAATGAAAAATGTCGTGCACCCAAAATAGGCACCAACTATAGACAAAAAGCCTAATTGTTAAAAACACACGGATGCTGCTTTTAATGGTTGAATGTTTAATGATTAAAGCGGAATGGGGCAAAATGATTATGCTAGGTCGTGCCATGGAAAAAGGGTAACTTGTAAATAGTTTCAAAAAACACGTAATAGCTCTAACTAGGACTTACCCTCATAAGCTATGAAGCGAAAACGGGGGTGATTTGGCCAATCGGATGCGCAGAGCAAAAAGCGTTATTCGCATATTTGGCAGTCTCTAAAAGTGTACAAAATGCGTGTTTTACTGATAGTATAGAACCGCAATGGTTTTGTTACAAAAACAAACACGATGGAAATAACCAGTAGTTTGGTCGTCCTACCTCATTCGAGTTCAAATGGAGGCCACAACCGGGAGGAGAAGTTTTAGCGCAGTGGCGCTCGAAAACATAGACAGGCGGGTACACCTGTGTAAAAAGTAGAATGACACCAAATAAATAAGATGGATGTGCAATCCTTAGTTTTGGGGCACTCGTAGTGAATGTTAATCGTCTAAGGCCAAAACGCGAGGGTGGCTTACCTGGCTAAACGCAATCCCCCTCCTGTATTTCCCGGCGCCGTGTTTCAAAAGACGGTCACATGACAGGAAGTGGGGACGCTTTTTATATCATAGTTCCGCTTTCATTTACTAGAAGAACTAGACCGGCAGTGTAATGCCATTAATACAAAGCGGTTACCCAGGTGTGCGCCTGGTCATATCTGGAATTACCCAAAACCCTCCCAGTTGTATTCTTGTATTTTGATCCTACATTGGAAATCCTTCCATCGCCTTCGAGATAACTACTGAGGTGCTATTATCTTGTAAGGGCCACAGCGCCTAGCAGTGAGATGCATAAAGTGTGAGAGGCATGCATGGTTTTCAGTAAAGTGGCAGCTTTGAGAAGGATCCTTTATGGTATTTCTCATTATCATAATCTACCTAGCTGATTACTGCAGTGGACTGTTGAACAACCTCCCTGAAGCCACCTCCAACTTCAATCCTTGAATCTTCACTTGCGCAGACACCCTGGCTCCTCTAAAAGCCAACAAAGCAAAGAGAACCAGACCACAAGCAAACTGGTACACTGAAGAGTTCAGGATCACCAAACACAACTGGAAGCAACTTGAACGCAGCCAAAGTCAGAACGACACCGAGAAAAGTACCTACAAAACTGCAACCAACAGCAAATCGGGGATGCCAAATGCTCAGTGCTCACTGACTGCATTGAAAGCAATACCAAGAGCACCAAGGAAATCTTCACCATAGTGAAAGACATCACCTCCCTGGCAGCAAGCTCCACCAGCGTAACCCCCTTTCAGGCCCTGTGCACCTAGCTGTCCCCATTCTTCAACAAGAAGATCACTAGCATACACTACAACTTCTAGCACCAAGCGGGCCCTTCCACTCTTAGTCCAGGTGTCCATCTCAACCAAGACCCGGACTACCTGGCCCATCATCACCGATCAAGAAACCACAACAACCATACAGTCGACACACTCCAGGCTTCCTCAGACCCCTGCCCTCACCATGTCTTCATGAAATGTCTGGACCCTATTGGCGCACCCCTCGCCCAAATCTTGAACGACTCAATCATCACAGCCACCTACAAAGATGCCTGGAAACACACCTCAGTGCTATTCCTCCTCCAAAAAGCCTCTGCAGACTCTGAGACGCTAACCAACTACCAGTCTATCGCCTTGCTACCCTACACAGCAAAGTCTTGGAAAAGATGATAAACCGAAGCCTAGCTACCCAGCTCAATGACAACCATCTCATCGATACCACTCAATCCAGATTCAGGCCCTACCACAGTACAGAGACCACCCTCTTCATCACCACAGACGGCATATCGATGATCAAGGACCGAGGTGAAACTGTGTCCCTCATCCTACTGTACCTCTCTGCAGCACTCAACACTGTCTCCCACCCCATCTTGATCCAACAACTGCACAAAGCTGGCATTCAAAGACCTGCATTTCAATGGATGTGCTTCTTTCTGACAGGACTGATAGTTGGCCAGCCTATCCTCTTTCGCCTTGGAAGAAGTCAAGCTCATCTGCAGAGTTTCATAAGAATCCTGACTCAGCCCCACCCTGGTCAATGCCTAATTGACCCCATTTCCCAGCCTCACCTGTGCCCATGGAATCAACAACATATCCTACACTGAAGGCATCCAGCACATACTCTCCCTCTCCGACAAGACACCAACCACCTGTACCAATTGTCCTACCTGCAAGATGAAATCACCAGAGGAATGAAACCCAAAGACATCAAACACAGACAAGAAGGAACTAGAAATGTTCAGCAAAGACACCTCACTCTGGGACTCCACCTGATGGCCAACTAAAAATCGGACCACACACCTCGCCGCAACCAACACAGAACCTTGGACTAGTAATCAACAATCAACTCCCCATGACCGGCCAGGTGAAAACGCCTGCATCTCCTGCTTCCACATAGTGAAGATCTTCAAATGGCTTTCCCTCAACACTCACAGAATGGTCAACCAAGCACTCACAGCCAGCAAGTTATACTACAGCAAGACACTCAATGCCGGAAACAGCGCTCAACTGATCAGATGACTCCAGCCCATACAAAACTCAGTGGCCAGGCTTGCTCTCAAACTCCCAGCCCGCATCTCAAAAAGCTTTGCTTGTTCCCAATCGCAAGGGAGCAACTATTCAAACTCCTCACACACACAAAGCTTTACACAATATTGGCCCTACATACCACAACAACTACATAACCTTTCACAACCCTACCAGAGTCCGCCTTTCTGCCGAACTCCTACTCGCACAGCATCCTCTTCATACGCAGACCCAGATCTGGCTGTACTGCCTTTTCCTACCTTTCCTCCTATAGCATGGAATCACTTACCCATACACATTAGAATCGCCTCAGTTCTTGAATTCTGCAGGAAACTGAAGACCTGGCTCTTTACCTAGCCCTGGGTCAGCCCATATAGCTCCTGATTCAGCGCCAGTACACCCTCCCAGTTGAGTCATGCGCTATACAAATACACATAAAACATTTGGTTTAAAGTTTTTGGTCCTGAGCTCTGCGGGAAAGTCGCCACTCAGTGTGTAAATGTCAGTCTATGCAAGCGTTTACACATGCATGAGTGTAGTTGCTACTGTGTACACATCTGTGTGGGGCTGTAGCTGTCAGCATAAGCCAGTATACACGTTAACTCCTGCATTAGTGTGAGACAGTTCTGTCCCCGTACATTCTTATGTTTAACAATTATTCAGTGCTGGTGTGTGCATTTGCACTGCCGTGATTGTGTACCTGCCATTTCGAAGTGTTCACCTAAGCCAGAGTGCCGCTAGGTGCAGTAGTCTGTTAGAACCAGTGCTCATCTGAGTGGAATCACGCATCTGAGCCAGTTTAATTCTCCATTTAACTGCATCTGCCTGAGCAAGTGTGATTTGGAGTAACTAGTTGTGCTCGCGCAAACTGCAAGTACGTTATCGTATCTGCACCATTAAGCATCTGTGTGCGTGAGTGCTTCTTGCATAACAGCGTTTTATGAACCTGTGTGCATATAGGTGCTCAACTGTATACATCTAAGACAATGCGAGTTCTTATTTAACAAAGTTCTTCCGCACAAGTATGCTACTGGGTGCCTGACCAAAGGGTTCGTTCGTGTAAAGATCTTCATCTGTGCCATGCATCTGTGCATGTCGGTGCATTTTGCACCAGTGTGCTACTGTGAGCACATGTGCACCACAATGCATCTGCACCAGAGTGAACAGGTCTCCTCCAGAGGGCGCAGGTTTCTTAGTATGCGCTTGTTTGCTTACAATGATAAGAGCGTCTGCGAATAAAAGGACGTAGCTACCAAACGAGCCGCAGGTGCGGTGGCACAGGGCTTCAAAGATTAAGGGGCCCAATGCACATGTGCTATGCGTGTGTTGCCACGCTGCACACCTGTGCTATTGTGTGCGAGTCTCGCTGTGAACGCACGCCTTCGTGTGGTCGTGCCAGCATGCAGCAGCGCCTTCCTGTGTTGTCTGCGGGCGCCAGTGTCGAGAACACTAAAGGTAAAATGGAAGATTCCGAACGAGGCCCCTTCCCCTACCCCAACCTCTCACGTACTACACCGGACCATCTGCCACGGCAAGCCGGGCCAGGCATTCCACCCATGCATGCGTCCCCACAAGCAGCCCTCTGTACGAATCGGCGCACAGAGGCCCACAGATGTTCGGCGCCGCACTGCTATCGCTTTCAAAGGCTCCCTGTGTTCGCAGCGCTGGGATCCCTGCCTTTGAAGGTGTTCTCTCGCTATCCCCCTCCAGAGCCGTGCGGCTCTGGAGGAGTGAGCCGAGCTTGTTAAAGGCCCCTCATTAATGGGCCATCCGCAGAATCCGGTACCCGGGGGCACCTGCTCCTTCGCCTGTAATGAGCTCCACCACTGTCCTTCAGGTCGGAAGGCGCACACAAGTCACAAATTGGGGGCAGCAGGCCTCGGGGGGCCAACGGCTAGCTTTCGGGCAAATCAAGGATGCAGCGGCTTCGCCCTATTGTCTCCAGCGCCGCCATCTTGGATCCAAGGGGGACCGGCAATTAATGGCGGGACACAAAGGATTCCGCCGAAAGAAGGGAGCGGGGGCCCATGATGTAGAACAGCATGGCATCCACCCCTGCTCAGCAACCCTGAGAACAACATCCAGTCTAGCTGGCTCTGCCAACCTTCAGGGGTTGGGTCGTAATGACAGGCCGCCTCTAGCCTGGCGCAGGTCTGGTGCCCTCCACATCTATGAATTCTAGACTGGCCCACGAGGTTGCCGAGTCACCTAGACTTTTTTTTTTTTAACAGGGGAAAGTGCGGGCTTCTTTTGTTTACACCTGCTAAGAGAGAATATTTCTACACACCTACACAGGCCCTTGAAACACAAGGAGCACCTTGTTCGGTCTCATGAGCGAGGTTGCAAATTCTTGAGCTCGCATTTTCTTGGTTTGTTACCTGCTGCCGGGTCCGGAAGTCTGATCTTCATGGCATGTGAAGACTGCTTCCTGTCTGCTGACCCAGCCCTGGTCTTTGTTACCTCAGATGCAAACTTGTGATCTCTCTGGGCAACCCTGGCCGTTTCTTTCCTCTCGGGGCTGGCATGTGGGGATGGCTGATAATACCCGTTGTTTGGACCAGGCCTTGTGGTGAAACCTTTAATGCCCATCTGTCAGTTACTGGGTGCAGACTGTGAAGAAAGTGTCTGCATTTTACAGTACTCCATCGGCCTGCAAGTCTCTTACCCCTAAGCTGTTTTCGCCCGACCCCCACTGTTTGGACCTCAATGTAGGATGATGTGCCTCTCTTGTATAAAGTAAATATGAAACTACCTCATGGCACACTCCTGCTTGCCTACGATTTCAGCAATATAAATAGACCTAAGACCTACTTCAGCGGGTGTTGTGAGGACGAGGAGGTAGACAGAGCTCTCTTGCTCCTGGGACTAGGTAATAACCTATTTGTAATCTTCTAGAGTCTGGTACCATATCAGAGATGCACAATGACCCTTAAAATTCAATGCTCTAGCCTGATTCCAGATAGTGCCTTGAGGGGCACACAAGCCATTAAAATACAGCCTAACGCCTGCAAGAGGGTTCACTCCTTGCCACACACAAACGTATGGTCACTTTTTATTTTTACTTCCCAAGTAAAAGGTCTCTGAAGGTGCTGGTCTCCTAAAGGTGCTCTTTTCTTGCCACAGAAGATTCTCATGGAGTTTCTATGCCTGTCATGTCACTATGAGGCTTATGCATGTACATCCTGATAGCTCCTAAAGGGTCAGGATATCAAATAACAGGGTGATGTGCAAACTTGAAGTTAAGGCACTTGCCAGGCGGGAGACAGCAAGCAATAGTAAAACTTGAAGGCTTCAAACTTATTGAACACGTCTGCTCAACAAGAGAGCTCTTTACAAACAACGGCAAAATCAGAAATAGAATTGAGACACCAGACCATGGCTCCAAGGTTTGGGAGTGTTCTCTAAATAATGGACAGTCTTTTCAGGAACAGTTAATGGTGGGTTCTAAAATACTAGAGTTCCTGATGTATGCAGTGGTGAACTTTGAAGTTCTGTTTGAGGCCCATATTTCGGAGTATGTCCCTATTCCTGGACTACTTCAGAATCAAATTTTGAAGGCTGTTGTTTTCACCACCCAGCTTAGCTAATGCTCAACAAAGCAGAATCAAAGCATAGCTACACACAAGTGTTATACACATTTTAAATTCATGCTAAAAATGTGGCCACATTTTCGGGAATACAAAAAAGCAGTTTAACCCCTCGACTTCCAAAGGTAGGAGGAACTGTCCTTGCTGTACAATGTCAACATGGAGTAATGTTGGATACAAGCAATGCAATAAACAAGAAAATTATGTAAGAAACCTCAAATTAATCCCGCACACTAGCGATCATTCAGGGCATGTTCCAGTTTGTCGTTTTTTTGGCCACTGTGACATGCCGAGAAGGCCAGCCCCAGGAAAATCAGCCTCGTGTCCCATCCACAGGGGACTACAAGCAACTGCAATACTGGTTCAAGCCTACTCAGGCCTCCCTAGTGAGGTATAATCTATGTTCACTAGCACAGCGAGCAGGGTATCTACGTCTCAACATATCTGCCATATTAAGGGCACCTAAAGCAGCAAGTAGGAAAATGATGCAGAGAATGTTTGGATTACTTTCAATCACTGGCGATTACTGGGGCTCCATTGTAGTTCACCTTATTTTGTGCCCAGTGTGCCACTCTAGACCAACACCAGTCTTATTCAAATCTGCTTTGGTTTGGTTTGCTGCAAAAACAAACAATAGCAGACTTGGGAGTTCACCAGTCTCAAGCCATAGCAGATCACATAGAACAGACGTTGCCTTTCTGAACACTGTCTGAAGCAGCTTTCTACTGCAGAAGTGGGACATTTACATACTGGTTTTCCTCAGTACAACTATGTCCACTCAACAGTGAGACTTACATATTATAAATCGAGAGCCAACGTTCCAGTCACCCATTCACACACAAAGACTGAAATCCTGGACTCAGACATGGCACTTTCCATACAAGAATTTACTTTATTCTGTTGGTGAATGTGTTTGGGAAGCCCTATACCACCTACTGGAGACAGTATAACGCCGATATAACAGCAAAGAGCAGGTTCAAGATCCGGTCTAGTGAGCAAAGACATTGGAAGAAAATGACACCGGAAGGGCTAAAGATTGATTTTAGGTAGGGTTCAATTAAGGTGGTGCGCATACTAATTCTGACCTGATGAGCAGTTTTATCCAAAGTGTAAACTGGTCTTCGAGCGAAGGATTATGGCAACATCCTGTATTTGGAACCAGACAAAGCCACTATCCATAGACTGCAACTAACGCAAAATGCAGCTGCTAGGCTCCTCTATCGCCTACCCTAGCTGACTGTGTCAAATCGTATCAAGTTCAACGCACTCTGCTATATGTTTTGAGTTAAATCTGGATCTGCTCCTAAATACCGCTGGGATTTAGTCCATCTTTACCATCCCTCCAGGCCCCTGAAATCCGCTCTGCAGACTAGGTTTGTGGTACCTAAAACCAGACTGGCTCGCATGAAAGATTGTTCTTTTTCCTACTTAGGGAGATTTTATGGAACGCCCTGCCAGCGGCCTTGAAAGATTCAGCATCCCTCCTCGGTTTCCAGAAGAGCCTAAAAAACCTGGCTTTTCTAATTCGTGCTACTGCTTCTTTTTCTGCCGCTATTCTTGCACCGTGCCGGGAAACCCTTTGGGGTAGCTGTGTGCACTATAAGTTCCATAATAATAAAGGAAACCCATATAAATATGCATAATCATTAATGTTTTAAAGGAAGACCTTTTCAACCTCATCGCTGCTCAATGGCTTTGCAGGAATTAGTGGTTGCCAAGAGGCATGAATTGGGGCGGCTGCTGAATGGAACACATGGCCAGTGCCAGTAAAACCATTGTGTGACGTTCACCGAGTAACAGATCAGAGTAAATAATGATCATCAAGTTAACGAACCCGATTTCAAGAACGTGGAATACATTTACAACGCCCTCAGGATGTGTTATCTTAAAGTAATGAAGATGACTGTATACACACGTCCACATATAGGAGACAAAACCATAACCAAACCACTCAGCCTGCAAAATGAAGCCTGAGGTAAAGAACTAAAACTTGCACTCCAGAGGCTGGGACTGAAACTCCAAGACTATAGTTATTCCGAATCTTGCTATCAGACAGGGAGGAGGAAGTTTGAATGTGCCGATATCACCATCCCTCAGTGCCCTCTCTATCTCACATAAGTATCCTGTATATGGGCCACCTCTAATTGTTTTAACACCTTCGCTGCGGCGGCTATTCCGCCGCAGCGCTAACGGTCGTGGGGGGCGCGCGGCTCACCTGCGCGGGTGACAGAACCGTTCCGTCACCGCTCGCGGGTGAGCTGTGCTTGTGACGGAACGGTTCCGCCACGGCCCCGGCCGCTTAATGAAACGCGCCACGCAGGCGCGAAATCAGTGCCGCGCAGGCGCGGCGAGCGGGCAGTGACGGGACCGTTCCGTCGCAAGCACAGCCCACCCGAGGGGTGTGACGGAACGGTTCCGTCAATAGCGCCGAAAGGGTTAACAACAATTGGCCTCAGATATCATGTAACTCACCTAATTGCCCACTATCGCTGAGACAATACTCCCCTCTGAAGGTCCATGCCTGGTACCCACTGTTTACTCCTAATTATGTGGTGGCACATTCTGTATATCCGAGGCATCATTCTGTTTCTACCAAAGATGATCTGTGGTAGCAAATTCCGTAAATGGCATTCCTGACGCAGCGTCCACCACAAGAGGTTCTGTGCTTGTACATTGTATAGACCATATTCTTCAAATCAGATGGTCAAAACTTGTAAATTCTTTACATACAATTACTATGCCTATGTTCTTGTCGGGATGGACTGTGCTTGTGTAATATATCTACCAACCTTTCTCAGCCGGTCTCAATCACATACTCTGTTCTAGCATAAGATGTACTCTGTTCACGGTGTGGGACTGTTCCAAGATTCAAATGTATTGGGGCCGCTCTCTTGGATGAACTCAGAGCTATTTTAGGAGAGACGCTTCCACCTAGTCCCAGGTTTGTTTTGTTGGGAATATCTACTGAAACTGACCTCCCCAAACAAAAGGTAATCCTCCTTCAATTGGGATTAGTGGTGGCGCGACGCGATCTGGCTAGGGCATGGGGGGGGCGGTGGTGTGCCCATCTCTGGTTGAATGGAAGAAGGGTATGGATATGGATATGGATATGGATATGAACATGTTGGGGGGAAAAGACGACCTATAAAGCACGGGGTAGCCCCAAAATTTTTGGAAAATAAGGAAACCATGGCTCACACACTATGGACTCTCGCTCTCTGATTCACAATAATCTCCTATGGTGGGTGTACGGGGGAAGAGAAAGAGCCCACAATGCTGTACAGGAGTATGCCGCAGTCATTTAACTGTTTACCACCGTTTTTCATTTATGATGCAGACGTCACGATGAATGCGCTAGTACGTTTAGCTGCGGAACAATGTCTTTGTAGTGTAATTCAGAAAATGTTGATAAACATTTTTTTTTTTTTAAACATGTACTCTGTTCTAGGGCGTTTGTTACTCTCAGATCTGCATTTGGTACATTCAGCACTTCCCACTATTTTTGGGAAAAACATTTTTACTGCTTCTGACAGCTACACTCGTTTGATCAATAAAAGATCAAGACAGTTCCTTCAATCCTTATTCAGCTATACATGGTAAAGTTATTAGTTACCAATTCTGATACTCAGTTTCCCACACTCCTCACCAATGTCCACCTATGGGTGATCTCCCACTTCTTTCGTTCCTTTTTCTCCAGTTATGGACTGGATAGTCTTGTACCCATTCATGTCGGTCACACACAGTCCGGGTGTTCAACTGTACAGTATTCCATGAGGTCCTCCTCCCATTTCCACCATATTTTCCTACCTCTGTAGACTTGATCACCACTTCTCTCTGGAATTAGATTGCCTACTCTCCAATGTGCTCGTATCCATCTTGCCCCGGTCTTGTAGTAATTTGTCCTTCAATGTGGTGCGTTGTATCCCGGTGTTTAGCATGCATGTTGTATATATTAGGGAGATTGCATTCTTTTGTAGCTGTCTCTCTAGCACTCATCTCTCTAGGGATGAGTCTTCTTTTGCATGCCACGCCTTTAAGGTTGAAGTGCAAATGACATCCCATTTTCTGAAACCTTGAAAGAAATCTTGCCATTGCTTTCAAGCGTTGACCCACCCATAACAGCATTTTTGGTGTTAGCTACTTGACCCATCCCATTTTTTGGGTTAATTTCTCACATGTCTGAATCGTTATGGCAGTTGCTGATGGAGTATCAAGCTTCATTGTACCACCATATAACATATTTGTATTTACACTTGGGCCTAGCATGAGGCTCTCCATTTTAAATGCCAGCTCATCTTGTTATCCGTACACCCATTCAATTACTACTCTAAATTGTGCAGCTTTATAATATTTCAGTGTGTTAGGGAGTGTGATGCCTCCTTCGAATGTTGAGATCTGTAGAGTTCTCAGTGGTATTCACTTCGCCCCACCCATCCACGTTAGTGTCCTAGTAATGCAAATAACTTTTTGGAAAAAGCTTTTGGTACCATGCGTTTGTTATGATGCAGATGAACCTGGGAAGTGCTATCCCTTTGTACACTTCTACTCTTCTAAGCAGCGTTGGTGGAAGATTGTGTCAGTGAGATACATCACTTTCCAATTTACTAAGTAATGGTTCTAGATTATCTTTATAAAATGCTGTTATTCCCTTGATACCCAGACACCTTGGCACTTGAAGGGGGGCTGTTCTTTTTCAAGGGACACTGGCAGAATGAATTGTGGTGTCCAACCTCCAAATGGAAATATCAGGGATTTGTCCCAGTGAATGCCTAACCCTGAATAATTCTGACCTGTATTAATATATATATTTTTAGTCTATGCACTCCCCATTCTTGAAACGGTTCCTGCCTTAAGATGCTCTGTGTCTGGCACATTCTGTATATCAAGATCAAAAGGCGGTCTCTCATTGCGCTGGACTGTGTATGCATAGTCTATATACGCCGTTTCTCAACCTGTGTCGGTCCAGTGCATTCAGCACACTTCTTCTCAGCCTGCCTCCCTTTAAATGGTCTGTGGTGGCACATTCTGTACACCACATGCCTCAAGCCTGCTTCTTCTACAGATGGTTTGTGCTGGCACTGCTTTTTCCTCAATGTGCCTGTCTTCACAGCTTGTACTTGTGCTTAAGCCAGTATCTCTCTCGGGTGTTCTGTACTGGCACATTCATTACACATTGTTTTTAACAGCTGTCTCTCCCTCAGGTGGTCTGTGCTAGCACCTTTTGTACTCCAGTATGCTTTTCTCTTAGATGGTGAGCTCCTCTCCTCTACCATCCTCTTCTTCGATGGTATCTGTGCTGAAACAGTTTTTTCACCATGACCCTAAGTCTACTTCTCCCTCAGATGGTCAGAGGTGATATATTCTGAAAGCCCTGCTCCTCAGGCAGTCTCGCCATTAGATGGCCTGCGCTGGTACAAGATGTTCGCCCCTTTCCTTAGCCTGAGCTTCCCCAGTTGGTTTCTTCTGGCACAATTTGTTCACTCGTTTGTTCAGCATGGTTCGCCCTGGATAGTCGGCGCTACCACATCGTGAACTCGTTTTAGAGCCTGTGTTTCGCTCAGATGGTTTGTCTGGCTCTTAGTTGCCCTATCCTCAGCAGTTTTCTACGTCTGATGGTCAGTGCTGGTATATTCTCTAAACCTGATCCTCTATCCGAGTGTACCCGAAATGGACCTGTGCTGGGGCAGTTTTCCCCCTGCTTTGGCACATCTTGAACTATTTGTTTCTCGGTCTGTCTCCCTCTCTCTCGCTTGCTCTTCTTCTGATGCTGTGAGCAGGCAGTTTGCTCACCCTGTTCAGACGCATTAGCTTCAGATGGTCTGCTTTGATGCATTCTGAACGCCCTGTTCCTCAGCTTTTGCCTCCCTCAGATGGCCTGTGCTGGCACAGGTAGTTCAACATGTTTCTCACCTGCATAACCCGCCCGCCCTCAGGTGGACTCTGCTGGTGCAGTTAGTTCGCCCTGTTCCCCAGTCTGCCTCTCCATCAGATGGTCAGTCCTAACTCGTTTTCAACGTGATGTTCCTCAGTCTGCGTCTCCTGGAGATGGTTTCTCCTGGCAGCGCTTGTTTCTTAGCCTGCTTCGCCCTAAAATGATCACTGCTGCCTCCATTTCTACATCATCTTGAACAGCCTGCTCTATCTCGTGTGGTCTGTGCTGGCAATATGCGCACCCCGTTACCAAATCTGCTTCCCCCTCAGATGCTCAGTCCTGATACCGCTGGTATGCGGATATAGATCTGCGCCAGGCACTGAGGCGCTTCCCACTCCGTGCTCTGCGCCTGGTACCCACACTCCTCCTTCGCCTGCACAGCCCACGTCACCCCAGAGACAGGAGCATGTGGTCCCTGCTGGATTACTGTCCCTGACAAGAGTGCACATCCCTGATAAGAGCGAGAAGCGCTAATCACATCGAGGCAAGTATCCAAGCAACATGAAGGCCACAATCCTGTCACTTTATTCCGTGGGCCAAAAATAACCAAGCAGCACCCCACGGAGGCACACTGAAGGTACCCGGGAAGAGAGGGGAGGCTCTCACTCATGCCCCATTGCTCCTCTCATCTCCCACCTAATGTCTGCGCAGGAGGGGTTGCCATAGGAACGGGAAGTTTCGTAGTGACCTCTCTAAACATTAACGAGCACGGCGCTCTGGACTTAGGTCAGGTCCAACAATAGGCGTGCTGCTGTGGGTGGCGGCTGCGCGGGTCACGCGGAGCGGGCGAGGATATCAGAGGGGGCAGAGGGCATCGGAGGTGAACGGCCCCTGTCACTGCGGAGTGAGGGGCATCGGGGGCGCTACTAGGCTAGAGATCACCGGCGGCGCGGGGGTGGGGGCAGGTCAGCCGGGTACCTGTACGTTTGAAGCGCCGGTTGCACCGCGGTACCCTTAGTGGAGCCTAATGTTACACCACTTGGCGGAGCTGGCGCCCTGCCCCAGCTATATACCATTATAGTCCGATTTTATTGTCTTTTCTCCTGTTATCGATACCTAATGGCTCGTAGTGTCAATTATATAGAACGGTTAAACATGTTGGTGTTATATGATGAAATATAGTGGACATTTAAAAACCAAAAATGTGTCCTCAAAACATTTGCATTCCAATTGAACCGCATGCTTCGATCAGGATATAAATGAAATGCTGGAGCAAACTGTGCATCGCAAGCTCCTCCAACACACAGGAAAACACATAACCGGCAGCAGAAATGCAAGCTTCCCTCAAAACAGGTACACCACAAGCTTTCTTCGCCCTCTCTCTCGCTCACTTTAGCAATGAGAGCTCCCTTCACACATATAGGAACTCCGCGTGTCACAGCAGTGCACACTTCACTCCCACGAACATCCCCCATACACCCACGGACAGTAGCAATTCAACTTTTATCACAAAGTATAAAACATGACCAGCTGCCAGTGTAAACGAGTCACGCGCACACCACCGACACTAGCATTGCAGCCTCACGTGCACGGGCCACATACATGGTACATCGCATGTTACATCACACACACGCAATGGACACAAGTAATTGATGCAGCGTTCCCTTCACACACGTATTGAGGTGAACCACAAGTTCCAGCAGTGCAAGATTATCAGACACATCATCATACCCACTACGAACAGCTGCACGAGCTGTGTGCCCAACATAAGCCTAGAATGGCAGCGACTGAGGCTCACTAAGGAGGGAACACCAGACAAAAAAGGGCTTAGATACTCTTAAGTGAGTTGGAAGCGTACGCTCAGGGCATCTGCTATGAAAGTTCTCCCAGTATGCGCTTCTTGCAGCTGATAAACAGTCCTGACCACAAGGTGGCGATGTTCCAAATATGCATGGGCTAGGGGGTGGTTCAATCTATAGGAATACTACATTTAACTACTAAAATATTTCTACTCTGCTTTGTTTTGTGTATCAACTCAGTTTTAATCCAACTAGATACAATATATCCATCGAGGCTCTTAAAGAAAAGCACAAATAACTGAACAGACTGCAAACTGGATAGTACATCTGACACGCACACCAGTCAATTGGTAAAATGAGGGCCGGTCATTTATTCAGCATATCTGACAGGGGTAGGGGTAGGGCAGTGGAAGGGAGGGTGCCTAATTACCTAGTTCATGCTTCAGCATGAGGATAGCAAAACATATCCTGGAAGATTCTGGTACTCATTCTTTGATCTCTCTGCCTTTGGAACCGACTATGCATGCATGCGTGCCGGCGTCCATGTACAAGCTGGAACCATCTGGCCTTCAGCTGCCAAATTCCGACGCTCAGTTCATGATCTACCTCCTTTGTAACTCGCCGGGCATATCTGCGTCAAGCTCGGTCAATCAGGCCATCGGATGCCACATTCTTGTACTAAGGCCTACATTTTCCTCTTTTATAGTTATCTGGGCACGCTTGCATCTGTCCAAAGGAAGATAAAATCCTGTCTGAGGGTGCAGCACGCCCAACCAAGTGGGAAGAAATAAGGACAGAATGACCAAGAGTTAATAACATCTGTGCAGTGATAAATGGTGGGTTGTGAGGCTATCTTGATGTGCCATTTTGACATAAATCAGAGAAAAGAAGCGCTGAAGTACAAAAACCGAGAGAATAAATTTGCTAAGGATCGTGCCGCCTACCCTAAAAGTCTTAGGAAGGATGACCTGCTGGTCAACCAGGAAAGGACCAGAGCAACAATCAGAGCAGATTCGAAGAGAGAAGTACTGCCATTGGTCAGCATGCAAACGTGTTCTCCAGGTCCTGTGCCGTCTAGCGTGGCATCAGACTCAGGCTAAGTTTCAGAAGCACAAACAATTTGTAAGGGGCACAGCCAAGTGAGTGATCTGCCCTGAACTGCCATGCAATGCACAAAGGTCTGTTCACTGTAGATAAGTAGGTAATGACTGTGGTTCAGTGAACGTATAGTGCCTATCCACAGCTTGGGAAGTGTGTTGCTACAATTTCAGCACATAATACGGATGTACATTTCCAAAGCAGGGCCTCATGCTCTGTAGGGCTCAGATGCAGCTACTGAACTTGAAGCTGACTTCTAGGGGCATGCACCTATTCTACCAGCATGAAATAAGAGAAAAAATATGCAGTAAACATTGCTTTGTTTACAAACCTGGGGGTTGCCGAGGACTCAATCCTGAAACAGTGACCTATGCATGCAGAGAATAGATATTAGTGCCAATTTTCAAATTTCAATTGTATCATCTTTCCTATCCTGTCAGTAGGTGAGGCAATTCCAAACAATTGAGATGTCTATGCGCTCAGCAGTTCTGCATTTGTTAAACACTGCAAGCCACAGAGAGCAGAGCAGCCAACAAGATGGGCTAATGCTTAAAAAGGAAACTATTGCCAAGCGGCATGAAATGGTCAAAATGGGGCGTGTAACCCTTGCAATATAACTCCACTGGTACTAGTCAGTAAATCTGAAAATATGCCGCAGTGATGAGGAAATATTGGTATGCTTTCCCACGCTGAACAGACTGATCAATATATAGATGGTGGTAATACTGATCACCATCACTAATTTAATGGCACTCACCCGAGTCTTCACTTCAGACTATCCAAATAGCTTTCATTAGAAACCAGAGATTACGTAGATTAGAGACCTGGTCTATTGCTGCCCAAGAAACATGGCAGCAACTGTAAAACTGACGACTTTGGTTGTGTGCCCAGTGGTGTAATGCCGAGATGATGACCTCTAGACCAGGCTAGTGTACTGATCTTGGAGCCTGTGTCATACTTATGTTGGAACCACTGTTTTGAACCAGGTGTCTGCGGACTAATATTTTTTAGTATGTTAGATCACCTGAATTGTATATATATATATAATACAAACACACCTTTATAGAATACAACAAATTGACAGTTAGCCAAACAGATCAGTTTGTAAATGCTGCTTTCTATTGTGCAAAGCAATGAAGATAATTAAAAAAGAGAGAAAGCGGTTTGTCTACTGAAGCAATGGTTTAGTCATAAATAGGAAAGTGTCCACAAAAATTACAACAAT
Source organism: Lissotriton vulgaris (assembly GCF_964263255.1). Lineage (NCBI taxonomy): Eukaryota > Metazoa > Chordata > Amphibia > Caudata > Salamandridae > Lissotriton > Lissotriton vulgaris. Next base: position 1,169,037,027 of record NC_141687.1, on the reverse strand, counting down.
CCCTGCCCTACTTAACGTCTTTGGGGAGGAAAGGTACGAAAAGACAGCATGAGTACTCCGACATATTGCCATGCACTTTTTTGTGACAAGGTTCACCGCCCTCAGAAAACTGGAGCACAAAAGCCATTCCAGCGCTCCTGTCCCCTGGCACGCCACTTCGCGCTCCCAGTTCGTTCAGTCCAACTGTCTGCACACATCACTCTCTGCCTCTTTGTGCTACATTATTCATAAGACCTAGTGACGCCGGTCTTCCAGGTCAGAAGCGACTGCAAGGACCACTCTAGGGCCCGCGCTCAAGGAAGCATGAACCTAGGCAGAATGTACGACTTGGTAAACATGAACTGGGAGAGTTGCAAAAAAGAAAGACGAGGACAGAAGCATTTTATTAATCAGAGCGGATGAAAATGGGCACTGCCAAGCGTGGGTTGAAGTGGCGGAGAAGCCCACAGCCTAGAACAGAGATCCACGCTCATTGGTGCCATCTCTGCGCATCACGTGGTGCAGAAAACAATGCTTCTTGTTGGCACCACTAACCACGCCACGTACAACATATCCCTGCCTGGCTCCGACACCTCTGGATCTCCAAGCGCTAAGCCCCTGGACTCCTCTGTGAAAGGAATGCAATATTTAATTCACTCATGTCTTAACATTTCTGTAGGAGCGCTGGTGGAAGAAGGGTCCCCAAAGCATAAAGGTTTCAGGGGTTCCATTTGGGCAGCACCATAAAGTTTTGACATTACCAGATAAAATAACAAACGGAGCAAAATAACATCCAACACTTGTCAAATGGCCGCAAGCAAAATCATGACAGAAAAATGTAAGAACGCTCAGGGTTTTATGTTTTAATTTAGGAGGTTTACATTGCTTCAGGCTGCAGAATATTGAAGAATTATAAGTTTCAAGATGATGTGTTCACCATGAAGCCGAAAATGCTGCGCACCAACTGCAACTCTGATAGCATGTCAAGCAGCGGGGTCAGATTCGGAGTCTGTGGTAATTTCTTTGAGGATCCGAGACAAAGAGACAGGAAGTAAGTCAGACCACCACACAAATCAGCACCTTCTAGAACCATTAACACTGCCAAGCCCCAAAGGATACAGTGCCAGAGCTGCCAGTCAAGCACCGCAAGAAACCATCACATATCCCTGTAGATGCCCACCTGATCCATTAACAGCAGAAGGAAAGAGAAATGCTTCACTTCACCAATTTCTCAGCGAGTGCTTCCAAAAAGTTACAACGCTGCAGCAGCCCAGGAGCAGGCCCCATAACTATTGCAGGTGAACAACATTGCAGTTAAGGCTCCATGCAGCGCAGTTCACAACCCACAAAGGGGTGTGAACTGCATCTGGCAGGACCAATAAGATAAGGGAGCTCAGGTCTGCGAGGCACTGGATGGCTCCAGTATGAAGTGTGCAACAAGAAAAGCAGACTGTGTTGCTTCGGTCTCTCCCCGATTGTGCATCCCTGCATTTTGAGAGACAGTTATTTCATTTCAGGAATAAAGTTCCAGACCTAGGTTGGTTGTAGTCCCTGTTAAATCGCGCAATACTATGCTTTTATGGCACAAAATATATGTCTGTGTACCCAGAGATTGAACAATTGAGCCCTAGGCAAGCCTGGCTCATCCCTTTATCCTTCTAAGGATGATTAAACAAGGCGCTGCTGCAACAGGATGGTAACTGGTCATTAAAGAGGTGTTGTGTTACACCGTGCATGAACAAGGAACCTTAAAATGTCCTTCGCCCTCTTCAGGACCCAGTGGGCTGCAGCCCCGCCAATACCTCCTATGCAAATCTCTGGGCTCAGCTTGCCCCTCCCTCGGCCCTCCCCGCAGACACCTCTCCTCCTCAAATCCCCTCAGTACCTGAATGGCAGCCAGAGTACTGTATTATGCTCAAAGCCTCCTTTCATCTGAGCTTTCTTCCTAGCTGTTCTTTCCTTCTCCCTCGCTCGCTTTTCTTTGCACAGATCTGTACTGGATGGAGTCTAGTCAGGCTGCCGAAAGGATTAATTCAGCCTGGCTGCCCAGCTCTGTGGGAGGGAGGTGGGGAGATTTAAGTGGGTGTGTGGGGGGAATCTAAGATCCTTCAGCCTGTAGCAGTCTTTAAAATTCCTCCAGCCAAACCTAATTCCCAATCCCTGCAGAGCCAGCACTACACGACGCATCTGCTGCAGCCTCATGCCAGCAGTGGAGAAGCGAGGCACGTCACGCATGCTGAGAGATGGAAGGGCAGGCCGCAGGGCCTGCGAGCTGAACTCCAACCTGTGCAGGGGAATTGCATCACCGAGGCAGAGGCGGGCTGCGGAGCAGAAGGCCTGGGAGGTGCAGCCGTGAAGCTAAATTAGGCTGCTGCAATGAAGTCACTCTCGGCACGGCTCCCCAACACCCTCTCCTACCAGTCGGGGCGCAGAGTGACCCCGCTCGTTCCATTGCGGGTCCAAGCCAGCTCCATCTCCAGACTGCTTCTAGGTGAAACAGTACAGGGGTTGGGGCTGCGAGAAGAGCCAGGCTCAATGTGCTCTGCTGTGGTAACGCAGTGACACGCCCCCAAGCCCTTCCAGGCTGCTGTACAGAACAGGACTCCGCCAACGAGTGCCTTGGCAGAACCACACCGTGCTTAACAACTGCATGGGGAGTGAGATCACGGGAACAGCTCGGTTTCACCACACCTGCAGAAGGCGAATAGGGCTGGCGCCAGAGACCAGCTGCCAAAGGCCCCCCGCCACCCTTGGCGAGGCAGCAGCCAAGCCAACGGTAGGAAGGCCTCAGCCATGAACACTGCTCACTCAGAGCCGCCCAGATTTCTACTGGGAGGGAGATGCCTCCCTACAAATAACGCTTGTAACCCAAGGTTAACACTTTCAACTTCACAAGACACAACCGGGAGTTGCTACGTCGCAATCCAAGCTTTATTAAAGAGTGGTGGAGAGGGGTTTAGGCTGGGCTTGGACCAGCAATCACACAAAAGGTGATGGGAGAATGCTTTCAAATTGTCTAACCACTGGCAATCGACCTGACGTGGGTCCCACGCACTGTGTCTCACTGGAGCCAAGCTGTACCTGGCTGATGAGACTTAACTACGGATAAACTAGTCCAGGGTTGCTTGTGTTCCAGTTTAGCGAGGACCTGGCCTGGCATTTTGGGCTAGACTGATACTACTGAAGCAGAGTTAACACTGGTTTGCATATGGCTGGGTCCAAACTGAGGTGGCATGGTGTGCAAAGTAACGATGGACTAAGATGCCGCCAGAGCAATTACAAGTGGCAGAGTTTAATTCAAGCATTCCATCCACCACTTTTTTTGTCTAATTTAGAGTGGCTTGGAGCGGTTATGCACAACAGAAGAGGGCTGTTGGCCTCCTGTATCGAGGGCAGGACAGTGCACAGCATGGGGACGGCAGCCGGCTTCCATGTGCAACACAGAGGTGTTATTACCTTTCCTGCCCTTGGTGCAAATACAGAATGGGGGCAAACAGATCTTGAAAAGCTTCAATCATTTGCTGGTCATACTCGTACATAGCACATATTTTTGCCTTTTTAACTTGGCAAAGCAGTTGAAGTTCTACACAGAGCCACATAACTACCCACATTCTATCTACTGTGGGAAGAGAGGCTCCAAACAGGAGCCAAGAGCAAACATCAGAAAAAATATCTGCATTACAGCCGGGACTTGCTTCATATGATATTCTCTGTGTTATCCTTTCCATGGAAGAGTTTTTGAAATCTACTCCCTCCTGGCCAAGTTTAAATCACTGGCCCAGCTCTCAAGCAACATGCACTTGTTTACAATTTGAGTCTGCTAGGTGAATACCAAAGCAGAAAATCTGGCTTTTCCTATACAGTAGCAGTGGATGGATCGCTTCCTTTTAGCTTTAGTTTTGTTCTGATATTTAAATGCAATTTTGATGGTGACCATAAGTCCCATTGGTGGCTAAAACTAAATGAAACAAACTAAGGAAGAAAGAGGACTCTGGTTATGTCCACCGTCACTCCTATGGAAGTGTTCACACATTGATGCATTTTCAATGAAGCATGCATTGATTCAGCTGCGGCCCGTCCTAATGGGTGGAGCCACGCCCCCTCACCTTTTGCCCAATAGGAAGAGTGTTTGTCAAGCTGATCAAAGGTCAACCTGACAAACACTCTTGTTCAAGTCAGACAGCCAGTAGTAGCTAGGCATGCATGAAATGCCCATGCGCCTGGCTGCCTGAGCTGAACTTTGAAATGCTGAAGATGTCACAGCTCCTGTGGGTGTGATCTCTTCAGACTGGCAAAGCACCTGGAGGCCCTCCGTCATGTGACAAGGGGGAATGCCACCGATTGCCTCAGACCGGTGTGCTTTAGTTTTAAGCCCTTCAGTGCCCAGAGCTGAGTTATGAATGAATATTTGAGAGGGAGTGCTGTGAATAGATGTATGTGAGTGAAAGCATGGGCGTGAGTGCATATGTGTGCACGTGTGTCCTGTCTGCCCCCCTTCCTTCTAAAATTACCATCTGTCACAGTATTTAGTGACTTTCAAAAACTGAGCCAAGATGAGTAAACCACATAAAGCTCCTGCCATGATCAAGTCCTAAAAAGGGTCAAACCAGTGTTGAAAATCTGTACATTGATGCAAGAGAAATTATAGAAAAGGAAAATTAGAAATAGCTAATTAAAATAGGCAACAAGCATTTACAATGCAATGGTCTCAGCATCATTAAAGGTAGAGCTATTGGCATTGCTCATGACATTTCTTTTTTTCTTTAAATCATAAATAAATGGCATTGTCATTTACATTGCTAATACACAGCACTCTACGCACTCTGCACTCTGCACTCTGCACTCTGCACTCTGCACTCTGCACTCTGCACTCTGCACTCTGCACTCTGCACTCTGCACTCTGCACTCTGCACTCTGCACTCTGCACTCTGCACTCTGCACTCTGCACTCTGCACTCTGCACTCTGCACTCTGCACTCTGCACTATACATCAAACTCACCCCAGTACTTGGTAAAACGGTGAGCAGTTACACAAGAGCCACATGCAGATATTGCGCACTACATCCAACTTGCATATCTAAGGATCCCCACATTCCTCGTAGCGCTTCGAATCTCCCTGTGCAGCTCTTGGACCGAATTTCCAGGCTTCATAACCACACTCGGGTCACTCCCTGACATGTTGCGGACAGTGGCGTGCTAAAACGTCATGGCACAGTGTCAGGTCTGCTGCAGAGGAGCGGCCGAAGCAGGCCCACACGGCACCGCTTCTACTCGAATACAACAATAACCAATTCTGCTCCAGACTCTGACATTTACAACGCCCCGTGGGAAGCGGGGAAGAGTGGAATCCTTATTATAAAATGTGTGCATAACTGGTTCAAATGCGTTTACGGTGGTTGGCAGAGGTAAAGCAGCTCATTTGGTTAGGCGCCAACAGCACAGGCCCTGTGTAACTTGCAGGACACGCTTCAAACCCTAACATAACCAGCTCAACCTTCTGCCTCACAGAGGGATGAAGTGAGCGCCGATCTACTGGGTAGACCTGCGGTCGGGCGTGAGGGTCACCAGGGGCGTGCACGTTGCCAGGGATGTGCACACGTGCACAGCAGTGCGCAGCCCCTGCCTGAGAGGAGGAGGAGCCCTTGCGGTGTGGACCGGCCAGAGGCCCGATGCAGGCCGCAGTTGCAGCGACCTCATGGATGGTGGACGCTTCGGATCTGCAGGGTGCTCCCAGAGTCGAGGGATCTTGTCCAGTTCTGCATTCTTATGCAAGAAGCCCCCGCGGTGGCAGTAGACGGCAGGAGTGGCCGCTGAGGCCGCTGATGCGGTAAGTGGGGCTTAATTGTGGGGGGGAGGCGGCGGTGTGTGTGTGTGTGTGTACGTGGGGGGGCGGCGGTGTGTGCGCGCGTCTGTGTGTGTATGCTGTGTGGATGCGCGTTTGTGCGTGCCTTCGGCCTTCAGTAGCGCTGTGTGCGCGCACGCTAGCAAAGCGCGTCCACATACCCTAAGCGGCTCGTGCACCTGTCTGTGTCCCTTGGCAGGCATTTTCACAACAATACGTCTCGCTGCCGAGACCTAAAAATGACGAAAACCTACATTAAAAATGCCTATAAACATACAACTATTTGCACCCAATGACTTGCCTTTTTGCTGTCTTAAGTTTGTTTTTGATTTTCCATAAAGGGGGCATTCCCCAACGCCCCAACCCAGCGGTCACCTCACAAATCCCTTTTCCTCTCCACACCCTCCCACTGTACACCATGGTTCCGACATAAAAACATTGTTTAGTTTCATTACAAGAAGGTAGTTTTTTTCCCCTAACACACCAAGGGCATTACTTAAATGATAATTTGAGGATGAGTGAAGGAGACGCAGGATCACTTTCTCTCCTTTTCCTTGCATCTCATTACATTACACTGAGCCATTTTGGTGCTTGGATAACCTGATCCTGCGCCCACACAGCACCTCAATGGGTGTGAGGTCAAGTCACCTTATGCCTTCTAGAACTGCACTGAAGCGTCTGATAATCAATAGGTAAATGTGTTTGTTTTTAAGTAAAACATTGTGTGCAATTAGTTATAAGCATATGAGTTTTTTCGTTGCCTTTATTTGTTTACTTTCTTTGATATAGAAATGCACTGTTCCGCTACTGAATTTCCAGCTAGCTATCCAGACTTTGAGGTCTGCCTTTACAGCCGGTCAGCTAATCTTTCAATATTGTTCATCATTAAAGCAATTTTGTACATAAACTAGAAGCTTCCTCCCGTCTCTAGATAGACTTGCTCACCAAGTAGATAAGAAAGATCACTTAAAATTAACCACAGCGCAGAACTAGTAAGGCAACACTATAACTAGAGAGGCATGGAAAGTCATTGCCAAGGACTAGATCTTAGATTTATTTATAAATAAGGTCAAGTGATTGCCACCCACAAGGGATCCGCAGCTGCCTGATTCATCACTCACTTGAATGACTTTCCACAATAGCACACAGTTACAAATAGAAGACCGCGATCCATTGGACTTTGAGAACTGTAGAAGCCACTCTGTAGTCATTTTCAGCCTTGGGCAAACCGAGCCTTGATAGCAAGATGTGAACTTGACAGACCCTACCTCTCTGTGCACTCTCAGAATTTTCTTTAGCATGCCCATGAAAGAGTTTATCCAAATAAAAGAAAAAACATCCCAGATGCTCGTCGAGTAGACGAGCCAAGCATCAAATCACTTAGATCTGGTTCTGCTGCCGTGATGGTGGCGGGGAGATGCGCTTGCTTCTTTTTGCATTAGTAATTAGGGGGTGGAACAGATGGCAGCGGTTGAGATTCTAGCAGAAGCATCCATTGCAATAACCTTCGCTGTCGGGAACTGTGCAACCAGCAGGAGTTAAAGCTTCCCACAAGGACTGGGGGGAGAGAATGGTTGGTGGAAAAGAGTTTGGGAATGTAGTGCTAAAAAGCATGGGGGCCCTGTCAAAAGGTACTATAGCCTCAGTGTGAGTGACCGGGAAAAGCGAGAGGATTAAAACGACCAACTTCGTAAATAGATCGAAGTAGAAAAGTTTGCTGTGACAACTAGTCCATATGAAGCAGAACGTGTTCTGGGTCAGTTGACCCAATGGCATGATGTACAGCCAGACTGGACATCAAGGAGGAGGATAGTTTCATCATATCTGAAGAGACTTCAGTGTCAGGATTTGAAAAGGGGGTTGGGCCTCTCCACATGTTCTCTTCACAGACATGCTTGTCTCCTTGGCTTGAAGGAGACGTCCTATGGAATTCTATATTTCAAATTTTTGTAGCATCACAGAACTAGGGTGAGAGTGTGCAAGTCTGCTAAGAAAGACATGGGATTCTGTTTCAGGGATATTCACGTCTTTAGGATTTTTCAGAATTGGAGGTGTGAAGCCAGGTGCATGATCTGACCGGTATGGAACTATATAGTGGAGGCCTTCTTCTACAGAAGAGTCTCTAGCAGAGGTTCCCTAATCGCAATTTGTGAAAACCTCTCTGAAGATATGGGTTATTTCTTACTTCTTGTTTTTCAGCTATATAAGGTTGCCCTAAAGAGATATTAGGGTACCTGTGTTAGGCTCCGGACTGCTCTTTTACTGGGAGCTGAAAAACTTACCTGGCTGCGGTGATCCAGTTTGGTTACAAGGATAATCAGGGTGCTTATTTCTGTTGAACACTGTTTTAAAGAGAGGAAACAACAGACAGTGAATTGCTAAGGAGCAGCCCCTTCCAACTAAATACTAACTGTCTTAAGTAAAAAAAAAACAGATGTGTAAAAAGCTGCAAGCTGTCTAGTACTCTTTTTATGCAGGATGGGATGGCCCAGATGCTAAAGCCTACTATGAGGCCCTTTTCCTGTGCACTAAAACAGTCAGTGGTTTCTGGGCAGTACCCTTGGAGGTACTAGTGCACTCAAACTTGATAATCAACATATCCCATTTGCAAACTTTACTTCAAGAAGAAAGCTCAGTCAAGCCACCAAGGCTTAAAGCTGGATACAGTAATGGGTCTGGAGCTCAAACAAAAGTTCCTATAACATTCTGCGCAGAAAAAGGAACGACCCTCAACTCAGGGGGTTTGAGCCAAGGATGCTACAAACCCACCAACACAGCATAAAGCCTAACAATATCAAAATGGGATCTCCCCCTTAGAATAATTGATGCGTTAATGTGCCAATGAGAGGTTTTTGAAATGTAAGGTTCAGTGTACTGTTGAATGGGCTACCAGTGGTCCTGCAGTTGGGGCGCCTCCTCTGTTATGGCGAAGAAGCATTGCCCCCTGCCAGCAGGCAAACTTTAAAAACAAAAGGATAATAAAACAGTGTTATTATCATTTTATTTTTCTTCACAGAGCCAAGTATTGGGGCTGGGGCCATTCTGATGACAGCACTGGAGTGGTGGGCACTGCTGCAAGTGCTCATGTCTCTGTAGCCAGCTGTTGTAGGGCAGTCAAACCAACAAGTGCACTTAGATCTGTCCAAACCGAGCTGAGATGCTGGGTGGAGAACAGCAGTCCCAGTGGGAGCTCAAAACCAGCTCGCTCAGGCCAATTCCAGCGCTTTTCTAATACTGGGTAATACTACTACCAGCCTGAGAACAGTGTTAAAAGCAAAACGACAATCATGAACATTATCTGCGCCATCTTGTCTGATGGAAGTTCCTACACATAAACTGCAGTCATTCTGACCGACCGCAGCCATTTTGTATTCCGTTGGTCACCTTTGTTTCACCCTACCCTTACTAGCATCCCTCTGACCGACCGCAGCCATTTTGTATTCCGTTGGTCACCTTTGTTTCACCCTACCCTTACTAGCATCCCTCTGACCAACCTGGCATGTGAGTTGGGGGCTATAAACTATTGCCACAACAAACATCAACACCACCTGCTGCCACAAACTCGTTTTTCCTCTCATCTCTGTTTACAGGCAAACCCATGGACACTCCTACACAAACAGGTTCCAAATACCTAACAGACTCTACCAAACATGGTTTATTGCACTGCACACAGCAAGACTTGTTTTTGCCAACAATGGGACCTATTTTTATCAACAGAACGGACTCTTAGATCTGGCCGGTCTCACATGTTTTAGACCCTGAAGCAAGGTCCAGCTGCAAGATTAAATTGTCTGTTTTGACCTGGGTAGGAGGAGAATTAATGTTGAGCTTGTGTAACCAGGTTGATGAAACAATGTTGGGCTTGTGTGACAACCTGCCCGGGGAGGAGACTCCAAGCTTGTAACCATGATAAATTAAACAAATATATTGTGTCAAACCTGTATAAAAGGAAGAGCCAAAGCAGTTGCCAGCAGAACACCTCCCTGAGACATCCCGGTGTCTGCAGTTGACGTGGTCTCTCCTCTTAAGAGTAATAAACCTTTTTCTGGTCTTCCAGCGCTTGCCTCATTATTTTGGTAACGAACCCAAGGTGAATTTAGGTGGGACCCTGCCACCGGGGCAGCATTGGGGGTCTTAGAAGACTCGCTGCTTTTCACAGCAGCATCTGGATTGGCCGTCTGGGAGCCTCAGCCCATGCACAGTAGAGCCAGAGGAGCAGAAGAGAGGCAGGTAAGTTCTTTTTTTTGTTTCGCAATTGTTCCCACTCACTGCCCCACCACTTTTTACTGATACCAGGTGTAACTGCCTGCAGCAGACAACAGGAACACATATCACCTTCCAGGTGGAAGCCAGTTATAGTTCGAACTGGTTTCTAAAACCAAATGGAGCAGTTTGAATACCTTTGCCTGCGAAGGGCTAGGTTCGAAGTTACATGTGTGCCCCTCCACTCCCCTCTCCCAACCCCCAGTGTCCCACACTCAGTGGTAGTAGTATTGTGAACAGATGTCGTGGTAAAACATTAGGCGAGACTGGTAGCAAGCACCCACTGGACCCACCAGAGTTTTCGAGCAGCTGAGAAACTAGGATTTAGGGTTAGAGGCCTGTCACGCTTTTAAACCACCAACAAAAGTCATCCAATCAAACACTACCTAATGGGCTATTGTTAAGTGAACAAACCTGTTCCCTCTGGAGTAGAAATGGGAGTGATAAATATTACCACTAAATCAGCAGTGGAATCGTAGGTTTCAAGATGCTACAGGCCTAGAACACACAGACATCAGTCCACTGGGCCTCGCTCTTTCCCCCTTTCTCAAGGGCAAGCTCCCATCTACACCAAGTCTAACAGCTCTGGCATCAACCATTCCAGAGACCTATGCTTATTGTTCCTTGTAAGACTTGTGTTGTTGTTGGTACAGTGATTTCAAAGAAGACAATTTAAACCTCCATGTTAGCGGTGTGGGGCGGGACCAACAATAGGGTGATCATAAATTCGAGATATTTCCTTAAGGAGGACAAACAGGAGTGGTGACGGATGGTATGGGGCACAAGAAAGAAGGCAGCATAATTGGGGAATCTCACACTGACATGGAAACATGGATTACCTTTGAATAGGACAACATTCACTAAACACAGGCCACTTGTCACAAGCGAGCACATATTTGTAGGGAGAGGTTAATTTTAGAGACGGTTGGTAGACCTCCTGAGGCACTGGTAAAGGCTTTGCTCCAAGTGGAACCTCAGCTATCACCAATCGTCATTCACCTCTTAACCAGGTGATGTGGCAGTAGCAAACCTCTTTCATTGCTAGGGCTCATTTTAGGTGTACCCCCTTATCCAACCCCAAACTCCACTTATAAAATGCCTTAAGAATTCACTAAGGTAAAACATATGGCCAATAATAGAAGATTGTGTTCAATAGACCACCCTCTTTCGACTATATACACACAATATTAACAATACACACAAAACATAGGTCTATAAATGACTGGACTGAAGATATTTTACAGCTATCTAAAAACCAATACATTATGCATTTCAGAAGCAACGAAGACAAACAAAGAAATTTGGAGCGGTTTCTGCAATTTATTTAAAATATCACTTTATCTGTATATCAATGTCTCCCTCGCTTATTACACATTCATCCTCTTTTCACTTTCATTCCTTCCTCTTTTTTTTCTACTTCAATTCCTCGTACAACTTTCTTTCCCACCGTTGCTGTGATTTTGACTTGTCAATCAGTAAATCATCTATTGCGTTAACATACTGATTTTTCTTGGTCCCCTAAATATTTATACTATATATTAATTCTGATGTCCTGTCAATCATTTTATTGATAACACTAAGTATACATCAAATACAAAATATAACTGAGAAAAGAAATGAGCTCTGAAGATGGATTTAGTGTCAAGAAATATGAAAAATGTAATCTGAAAAATTCTACAGTGTTTTGAAATGACAAAGCGATTTTATACAGTTGCTAACAGGCATCTGCTCAAAATACACAAACCAACACGCTAAATTTCATAACTGCCTAATAAGGCTGCCAATCTACGTAAAGATCAAATGGGCATAGAGACTTACCTTGCCCTTACAAACTGTACTAAGAAAAGGAATGAAAAGAGGACAGCTGAAGTGACTTGCTGTTCAGTGCTAGACTTCAATAATTAAGGTCAGTTGACGCCTTAGCTCAAGACGTTATTAGCTCACATCTTGGTGACTCAGTTTGAACTAATCAAGTCACAACCAATGCTGTATGTGAGCAGAACTTTATTTGTTCTTAACGTCCAGTCAAAAACCGACTATTGGCACATGATTGTCAGAACACCTCTAAAGGGATTCCTTCTTTCACAAGAAGCATACTTTGACTGTCACCTTAGAATATCGAGAAGATTAATTTAAGCATTCCATCCATCACTGTTTGTATACCTCAGGATATGGAATGCCACTCCTCGCCCAAAACGTACCTTAACTTCTTTCTCATCCTTCAGAAGATTACTAAAATGCTTTCTTCTGGATAAGTACATAAGTCTCTTGACCTCTTTGACCTTCTCCTTCTTACTTGTCCTTGAAACTCTAAAGTTACAGAGGTTTGGCAAGGGGTTTTCAATGCAACTTCACCTCCCTTTTTTTTTTTTTTTTTTTTTTTTTGGCTTACATTACAAGCATTCGGGATTAAAGGAAAACAATTACGATGGATCCAATCTTTATATGATAATCCACTGGGCAAGGTTTCATATATGGGGAAATGCTCTTCTTTGTTCCCTATTAAAAGAGGGACAAGGCAAGGGTGTCCTTTATCACCTCTACTTTTTGCTCTTGCAATAGAGCCATTTTTAATTGCTTTACAACACCAAACTTTAATTTCCCCTTTTTTTAATGGATTAGAGAAATTAGATATCACGGTATATGCTGACGACATAGCTATTTTTACCCCAGACGTTGCTAAGACTATGGAGGGTATATTAAAAGAAGCTGGCATTTATGGCTCAGTTTCTGGCTACAAACTCAATACCACCAAAACCCAAGTAGTCATGAACTATCAAGCTACTACCCCTGTCTTTGGAGTTAGCGATATAGCTACTTACTTAGGTGTCAAAATTTGTGCGGATATTGATTCCATAGTAGGATTGAATTATGAGCCCTTATTAAAAGAAACTGCTATGCAACTTAAGAAATGGCATAAACTTCCTATCAATATCATTGGTCGAATAAATTTAATAAAAATGAAAATCTTGCCTAAATTCCTATATCTGTTTCGCACAATCCCCCTACGGGTCAATAATTCTTTCTTTTCCAGATTAGAAGGCATAATTGGCAGTTTTATATGGGGGTACAAAAAGGCCCGGCGTGCTCTATCATTACTGAAACTTCCCTTTAGTCAAGGTGGATTGCTACTCCCGGACTTCAAATTATATTATTGGTCAGCATTTTTGACTCGGATCCGCAGCTTAGTTGCTCTGGATAAATGCATATACTTTCACAAGTTTTTACTAGGACTAGATGTCAACATGTTTGTGTATAGGATGAACGACCCCAATTATTTTAAAAGGGTAAAATTCAAGACCATTAAGGATACTATGAGCATTTGGCGATCTATTATGGCTAAATGCAATACCTCTCTTTTTCATAGCCAAACACCTGTTTGGGGCAACCCCGGCTTTCCTAGTATCTTCCATGATATAGCTTGTCAAGTGTTTTTAAACTATGGTATTAGATTTCTGGGGGATCTATATGAAAATATTGGTTTCATGACTTTTGATAAATTGAAATTATGCTTCAACCTACCAGAAATAGCTAGGTTTAAGTATTATCAGATTAGAGATTATCTGGTGAAAAAATTAGAACTTACCACAATCCCAGAATCTGAGATATGGGACTGCATTTACAGGGATGATGATAAATCTATTATAAGTTTGGGCTACAAGCTTTTTTCTGATCTCAAGACCAGTGACACTACCATTTTAACCGAGAAATGGAATAGGAAACTGGCTATAAATATCCCTACAGATTTGATTACTAAAACATTTATAAGCCTAAACACAACAGTGCTATCATCCAGCTTAAAACTGCAGATGTTTAAAACAATATGTCAACTATATTACACGCCTGATAAGATACTCAAATGGTCAACAAATAATATTTACTCAGACAAAACGAAATGCCCTAAATGTGATTTGAGGGGGGCTGATATTGTTCACATGTTCCTTACTTGCCCTTATCTTAAGGAATATTGGGAAGGAATAACTAAGGTTATTACTGAGAGGCTGGAGCAACCTTTTTTATTCTCAAATACAGACGTTTGTGTAGGCATTAGTGGGGGGGATAGGTTTAAAGATCTGTTGAATGTTTTAATTACTTGTGGAAGGCTAATTGTTGCTAGAGCATGGATTGAAAAGAACCCACCAACAGCTCTAGAATGGTGGAGGTTAGTAACTGAAACTTATAGTATGGAAGCCAATATTGCAGATTCTAGAGGAGCGCAGGCCAGACGAAAAATTGACAGAATATGGGGCCTATTTATGTCCTAGTAGGTATCTGTCCTAAACTACACGTTTTCTGATCCTTTATTGTATGCCTTGCACTGTATAAATAATGCTATGCTTAGCTTTACAGTTATCTAAAGGTAATTATGGAATATTGCTGTTTTTCAATTATTGCTTCTGTTTTCTTTTGTTGGAAAATGAATTGTCTATTATTTTTTATGTGACCCTTTGATGCAAATAAAAAACATTAAAAAAAAAAAAAAAAAAAAAAAAAAGCAACTTCACCTCCCTTAAGGACACTGCCTTCCACTTGACCCCCTAGGGTTTTGACTCGTGTACTTTTTGTAACAACTATGTGTAGCTTTTTTCTTACAGTTTTCCTTCTTGCCATATTTTATGTTTGGCTTCCGGTTTTATGGTATTTATGTTTAACATTTCCATCTGTATTTTTCCATATTTATTTTTGGGCCATCTTATTTATCCACATTTATTTTGTGTTTCAAGAGTAAATGTAGCTGTAAAATTGTATATTTCTGCATTTATATAACTCTTCGATGTGCACTCAAACATAGATGTTTGTCACGTTTTGGAAAACAAAGCAGCCACGTATCACAAAAGACTACACTCGCAGGTACATATTAGCATCATACTACCAATATATGTTAACATATGCGTGTATTTAAGGAAATCTCATCTTGTATTTTAACCACATCCGCGCTCAGAGAATTAACACTCCATTCTGTCTACCTGCTCAGCTGTTGCCTAGAATTCATGAGACAGCATGGAAAGTTTCTCACAAGAAGCACCATTTTTAGTATTTTTCCACTTTTAAAAATAAATACAGACAGGAAACGCAATGTTTTCTGTCTATATTTATCTGTAAAAATCAGAAAAAACGGAAGCCTTAATTATATGCCATTATTTTCCACTTTGATATGGGAAGAACTCCCAATCTCCCAGGCCCTGAGACCACCATACATCACTGCTAAATAAAGCAACACACATAAATATCACCAACACATCCTAGATCTTCTGGGAGAGGAGGGACTACCCAATAAAACACTGCTCTCCCACGATGTAACCCCACCACAAAGTGAAAAAAGGCTATATGTGCGACCTTGCACGATTATACTGGCCAAGTAGCTCCTTCCCTCCCACATGCCTACTTTATTGCTAAAGGGCACATGTGAGAGGGAAGGAGCTACGGAGTAAGAGTTAATAATTACAGTGATCATACGCAAGTTACAA
This sequence comes from Lissotriton vulgaris, assembly GCF_964263255.1. Taxonomy (NCBI): domain Eukaryota; kingdom Metazoa; phylum Chordata; class Amphibia; order Caudata; family Salamandridae; genus Lissotriton; species Lissotriton vulgaris. Next base: position 1,169,021,476 of record NC_141687.1, on the reverse strand, counting down.
GACTACTGCGCCACAGTGATCATTCATCTGTTAAGTCAGAGCCAGAAAGATGGAAGAGTATAAGATAACAAAAGTTAGGCTACACTGCGAATATTCAGAATGCAGGCCACACTTCAGATATTGTACATTCTCACATCATGTGCTAGACTTCAGATATCAGATTCTAACATTAAGGGCCACACTTGAAATATTTAGGAGCCACTATCGGAAAAGACGACAAAGTATTGAACCCTACATTGCGGACAAGACTTCACGTATAAAAGGCTCTTACATCGCAGGCTTTAAATCCTGTAGATTCCCAATTCTCAAGTCAAATTTGGGTATTATTCATTTGAACAACTCGTGCCATGTTTTGTGCTTTGCCAATTCTAACAAACCAAAACAGACTTCAGATACTGCTGGGGCACACCACCTGTGACAGGCTTCGGGTATTACCAACTCTGAAACTCCAGGCAAGCTATTGGGTATCCTAGGTTCCTATATGGGCTTTCTTGGGCTCCACAACCTAGCCTGGTGTTGGAGTATTGCTGTGTCCCACACGGTAAGCCAGGCTTCAAGTACTGTCGGTTCAAAGCCCTGTGCAAAGCTTCGGGCATTGTTGGTCAGACACCCTGGATTGGGGTTGGATATAGTAGGTAACCTCATCGAAAGTCAAGGTCGGACTTTAGTGTCCACAATTCAATGACTCAAATGTTATAGATTTGCACACAGCGAGACACGCTTCTGGTACTGAATATTCACACGTTCATGATCAGATTTCCATTATTAAAAAACATCTCAAAACGTGGTCCAAAGCTCGAGATTGAAGATTCACACAGTAGCTGGAGCTTAGGTCGCAGCTCAGTGATTAAAACTGAGCAGTAGGAGAATATAATAATATCACTTACAATGTTTGGGACGCCTCAGACTAATTTTTAGCATTCTACAGCCTTTGAAGACATTTTTGCCCCTCTCTGCTGAAGGCATTTAATTTGAGACCAGGATAACTATCAGGTCAGGAAAAAAACACAAAGTATGAGATGTAAGTGAAACGCTGCTCACATTCGCAATAACTACTAACTGTTTAGCAGGGTTAGCTTGAAGGCTTTGTGCTGGTGGAGTAATTAAAGTCTTGCAAACAGATGCTCTGATATTCGACTTCACATTAGCTCACCATGCCTATTTTTTGGCAAGGGTAAAATGCTGTCTCTTGCACCACCCATAGATAACGCACAAACTCTTCGCCATGTGTTTAAAATAAAAAAAAATACATACATAAATAAAACAAGAAATGTAATTCTAGAAATGATCATACTTTCAGGGCATTGGGCTCCTCCCTCAAGCTCCACCATCTTTCCTATGTGTTTGTTGTACGCAGTGTCGGACAAGAAAGCATTGGTTGACAAACAGTACCGTAGTGGCACACAGGTTCCACCAGTGCAGGAGCAAGGTGAATTTAGGCAGGAAAGGCAGTATCAAGTCAAGTTTGGACTTCATTTTTAACAAAGAAGTAACAGAATTTGATGGCACGTGCAAGACCAAGTGTGGCAGCAGTGAACATTTAAAATCTGTTGGTTAAGTGGGATAAAAATAACAATTATCTTTATGTTGTGCTTAATACCTCACTTCTGCTGCTTAGAAGAGATGCACATTACTGGTGTTACTGCTACCCAATTTAATGTAATTCACTTTACTAACCTTAGAAGAATGAAGACTGAACGCGAAATTTGAACTAGTCACCTGCAGAACACTTTGCAGAAAATGCTTAACTCCCTCACCCTGTATATCATTCGGCGATTGGCCTCCTCTCCCATCTTGGACAAACTCTTAGAGAGAAAATACGCAAGTTCAGATTCAGTACATAAATGTGATTTGGCTTATGACAAACAACAAAGTATTAACTTCTTGGTCACAGCCTGTCCCCCATTAACCTGAAACATCATGGTGAAGGGTGGTACTGTTATACTCAATGCTCGCCCTCTCTCCCTTCACCCTGTAAGTGGACACAATCAACATCTTCAATATATAATTAGCTACCAGTTGAGAAAGGAAAACGAAAAAAATACTACCCGGAATTAACACAGAAGCCACCAAATACCCACCAGCCAATCACCCTTCGTTATTCAAGGTTCTGGAAAAGTTGTACATTTAGAACAAAAACGATAAGTGGAACCCACAATCACACAAACCTGGCTTCGGCCCAGACATAGGAAGGAAACTACTCAGGCATATGCTGGGACACATACTCGAGGATTTCTTGACTAGACTTGCTCTCCTAAACAAGTCTGTCCTCTCTGGCATACTCTACAACAAATCAGCACCACTACAGGGCAGTAGGTGAAACTAGGAACCTTCCAAAACGGAAACTGCAACAGTAGTAAGGATGCCCCATCTTCTCATCTCAGGCAGTGTGCTAAAATATATGTATAAACCCTCAGCGAAAACTTCCACTTTTACGTTCAAAGACCCTATTCCCTCGACCTAACCCGGACGCCTTCTTTTTGGTTGACTATACTTTAAGGGTCCTAAAGAGACAGGTGTAATCAAATGACATCTTAACAGAGACTCAGGAACAGGCTCCTAAAACTCTGAATTTAAACTTTTCTAGCACGAAATCTAGAAACTTTGCATTTGGTCTGTGAGATAGAAGAAAGAAATGACACCTTAATAAGATGTAATGTGAATTGAATCTCCGCATGTTGTTTGTTTAAACAAGTGGACAAACTTAAGAAAATGTTCGGCACAGTTGACCGTTATGGTGGAATGTCTGAATTGGTAGCATGAAACACCAAGGCTGGTCAGTACGTGGCTAAGTGAATAATGTAGTGGTGGAAAAGCAAGAAGACTAGCATAGAGACGTCTGGGACACTAAAAGAAACCGAGGATTTTGAAAGGCAATTTGCTATCTTACCTTGTTGGATTAGGTTTGCCAGACAGATAAAAAAAATCCAGCGATCTATGCCTTCAAATGCCATAGCTACATTCAGAAGGATGTCATACTCCACTACATGGAAGGCTGTAGAAAGATCTAGTAGAACTATTAGGCAGCGATGACACTACAAAGTGTCACAAATCCTCAGCAGATATGTTTTTGTACTATAACATAGGCTCTTTTAGCAGTGGACAGATAATTCCAATGTTTAGGATTAGAGTTGTCCCAAGGTATGGATGTGGAACCAATGTGGAATTAAGACCGATATGCGTCCCGAAGTAAAAGAATGAGGAAACTGATACGTCGCACACACAGAAAGGGTGGCAGATATAAAAGGGATGAAAATGCCCCAAGCAGCAGAGATTTTTTCCTGCGCAAAAGTATTCTTTTTCTGGTCAAACAGAGAAAGCGATGTAAGCAAGAAAATTGTAACTGATGGAATTTGAATCCGTCAAAACAGCCTCGGAACTCAGTACATTAGTCAGCTCTTCACACAACAGTGGACAACTATTACAAAAACCATAAGATTGATTGTGTGAAGATGAAATATGCATGTCTTTCACACTCAAATTATAAGTAGATCCAAAAGGTCAAATACAACTGTAACGTTCCAGCAGCCATAAAATAATATCAAACTAAGGTTCAGTGAGAGAAAGAAAACACTTTAATATTATTTGCCTCACGTCTGAATACATCACCGATCCCACCTACTTGCAAACCATCACGTCCCTCAAGGTAATTCTGATCCGTAAAGTTTCTCATGAGGGACTAATCAAAAGGTCATGATTATTCATCAAAAGAGACTCCAACAAAGCTGTATACATGAGCAGCCTCTGGCTAGACATCTAAGAGTGCACTGCTTTTCCCCAGGAAAGCCAGACAAAATCTTCTAGTTCATCATTCTTCGACAGATATAACAACCTCAACCAGAAATCCTATGAAACAAACTGCAAACCTGAAAACAGGCAAAGTTCAGTTCAGACAGATTCGGGTCAAAATGTGCCTGAGATAAGAAAACTATAGCTGTAAATGCCATGAATAGACACTGGGAATCAAGACCCTTGCTTTTTCTAACTCAGATGGGGGCATTCTAAATCACCCCAATAGCCTTTCGGGCCTTACCAACGAAAATAAGCATTCAGAGACAATACTCTCTATAGTGAGTGGTGTCGCCAAGCTACACCAACTAATCCGGTCTGCCAAGAAAGCCGCTTTCAAACACCGACTAGATGACAACGCCCACAACAGCAAGGATCTATTCAACATCGTCAAAGAGTTTACCAACCCATCAGCCAACTCCAACGACATCACCCCCTCCCAAGCCCTATGCGACTCACTAGCTTCCTTCTTCTACAACAAAATCGCAGACATTCACAACAGCTTCGACAACCGACCCGGAGACCAACCGAATCAACCTACTGCAGGACCTTCACCCCCCTTGAACATCCTTAACGAATGGACCCCAATCTCAACCGAGGACACTATCCGCCTGATGAACTCCATCCACTCAGGATCGCCAACTGACCCATGCCCTCACCACATCTTCAACAAAGCAGACTCCCTCATAGCTCCACACCTCCAAGACATCATCAACTGCTCCCTCAACTCCGCCACCTTCCCGGAAAGCTGGAAACACGCTGAACTCAGCGCCCTTCTGAAAAAACCCACAGCTGACCCCACCGAACTCAAAAACTACGGCCCCATCTCGCTTCTTCCTTTCCCGGCCAAAGTCATCGAGAAAGCCGTCAACAACCAGCTCGCCACCTTCCTCGAAAGCAACAAATCCCTCGACCCCTCTCAGTCCGGATTCCGAGCCAAACACAGCACTGAGACCGCACTCATCGCAGCAACAGACGACATCCGAACTCAATTGGACAATGGAGACAGTCGCTCTCATCCTCCTCGACCTCTCCGCAGCCTTCGACACAGTCTGTCATATTACCCTATTACAGCGCCTCAGAAACATCGGAATCCAAGGAAAAGCACTGGAATAGATCACCTCGTTCCTTACCGGAAGAACTCAGAGAGTCCGGCTCCCTCCATTTAAGTCAGAGGCCTCTGAAGTCATCTGCGGCGTGCACCAAGGATCCTCACTCAGCCCCACCCTCTTCAACGTATACATGAGCCCCCTCGCAGCCATCGCACGCCAACACAACCTCAACATCATCTCCTACGCGGACGACACTCAACTGATCCTCTCACTCACCAAAGACCCTAACACCACCAAAAACAATTTACACGAAGGAATGAAAGAAGTAGCCGAGTGGATGAAGCACAGCCGTCTGAAACTTAACTCAGACAAAACAGAAGTCCTCATCTTAGGCACCTCCCCCTCCACCTGGGATGACTCTTGGTGGCCAGAGGCCCTTGGAAAAGCACCCATCCCGACGGACCACGCACGGAACCTGGGCGTCATCCTGGACTCCTCACTCTCGATGAAAAGACAAGTCAACGCCGTCTCATCATCCTGCTTCAACATTCTCCGCATGCTCAAAAAGACATTTCGCTGGATCCCCACCGAAACTAGAAAAACGGTCACTCACGCACTGGTCACGAGCCGCCTGGACTATGGAAACACCTTATACGCCGGTACCTCCGCAAAACTCCAGAAAAAACTCCAACGCATCCAGAACGCTTCAGCCAGGCTCATTCTAGACATCCCGCGTAAAGAACACATCTCTGGTCACCTGAAAAACCTCCACTGGCTTCCCTTAAATAAGAGGATTACTTTCCGCCTCTTAACCCACGCACACAAAGCACTTTACGAACTTGGACCCGAATGCCTCAACACACGACTGTCCTTCTACACCCCCTCCCGTCAGCTACGATCCTCCAACCAAGCCCTTGCCACTGTACCTCGCATCAACAAAGCCACCATGGGAGGTAGATCCTTCTCCTACCTGGCAGCTAAAACCTGGAACTCTCTTCCCACTCACCTACGTCTTACTCAGAACCACATAACATTCAGAAAACAACTTAAAACTTGGATATTCGACAAGTAACTCCCCCCCCCCCTCCCCCCCCCCCCTCCTCAAGCGCCTTGAGACCCTCTGGGTATGTAGCGCGCTATATAAATCCTGACTTGACTTGACTAACACACTCAGCACAGGTACAGCATGGCTTCACTATCAGATTCTGTACATCGAAGAGAGCCACAGTGCAAACATCAGAACCACACACACTGAGCACACAATCCCCTGTATGGTCACATTTACATAGCACATGGGCAGCATCAGTGCAAGCTCCACAAACACACACAACACTGTTGCCTCGTGCTGTAGCACATCAGGTTGCTCCTGCATGCGGCACTGAATTAAACTATAGTCCTGCCATACTTCCAGCATAGACAAATCAGGGTGTTGAGTGCCTGGGCCTCCGCAAACTCCAACAGAGCTAGGAGGGGCAAATCGCAGGTGTAACTGCTGGTTGTCAACCTTCAGAGGCATGCGAAGAGTAATGTAGACAGTACGCAGATCTCTGATCCTCTATTACTGTGAGTTCTAAGAATCTAAACTCAGGAACGGCACGTCTTCCACCTGGCGACTGCATCGGTTTACCTCTCCCCTTTTGCGTGATGCAGCTTGCCTGCATGGCTACTAGAGTCTGGAGGTGGGAAGAATGAGGAACGGAAATGGCGGGAGGACAGAGGATAAGCAACAGACACGAGTGGGGATTTTGTGGGTAGCAGGGGAAAGCAACAAAAGTGAATGGGGGTTCACAATGGGACTCTAGCCGCAACCCTGGTTGTCAAGATTCCCTGTTTGGCAATGAAACAGAAAATTAACTATAATGAGATAATTGATTCAGCTGCGTCTGTGTGAAAAAAAGAGGCTTCTGGTCCATCATGGTCAACACTACTTCCTGTGAATTATGCATTTGCATAAAAGGATCAGCGCACCATACTTGAAGCAATAAGCACTGAGGACCATTAAATTGCAGAAACCAAGCCATACAATGATAGTTGTCACTTCCTGCCCTGGATTCGGATTTCTTGAAAACTTACCAACAGTGGTGCACTGCCATAGCACCAAAACTAAAAACAAGTGGCACTAAAACTGACCAATAATCTAAAGGGTCTCAGGTAAGAGTGATCATCCCATCACTCTTGAAACTAAAACATTAACTAATTTAATACTGTCCACCATTTATGTAATAAAAGACCTTGTATGCCTCAATCCTGGTAATCAGAAGGACATACTAATGGTTGCTGAGATTTTTTTCAGGACCACTGCGTCGATCTTTGATAATACTCTTCATACCTCATCTGCACCAGTCTGTGCAATTCCTATAGATTGGTCCATGCAGACAAACATTTGAATACGAGCATACATCAACGGAGAATGGGTCTTTGAGTAGCAGTCTAAACTAATAGTAGCACTGGGGTAAACTAGTGGCATAAAAACAGTAGATTATGCCCTTTTTGCATCATGGGCTACCAATGCATTACTCTTTGACCTGACCAAATCTCTAACACTGTTAGACCAACACCAAAACAGGTCAAGAATAAGATTACACCTCCAGCATGACCTGCGGCAAACAACGGACACCACAAAAGCTAACATCCTACACACCTTAATCTCAACCAAGGGGGTACTGTAACCTATTCTTGTTGCGAGTCATGTCATATGTTCTATGACGACAGTGGTTTAGCGAGAGGTCACACCAACTCAAGGCTCATTCAAAGTGATACAGGGGAATGCAATGGGAACGGCAGAAGCAAGGAAGATGGAAGTAAGGTGGTGTAATGGAAAGGAAAAAGAGAAAACAATTTTGTGTCAAGTAGCTTGCTTACATACATCGAATGATGACTTAATGCCTCCTCAAATTCCTAAAAGGAAGCAGGAGGGACAAGCAAAGGAAATAAATGCTCCTTAATGAGACACCACGGTTTTGCCACACACCACAATCTCAATCTGATTTAATCTGCCATCTGCAAATAAAAGGAACAAGACGAGCTAAAGAGACACCTCAATTATTTTCCTTCCCAAGAGTCAAATGCGTACTTTATAAATAATCAAACTCAACTCTCCCTCTCACTGAACCAATTAAGAACTGGGCTATATACACTGGAAAGACGTTTAAAAGGTATAAGGCAGTGAAAGGATTTGGCTCTGTCCCGAACGAGAAACAGAACGGATCCTGGGTAAAAGTCATGCAGCCCAGGATCTGCGCAGCTGCATGCCCCTGCAGACCTTTTCAGGAATGGCCTTCGAAAGGCAATCCTCTTAAGTGCGACAGAAAGCAGACAAGCTGAAGTCTAAGCCTGATTTTCAGAAGGAATGATCTGGAAGGGACTCTGTGGGCAGTAGGACATCAGCAATATTGACTACTAGTTGGTGCTTCTTTCAGGACGATAAGGCAGTCAGACTTCTGCCCTATAACTGACGCTTTCTTAATCCTACCGGCCTTCCCATTATTTCAGAAGATAAAAAAATCTACTGATGTGGCTTGCAGGTCAGTAGTTCTTTGCCTATTGAAGGAACTTTTGGTTGCCATCAGTCAATCAATTAATCAGGGTTTATAAAGTGAGGCTACTCACCTGTGAGGGTCTCAGGGCGCGGGGGCAGGAGGATGAGGCTGTTGATTTATCTGCGCTAAGGTGTTTGGTCGAGGAGCCAGGTTTTGAGGTCCTTCCTGAATTGGGTCAGCGACTGGGATTGCCAGAGGTGGATCGGCAGAGTGTTCCAGGTTTTTTTAGCGAGGTAGGATAAGGATCTTTCTCCGGTTCTTGTCTTGGGGATCCAGGGTACGGTGGCCAGGGCCACCTGGGCGGAGCAGAGGTGTCTGGTGGGGACATGGAATGAGAGGCGGTGTTTCAGATATGCTGATCCTGCATTGTGGAGGGCTTTGTAGGAGTGCGTGAGGAGCTTGAAGGTTATCCTTTTGTTGACTGGAAGACAGTGGAGTTTTCTGAGGTGTTCGGAGATGTGGCTGATGCGAGGGATGTCAAGAACTAGTCTGGCTGCGGCGTTTTTAATATTCTGAAGTTTTTTAAGGAATTTCTGGGTGACGTCAGCATACAGTGTATTGCCGTAGTCGAGTCTGCTGCTGATGAGTGCATGGGTGACTGTTTTTCTAGATTCTGTGGGGATCCATCTGAATGTCTTTCGAAGCAGGCGGTGATTGTGGAAGCATAATGAGGTGACGCATTCATCTGATGGTTCATTGTGAGCAAGGAGTCCAATATGATGCTGAGGTTTTGTGCGTGGTCTGTGAGGGGGGGGGGGGGTCCCATGAAGGGGTGGCGTTGAGCTGCAGCATCTCAACTCTTGTTGAAACCAATGATCGTTCCCTGGTTTCGTCAAGAGTTGAGATGCACACAACTACTGGCATTCTTCAGAGTATGAAGTTAGTCTGGCCTACCAGTACAACCAAAGTGCCTCCCCGCGCAGTAGAGCACCCGATGCAGATGGTCGCATCTACTGTATATTCTGGATGGTTGAGCTAGACCGCTGTGTGGAACCTTCCAGCTGAGAGCCAAAGACAGTCATGCAGGATATTAAATGGCAAGAGACTGCCCGACACCATGAGACTATGACGACCTCAAGTCACAAACAAACCCTTTACACTCTAGGACGCCAACAGGTCGTGTCTCTCGCCATGAGCCTGTGGAGATCAAGTGAGGCAGGGCCTAAAATTTCTCTAGGCGGCCTCGGCCTCTCCTTAACCTCTCGGTGCCCTGACACCACGAGTCGGTGGAATCCGACTGGAGCAGACCCTCAGTCAGGAAAAGCATTCTCCCATCTAAGCAGCCTGTCTCCATCTCTCTGGCCCTGACGCCATGCCGCTGTTGAGACCGACGGGGGTAGGCAGGGCCTGAAGTCACAAACAAGTCCTTGCCACTCTCGGCCGCCTCTCTTCCCTCGCGCTCCCGCTGCCTCCAGGGAGAGCCGGGGAGAATGCTTTGTTCGGAACTGAGAGAAGCCAGGTCCAGGAGCAGCATGTTGAGGGGAAGCTGTCATCCCTAAGGGCTCTGCCAAAGAAGGGAATCTTTGGGGGAGGACAGGGGCTCTGAAAGACGGGAGAGAGATTTGTATGCGTACACTAGTCATGTGTTTCAGCCAGGCTAGCTGTGTGCAACATGGCAGGTACCAGCGACTGTGGCAGTTTTTTAACAGAGTGAAGCACATGTGTCAGCAGATGAAATGGGTGTGGTGTGGACGTGTAGTGCAGGACAGAATACATGGTGCGCTTCTAAATGCCGCAGTAGAACATACTCGCATTGCGTCAAATAAAGTGACCGAAAACTACAACTTCCAGAATGCATTATTCTAAAAAAATAATCAAGCACCCTTGAATACATGCAAGCATTTGGCGACCTTACAAGGAGCATACAGTGGGGCAAGGGATGGGGGAAACGACTTCAAGAAACAGCGTAAGGGTACAGGATGGAATACCTATATGGCCGAGTAGCCTTAAAGGCACGAGTGGGTGTTAGGAAAAGAACAAAAGAGGCTAAGGACTAACGTCCAGATCTCACGGTTAGAGCTGTACCATCATGTGACTCTCACAGTCTCACTCATGCAATGTTTTTGCGTGGTGGGGTAAGAACCAACAAAAAACACAAGGATGGGAGTTCTCGTGTGCCACCAGGCAAGGTTAAACTACCGGTTCCAAGAACACCCAAAGAGCTCCTCCTTTCACCCGAAAGGGATTAATCTTCTAGACCCAAGTTTAAAACCTTTGCTTTAAACATTAGTCTGAGGTAAAAGTGGTGAATGAATGCCGGGAATAGCTATCTGTATTGATAGATGGATGCCTGTGACCTATCCCCGGAACTGCTGAGCATTGCCTTCTTTTGGGTTCTTGTCTTGTGGCTGGTCTGTTGCAGCTTCTATGGGCTGGGCGCCACCGGTGTGTGAGACTCTTCTTGCGTCCAAGTAACAGTTCCATTAATCTTTTAGGACGTCCTCCGCTAAACCCTGTCTCAGGGAGATGCTCTTGTGAAAATGTCTGACTCGGAGATGGAATTCACACCCAGCTCAGCCTAAAACTCGCTTTAGTATACTATCTCTAGAAAAAGTTTGAAAATCTAGCTTTGCTTCCGACAGGAAAACTCAAACGTTTTCAAATAAAGCACAATTGGAGCTGGACCCCTGCCTAGCTCCGCCGCAAATTCGAAATTTACAGTGGCCAAGTATTAAGGAAAGCATCTGGTCTCAAACTTAGCCAGCAGGACGTGCTAGTGCTCGTCTGGACATGAAACTCACTGCTGTTCCCCTCGAGCTAGGTTCCACCGCAAGACGACAGCAGCGTTACCCAGGGCTTTAAGTGGGATGAAAAAACGGGGGGGGCCTCAATGGTGCGTGGCCTGTGTAATTAATGGCGTGGCTTAAAACACGTAAGCTAAAAATCTCTGCTTAGTACAGTGTGCCGCCGACTTGTATTTTGCGGTTTCTCTCATTGCATCCAGATATAGAATACAGGTAACATCATACCTATAACAAGTCATCACTATTGGCTTTGTCAATGGTTGTTAGTTGCATAAGATAAATAAGCATTGAATATAATATTGAAAAAGATTCCACTTAAAGCCCTGGTGACACCACGAAAATGTTGCTGCACCTGAGTTTCTAAAAGAGAAGGGAAATCCAGAGAGAAAATGCATTTCTTTGAAGTATTTCCCTTCTCCTACCACGCTCTCCTGGCATGACGTCATGCCGTAACTGCTACACGAGTGAGAAGTGAGCAGCGCACATCCAAGTGCCTGCTGTCACTGCAGTCTGAGAAATAACGGACTGCCTGTGCCAGGGCAAAAAACAGAGCCCGATAGAGCCCCGCTTCGAGGTCCCCTTTAAAAAAAACTGCCGGTGCTCAGACCCGGCCCACTTTAAGCCCGGGCATTACAAGAAAAAGAAACCAGCGAGGAGTCCAGGCCGGACTTCCACCGGGCCCTGGGACCTTTAAGACGACCTAAGCAAAAGTAAGTGATTGAATAACACAGGATCGAGCTGTGCTGTGAGAACGTCAATGATTTACTGTCAAATTACAGGTGAGCTGCGTTGATTCTATGTCTCCACCCCCAGGGACCATCTTAGTGTGCTGCAGCACCTGCCTTTTTAGGTTTCGCTGGGGGACGGAGCCGTTAGGCTCCTCCTCCAGAGAAATCTATTGAGTACAGTAAGCACTCTGGAACACGCCCCCCCGTCCCATTGGCTAGCTCCATAAATGGAGCCTAGCCATTGGACGAGGGGCCTGTCCGTCAATGCCGGACCAGACACGGGGGCGTTCCCGAGATTCTTTGGCTTTTGCCGACGTCACGCGACGCCGGGAACGCCCCCGAATCTGGTCCGGCATTGCCGGCACCCGCCTTCCTGCTCCGGCCGTCGTCAGCGTCTCTCCTCCCCCTTTCCCGCCCCCTCCCGCTTGTTTCCTGATGCCTGCCTTCCTGCTCCGGCCTCTCCTCCCCCTTTCCCGCCCCCTCCCGCTTGTTTCCTGGTGCCCGCCTTCGTGCTCCGGCCGGCCGTCGTCAGCGTCTCTCCTCCCCCCTTTCCCGCCCCCTCCCGCTTGTTTCCTGATGCCCGCCTTCCTGCTCCGGCCTCTCCTCCCCCTTCCCCGCCCCCTCCCGCTTGTTCCTGATGCCCGTCTTCTGCTCCGGCCGGCCGTCGTCAGCTCTCTCCTCCCCCTTTCCCGCCCCCTCCCGCTTCTCTCTGATGCCCGCCTTCTGCCCCGGCCGGCCGTCGTCAGCTCTCTCCTCCCCCTTTCCCGCCCCCTCCCGCTTCTTTCCTGGAGGCTGAGCCTGGACACAGCTCCATGGAGGCGGGCGGGACACAGCGGCTCCGTCTGGACCTCTCCCGGGCCGCTCCAGGCCCCCCCAGGGCCCGCTCGTGCCCCCCGGCCGAGGAGCGAGGTGTGGGCCTACCTGATGACCCTGGCGGACCGGGGCCTGCAGAGGAAGAAGGCGGAGGAGGAGGCCAAGCACGGAGTGAGTGTCCGACACCGGGGGCCAGCAGAACAAATTTCAGTTTCACCTTTCTATATTTATTGCAAACCCGGATATGTCTGTGAAGAGATGTCAGCTTTTGTTTTATGGTGCGAAATGTACAGCTATGTGCCTGAATTTAAAAGACATGTACAATTTCAAATTCCTTGTCTTGATTCACTTCGAGAATTAGTTAAGTGAATTTCCGGTGGTGTAAAGTCTGCCAGGATAGTAAGTAGACTGTTGGGCGGCATGAGACAGAAACGCTTGCAAAGTTTCTCCCAAAAAGTAATTTTGGCCGATTCTCAATTAAACCCGACTAAACTTAACTGAACTGTTTTCCACGGGTGCAGAATTACATTTTTTTTTAAACTTGAAAAGATTTCCTTTGGTAGTTTTGGAAACCTATAACTGTTGCAGGTTACCGGCAATACTTAAGGTTTTTTCCAGGTTCCCTTTTGCATGCCAAGTGCTTATTTTTGCGTTGTACATCGTACAAACGGATCACCTGTCTTCAAATCTGCCTGGTGCATGCAGTCAGAGGTCCTGGTTTGCTATTATGCAGCTGCCGAGAATGCCAATCTGTGTAACTTTCCTGCACCCGGACAGGACTGCTGGAAATGCACAGGGCACTTCTAATTTACAACACCTTAATCGTGCAAACAAAATTACCTCTACATTACAGCAATGACACTTTAATTAAATGTTTCTTTTTTATACCCCAGAGATGACGCGGGGATATTTTTCCCTGTCGAGAAATCTCTACCTACAGCTCACCAATTTTGGGGGTGTTCTCTTCTCATTCTTACCTTGGAAATTGATTTACCCCTGTCAGTGGCAGGAGTAAATCGCTGCCTAATTTCATGATGTTTATGGGCTGTGTCAAATTTGTGAATTTCCAAAGGCAAATCTTTGTGGGTATCCCCAAACATTCCATTTGGAAGCCCACCCATTGTCGCCCACTATCCGCCACTGGGAGAAGATTTGCTCATTTGTGATGTGCAAAATATCGAAGTAATATTTTTCATGAATATATTTCTTTATGAGTGCAAACTCAACCTCTGTGAATTGCAAAAGTGAATTTGAACTCGTAAACCAAACAATTTAAACTTGTATGTGCGAATAACATGTGGAAGTGGGTCCTTCGTGTTTCCATGATAAGAACGTGTGTGGAACACCGCAAGATTTCACGGAGCTGTAGGGAAAGGGGTTTTGCTGCAGAACACACATATATATATTTTTCAACTCCTGTGATGATGTGTTGTTGCACTCTTTGTAACTGTTTCTTTTGATATGTACTTGATGCCTGCGCTCTGACATCCCTCGGGATCATGTTCGCGCTGTATAAAACTTTATACATACATACATTATTGTGTTGTGGCAAAGAAGAAAAAAGTTCAGTGCGCGTATGCACATTTCAACTCGACTCACTCCTTCGAGACTTTCACCCAGCGGGACATGTGATGTGGGAGAAATTCTCCCACATCACATGTCCCACTGGGTGGAAGATTCTCCCGGAGAATCTTCAAAAAGTCGGAAATCTACGCACGTAGAAGTAAACCTGCGAGCTAGACTTCCAACTTTGTAAAGCAGAACTGCCTGACGGTCGAAATTTGGAATTGAACTTGTTGGGGGAAAAGCACAATTTGATCGCACCAGAGGAGCTGAGCTCTGTGTAGCACGTTGACAGTAACAGTTGACAGGTGTGAAGGGTCGAAGGTGGCGCGGTGACCTCCAGTTTGTTTGGAAGTTACGAGATTGTCTTGTCGCCGGCGTATCCTGCGTACATAGCTTGCCTTGGGCCGTTCTTGGGAAATTCCCCCCCCCCTCCCCTTCGTCCCCCCAGCTCATGCATCGTGCCCCCAGGTCACACCGCCTGTCACTTTGCCGTCTGCGGTAGTGGTTCGCCGAGTCGGGCCTGTTCTTACCTCACGTAACCACAGAGTGCACTGCACGTCGTTTGTGTGTCCTGCGTTCAAGTGTCGTTCAAAGAGGAGGCAGCACTTGAACTGTTTATGCACTAAACTCTCACCGGACGTCAGGGCCGTCACGTGGGGAGGTCAGTCGGGCATGTTTTGCCCCAGGCCCCGCGCTCTCTGCATAATTAAAAGCAGGCCTGAACTGTTCCCACGTGACACTGCTAACGCTACAACACTAGGTGGCGCCAAATACAGAGGCTTCCCTTTCAGCAGCGGACCTGACCCCTAAAATCACGACTGCAAATTGGATGGGAAACCAGGTAGGGTCCCCGCACAATGGTTGGCCCTTAGTCTCATCAAAGCTTCTGGCATGCATTGCTGACGTCATACATGTCGATTTTTGGACTTCTCTATGAGGGAGAGATGTGCCCGAACCCATCTGTAGAGTTGGGTTGTACGGAGAGAGAGCCGGGGGGGGGGGGGTAGTCCCTCCAAAGTAGAGTTTTTTTCAAATATTGGGAGGAAAGACCCATTCCAGCAAATACATATTTTGTTAGAACAGGCTACACTCCGCAGCAGGGCGCCTGAATTTATGCGGCAAAGCCAGATCTAATCATGTATCAGTGGTCGTTGAAATACGTGGCATGTGTGGCTCTGGGTGTGTGTGTGTGGCTCTGTGTGTGGCTCTCTCTGTGTGTGGCTCTCTCTGTGTGTGGCTCTCTCTGTGTGTGGCTCTCTCTGTGTGTGGCTCTCTCTGTGTGGCTCCGTGTGTGTGTGGCTCCTTGTGTGGCTCTCTCTGTGTGTGGCTCTGTGTGTGTGTGTGTTGGGGGGGCTCTGTTGGTGTGTGTGGCTCTGTGTGTGTCTGTATGTGTCTGTATGTGTGTCTTTGTGTGGCATTTGCCAGAGATTAAACTATTGGCATTGTAAATGACAATGCCATTTATTTATCTGTTGTGAAGACCAACACATAAATACAAATTTTGTCATTTACAGTGCCAATAGCTCAAACTTTTCAAAAGGCGAAACCATTGCATTGTAAATGCTTGTTCCTCCCTTCAGATGAGTCTTAAGTGAGGACTCCCTCCCTCTGGTGGGCTGCGAGGGCTTAGAAGCACCTAATCCCCCCCAAATAACCTTCAAAATAAGTAATGCAAGTGGAGTTTGCTGGAGTGCAGACCCATGTTTTGAAGGTCTCGGGGCATGTGGCGTGATGATTACTGTTGTGTTACATTGTACCGGAGCATTAACACCTACAAGAGAACAGCACTACCATGGAATAGTCAAGTAAACTAAGAGGTGTACTGGCTAACCTTTGCTATTTAAAGTATGCAGATCCTTGGGACACAGAATAAAATGAACTTTCGAACGAGGATACAAGCCAGTAGGCCCCCTCTACTGAAAAGCATAGAGAACAATTTCAGCAAGAAAGAGTGAGCAAGCCAGAGAGGCAGTCTCGCCCTTGGTGATATGGGAGAAACTGGTATGAAGGGAGCGGGAGACAGAGTAAGGAATCAGGGCAGAAGACAGTACAAAGGGCAAAAGAGAGAGAAACACAAGAGAAAGCAAAAGGCACAAGAGAGAAAGGACACACAAAATAAACAACAGAGGGCACAAAGATAGTATGTGTACAGAGGTTTCTAGGGGGATGGGAACATGGGATAAGGGACAGGAGAAGGAGCGAGAAAGGCACAAGATAGAAGGCAACGCGACTAGAAGACAGGCCAACGTATGCCACTAGAAACGACAATGTGTAGAGGAGATGGAAAGAGCTGAAGGGACAAGAAGACTGCTAGCTCAATGAATGTGCTATCAGCACAAGAAATGGACAGAATGGGCACAAGTATGGCACAGCCCTAAGTGAAAGCCAAATCAAAGGGCAAAGAGTACGGTGGGAGGCAGAATTAGAGAGGGCAAAGTAAGGGCTAGGGGGCGCAAGAAAAGACTAACTGTTGGCGGCTCATGAAAGTCCTTGTGACATAAGAGAGCACCAGGAGACAGCTTACTGAGGGCTTATGGGTGAAAAAATGCACAAAGGGCGGAGGGCGCAAAAGTACGCAAAGAGCAGAGAACACAAAAGGGCGAAATGGACTGAGGGCCCAAAACAGTGCAAACGGCTGAGAGGGGTGGCAAAAAAAGAATGGCCCAAAACAGAGCAAACAGGTAGAGTGAGGAGTGGCAAAATAAGAGTGAAGTGTTTCCTGCTGACCCTTGTGTAATGTCGGCTAGGAATGACATTAGGATAGAGGTTATCAGACTACCTGCGACCTCAAAGAGGAACTTCCTGGAAGAGGAGGAGACAGGAAGGGCAGGGACAAAAAGAAGGGAAGATCCAAGGTAGTGGGCAGCAGGCCAGCTCCTAGACAAGATAGCCAACTGTATATTTCTTGGGCGAGTAAATAAAGGCACCCTACACCTGCGTGACCTCCTGTTGTGCATGGAAAATGGGACAACACTTTGGTGCGACGGCATGTGATGAGGTGGCCCGCGGCAAGTCAATATATTCTTTAATTCTTTCAATAGAGTACTAGAGGAGCGAGTAATAGCAAAACATGCTAAACGCACAGCTTAGACGCGGCAAAATTGATGTATTAAGTTACAAAAAAGGGCACATGAGAGGGTGACGAGGTGAATGGACAGAGCACGAATGGACAGGAGTGACAACCCAAAGTATAGGAGAAACAACTGAAAACATAGAACATAATTTCAAGGGAGCATAGTGAGAGGGGGAGAGACCGAGCATGCCGGAGAATGTCCAGGGCACTCTAGAGCCGGGATTTCCAAAGTTGGTTCTGGAGAGCCGGATCCTTGCCTGATGTTTAAGTTAACACGTTTATCTAAATGGGGATATGCTAAGAATCTGGCGTGGAACAGGCCCTCCAGGAGTGCCTTTGGAGAACACTGCTTTAGAGCGCTGACCAGAGAGCGAGAGAGAGATGCCAACAAAGTAAGAGACGGGGGAGAGAGAGAGCTATGGTGGAAGGATGAAACAGGGTAACTAAAATGTGAGGGGAAGGGAAGAGAACAGAAACCAATGAAAGCACAACGAGGGCTCTGAAATCAACAGTGGAGCGCCGTCCATCACAGAAAGGAACTCTGCAGTAATGCTGTAACTTTGGGACACCGGAACAGGTACAGTGCGATCCATTCTGAATCCGCTAACTCTATTCTCATCGCATCAGCCCTCTGAAAAGAGATTGAAAAGGCAGTGGGGAGGTCGAGTTCCAAGCCGACAGTCATGCTCAGATCTCTTCCTTTTGCTCCAGAGAACCCGTGTGCATGCGCATGTGGGTAGGGAGAGCGGAGGTGTGCGTCTGGTAAAGACAGCTAGGAGGAGTGTATCTCCTGCCAAAGCTAAGGATTTCTCCTAAGGGCCAGGCCTCCACTTGGAGCCCTCACCCCCTCACCCACTCCACCTCCAGTTGGTATGCAGGGTGGGAAGCAGGAGGTAGTCGAGCAAGAAGGAAGCTGCGCGCCTTTTCTGCATCTCCGAGTAACCAAAAGCCAGCCCTTGAGCAGGGCTTTAAGTGGGCCGGGTCCCACCGGCAATTCTATAAAGCAGGTGCTGAGACGGGTCTCTATCAGGGTCTCCATTTTTGCCCACAGCCTCAAGGTGAAAAGAAAATCTTAACTCTGCAGCTGCACCACCCTTTACTACTTTTGATGTAACTTCAAAGAGACTCGTTATAGTTCTTTCGGTCTCATCATTTCAGACCTAAAGCATTTTCAACGAACCCATAGTTGTTGCTTGTTTGTCTTACGCAACTAGCAATCATTGGCAAAGCCAATAGTCCTGTCTTGTTGTAGATGTAACGTTACTTGTTGTATTATATATCTGGATGCAATGACAGAGGTAGCAAAATACCAGTAGGGTGGCACACTATGCTAGCAGAGATTTTTAGCTCAAGTGTTTTAAGCGACGCCCTTAATTACATTGGCCCGCCCCTTTGAGAGACCCTTTGAGAGACCCTTTGAGATTTTTTCAGCCCACTTAAAGCCCTGCCTAAAAGGTAGCTTGAGTGAAGAGTAAAAGCCCAGGACTTTAGCTTTACTTTATGCACATGCCCGTGCAAGAACTGCACAGCTCACTAGGGAAGTGTGCTTGGTCATCCTGCGGTCAGACACAATTCGGTGAAGGGGGTGGGTGGCGAATGCGTGGTGGCACAGTAGCTACAGGGGTGGTAGAGGTCGCAGGTCGGGTTGACAAGCAAGCTGGCGCGGACAGACACGATTCCGAGTACAGATGTGCTTCGTAGGCTCTTTTTGGCTTTGGTTCGCTACGCAGGGGCTCGTGGTCACAGTGTTTTTCCCAGTGATGTCCAAAAGTTAGCTTCATGAGGAGCCAGCAGAGCCATCCTGGGGCACAACAATGCCGGGAGTACATGCAAAGACATAATGCTGGGGAACACAGATGTAAGTAGTAGGGAAAGTTGTGTTGAGAGCAGCCCGACCACTAATGGGTTCCGTTCTGCCACGGTAGCAACCAAATGGAGTAAAAATTAATTGGCAGAGTTCTTCTATGGTTGAACACCTAACTGGCAAAGCTATTGCACACCTCAGCTCCAATTTACAATTGGGGTGTCATCTTCACCACACCTGGACCCTTGTCACGTTTCTCCACTAGGCAGACACTTTACACCGAAACCTCACCTGAACCGCTCAGCTCATTTCCAAAGCTCATACTCAACACGCTGCAATCTTCTGAGACCATAGTCCCTCGCCACTTGGAAAGCTGGAAGTCAGACTACAGCTCTGGATCACAGAAGTCCCTCTACACTCTGGTGTGTGGGACCTCCCTTGCTCATGAGAAATCCTGGAGCACTGAGTAGAAGCTAAAGCGATGTAAACATTCCTTCCCAACATCATATGTTGATTCCAGGTCTCTGCCATCAAATATTTCTAATCAACTCCACCTACTTTGTTGACTGGCTACAGCAGGGTCAGCAAGTCTTTATTTCTCAGGTGATAATAGCAGGACAGAGGATGGGTTGGGGACCCTCAGAGGAAAACATGGCACACAAAGGAAACAAGTCTGTTTTTAATGACTACCGGGTCTGACAATCGGACTACTTAAAGCCCTGGCTGTCTGAATGCACACAAAGAACCAGTACCAAGTCAGGCGATGCAACAGTGCCGACATGGTAAAGGTTCGCTCCTGGAATTTACAAAGCAAACGATGCACTGAGACGTGCCGATAAAATGGAGTGATTTGGCACTTCGAGAAAGAGCGCATTTCCATCTTCTGTCCCGAGTTCTGCCAGAGGAGTGGATATGTCGTCTTCTACACTGCCAGTGTCCTACACCACGAGGGTATGCCATGCACCCTGTCACCGTCAGAACCAACTATCCATTAGCCACTGCAAGAACACTGGCCACCTTCGTTAACCTGCACAAAACTACATTTCAGCGAGTGGCTCTAAGCAAGGCGCAGTGTCAGTGTGACTCGCACCCTGTCTGATGCACTATATAAAAATAAAAGAAGGTTTGTAAGCTATAACTCCACTGACCTTGGCAATCGATCGTAAGTTAAAGCGGCCAGCAGCCATAGTAGTGCTTGGGGTGGGGGTTGAGGGTGGGAGGGGGGGTCACCGAGGAACTTCCTGTGTATTGGCAGGGCACAAGAACGTTCGTCACCGTCTGGTATGATAACTGATTGAAAACAACTTCAGCTTTAAAACAAGCGCTGGCAAAGTTCCTTGCCGAAAACGTGCAGGCGAGGTGCGACACGGCAGGAAGACGGAAGGAAGAGAGGGGAGGGGGAGGAGAAATGCGACACGGCGGGAGGGGGCGGGCAGGGGAGGGGGCGGAGAGGGGAGAGGTGCGACACGGCAGGAAGACGGAAGGAAGAGAGGGGAGGGGGAGGAGAAATGCGACACGGCGGGAGGGGGCGGAGGGGTAAACAAAGACGGACGTGCACGCGCCCGTGAGTTTTAAGGTCAATGCGCATGCGCATAAGCTTAATGCGCATGCGCATTGACCTTAAAACTCACGGGCACTGCAAGGAATCGCCACGATTCCTTGCAGTGTGGATAAAGAGTGGATAACTCGCAATACTCTCGCCTTGCTCGATGCGCATGCGCATCGACAGGCGAGACCTAAAAACAGACTTCAAAACTGCCAACCGTCTCTCTTTTCTCAGTAGCACCTCTGGGGAAACAAACCGCAAGAGATGCACAGGGAACACCCTTACACTTCAAAGACACAGCAGTCTTCTGTCCTCCCACACCCAATTATTTATTCAACTACCAAACAGCTAGGTCAGCGTCAGGGTTCTGCAATTCACATAACCTGCCTGATGGTTATCTCTATCCGCAATTTTGCATATACGACCAACATAGTATAATCTAAAAGGGATTCCCCAATGAACATAGGCCAACATTGCACACATACTCCTTGCACTTCAACCACACATTGAAGGTATGCACGCATGCAAACACACATGGATGTAGTGTACAACACAGCTGTATTGAACTGAATAGACATTTCACAAGGCAAGGCCTGTAGGCCACTCGCCTCCAAGTAACAGATAAAGGCCTATCCTACTACTTACAACTCACTCTGCCTCCACGGTCAGTGTCTTACAATACAATGAGTCAGTAGTCCAACTCTCTACAGATGACTTGCTTGGTGCACCCCTACAGAGACCACAAAGTCCCCCTCAGGGACACAGTACTTGACAGCACCTAGCTAGTGCATAAGCCAACAAATAAACATAATTGTGTTCCACGACCAGTGAGAAAATGGAACAAACACATACATGTTGGTTTACTCAGGGCAAAGGCTCATGCTGGAATATCACGAAGGGGACCATCCCATCTTAACTGTATTGGTACTTATATAGTG